>NW_017729008.1:11121664-11125704 GCF_001723915.1 Gavialis gangeticus | reverse complement strand
GATAAGGAGCATACGGTAGTGGTCAGTGGGCCAGAGGAGCTCAGGGATCCTCTCCATGATGTCTCGGATACGGGTTCCTGGGAAGCAGCAGAATTCCCGGGCTCAGGGGTCAGGGTGGCAGATTGCCCCCTCAGTCCCCCTCAGGATGGAGTCTCCCACGACAAACACTTTGTGTTTTGTCTTAGGGAGAGTGGAGACAGTAGCTACAGTTGAGCCTGTGTTGCCTGCAGGAGCTGGTAGCTTAGCAGGCTCTGCTGGAGCTGCAAGAGGTTCATACCTGTTGCAAAGCTCCAGCGGGGCAAGGACCTTGGTGCGGCAGGTCTTGGGGCCCCTGACCACCTTGGCCCAACACCCTGGCTGGACAAAATGGGAGGTCCCTGAGTCCTCCCTTGTCCTGGAAGGTGACCATGGTCTGCCCTCCACTACCAGGGGGTGAAGGGCCTGGCAGTAGGAGTCTATCTCCCGCTTACCTTCCCTGATGGCACACAGTCCCTGGACTGCAGCCTGGAGCTCCTCTTGCTGGTGCACCAAAAGGAAGCAGACCTCACAAGGGGAGGTCACCATGCTCCCAAACCCCTGAAAAAGTGTCAGGTAGCTCTCGCAGCTGAGAGCCAGAGGCTCCTTCTGCGTGGACCCCTGGAACCATGGGCTCCGTCTGGGTGGAGGCCAAAATACCATTGGGCTAGAGATGGAAAGACTTTACACAAGCATTTACTGAAGGACCTACATAGTGCAAGATGCAGTCAGGGGTGCCAGGTCATCAGGATGAGTAAGGGATCCCTGGAAGGAGGCAGGGCAGCACAGTGTAAAAGCAGAATTGCCAACCCAAAAAACGTGTTTTTTACTGCAAACTTATTACTGAGAACCAAGTCTTTCTACTTTTTTGCTATGGTTGATGTTAAACCTCTAAATTTGAATTCACCCGTTCTAACTGAGGTCTGGCAGCAGGGAATGGCCTGGAAGAGGAGTTACATTTACTTTATGTAAAACATATATCAGTAAAAATGTACCAGTAACAAAGTTTGGCTGTCAGTAAGGAGCTTGCAGACTGTCAGTACAAAAATTTTCTTGAGTTGGCACCCTTTCTACACCCATTCTGATTCCAACTGGAAAGGGAACATCAGATAATAATTTGTTTTTTAGAGGAGTGCCCTGCTGTAATGGTTGCCATGAGAATTTTCCTACACTGGAAAGAACCAAAGATCTCTGCAGAATTTAGCAACTGGCAGCACATGCTGTTTCCATTTACTTAGGTGGGTTAAACAGGCCTGAAGATCTGTTTCTGTTACTGCTGTTTTTATTTTATGCCCTGCCTCACTTCCTATTTCTACTCTGTTCTGATCTCCTGTTATCCCCGCTCACAAAAGCCTAGGTGAATATATTGTTATCAGGTAATCTTCTGATGTAATTTCTGTATAGGATTGTGCAAAATTAAAACCTAATCAGATCCTCAAGTATTGGGGAAAGATTAAGGCCCTGGACTGGGATGCTGGAGTCCTGGGTCCAGTCCTTATTTTTATCAAAGAGATTAAGGGTCACCTTGGATACCTGTGTAGCAGAATGAAGCAACAGCAATCTCTACGCCAGAGGGAGATGAAAAAGAAGTCTTTCTAGAAAAAAAAGTGATATCGTCACATGGAAAAGGGGTTTATTGCATGTCTAACTGAATGTTAGACAGCTTAAGACATTCTGAAATGCTGGGAAAGTAGCTTTGATTTTTTTTCATTACAACACTTTTTTCCATTCCATTCATAACCAAGTGTAAAGAGGATATGCCTTGGCAGATACAAAGCTATGAAGGAACAAACCTGCTTAACTTATTCTAAACCATTTCTACTAAGGCATTAATAACAACAATTTAGTTGTGAATAGCCTTATTTTTCAAATGCGGAACTGCTAACATACTCTGTGGAAGAGCTGATATATTTTTTTCTTGTGGATAGGTCATGTCTTGATCAATGTTTTCTGTTCACTTTCACTAGGTTTGATTTTTCACCCTCAGTAGCTGACAAATATCTGCTTTTACACCTAAGCTGTTTTTACAACTAAGATTTCAATTATAATAAGCCTGTCTAGAGCGTGGATATACACAACACATTTATAGTCTGTACTTATACCCATGCAAACAGAGTGGAGACACAACACATAGCCCTATATTATTGCAACTTTCTAGAATCCATTGCAGAATTATTTTGAGGAGAAAACCAACAAAAGAAATAAACGTATGTGTTACGTGTGAATGCAGGGAACTGGACTCAATAGTCCAGCTACAATGCCCTTTCCAGTCCCACGTTCTGAGGATGAAAACCATGGAGGCCAAAAGGAGTTGGATCAGGCCCTTGAATGCCAAAGGACTTTTGCCGGTCACCAGGTGGGGTCAACAAGGAATTTTCTTCCCCTCATGAATGTTTCTGTCTTCTGCCAGCAGGAGAAAGATCACCTTCATCCAAAGTACTGGGATGCTGGCCACAGCCAAAACAAGATATTCTAATGAGTGCTTAGAAAATCCAGAAGACTTGAAGGTCCTACTGTTATACTCAGGGTCATACCAACTGCAAAATTTAGACTCAGGATCACATGTTTCCCTCATGTCAAACTGGCACAGGCTCTGCTGTGGGGCATGGTCCCTTTCCTAGGATCTTCTGAGCCTGTGTTAGCCAGCTACTTTCATAGCCTTGCAGTGGGAGGGTGGGAATGGTAGCTTTAGAAATCCAATAAATAAAAAAGAAAAAACACTCCCCCAACAAAAAACAACCAAACATGCTATTAGGCTTGGTCCCAGGAACTCCTGGGAGAAATTCTGTGGTTCGTGTTATGTAGATCAGTTTATCATAATGGGCTCTCCTGCCCTTAAAACCTATGTATCGGTGAAAACTCCACTTTGCGATCCTGTTTTCATCAAAGTCAATGGTTAAACTTCTAGCTTCACTGAGAGCAGGACAGGACTCAGCACCCATCATTCCCCACCCACTTTGTTAAATGTCTTCAGTGACTGAATTAAGCCCGAGTGACACATATAGGATTAATGGTTCAGGTGTAAAGCAGTGGGAGGCCAGAAGGACAAAGATATCTTCTCACAATTTCAATTATCTATGTAAAAAAAACAACCCCCAAAACACTTACCAAGTATTTTTTAAATCTCAATGAAATTAAGGAGGTTTTTGATGGTAGCTGGGACAGGTTCAGAGAGTCCAGCCTATACACCAAGAATAGGCTGTCACTGGGTGCATTTACATGAGATGCTTTACTGCAGAGTTGACTAATTAGCACCTCAGTAAAGTGTCACTGTCTACATGTGCAGCACTGTTAGGCCAGACAGAGTAAACTAATTAATTCCACTGTAGTATAGTACTGCCCAACACAAGTACTATCCTGCGGCAGAGTTATTTAGTCCACCACAAGGCATGTGTAGACAGTGGCTGGGACAAGAGGGTGCTATATTGTGGAATCTGCCTGACAGCTTGCCCCGCACTGTAGCACACTCATGCCCCAACCAGCCCATCTGCATCAGGTTGAGCTAGGGGGGAGTAGTTGCATGCTGGCAGGTTCAGCCCCTGGGCTCCCTGACAGTTGGGGCTGCTCTGCCCTGGCTCAATGTGCTGCATTCCTGGGTGAACATGTAAACAGTGTCCCTGGGAGCAAGAAACTCCAGTGCAAACTATGCCAGAGTTTATTGTATTGCATTAATAGCATATGTAGACATGCTCACTGAAAACTAGTGAGAGATAAATATAACATGACAGAGCAAAGTACCTTACTCTTTATTTTTCCACTGCCAATATTTGGGTTTTTAAAAGGGATTTATAAGCATTCCGAGTTCTTGTATTTCAAAGGAAATGGAACATGTTTTTTTTATTATCTGTCTGTTATCTATTATGATATTTACAACAAAAGAAAAGGAGTTTTCTTCAATGACAGCAAATCTACCCAGTGAATGGAAGAAAAAGCTTGTTTTGACTAGTAACCCAAGTAAACCTGACATGCAAATCACAGAGACAATGTAAAGGCAAAACAACAAAAGACCATTTTTACAACATGGC
>NW_017729008.1:11113913-11116664 GCF_001723915.1 Gavialis gangeticus | reverse complement strand
CCCACCCCCACACCATATCCCCACACACACCCACACCATCCTAGACTCCCACCCCTCCACACACCCACACCCTCCCATCTTCCCACCTGCACCATACCCACAACCCCCCCACACCCTCCCAGACTCACATCCCTCCACAACCCCCAACACACCCACACACACACACACACACACACATACAAAAAGGACACTTTAAATGTCACTGCTAAAAAGAGCAATTGCTTTTCTTTTCAATGGGTTCAGTTTTCTAAAATAACTTTTCAAATAACTAATGATGCAACTATTAGCTTTGCCACCATGCCAGCATAGTTACTTGGCTAATTGTCTGCAACTATTCAACATTTACATGAAAATAACATCTCCTAGCACAATTGTAACTGAAATGCAGCCATATGGAGCACTGTAGAAGCCTAACTAGACTTCACTGTACAAACTTTACAAAAATCCAGCTCATTTCTGATGCAATAACTGAGAACTAACAGCAAAACCTGATAAATGAAACATCCAGGTTCAGCTAGAATCAGAGAATTCTATGTTTTTCATTTCCAAAATGTTAGGTATCCAAAGAATTAAGGAAATCAAGATGTTGTATAATCCTGATGTATTGCTTTTACATCTATGTTTTTATTACCAATTAAAGCAGAATCTGAAGTATCTGAGGAACCACATGCATATATTATCTTAGTGCAAAAAGAGGTGCCATACCAGGCCTATTCAAAACAATGAGTCCCATACCCTTCTGATATAACCCAGTTAGTTTCACTGTGATCAACCACTAGAATATTTAGCTCTCCAGTTTTAGATTTTGTTTCAAAAGATTCTCCCCAATCCCACCAAAAGTCTAATATTGCCAACTATTTACTTCGCTATATTATGAGACAAGCTAGAAAGCTAGGAGCTGCCTAGGGTCATTATTCTGGCAAAGTAGTAGTATACAGATACAGAGCTATCCTGGGACACTGAAATTAATGGTGAAGGGCAGTTAAACTTAAATGGTAGAGTGGATCAATAGCAAGAAGGATGTTGATGACCAACAGATTTCTTTTAAAATTTGTAAAGTTGGAGTCAGACTTGGGAGGGGGGTCATGCTATCCTATCCTGATTCCATCCACAGTCCCACAATAGAATAGTAACTAAATCATTCTGCTCAAGCAATGATTAGCAAAAGTGCTAACACTAATGACATTTGAATGCATCTCATTATATTCCAGAATCGTTGCACAATTCATGCAACTGGATGGTTTTCCTTTATGTTTTCTTTTGCTTCTTTCCTACCCTGTCACTTTTACCAAGCACATGGATTTTATACACAAAACCTGAAGAGAACATGGGAGAAAAGGAAGCCTTCTCTGAACCTGCATCAGGGCTGTCCAATTTCTAAGTGGCTGAGGGATGCAAGCCCTGTGGGCTGCACCAGAGGGGTCTCATGCCCCACAGTCTGTACGAGAAGGGGTAATGGGCCCCTGGGCCACAGAGCACATAGCTGGCCCCCCTCCCTCCACTACACTGCACACCTGAACCCCACACTGCAGCACATACCCATACAGGTCCCTGCCCACACTGCTGCAATGACCCTGCATGGACACCCCCCACCAAAGCAGGAGGGAAGTGACCCTGGAGACTCCAGAGGCTGTTGCAGCTGGAGCAATAGGGGGAGTGCAAGCCAGGTAGAAACCTGGGGGCTGCAGTTTAACCAGTTGGACAGCCCTGAGAGAGACAGATCCCAGTCACTTAGTATTTTACGTAGAAGTAACTGATTCTTATTAGAGTTCAGTTCTGCTCCAGGTGACTGTAGGGTTTAGTGACATGGCCTGTGGGAGAAAACCATGCCAGATGCTGATAGGTCAGTACTCAAGTTCTACCCCTCACCCGCACAAACAGTCTCCACAGGACACAGCACTGCAAATCATACATGTAGACCACTTTTTACTGTGTCCATATTTGCTTCTCAAGTATAACCATATAAAACATAGGGCCAATCCTCTCTAGGGAATCCTACAGTATTACAGGTATATTTAAATAAACTGTCCAATCCCCAACATTTTGTTTTTAATGAAAGCTACAAAATCCATGCATATTACTGGGATCTAAATTACTTGCATAATTGAATGGTTGGTTGAGTGTTAATTGGGAATGTTCACAAAATACATCCACTGAATCTACAGGGGTAGGAAAACAAAAACAAAAATGTTGGGATGTACAGGTTTCCCTTGCTTTATGCAGGTTCTGTATGTGCAAATTCGCTCTTATGCAATGACCCTTTTTATATAAAAAAGAAAATTATATGTGAGGTAAATTCACTCTTATGCAATCAGTGTGGTGGAAACCTGCAGTAGGCTGCTTTGTATGGTGAATTGTGGGCATGACGCACACCAATATATAGTCTCCTGTGTGGATCTGTGCTCCTCACTCATCTGCAACATGTTTCTGTAGTTGCCATCCCATTATGATAGTGCCCTGTGCTTGTGTGTACCATCTGCTGTTGGTGAGTACCAAAATTGTCTTGTAAAAGTGGTTGAAATGGGCCTGGGGGTCAGTACAGTTGAGGTCTTGGAATGTATCCCTATTTTTTACATTGTAAAGTGGATTCCCTTTATGAAATTCAAGTTATGTGCCATTTTCCAGGAAGACATGTACAGCATAAAGCGAGGGAAACCTGTACAAAGAAAAGAACAATCGATTCATGGGGTCAAAAAAGTCAGAGATAGACATCCAGGACTACTGTAACTATTTGGTTTGCTCTCCTGTGTA
>NW_017729008.1:11108093-11108913 GCF_001723915.1 Gavialis gangeticus | reverse complement strand
CATGATGAGGGGACTGCTTGGCTCTGGCTCTTCTTTTCCTGCACACTGGAGGGGGGCAGGGTGTCAGTGAATGCAATGTAGCCCTGGCATTTTGGTGGTGGCAGCTCTGCTCATCACCTCCTACAGGGGGGCAAGCTTTCAGTGATCTCTCCATTCCTGTGAGTCCCCATCCTGTTCCCTCTCTTCCGTCGACAAGGAAGCAGGCATCGTGTCAGTGATAGGGTGGCACCTCAGCATAGTTGACTGGTAGGGGGTGCACATACCCCCCCGATGGGGCCAGTGCCCCCGTGACAGCTGACACTGATGCTGTCAGCAGGGCTGTGCCCTCCCTGACAGGGCCGCCACCATTAGCCGCTTCTGTGGGTGCCCCCCAGATTCAGGAAGCACCAGTCGCTTGTGCACCTTAGGGAACCCACAAGAAATGAGAGACCAGAGCTCTAAGTGATGGTCCATTCCTTTTTCCTTCCCTCCACCTCTGGAGTGGGGGAGAGCAGAGCATTGTGGGACCAGGAGACCCTCTGCTGCACTATAATGCAGTGCACAGATGTGGCACTATGTATACTGCAGGGAATTACGCAATTATGCACCTGCACAATTTTTCACATAAAAGGCATAACTGCACATAATTGCATAATTTTGCAAAATTTAACCCCAGTGGGCTCTGTGCCTCCACCTCTGCAGGGCTCCATGTGGAAGCACTGACCACAGTGGTGCATAGCTGGACAGCTGGTAAGTGAGGGAGCATGTGGGTGTGTGTGGATGTGTGGGGTGTTGGTGGGTATGGGGTTTGTGGTGGACTGTGTATGGTGAGAGGGTGGCT
>NW_017729008.1:11100835-11103093 GCF_001723915.1 Gavialis gangeticus | reverse complement strand
TAAGTGGCTGAGGGATGCAAGCCCTGTGGGCTGCACCAGAGGGGTCTCATGCCCCACAGTCTGTACGAGAAGGGGTAATGGGCCCCTGGGCCACAGAGCACATAGCTGGCCCCCCTCCCTCCACTACACTGCACACCTGAACCCCACACTGCAGCACATACCCATACAGGTCCCTGCCCACACTGCTGCAATGACCCTGCATGGACACCCCCCACCAAAGCAGGAGGGAAGTGACCCTGGAGACTCCAGAGGCTGTTGCAGCTGGAGCAATAGGGGGAGTGCAAGCCAGGTAGAAACCTGGGGGCTGCAGTTTAACCAGTTGGACAGCCCTGAGAGAGACAGATCCCAGTCACTTAGTATTTTACGTAGAAGTAACTGATTCTTATTAGAGTTCAGTTCTGCTCCAGGTGACTGTAGGGTTTAGTGACATGGCCTGTGGGAGAAAACCATGCCAGATGCTGATAGGTCAGTACTCAAGTTCTACCCCTCACCCGCACAAACAGTCTCCACAGGACACAGCACTGCAAATCATACATGTAGACCACTTTTTACTGTGTCCATATTTGCTTCTCAAGTATAACCATATAAAACATAGGGCCAATCCTCTCTAGGGAATCCTACAGTATTACAGGTATATTTAAATAAACTGTCCAATCCCCAACATTTTGTTTTTAATGAAAGCTACAAAATCCATGCATATTACTGGGATCTAAATTACTTGCATAATTGAATGGTTGGTTGAGTGTTAATTGGGAATGTTCACAAAATACATCCACTGAATCTACAGGGGTAGGAAAACAAAAACAAAAATGTTGGGATGTACAGGTTTCCCTTGCTTTATGCAGGTTCTGTATGTGCAAATTCGCTCTTATGCAATGACCCTTTTTATATAAAAAAGAAAATTATATGTGAGGTAAATTCACTCTTATGCAATCAGTGTGGTGGAAACCTGCAGTAGGCTGCTTTGTATGGTGAATTGTGGGCATGACGCACACCAATATATAGTCTCCTGTGTGGATCTGTGCTCCTCACTCATCTGCAACATGTTTCTGTAGTTGCCATCCCATTATGATAGTGCCCTGTGCTTGTGTGTACCATCTGCTGTTGGTGAGTACCAAAATTGTCTTGTAAAAGTGGTTGAAATGGGCCTGGGGGTCAGTACAGTTGAGGTCTTGGAATGTATCCCTATTTTTTACATTGTAAAGTGGATTCCCTTTATGAAATTCAAGTTATGTGCCATTTTCCAGGAAGACATGTACAGCATAAAGCGAGGGAAACCTGTACAAAGAAAAGAACAATCGATTCATGGGGTCAAAAAAGTCAGAGATAGACATCCAGGACTACTGTAACTATTTGGTTTGCTCTCCTGTGTAATATAGGTCATAGGACTTTCCAGAATTAATTCTTGTTTGAACTACAGCACATCTTTTTAAGGGGGGAAAAACATTCAATTTTGGTTTAAGAACTGCCAGTAACAGAGAATCCCCCACAGATCTTAAAACTAGAAGTGTCTATTCTAATCATCTGATCTGACCTTCTGGATAACAGCACACAGGGTATTTCACCAGTTTAGAAAGATCTTAATCTAAAGATTTCAATCAACAGAGACCCCACAAGATCCCTAGACAAGTTGCTCCATTGGTTAATTAAGCTGTCTGTTAAATTCTAAATTAGTCTAGCTTCAGCTTTCAGGCACTGGACCTCTGTTGTAAGACAGTTCAAAGATGCACTCTCATCTGGAGTATTGTGTTCAGTTCTGCTAACTTTATCTCAAAAATTCAATTGGTTTTCAGTAGAGCCATGCTGAAACTGTTGTATAAGAAAAAGTTGGAACTGTTTAGTTCAGAAATAAACCAAATAAAAGGGATATTAAATAATAGAGAGCAAGAGTAAATTGGGGTTTCTAGTCACCTTTTTATGTTAAAAAAACAGGATGGAGTGTCAGTGCAACTAAAAGGCAACTTTAAAAATGACAAAAGGAAATTTACAGGATATACAATAGATCTTTGTAGCTCACTGCCATGTATATTAGCAAGGCCCTGATGCACAAAAGAGCTTAGGTTGGAATGTAACCATGTAAGTCAGTCCCAAAGTGTGATCTTCTAAACCAGGGGCAGGCAATTATTTTGAGCGGAGGGCTGCTTACCAAGTTTTGGCAAGCTGTCGAGGGCCACATGTGCCCCACCCCCTGGTTGCCACCTTGGGACCGGAAGTCCTGCCCCCTAACTCCTGACCACTAGAAGTCCCTCTCCTTGCCC
>NW_017729008.1:11087242-11094742 GCF_001723915.1 Gavialis gangeticus | reverse complement strand
TTACCAGGAAGTAGAAGGTGAGGGCTTTAGGCCCACTTCCGTCTGTGGATTTTAAATCCAGACCTTCCACTTCTCAGGAGGGTGCTATAGGCTCTCTTGAAGAGGGACACTCTTCACCATTGCTGCTGAAGCCATGCCATCATGCAGGAAAGAATTTAAGATCTGTGGAGCCAACATACCAGTGTAAGAGTGAGGATGGCTATCTCAGTGAAACCACTCATCTGAGAGTGGAGACATTAATATGGATAACAGCAGCAGCTTCAGGTACAGTTGGTAGAATTTGTTTTAAAAGTAACAGAAACTCTGGTGCTTCAGTGTACATTCTTGGCACTCATCTGATATGGGAAGTTCCCTCACAGCTTGGTTATTCTATAGCTATCCATTATGGAGTTTCTTGAATTTACCTGCAACATTTGGTAGTGGATTATATGGTCTGATCCAGTTGTGTTTTCATATTACTGGCCAACTGCTTCTGGTGTTCATATCTGGCCAGTGACAACATGGTTCTTCATTAATTCTCAAAGCCTGTCCTGGAATTACTGATAGAACTACTTGACTCCCTCTTTCCAGATCAAAAGCTTCTTAAAGATTTCCTTCGGACACTGTAATGGATCACTGAGCACAGACCACTGCCTTATAATGATAACAGTGATGTTGTTTTCTGAGAACCACTGGTGCTCAGATCATGTACTATATATTTTGTTCTCTCGTGACTTTCAGTTTAACCCTTTCAAATACTTATCAGGAAGCAGTGTGCCTTGACGGTAAGACCATTTCATAATCACGGCCCTAGATGTCAAAAATGTATCTCCTTCTGCACAGAGGCTAAAGCCAATTGATCATGAAATTAAGCAAGATTAATGTGATGAATTTCCATAAATAGGATCTTTGGTTAAATTTGGCCACTGTGTCTTTAAATAGAAACACCCCACTAGAATGTTCAGACAATATTACATGAATGCTTTCTAAGAGATAGTGAAGACTAGTCCGAGCATTAATTAGTATCAAACCTTCAGAGAAAGCAAACAACCAGGAGAGCACAGAAGGTTAAAACTAGGAACCTGATCCTACACTGGCTTCAGGGCCCTCAGCTATCAATTAAGTTAATTAGGCCTCCAGATACCCAGTCTCCAGAAGATCAGGCCTTTTGTTCATAAACCAATTTGCATACCTGTGGCACTGCAGAGGCTGACAATAGTCAGTAACAGCTCCTGGAATCAACCAGGCTATATCTGCAGAACTTGCATAAAATCAGAACTCATGGCTTTTACATAGTAATAAGAATTTACATGTGTTCTTTCAAGATAGTACAGTTACATTCAGATACTTTTCATGCAACATAATTCAAGAAATGGTGTATGTAATAGAGAACTATAATGCCATACAATGGGTGTGGATGCAAGCAAACACATATGTTGCAGTAGAAGGTGCTGAAGCACTTTCTGGATAAAAAACGAGTCAAGAGAGGTTTTTGCTCCTTTCCCCCAGACCAAGAAATGCGGTAACAGACAGACACCAGAATACACATTGGTCATCTAATATAAAGGTAGATCAGTCTTCTGGATGCTCTCCATCATCCCTGTATTTAATTTAGAAAAAGCCATTACACTAGCATTCTTGTTAAATGACATAAAGCAATGAGCTGAGGACATGTTGGACTTATACCACTTCCACTGATCAGAGGGCTGCAAATTGCAACCTCTCCTTCAATAGAATTGTCCCAAGGGAAAGGCAGATAGTGCTTTATTGCTAGCACTGGCCACCTATAGGAGGGTGATGGACACTTATAGTAACCCCAAAGCTTTTGGGTGAACATTTCACTAATAGATGTCTCTGCCTCAAATTCCTCTGGCAGCAGCCAGAACACACCTCAGGAGAATCAAGTGGTTGTGAAAAGTTTGAGCTAAATAAGCACTGAAAATAAAACCAAACACTTGTACATGGCTTAGCTAAAACTCTTCCCTTCTCAGTCATTCATATGCCAATCTCTTGTGATGTTATAATCCCACTAGAACCAGCCCTCCAGCTGTCCATACAATATTCCAGTCAACAAATGCCTGACAAGATTTGACATCACTGGATTACCTGTGCATGCGCACATGCACACGCGCACACACATGGGCAAAAAATGACAGATGAACTTCAGGGTCAAAAAGTGCAAGGTAATGCATCTGGAAGAAAATAACCTCAATGCTAAGTACACAGTGGTGGGTTCTGAACTAGCTTTTACAACTCAAAGAAAAGACCTTGGAGTCACTGTGAATGATTCAGTGGTGATCAAAAATGCTAATAAAATGTTGGGCATCATTAAGAAAGAAACTGAAAAAATAACTAAGAACATCAGTATGTCACTATACAAATCCATGGTGCACCCACCGCTTGAATACTGTGTGCAGTTCTGTTCTCCACATCTGAAAAGGATGTAGCAGAATTAGAAAAGGTACAGGGAAGGGCAAGGGAAATGATCAGGGGCAAAGAGCAGGTGCCATACCAGGTGAGACTAAAAGGCTAGGGCTTTTCAGTTTGGAAAGGAGAAGACTGAGGGGGGATATGATAAAGGTCTATGAAATCATGAAAGGAGTGGACAAAATAAATAGTTGTTCACCAGATCCCAGAACAGAACTAGGGGGCACTCACCCACTGAAGTTAGTAGGAGACAGGTTTAAAGCTAGTTAAACCTGCACAGTTAATTTGTGGAACTTGTTACCATGGGAGGTTGTAGAGGTAACTAGTGTAGCCAGATTCAAAAAGGGACTAGACAAATTCATGGAGGATAGATATATTAATAACTATTAAACAGAATGGTTGGAGATGTTGCCTCTGGAATCTCTAAACCAATGATGGTGGATGCCAGGGAGAATAATGAACAGGGAATAGATCACACTAGATATACCTGGTTCTTATGTTCTCCCTCCAAAGCATGCACAGCTCCCCTGGTGGAGGCAAGATCCTGAACTAGATAAACCCA
This sequence comes from Gavialis gangeticus, assembly GCF_001723915.1. Lineage (NCBI taxonomy): Eukaryota > Metazoa > Chordata > Crocodylia > Gavialidae > Gavialis > Gavialis gangeticus. Next base: position 11,091,774 of record NW_017729008.1, on the reverse strand, counting down.
GGATGAAACTTTTTATTTTTCTTAAGAATATAAATTCTATAAGAAAGAAGGCAAAGTTAATTTTATTTCATAACAAAGCAAAAATTATATGAACAGTTTACTTTTTTTTGTAGGCCATTCTTTTAGTGGCAATAAATGGATTTTGTTGTTGTTGTTCAGCTAATTAAAAATGAGTGTAATCAGAAACTTAATCAAAAGAATATTATTCTTGCAAGATTTGAATTAGAAGGAATTGCCCAATAGGGGCAATAGGGGCCCAATAGGGGCAGTTCCTTCTAATTCAAATCTTGTGGGAGTATATTAGAATATTCTCCCAGGATATATACCAGTAACTTAGTGGCAGCATATTAAGACTGCCAACACTTTTTATATTCTTTTCTGCTTTTACTGGTTTTATTGAACCAGCTTTACTCACTAGACTCTTTTATTTCTGCTATTATTGTTATGCATTTACTTATACTTTACATATTATTACATGTCTAATTTTATTCTGCATCCTAAAAATATTTAGTTGTTGGTTGGTCCATCCTTTAGACAATACTGTTACATTTGCACTTGTACCTTCTATGATAGCAGGTGAAGCCTATGGTGTTTGAACTTGCTGAGGGGCACTCAAATTGTTAGTCTTTCAACAGAACGTTTTTGATCAGTTTCTTTCTATAATCCCTCAAGAAAAATTCCTAATCACCAAACCTGCTTGTGTAAAAACAAAGTTTATGTCATGATAAACATGCTTGCCCTAGAACCAGCTGAACAGATTGGGTTGTTCTATTCCAGCACAGTTTTGAAAAAAGGGGCTATGAAAATGCTAATCCAGTCAAGGGCCCTACAATGCAATTTGATATATTTCCAATAAAAATTGGCTGTGTAACTATGCAATGAAATCCCACAGAGCAAAGTATTATGGCAGAAATAGATACCATAAGGTGAGACATTTTGCCATGGTTACTAACACAAATTACAATAAATACATCCGGCCTTTACCCAAAGGAAATTCGTAATGAATTGGAAGAAAATATTTTGAAAGGTGTCAGATAATAGAACCAAAAGCAATTTAATAGTTGTCCTCCAGAATTCACTTTGATCATTATACTGAAGTGTGAAAGCAAGAAATGATTTCCCAGAGAGTGAAACACTGAAAGTATCTCAGAATGAAAACAGTCTAGCTATCTTTTTTTACATTTAAGTGTGAAGCTACCCATTGAAACTGCTAATTCTCTACTCTCCCATCATGTTTTTTAGCTTGTAATAATAGTAGATAACATCTGTTCTTCTTGGCAATAGCAAGTAGTGAGTACTGAGGTATGGAATCCTCTGGTTCTGGCAAGTAAAGCAGTTTTCTGCCCTGATCTCCAAACAGCAGTTCATCCCACTTCCCCCTCTAAACAAAGATCTCACTGTAGAATGCCTTGGGCATATTCATCCAGGTTGCAACCAAGCAATTGTAACCTCCTGGCACCATCTAAGTCCCTTTCTATGATTTCTATGATCAAGGGGACTCACTTAAGGGGTGGCAGACAGTGTTGTGGGCTTGTTTCCTCAGGATTTTCTCCCTAAAGGAGGCCGATTTAATTTCTGTCAAGGGCTCCTTAGGAGTTCTTTTGGCAGAGTTAGCTTAGTTGTGGCAACAGGACATGGCTCTTCCCCAGTCCTGTCCACTTGGGAGGGCTTTGTGGCCACCTGGTAGCAGGGCAGCTGTTGTAACTGTGTCACACCATCTTGCCATCCTGGGTTCCTGTATTTGCAAGTGCCACAGCAGGTGACAGACTCTGTGCTATGCTCCAAGGATATTATTTTCAGTATATTCTGTTCACTCAAACATGGAAGGGGTGACTTAGTGCTCTAAGCAGCAAGGAAATATCAAGAAAAACACTGAACTACCCAGAACTTCAAGTCAGCTCAATGCTTGATGGCCTCCTAATGGTTACAAACCTTGTTTCTGAAAAATAAAAGCTTGCAAAGGGATTTCCAAGTGACTTTAAGCACATGGGGCACCTGAGGCCATAAGTACCTCTCTCCTACCTGTGCATTTGAAGATCTTCCCTAGAGCACAGTTCTGAGACAAGGGGCAGATCCCAAGGCAAACTGTACAGGTATGGAAGCATGGGCAACTGAGTCTGGGGGGAAACCTGCAGAAGCCAGCGGTGATGGCAGTGGCAGGGACGGAGCTGGTAAGCACCCGCAGACGCCACCAGTGGTGTCGGCAGCAGAGACAGCCCTGTTGGGGGGGGCACATGCCCCCCCCCCCAGTGCCTCCCCTACCAGCTGCCTATGAATCACGGAATACATGTGGTCTCAGTGGCAAAATGCACATTAGAGGCTTTGGATGAATTAAAAGAAGTTAAGTGTATGAAAATAGTACCACAGAGGTAGGTCCTGGTAATCTGCAAATAAATGGTAAGTAGAAAGCAGTCCCACAACAAACAGTCCCGTTAATACTGCAATGGAGACAAATACAAATAGGCAATTGCTCAGCAGATTCATAGTTTTCAGGGAGTCCTCAGGCACAGCTTGCATAATCACTACAACTGTAGGCACCCACAAATGAACTAGGTTCAAACACAGCATCAGACATCTCTCAATGTCTTTAACTTTTGTCTCTCGTAGGAAAAGCACTTGTGGGTGACACAGGGGGCCAGCAATAGGAGCCACTGAACTACGCTGAAAACAGTTTCAGAATAAACAATCTGAGAAAAGAAGGATGGAGGAGTTAGATATGAATTAATGGGATCCCCTACCAGGATTTAAAATAAGAAAATCTAACAGTTTATACAACCTGTTACAAAAGAGAAAAAATAAACACATTTGTCATAAATGTTAAGCAGATTCAAGTTTAAAAATAACCAGCAATATCTAGAGAAGGGTGAAACACTTTCCCAAGGGAAAGAATCCCAACCTTCCTTTCAACATGATGGACAGATGTTAACCAGGAGCCCCAAGGAGCCCTAGGAATTCCTTCCAGCACAGCACTGATTAAGCCAAACACGTTAAAGAAGGAATGACCCTAAGCTAGCAGCCACAGAAATTAATTTTGCAATATCTCAAAGGTGAGACATATCTCAATATTCTCATCCCAACAAATATTCTGGCTTTTACAAGCAAAAATCTAAGAGCCTCAATTCTTAGTCTCACAAATGTTCTGGATATTGTAAATCCCCAGGCCTTCTTGACTACCGGCCAGGTACTAAGGTAATTAGGGATGCAAATTTCAGTTTGTGTGCACTCAATTGCAGTCATAAATAATGTAGCACTTGGAAGCAGTGAGAATTGCTTCTACACTCAGATAAAATCAATATTGCTTGTGCAACATCAATGATGCATTGATTGTGCAGAACCAGTTGTGCCAGCAGGGATGAGAAACGATCCCTCTGTGAGGTGTTATCTCTGGACACTTCTTTTTTTATGCATTTTGCAAGTCATCAGAAATGTCTCATATATTTGACCCCATTTATTCAGAAATTCATCTCAGGAATAATTTCCTAACAGTGACTGCAGGAATGTGTTTTCTAAGGTCAAGAGAGTCATGGCAGTAATTACAGAGATAATTGCTTCTTATACATTTTTCACTTATGGAGACTCATTAAAAGGTTCCCTGTGGAGGAAAAGAAAAGAACAGTGTTTTAATACTTGTTAGATAGAGCAGGGTCTACATGAAACACTTTCCATATCCTTCCTTGTATTAAAGTTCCTTGACAGTGATCATGAATTAATTTTCACACTGCATGCTCCAGTTCTTAACTCAGTCTTATCTATCCTTGCCTTGAACAATGCAATTTCTGCTGGTTTAATTTGCAGAAGTTTTAAAGGCTGAAAATGTTGCTTAGAAAATGAAAGCTGCTCTTATGATTATTTAAATAGATTATGGAGCATCAGCTGCCAATTCCTAATGAAGGTTAAAACTGACTGGGTTTCTATTAAAAGAAAGCTAGATTGGATGGCCAAGACTTTCAGACCTGTTTGAGAACAGCCTACATAAAACGCTTTCTTTCTCACTCATTATATTAAAGTTCTCTGACAGTGATCTGAATTAATTTTCATATTGCACACACTTCATTTCTGATTGTGTATTACCAAAGTCTGATTTAAATTGTTCCATTTTGGCTCATTTAATGTGTCTGGGACAGCAGTTCCCAAACTAGGGAACTAGTTCTCTGGATGACAGGCTTTTTGGATGGGGGAGAGGAGTAAACGTGATATACCTTGATTTTAGCAAGAGTTTTGATACTGTCTCCCACAACAATCTCATTAATAAGATAATGAAATGAAGACTATATGAAAATACCATGAAGTGATTACATAATTGCCTGGATCATCATGCGCAATAAGGAGTCATCAATAGATCACAGTCTAGTTGTGCGGAATTTGAGTGGGCGTCCTCAGGGGACTGTCTGTACTGTATCTACTATGATTTAGTGCCTTCATTAATGATTTTGAGGATGGACTGAGTGCACACTGACTGGGAAACATGGCTTACGATCATGGATCCTGGTTTTACATGATAAAAAAAATCACAAATTCTCCGATAAAGAATT
>NW_017729008.1:11066814-11082242 GCF_001723915.1 Gavialis gangeticus | reverse complement strand
ACATCCCTCATTGATCTGCAGTGCAGGCAACTCTGGAATCATGGAGCCTGCACCCGTGATTTCTCCCAGCTGCCACTCATTGGGATCCTTGTGGTAGGTATTGGGGCACGTGGGATTGAGGGTCCAGGACCCCCTAAAGGGGCTTTCACTGCCCCTCTCACATGTAACCAAAAGTGCTTTAGTCTGATACTACATCCACAGCCCCTGCCCCCCAGCCCTGCTGGAGGGGGCCTCCAGCTGCCAGGGCTATAGTGCCAGGGACCTAGGTCCGCAGCCCTCTGCCCCCAATGGAAGGAGAGGTATCTGGCAAAAAAGTTGGAGAATTAATGAGAAACAAGCAATTCTTTTTTTATCAAATATGCAAATTGGAGCCCTGCACTGAATGAAATCTCCAAATGTCAAAAAAGGCATTTGTTTCACACACCTTTGGTGGAAAAAATGGTACATTGAAAAGCACAGTCCACCCTCTTTACTAATGGGACAGTTGTGCCAGAACAGTAGGGTGCTCTGGACTATGGATTTCATCCTCTAGCTAATTATCTAGATGTTTTGTTACACAGGGACAGCCTTTCTAAAAGTACAAATTTCCTCAATTATGGCACATGCATAACCAAGGTAAGGGTGGTGAAAAAGCAGTCATATTGGGGCAGCCATAAATATGACCTCTTGAAGGAAAACTCTGTTCACATTGATGGTACACCAATTGCAAAGGAAGTTGATGGGAGTTTATGATTAACACAGGGCACAGCAGTTTGGCTGCCTTAACAGTGATTTTCTATATTTTCAAAAATCTGCACTTTTATATGTAACCTTAACTAAGAAACTGCTCAATCCTTCAAGATGATGACCTAACCTCAATCACAATTAACTCTACACATGATTACTGCAATGCAATTTTACTTAGACATGAACATATCTCAACCCTGAAAAAGTTACAGATAATGAAGAATGATAGCTCACTTATAGGCTGCTGATAGCGTAATGTGCATTTCCATCAACCCAGTCCACTGGCTTCTTTATTAAACCAGCAACTATATTGAAGGTCTTTGTTCTTATTTTCAAAATCTGCAACAGAACAAGCTAAGAATACCTCAAGGATTACCTCATGCTCCAGAGCCCCAGATATTAGGCCTCTGCGAATAGGGAACTATTTGATTCAGAGCCAGATTCAGCCAATTCAGATGCTGCTGATTCGATTCAGAGCTCCAAATCAGTTTTCTGCTTCAATTTGGCAGCTTCAATTTGGTTTTAATTTAAGGTGCAATAAAATGGCAAACCAGCCACTAAGATGTTCCACATATAATGTAACATGTTTTTGTAATGGGTCTGCACGGTGCCTTAAACTGAGTGTATGATAGATTCACATACCAGGGTTGTTTGGGGCCCAATGCCAACAATCAGCTGATTGTTGGAATCATCCCCTGTCTCCAGCCAGCCTGGGACTGCCCCACTTTGGAGATGGGGGAGAGTCAAAGGGTCTTCCCCACCAGAGAATTTAAACCTCAGTGCCTGACAACCCTGTTTAAACTCCCAAGCGCAAGGAGACCCATGGCTCAGTCTGCTGGAAGCCTTGATCCTTGCACTTGGAAGCCTTGACTTGGATGCTAAGTGGGGATTTCAACTTTTGGACAGGGGTAGGGCCTCAGCTCCACCTGCCAAGAAGCCTGTCATCCCCTGCAATGGGCAATTAGGCTTCTAGCAGTCATACAATTTGGATCTGTCCCTAATCCCCATAATTGTTCATCCTGCCATACATGGGTAGCCATCTGTGCATGCAACTATTCCATCCCAAGTGCAGGAGTTTGATTGACTACAGACCACTTCTTCAGTCTATCCAGGTCATTCTGGATCTTAGCCTGCTCTCTCTCTCACACACACTACATACACATATATATGTGTGTGTGTGTGTACCTTAAACACACACACACATAGATATATGTATATATTTCCAGCACAACTTGCCTTCCCTTCCCCAACGTCCATGGAACACTGCATACCCTTATTCTCATACACTAGGGTTTACTCTAGTCTGCTAACCTCAGTTCTCTCTCATGCTGTTTTCAGGTGGCTCACTCTCCTTGGCTTACAGTAGTTCAAAATCAGTTGTCTAGTCACTGATCTTTCACTGTATTCCCAACAAAGATGTAGTGAGCAAACTTAGTGCCTGGGTGTGGGGAGCCCTTGGAGGTGGGGACCACCATTTCCACACACTCCCCTGTCCCCCAGATACACTACATAGCGCAGTGCTGCACTGTTCAGCTCCCATAGCCAGAAAGTGGCAGTGCAGGCCTTCTCTCACCACTGCAAAGACTCCCACAGTGGGGAGGGCATGAGAGCACTGCCAGAATCCTCCCTGCCAGGAGTCTTTGCAGCAGTGGGAGAAGCCCTGTGCTGCTCCTGCCTGGTGCTGCACCAAGCGGTATATTGGGAAGTACAGAGTTACTCCCCTCCCCCCAGCAGCTCCTATGGCTAGACAGGGGGGCACAGGGCTTCCCCTGCCACTGTAAAGACAGGTGGAAGGGATCCTGGCACCCAGGCATAGTAGCCCTGCTCGCCCCACCCTAATTACACTGCTGATTCCCAAGGTAGTTTCAGTCACACATTCACCGTTCTTGAGATACCATGCCTCACTCAATCTGTCACTGGGGTGCTTATCCCCCATCTTAGAAATTAAATTAACCACTTCACACTCAGTGAGTAACAAGAGAAAAGTGAGGGGGTGGGGAGGAAGTGAGACGTACATTTTTCATAAAAATAACACAGATATTACCTACCATGGGTTATTTTACAGCTGCCTACAGCTGGATTTTCTGTACTTGCCTTTGAAGTAAGAGGTGCTATCCATTATTGGAAATCTAATACCACCTTATATGAACCACTTTTCTTATACAGTATTGCCATTTGAATGTTCCCTTTACTTTCTGGAGCAGGCTACCTGCATGACCTTATACAACAGCAGCAGCACTTCTGGCTTATTGCTGGTTGTGCTGCAGCTGTCTGCACTATAATTTACTTTATTTTAGGACTAGACAACTGTTAGCAGATACATTGATTACCTCCAAAATGGAGCATCCTAGTGTAACAGCACATTTCAGACATATTAGTTCTGAGAATGAAGTAAAGTACAGTAGTAAAAGATTTGTAGGCCAGCTCCACTGTCCTTAGGATAGAGCCTTTGTGTCACTTACACATCAAATGGACCATAGATCTGCCCTCCTGGGCCCAGAAGGCATGTTGTGCGGTGTAGATAGAGTAGCTTTTGCTCAGTAGCTCAGCCAGATCTAATGATGAAAAATGAAGGGAACTTTCATCCATGCTTTTGCATAGGCTTTTCCATGAAAGTAAGTAAAATTACTAGGTTTTGCCTGTTTCACTTTACGTTTCTATTACTTGTTCAAAACCAGACTTAAAAGGTAAAGGACAGAAAATCGTCAAAAAACAAATTAAAACCATGTTCCCACTGATCCCCACAAAGGCCAGGGGTAAGTTTTATCTAGCTCTGCTTTGGTCCTGTTTCAGATTGTCCACGAGGGAATAACATATGCAATCACAAATACTTGACCAAACCTGATTCCAGTTAGATACACTTTACCCATACACACAAGCTAGAGGTAAATGTAGCTCTGTTATCCTAGCACCACATCTAATAAGGGATTCTGAGCTATCCATGCACATACGTGCACAAAGCGACAGCTTTAAACCATCTAACCTCAGGTGCCAGTAAGTTCAGCAGAGATTGAATCCCTTTCAACGGTACCGACCCTATTGTACTGCCCTAGTCTACATGGTAAATAGAACTTTGCCCATTTGTACACCCCAGCAGCCTTGGCTTGCATATTGCATGTTGTTGACAGGCATAAATGCAAAGACTGCTGGAGAGTACAAGACAGCCAGCTGGCATCACAAGAAAGACTGCCTCAGCTGGATGAATTGAAGCGAGTCAGCAGTAGCCTGCAGAGCTCATCTAAGTGGTGGCAAAGATTGCCCACATCTGCTAGTTCAATTCAAATCAAACAAGGTTCAGTGGCTCGGAGAGTCCTGCTGCCTTACCTTCCAGCCTGCTCTGTTCTCCTAGCAACTTACTTTCCAGCATGTTCTACCCCCCCTAACTTCAGTGGTGAGAACAAGTCATTATTTCTCCCTTTCTATACAAGGCTTTTGTGATTATTAATAAACAACTGCCCGATTACTGCTTTAATTGGTGGAATGGACTCCCCAGTCCTGTACGGACACAGCTAATCTGAGAAATAAATGGAATATAGCTGTTAGACCTTGAAGACAGATGAAGGTGGAATAACCTAAGGGAGGAAGGTAGGAGATTGTTGCAAAGGGGTCAAGAAGAAAGAAAGACTCGTTATGGGCGTGTGGAGCCTAGTGGTTGCTCCAATCATTGGGACATATTTAGATGAGGCTTTAGACATCCTGCCTTTCTTTGAGTCCTGTAAAGTGCAGGATAAACTAGGGTACCACCCTTACCTTACATGGGCTATGAGCCTCCAAAGATATTTTACAACAAACTTGTCCAATTCTCTGCAGCTCCTTCCTCAGAAAACTTCATCACAAATGACTTCACAACAGATGTAAAAATTTTACCACAACCAGTTTTTTAAAGTGCAGTTGACTGTGCCGACATCTAAATATTAACTGACATGAAAGGGCTGAAGATGAAATACCATTAAGTATTGATTATTACTAACCATCTCAGCTCTAATTCTCAGTGCCACATAAAATTGGGCTGATAGTGCATGAGACGTGAAAGATGATATAATTTGGAGTGCTTGTTTGAATCATTTTAATGTAATATCACAAAGATGTATGAAGATTCTCAATTTAATGACTTACAAAAGAGAACAAAATGAGACCTTGGCTATAGTCCAATAACAATTTAGGCTAAGGAAGTGGTTCTCAACCTTTTTAGATTCAAGGCACCCCTCATTAGACTCAGGGCACCAGTTTGAAAATACCAGCTTTTAAGCTTTATCTCATTTTTGGATTACAGAAATGCAATACAGCAATTTTCCTGTTGTAAAGAACTTGGAAAGACAACAAATATATTTTTAAATCCAGAGATTTCAAATAGGAACCAATGGTGTTATCTTGTGAATCAAATTTGCACCCCTAACACTGCTAATGTAGCATAGCACCCCACAGCCCTGCTACTCTGGTTGAGAATCACTAGGCAAAGGTCTTCGCCCAAAAACAAACCATATCAGAACAAAAACATATCATCATGGATACCATGGAACAGACAGCAATCCTCATGCCAAGCAGCTGACAACCCCATATTCTATCTTTCTGATATCATCCTGCTCTGCATTTCCATGTGGACAATGAGTTCATGTCCCAGACTAGAAAGTGTGGATTCTTTTCAATTCTGATTCTTACGCAACATCCATCATTGTGGCATCTGTGTGCCTAAAATTTGATGTGGAGAAGTCATTTTGGGTTAAAACCAAGGCTTGTCTTCTTCAAATGTCACCCACAAAAAAAAACATTTAAAAGTGCAGGAGACAGGTTAGGCCCTGCCAGTTTTGCTTGTGTATGGCAAGCCCTCCTCACAAGTGTCATGTGGCTAGGATTGCCAAGGTGCAGTCTTCTATTACAGATACATTTAGCTGAGGTTTTATTACTATGATACACAGGTTATGGGTGAGTGCAGGATGTGGAGTAACCAAAGAACCTGGTCTTTTTTTTAGAACTGGAATGAAGCACTTGGGTTGGACCATGATTACTATCTGCTTGCATACTAGTTGTGTGTTAAGGCAGTATACACCTACAGCCCCTTGGTCACTGGCACACACCCCTCCCACTAAAGGCAAGAGGAGCTGTGTGTCCGTGCCAGACATTAATAGAATACCAGAGTTCTGGTGACCCATTCCCACAATGTAGTCTTTGTTTAAGAAAGGGGAAAAAGAGGATCCAGGGAGCCACAGACCAGTCAGTCTCACCTCAGTCCCTGGAAAAATCATGGAGCAGATCCTCAAGGAATCCATTTCTAAGCACTTGGAGGAGAAGAAGGTGATTAGGAGCAGTCAGCATGGATTCACCACGGGCAAGTTGTGCCTGACCAACCTGATTGCATTCTAGGACGAGGGGACTGACTCTGTGGATGCAGGGAGACTGGTGGATCTAATGCACCTTGATTTTTAGCAAGGCTCTTGATCCAGTATCCCACAACATTCTCGCAGGCAAGCTAAGGAAGTATGGGCTGGATGAAAGGACTGTAAAGTGGACATAAAACTGGCTGGAGCATTGGGCTCAGAGGGTAGTAATCAATGGCTCAATGTTTAGTTGGCAGCCAGTATCAAGTGAAGTGCCCCAGGGGTTGGTCCTGGGACCGGTTTTGTTCAATGTCTTTATCAATGACCTGGAAGATGGCATAGAGTGCACCCTCAGCAAGTTTGCAGATGACACCAAGCTGGGGGGAGTAGTAGATATGCTGAGAAGTAGGGCTAGGATTCAGAGTGACCTAGACAAATTGGAGGACTGGGCCAAAAGGAATTGAATGAGGTTCAGCAAGGACAAGTGCAAAGTCCTGCACTTAGGACAGAACAATCCCATGCACCAGTACAGGCTGGGGCTGATAGGCTGGGCAGCAGCTCTGTAGAAAAGCACCTGGGGGTCACAGTGGACAATAAGCTGAATATGACCCAGCAGTGTGCCCTTATTGCAAAAAAGCCTAACAGCATACTGGGCTGCATTGGTAGGTGTGTTGCCAGCAGGTCAAAGGAAGTGATTATTCCCCTCTGTTCAGCACTGGTGAGGCCACATCTGGAGTACTGTGTTCAGTTTTGGGCCCCCACTACAGAAAGGATGTGGACAAATTGGAGAGAGTCCAGTGGAGGGCAATGAAAATGGTTCAGGGACTGGGGCACATGTCTTATGAGGAGACGCTGATGGAACTGTGCTTATTTAGTCTAGAGAAGGGAAGACCGAGAGGGGATTTAACAGTTGTGGTGGCAGATGACAGAGCAAGGAGCAATAGTTTCAAGTTGCAGCAAGGGAAGTTAATGTTAGATATTAGGAAGAATTTTCTCACTAGAAGGGTAGTAAAACACTGGAACAGGTTACCTAAAGAGGTGGTAGAATCTCCATCTTTGGAGATTTTTAAGACCCAGATAGACAAAGCTTTGTCTGGGATGATCTAGTTGGGGATGGTCCTGCTTTGAGCAGGGGGATGGGCTAGATGATCTTCTGAGGTCCCTTCGAACCCACCCTAATTTTCTATGATTCTAATAGATGAAGTCTGGGAAGGGGATCTCCCCAGGATTTGACATTTGTATCCATAAATCTTGCTAATGGCTAAATTATACTTTAGTTTGTCAAGCAAATCAGATGGCAAAATAAAATCAAAGAATCAGCACAACTGATTCAAATATATATCTGCATACTGGTTTGCTATATGAACCTTCCTTCAAGGCAGCATAAATTGAAGGTTAAGTCAACCTGCCTGTTGTAATCAAAAGCAACCCATAGGCTGCTTAATTTTAATTATAGCTTTTGGGGAACATTATGTGCGGCTGTAGGTGCTGCCTATACTGAAAATGATTAAACTTGTCAGTCATAGACTTTGTAAGTTTGTAAGTGCATAAAGAACTGCATAAGGAGGATTAAATAATACAGATGATGTAAACAGATATTCTCTATCTGTAAAGTGCCTCTTCTGTCTGAAAGTGGCTGCATAAATGAACGTAATTATTTCTGATTTGACTAAAAGCAGTGGAAGAATGCTTCAAAATAAGGCACACAAAACATTTAATTTCAGATGCAGAGTTGAACGTAAAGTATTAATTCTCCTTTAACTCATATTGCCTTGCCCTTTAAACTCAGGGCTACAATGAAGCAACTGCACAATGTGATACCAACAAACAGACCTGCTCCGTGGTTTATGAAGGTCCACTATGAAAAGTCACTTCCAGGGGTGGGGATTATGTACGGCCCAGGACTGAAGCATGGAATGGGCCAGAGATATTCATTCTTGCATATATTGTATTACATGCAACCTACTGCAAGGGCTCCAGCTCCCATTACAAGGGCTGTATCTATCCTCTGGCCTTAATCACCTGGATGGGGTTAATTTTACTTTGAACAGAATGCCTGATTGGGAACGGCCTCCCTGAGTGGCGAGCACTGCACCCAATATGCTAGTCTACATGAGTAAAGGCATGTTGTTTAAAAAAGTAAAGTTAATTTAAATTATTGATCAGAAAAGCAAATCCATTATGGGCTACAAATAATTGAGTGAAAGATTATGTAAAATGATGAGTGTTTCATGGTTGTGATTTTTAAAAAGGCAGATGCCAGGTTTCCCTGTTTGTGGAGTCAGTGACATTTTGTAATTGCTCTGTAGCACTCCACAGGGACTAGACCAGGCAGCCTGTTTGTTGTGTGCATGTGTCTGAAGAAAGAGAAGTGTTTTTATGATTCTTTCTGCTCACTGAGCTTGCTCGTGAATTCCAGAGATGGTCAATAATTTTAAGGTAATAAACAGCGGTAACTCAGACTCCTGATTATTCTTATTTTAAATGTTAATGCTGATCTATAAATAGTACGCACACCAAACAGAAATGAACAGATCCGTGCTGGGTGTTAGCAGACAACCTGTCTTTAGATCTTCAAAGTTGGCATTTCATGCTGCAAAAAACACTCCAGGGTGATTTAAAGAGGTAAAGTGCTAAATTCCAGTCTGGCTCTGCAGTCAGGTGTTCTGGAGTTAGTGAAGAAAGCAAGGAGTATGAGCCAATGACCAGGACTGGATCGGTAGGGGTGGCGGGAGGGTGTAGTGGTACAGTCACACCCCCTTCCACAATGTAGGTTATGTGCCTGCAGCTCCAAATCCCCGCAGCCCCAAGGCCTTGTCTTCTGCAGAGTCTGAGACATGGCTGGAGCCCAGGGCTGGTGGGGATACCCAGGGAACCGAGCAGGGAGCAGGTGAGGAAGGGACACTGACCCACCACCCCCACTGTCCTTGGCTAACAAAGAGCAGGGGGATGACATAGGCTGCTCATGCCATGCACCAGCTGGGAGCTGCAGGGAGCAGCTGTACAGTGTCGGGCCCAGTGGCAGCAAGTAGGTCCCTGCTCCCTCCCCTTCCACCATGTTTCCCCTGCTGATGTAGGAGCTCAAGCTACAGGGGGCAGCTGCATAAGGTGCCAAATTGAGTTGCATTGGGGATGATAGCAGCAGGCAGTCCTCCCTTCTAGCACCTGCTCCAGGCAGCTGGGAGCACCAGAGGGACTAGGCAGGGAGAAAGAGAGCTGGGAAAGTGACACCTGGCTGCTGCTCCTGTCCCCAACCAAGCCTGTTACCCCATACTACCGCTCACAGAAGCCTCTGGCTGTGGCAGGGCAGGAGCAGGCATGGGGCTTCCCCTGCACATGGGCCAGCTGGGGATAGTGGCGGTGGGTCCCCCCTTCCTGAACCAGGAGGCAAACCCTAGGCACACTCTGCTGGGGAGAGGGAGGGACATTGGGAAGGGAAGGGGTGTCAAGAGGTGGGGAAGGTGGGAGTCTAACCTGTTTCAGGGACTCAGAAAGGTCCCTGGCACCTGCTGTCCAGTACAATCTGCACACCTGTGGGAGTCTTCAACCACCCCTGTGGTACTGGTAACAACTCCTGCACTCTACTTTTCAAATTCCTAGATCCACCCTTGTCTATGTCTCCTCCCTAGGAGTGTGGAGTCCTAGTTTCTCTCTCCCTACCTGACAAAAGCTACTGAGGCTGCCAACAAAGCCAATGAAAACCTACCTAGGGCAGGGAGGTATGGAAAAGCATGGTGGAGAAATTCAAGATGTTCTAGGCCACCCAAAGAGGAGATTTGATCCCGGTTTACCCTAGGTGGTAGATAAAGCAGCTGGTAAAGTTGCTAGGGAGTTCTGCAGGTGGTGGCCACTTGGCCCCACACTGTGTCCTCAGCCTCTGTCCACACTTTGGAAATACAAAGTAGCTCATTTCTCCTTAGCATTCCTGCTGCCATGGTGAAATCGCACTCTCCTCCTGCACAAGGGGGAGCAGGCTACTCAGCCCTGGAGCTGCACAGAGCCACAGCTGAAGGAAACTTCTCCTGTTAAGATTCATTGAGGTTTTGTACATGTCAGCTGCTCTGTTCCAAACTAACTGCCAATCATTAGGCAAAAGGGGTATTCTAGGGGCGTCTGTGACGAATACTACAGTAGCCCCCAGCTGAGACTGTGACATATATACACCTTTAACAAGAGACAGTCAGTGACCCAAAATGCTTATAGTCTAAATCAGTACCATAACAGAGGGTAGACAAGTAAGGCACCATCCCTGGGCACCAGTTTAGAGGGGGCATCAGAAGGCTGTTATATAGGACAGCAGCAGCAGGTTGGCACCCCTTACCCCCGCTTGTACTCAGAGCTCCTCCCCGGCCTTCCTTTTCAAGGTGCCAAAAATACTAGTTACACCTTTGATCGAAAAGGATAGACAAAGGATGAAGCATATTAAAAACTAGTTTGAATTTTCTTCTCTG
Source organism: Gavialis gangeticus (assembly GCF_001723915.1). NCBI lineage: Eukaryota > Metazoa > Chordata > Crocodylia > Gavialidae > Gavialis > Gavialis gangeticus. Next base: position 11,071,750 of record NW_017729008.1, on the reverse strand, counting down.
ATCCTAAAATGTTTGTCCCTGCTTTCTCAGCCAGCTCCCATTCTAGTGTCTGATGCACACTGAAGCATCAGAGTGGAAAGTGAGGAAGGTAGCCTTGGGAAGGGTGAATTTTTGACAATAAGGAAAGAATTAAAGTAAATCTTTGGGTGCTGCCCCCACCTACTCTAGCCATTAGAAAGATGCAGTCACTCAGTTAACATAGATTTGCAGCTGCTTGTGTTTGGGCCTTTACCTTTTTAGGTCATCTCTAAAAGATTTGCCAAAGTAGCAAAATGTGAAGCACATCATAAATTGATGAGCATTACTTCTAAGAAAAAACAAGGTGATAAATGTTTAAACAATACATGGACTCTAGTAAATGAAGCATTCTTCATTTGTGCCACAAAACCGAAATTTATGTTACTGTTTTTTCTCCATAGGCCACAGAGATTCTGGGGATTAAATAAGCATTTTTGGATCCAGAGACAGACCATAGCTTGCATGTACTACTGTACAAGACCAAACAGTATCCAAGTGGTTTGTCACTCAGAAAGCTTGAGTCACTCTTATGTAAGAGGCCCTCATCAGTGTTAAAAGACTAAAAGCAGCCTTCAGAACAGAGGATTAGGATTATAACATGGGTGGACTTTGTTGTATTAATAGTCTCTGCTACTCTAACATAGGAGGTTCCACAAACAATAAGAAATTTCTTTTTACCATATAATTTAAGTGACATCTGGGCAGCAGTTTCTTTGTAGATATTTCTAGAGGGAGAATATTGACAAGACTAGGACAATAATTTTCCCTGAATTTTCTGGAGTGTTTAGAATGCTAAAAAGGCATTTTCAGTCGCACACATTTTAGGAGAACCTGCGTGTTTTCAACTTTAGAATATCTCCGTCGTCACAATAGGAACAGGTTCTATTCCAAGAAAGCACACCACCCCCCAACTGGTAATCCAAAAAACACAGTTTCATCAGTAATTCATAAAGCCTAGTGCAACAGTTCTGATCAAAGAGATCATTCTCAGGTTTACCCATTTTGAAGATTTCCTGCCAGGATGCTATTAACATCTTAGTTCCTGCTGGCAACTTTCTTCTTGCCTCTTAATTTTGGCTGGAACATGTCAGCTATTGGCCAGATCTTCAGGCCAATCTATACCCAAGGTGACTCAACAGAAGAGTCTTGCGTTCCTATAACAGGTAGGAATCTGCCACCCAATTGCACAGGATTTGTCTGGACCAGTATTTTCACACCAGGAAAGTACCCACATGTAGGCAATGCTGCCAAACAGGGAGGGCAAAGAAGGAGATAGAAAATTACACAGTGACAAGTAGACATCAGTTTCTGGAGTGAAATTATTATTTTCATGCTACCCTGCTATCTTCCTTACTCACTTCATTGTTTCATGAAAACATCTGTAAGACATCATCTTTGGGTTTCATATTCTTATTGTTGCCAGAAATATTAATCTCTATTATGATGACATCTGTAGTTTTTTCTCTTTTACTTGCTGCTCTGTATTTATCTTTGAAGCTGTTTGGGATAGTCTTTTTATACCCTTTTTGTACAGTGGCTAGCAAATAGGGTCCCAGTTCATGACTGGGACTTTTAGGAGCTATAATAAGAATGATAAAGATGATTATAATGATAACAACAAGAGCAATAATTATCATCATTGTTATTGCTGTTATTTCTGATTTTATTCATAATTAACCACAGTTGATCTAAATTAATTATAATTAATGTCTCTTCTAGTTCCAGAAGATTGTTTTGCTAGTGTTCATTACAGTGTATATCTACTACTAACCTTTCTTGTACATTGGGAGGCTGTGATTTCTAAACTAGTTGGACAGCATATCAGTGATGTAAGGATCATGGGTAGGGCTAGATTATAGAATTCAGCACTGGTAATAATATTCCTAAAATATTTTTTTATCACTTGTCTATTCATGCTGTGGAAGCATTCCCTTTTATGACACCACTCCTTATCTGCATGACTGTTATAGCTCTGTCAGTCACTCTCAGTATCTCTCAGGAGGACATCAAGGAACCAGCAATAAAACAGATGCCTTTTCTGTTACAGATTTGGAGTTGCTGAAAACTGACCAAATATCAAAGGGAGCTACAGCACAGTCTCTCTAAATTAAGAAACAAATTCTGACCTAGAAGGCTTATTTGTGTATGTGACATGGATACAGCACTCATCTACTACCCAAGTTAGGTCCTTTTATATCATGTTGTGCTGTGATTTTGTCATATCTTATTAAAATAAGTAGGGCTGTTTCTGGTTAGTACTTAGATTAGACACCTATAAGAAGAAATGAAGTCTTACATCTGACTGTTGATGCAAATGACCCAGCGGAGCATTAGAGACTCTGAACTGTTAAATGTGCTCCATTTTGGATGAGAAGTAAAAGTGAGATCCTCACACCTTATAGTCAGAGAAGGTCCACTGGTATTTTTTCAGGGACAGGAATATTAACCCTGGGGTCTTAGCTAAATTCAAGTTTCATGTCATTTAATTCTGCCTATCACTGTTGAATAAGATATGGTTCTGTGAACTATGCAGTGTTATAATATACTCTTCAGCACTGGAGTCTGTACTGCATTTGTGGATGCAATGATTTTAGACAAACAGAGAACAAATTAGATATAACACTAGATGGTCGGTATGGACAGTCAGCCAATGGACTGTCAGTAACTCATACTGCCAATCTGCAAGTAAATCTGATTCCACACTCTAAAGTCACCAGCCCCTCTCAACAAGTCAGGAGATGAGTCGTAACAGCCGAAAGCCATGATAAAAGTGGGTACTGCAGCAGCCACTGAAGTCAATGGCTATTGACCAAAATCACATGACAGGAGTAGAGATTGTTTAAAAGCCTAACCCAGACATTTTTGGTGGAATCTGTTTCCAAGAACAAATCTAGTCAGTAAATTTATCAAAGTTCTGAAAGAAAACATAAAATCACTGCTACTGAGGTTTGAAGACGATACAGAACAGACATGGACAAGTCAGTTCTACAGAGCATGCTGATCTATTTGGTCCATGCTGATAATTTGGGGGTGCATTTTGGAAAGCACAGAATCATAGAATAATAGACATTATGGCTGGAAGGGACTTTGGAAGATCATTGAGTCTAGCCCCCTGCCCCAGGGGCAGGAAGTCAGCAGGGATCATAGGATCTCAGTAAGATAAACATCCAAATTTCTCTTGAAGGTGTTCAGAGTAGGTGCTTGAACCACCCTGATGGCAAGCTATTCCAGACCTTGGGGGCACGGACAGGAAAGAAGTTCTTCCTTATGTCCAGCCTGAAATAGTCATGGAGGAGTTTGTGACTGTTCGACCTTGTCATCCCTGACTGAAAAGGACTTAGGACTTATGGGGAATTAATATGAACTCATAATGCAATACAGGGGATATGATCCTTGGATGGATAAAAAGAGAGAATATTCAAGAGATAAGGAGATGCTGTTATTACTGTATAGACTGAGTGGTGGGAGGTGGAGCGCAGTGCCAGCTCTGCCCACCTTCCACCACCGGGCTGAGCTCCAGAGCCAATCAGAGTACAGCCCAGTGTTGGGAGGCAGGCAGAGCCGGCTGCACTCCAGTCAGCTCCACCAGCCCCATGGAGCTCAGCCCCGTGGCAGGAGGTGGGGAGAGCCAGGGCTGCACTCCCCGCCAGGCTGAGCCACATGGGGCTGTGGAGCCGCTCAGAGCACAGCCCTGGCTCTCTCCTGCCTCCCATCACCTGGCTGCTGCTTCAACATTCAAAATATTTCAAAACTTTCAAAACATTTCAACTGGCCTCGTTTCATTTTGAAGCTGTTTCAAAGCCCTTTGTTTCATTTCAATTTTGCTGTTTTGAGCTCGAAACGAGTTGAAACAGCATCAAAACGAAACAGCCAGCAAAGCTTTGCACAGCCCTAATAGTTTCATAGTTGTTAGGGTCGGAAGAGACCTCAATAGATTATCGAGTCTGACCTCCTGCCCAGGTACTTGTCCAGTCTCCTCTTAAAGACCCTCAAGGTAGGGGATAACTCCACTGCCCTTGGAAGCCCATTCCAGATTCTGGCAATCCTTACCGTAGTTGGTTTATCCAAGAAGCTAAGAGATACTCTGATTATAGTCTGCAAGAGATTTCTGATGGCAAGCTCCCTAAGTAAGGGTTCCTTCATTTGGCTAGTGAAGGCCTATCAAACCTAATTGCTGGAAACTGAAGTAGACTAGAAATAAGGCACAGGCACCTTAATGGTGAAGGAAGTTAACCATTGGGACAGCTTGTCTAGGTATGTGACAACAACTGAAGCCTTTAAATCAAGAACTGGGGGTCTGGCTAAATAGCTTCAAGCAGCAGTTAATAGCTTATTGCAGGAATCTCCTAGTAAAATTCCATAGCCTATGTATTACGGTCAAAGTGGACAGAGCAGATGATCATAATGGCTCCTTCAGGGCTTAAAATACAAGATTCCACGAAGATGGAGTGATAAAAAATAGATGGGACAGAACAGAATATGCCCAGGGCCAGGAATTACATTCAGTCTCTGACTAGTTCTCTTGCACATCACATATTTATTAGGTTATTACAGAAGTAAACTAAGTACTTGACAAAAATAGAACAAATGATGCCAGCTGAGTCCTTCCATCTGAGTGAAACCCAGCACAGAACTGGAGAAGCCATTGCGCTGTTTCCAAATTCTCCGAAGTGGCACTGAAGATAAACAGGAGAACAAACCACCCTTCCCCTAAGCCTGCCTACAGTAGGCCCAGAGGTTCTGAGGATCCACAGTGAACAGAAGAAGCATGAGGGAGTCTATAGACTAACAGACAAAGCACAAGGGGCCAGATTTGAAAACACAGGCACCTCATGGGATTTTCAGAAACACTCTCAGTACCTAATTCCCATTGGCTTCAAAGATGAACATGAGTCGGCAATGTGGGGAGGCGGCTAGG
>NW_017729008.1:11065730-11066803 GCF_001723915.1 Gavialis gangeticus | reverse complement strand
TCCGACCCTAGAAACTATGAAACTATAAGTTACTTTATACTTTGAAAACTTGTATTTTCTTTTCCACGTGCCAGATGTGACTGAGCCTAATGCTACAAAACAAGCATAACACATTTGAGCTATGTCATCATAGGGAATAACTAAAGCTCAAAATGTTTGGGACATAACAGATAAACAGGACATAGCAAGGTACTGCGGGAAATGCAAAACAGTGCATGTTTGCGAAGTTAGTGATAAACTGTGATTCCCAAGTGAAAGCAATAGCAAGCAGTAAAAGCACTGAAGTGCATCTAACTAAAAATACACACTGGGGCATAAGGACAAGGGTAAACAGAATACAAGGGTAAAGAGGCAGGAAAGGCCAGATGCAATAAATGTGGAGGCAACCACAATATGACACAAACCAGAGGGCTGCCATGTCATGCTTGCAATTAAAGCAATCCCTCCCAATACCAATTTCAAAGAAAGAAAAAAAGCTAAGACAACTGCAGGACAGAGATCCCATTAGGCAATACTCAAACATCATCCTAATGCATTTCCAAAACAATGCTCAGGAACAGACTAGTTTGTGAAGTTGGAAATTAATGAACTAGCACTGAATTTCAAACAGATCGCAAGAAAACACATGCAAAAAGATTGTTGACATCCTGGTGTTAATAAGCTTGCTTCATATAGTGGGCACAATATAAGCCCATCTAGCAAAATGATACTAGCATATCTGATATGGGCAGTTATTCAGTAGGGATTGAAACAGGAAAAGAACAATCCTCTTGTGTTCTGGGATGGTGAACAGTCTACAAATACAAATGATCAAATGGATACAGAAGAGGAAAGGTCCGACTTGTACAATGTATAAGGTGTTTAATGCTCTAAGGTACATTAAGACTATAATGCATACATTTGACACAAATCCATAGTGAGATACACATGTAATGTAAAGTTCCATAGCACTGAGAAAAAAATTAAAAGTTGGCTGGGTAGCAAAATTAGCTCTTACTGAACAAATTTGGGTAAACAAGATAGCCAATGCAGTGAAACCTAAGGGAGATGGTGCTCTCCCCCACCCTGGGGTT
>NW_017729008.1:11059829-11060730 GCF_001723915.1 Gavialis gangeticus | reverse complement strand
GAACAAATTTGGGTAAACAAGATAGCCAATGCAGTGAAACCTAAGGGAGATGGTGCTCTCCCCCACCCTGGGGTTCTTCAAGAGGAGGTTGGATGGGCATCTGGCTGGGGTCATCTGAACCCAGTACTCTTTCCTGCCTATGCAGGGGGTCGGACTCGATGATCTGTTGAGGTCCCTTCTGACCCTAACATCTATGAATCTACAAATCTAATACCCAAATTTAACATAAAAGTGCCAAATACTACATCTTCATAAATACATGTTTGAGTGACTTCTCTCTGGAATTTCCCAAGGACTTGAAGCATATTTGAAGTTCCCAGGAGGTAATGGATGATTTGGTGACTTGAGTACTATCTGTTTCTGCAAAAAATGTTTGAAAAATTCAGAATGACTCAACCTTATACAGATTTAAAACAATAAGTCTGACTTGATAGGCATATATGATGCCCAGGTTCTCATAAATATACAGTAAAAGCTTTGTTATCCAGCACCCAGGGGGAATGGGGGTGGGTGCCAGATAACGGGCGTCCTTGCCTGTTCAAGCTGCCACCTCTCCTGCCACATCCAGGGCATCACCGCCTCTCCTACCACATCACTGCCCCTCCCGTGGGTTCTGCAGACCCCGAGGGACAGAGAGGCGGGCCCCCCACTGCCCCCAGCCCCTCCATGGGTGTCCTGCCCAGGCCAGCTCCGGCCCTTTAAGAAAAAAAAAAAAGAGAAAACCCAAGGCCTCACCACTCCTGCTGGCAGGGGGTGATCTCTGCTGCCCCCTGCTGCCCTGCACCATGTGGGGGGCTCTGCATGAGCTTCCAAAGCCCCGAGGCTGCTGCAGGAGTGGTGAGTCCAAGGGCTTTTCTCCATTTTCTTTTTCTTAAAGGGCCAGAGCTGGCCGGGGGGGGGC
>NW_017729008.1:11058049-11059420 GCF_001723915.1 Gavialis gangeticus | reverse complement strand
GCTGGGGGAGCAGGCAGGGGTCGGGGGGCTGGGGGAGCAGGCAGGGGTTAGGGGGGCTGGAAGGGGTCCTCCCATGGTCCAAATCAGGCCAAACTGAATCACCACCTGAAGTTTCAAACAGCCCTACTTACTATCACTTACAGTTTAAGGAGGGGTAGAGTGCACCCTTCAGGATCACAGTTAGTTTTAACTCTGTCACTGTCACTGCCAAATTGGCCATAATTTATGGCTAAGAAGCCAAAATAGCTGCTACCAATTCAGAAGCAGCTGTGACAGGGTTAAAATTGTAGGTTTGAAACTGCTGCTACAGACTGAGTGACCCTGGGCACATCTATACATGCAATTAGTGCAGCTGAATAAATGCCAGCACAGTTCAGGTGCAGCCAGCCCAGAGCTGCTCCGCCCACACTCAGTGTGATGTGGAGGGGTTGGTGGAGGCACAAGAGTGCTACAGTGTGTGGCTAGTGGGCAGCCCCTGCACTGTAGCACCCTCATGCCCCTACCAGCCCTGGTCACTGTCTTCATGTGCATTGTGGCACACCAAATAACTCTGCTGTAGGATAGTACTTGTGTCAGGCAGTACCATCCTACAGGGTAGTTAATTAGTTTACTGCATCCTAATAGCATCACACATGTAGAAGATGACACTTTACTGCAGTAAAGTGCACATAAATGCCCCCACTGAGGGGTGGGCTTCACCCTTCCTGCCTCAGGCCATCCTTCAGCTATGGTGAGACTGTACTGTGGCACTTAAAGAGTCCAGAAAACTCTTTTTGTCTTCATTCTGCCTTCCCAGAAGAAGGTGTGTGTGTCTGATTTGGGGGCATGTCGTATGTGAGAATATGTGGTGGTGTGGTCTTGCTCAGTCACAAGATATTGGGTTTGATATTCTTCATACATGGAGTAAATTCACTGCAATACTTCCACTGTGTGAATTCTTTAGTGAATTTCTAAGGCTGATGTTATACAAAAGACTGGATCATACTAATCTCCTTTTCTTAAATCTACAAATTTATGAAATTTCTCTTCTCCTTTATTTCAGTACTGTCACAGGCCTATTTGAACTAAACAGGAAACATTCCCTTTGACAGCCAGATTGCTATAAAGGTTTTAGTTTCTTTTGTTTTGCTTTTTAAACTGAGTGCTTGCACAACACATTGGGCAACAACAAACTCAAACATTGTAAATCACAATTTGCATAGTGTGGTGTTCCAGTTAAAACCCCCCAAAAAACAGCTTCCCTGTCACTGAGCTGTAGCCGCTGGGGAGGGCCCTGCTGCCACGGGCCAGCCTGGACATGAAGCTGTTTTCACTGGGGCTGAGCGGGGCCCTCCCCAGCAACTGCAGCTCAGTAACGGCTGCCCCTCCCGC
>NW_017729008.1:11056681-11057664 GCF_001723915.1 Gavialis gangeticus | reverse complement strand
CGCCCCCCCCCGCTGGGCTGGGCATGGTGGCAGGGGGGCAGGAGGAGGGGGGTGGGAAGAGCCCCCCTCCAGCACTGCACTGAGCCTCCCTCCCTTCCCTGTGGCAGCAGGGGTGGGGGCAGAGGGAGGAGGCGGAAGAGTCACCCTGCAGGGCCAGGCAGCGCCACACTGAGTCTCCTTCCTTGCCCCGTGAGGAGGCGAGCTGCTCTGCCCTGGCTGCAGTCCCCTGGTGGGAGGTGGGGGAAATTAACCCCCTCCCTGCCCCCTTAGCCTTAATGGGGCTGTGCTGGGATGGCTGCAATCCCTGCTGATGAGAGAAGGAAAGTGAGGGGGAATAAACCCCCCCTTCCTTGTGCCCCATGGGGCACCCTGACAGAGGCTTCTGCTCCTCCTTCTCCCCTTGCTGCTACAGTGGTAGGGACAGAAGTGTGGTCAGACACCATCCCAACATGGTCTCGTTAAGGCAAATGGGGCAGGGAGGGGGTTAATTCCTTTCTCCGTCCCTTCTGCCCCCAGGGTCCTCAGCTAGGGTCTGCCAGCTCACGCTGATGCCTTCGCTGCCTCTGGTGCTCACCTGCAGACAGGCAGACCCCAGCTGCAGTGGGGGGAGGGGAAGAAGGGAAGAATTAACCCCCTCGCTGCCCACTTTGCTTTAACAGGGCCATGTCAGGCCTATGCCTGCCCATGTCTCTGCCCCTGCTCAAGCTATGAAGCAGAGGAATGGGGCCAGCCCTGCTCTCTGGAGCAGAGAGCACAGCCCAGTCCAGCCCAGGGCTACAGAGCTTGCTGGGATGCTGAAAGACTCTGGTTTAACTTAAAACAGGAAGAGGTCTGGGACAGAAGTTTATTAAACCGGTTTGACCCAAAACAGTTCATAGATTTCATAGACTTCATAGATTTCATAGATATTAGGGGTGGAAGGGACCTTGAAGATGTTCAAGTCCAGCCCCCTGCCCCAGGGGCAGGAAGTCAGCTGGGGTCAA
>NW_017729008.1:11046120-11051681 GCF_001723915.1 Gavialis gangeticus | reverse complement strand
GAAGATCATCAAGTCCAGCCCCCTGCCCCAGGGGCAGGAAGTCAGCTGGGGTCAAAGGATCCCAGCAAGATAAGCATCCAAACACTTCTTGAATGAGTCCAGAGTAGGTGCCTGCACCACTTCTGGAGGGAGTCTATTCCAGGTCTTGGGAGCTTGGACAGTAAAGAAAATTTTCCTTATGTTCAGCCTAAAATGGTCTTGGAGGAGGTTATGACCATTGGTCGTTGTTTTTCCTCAGGGCATTCCAGTGAACAGCCGTTCTCCCAGATCTTGATGTACACCCCTTATATACTTATAAGTAGCCACCCAGTCCCCCCTGAGCCTGCGGTTTTCCAGCCTGAAAAGTCCCATGGCTCTCAGCCTCTCTCCATAAGGCCTATTCTCTTGCTCTCTGATAATGCGCGTGGCTCTCCTCTGGACTCTCTCAAACTTCTCGACATCCTTCTTGAATTGCAGAGCCCAGAACTGGATGCAGTATTCCAGCTGCAGCCTCGCCAAGGCTGAGTTAAGTCTGATACTATATTCAACCAGGTTTATCTTAAACCAGTTTCAGCCATTTTGAAACAGGTTTATGTGCACTGAACTTATGTGCTGTTACAGATTTAAACCAGATTCTGATCTCTTAAACTGGCTTATATGTAACTTCTGTCCCTAGCCTTATTGTTTGGAAAATACTAGCAATTCTGAACATTTCTGGCACAAATAAATGTCACAGGTTAATGGTTGCATTGTAATGATGTTGTAGCCTGAGGCTAACATATTTAAAACACAACAAAATGTAATTCTTCCAAAACACAATGAGCTGAATATGCTTTGCTCACACTTTAAGAAGACAAAACTGTGCTGACACTTGCAATGGTGTAAATAAAACAACCCGCTTTCTCCTTCCCCAAATGCCTCCAAAAATTAGGAAGGAGGATTTGGATTTTAAGTTCCTAAAACAAGAACTGTTTGGATCCCAGGTTTTGGTTCTACATGTTGAACTGAGAACACCAATTCCACTATGGCCTTTTAATAAAGGGCCTGTCTTTGTTTAACTCTGTAAACAGGTTCCATTTAACTAAAAATGTCTATTTTGATATCTACTGACATGGAATTTTAGGCTGAAGACAATATGGTGAGCCTTGGGCAAAATTATCTCTGGTACAGAGGATGCTTTATTTATTTTAGTAACTTTAGTGCATTTAACCCTTTGGAACCTTTCTTTGTTGTCTGATTCTCCTGTGGGATTTTGTAAGGGCAATACAACTTCAAGATCTTTAGCTGTGGTTATCAATTTTATTTGGAGAAAAACTTGTGTTTCCGATAACTGAATGTGAAAATGCAGGGTCAAATTTTATGCAATACTTGATTTTTAATCAAAACAATACAGTATATTGAGGTTTTATAATGCCTTGTCACACCAGACAGGAGAAAATTTGTTACGAATACCCCAAAAAATTATTTAAAAAAATGGTTTTGTGATAGAAATTTATTTGACTTTTTGGGGGAAGGTTGGGGGAAGGGTTCAAACTAAAACAAAAAATCATAATATCAAAACAATTCTGAATTGAAGTATTAAGTATTTCATGTTGCTGTATTGACTCAAAATGAAATATCTTTGCTCAGAGTGACATTAATTTTTGCATTCACCAGGTTTGCTGCAGAGCCCCATAGAAACTAACCAATGATTCCACATGCCCCCATTCTCCCATTTTGGGCCCAGCCCTACAGTTGAACAACAACTCTCAGGTGGTACTTGGGTTTCTTCCTGTAGCTGAGCTGCTGCAGTAATCACTGAACTGCTTAGGTGGTGCAGAAATTAATGTCCACTCAGGCAGCAAGAAAACTTTTCGATTCAGGTCAATAAACCAAACCCAAACATTTTGTTTAGATTTTCCTGATGGACAATTCTGTCAAAATCAATTGTGTTCTTGTGGAACATTTCAGGTTTAGCAAAGTCTATTCTGTGTTTACTTCCATCCCATAACTCATTATCTCCATAGTTTTCAGTGCTTAAGGATTTTATTTTCAGGTGTAACGTTTACTAGTATAAACGTATTGTGGCCACTTTCAACTAAGAATAATTATCAAGTGGATTTTGACTGCTGATGACCTTGTTGTTTAGAAGAGGGTGGGAATGGTATTGTCACATTTAGAAGCTGCACAAAATCTCAAATGATGGCTAGAAAATGGTTTTTAGAGGCTTGCTTTTGGAAATTGGCTTGTAGAGACAATAGATATGCATTACAGCAATGGTCCAGGGGGAGTGGCAAGGGTTAATTGGCTTCAAAAAGCCTGTTTGTGACAAAGTTTCCTTCAAGACCCACTGGATCTGAAGCCAGCACATGCACAGGCTGGGAAACTGAAGACATGTTACCACACTGTTTCATAACATGAACAGTGTACCCAAACAGAAATATGGGACTCTGCAGCATTAGCTCTAGGTTACAGTGCCAAACCGCAGGGCCCTTAAGATTTCCGGCTTTGGTGAACAGACCAAATTAAGAGAGACCAGAAAAAGCTCAAATTAAGATGTGCCCATGTGATAGGTTTGTGAAACAAATGAATATGCTGACAGGACAGAACGAGGACAGGACAACCAGAGAGAGACCAATCAACAATGCCCAGAGATGAAGAGTTATCAGAGGAGGAAAAGAATACAAAAGGAGGGATTTCAGAGCAGCATAGGGTCCCTGAGAGGGGAACTCAAGGCAACCATGGACAGAGGGCATACTACCAGCCCATCTTATCCACTCCACTGGGTATGAGCAGAGGCAGGAAGGGGCTTGGCCTCTGACCTTCAGGCTGCTGACATCTGAAATTCAAGAAAGAACCTCAGGGTGAAGCTCACGTACTAGCCTTCCCTCTGAGGACAGCTCTAAGACTGGTAGCTATTGAATTGTTTGCATTATTCTTATTTGCTATCACTGTGTATCAATAAAATTTGCCTATTACCAAATGGAGAGGTTGTGGGTCTGCCCAGAACAGGGTATCTGGGTCATAAATCCAGTGCCAACTTCCAACACTCAACACGCCATGCTTTCCCCTGGATGCTGGGATACAGGGTTCAGTAATGGAGGCAGTGAGGAAAACAGCTGCGGGCCAAGCAGGGCTGTGCCTTGCTAAACCCCCAAATACCAATGGCCATGCCTAACAGAACCTGATAACCCTGGGGTTCTGTAGTAGGCCCTGCCCCCTACTAGCTCTGCCCCCAAATTCCCAGGCCCACCAGGTGTTCCAAAGGAAAGAGCTCTGTGGAACATACCCTTGATGCCCCTGTCGTATCCCAAAGTTTCTGCTATGCTCAGGAATATTCTGGGGCAAAAACTACTTCTCTAAACACAGGCCAATTTTTTTTCCTAAAACCTAAAATTAGGCCCCTAAATTTGTATGTAGTTATTATAATAGAAATCAGCCAATTCACAAAAGTGTTGTGCAAGCATAGTTTCCATTATTGACACCTAAACCCATCATTTTACAAAATAAGCAGTACTTATAATGCTGTTTTTGGTGCATCTCAGGTTCTCAAACTATACTTCTGATTGGAATCTGTTGAGGCCTAATTGCCTGACATCTATCTCAGCTTGTGCATGGCACTAGCTGCACCTTTTGGAGCAGAAATATTGAAAACATTATTAAAGGAAGACCTTGGCTGTCTAGAATAGTAGTGCCTAAATTGAAATGGATGTGTGCAGCATGACTAGGTAACAGGGCTGATAGCCAGCCCATTAATAATTGCACTTTTTATCTGTAGACCTCAAAGCACTTTAAAAAGGAGGTCAGTAGTATTATTCCCATTTTAAAGATAAGGAACTGAAAGGTGAAGTGGCTTCCTCAAGGTCATGTATCTGGCCAGAGCAAAACCAAAACTAGAGGTCCATCTGGGGTTCTGTCCTTCTGACCACAGAGACCTTTGACACACATTATTTTTACCTCTCTTTGAATGTCCCTATTCAGGGCTGTGGCTACAAACTGTAGCAGTTCTTTCGTGAGTATTTTTTACTGGCAATTCAGATGATTGAACTGAAGCCCTAACATGTTTGTCTCCTCTCTTATTTGTGTGAACTCTTAAAGGGCACATCTACACTAGATTCTTTACTGCACAGTAGACTAATCTACTGTCAAGTAAAGTGTCATTACTGCTAGGTAAATAGGCTAATGCACAGTAAATCTACTATCTGTATTTACAGGTAGATTTACTGCATGTTAGCCAATGGCAGTAGTGCACATGTAGACACTGACTGGGAGCAAATTTGACCCCAGTCAGCCAGACCAGCAGGGGTCAAGCTTCCTGATAGGGACAGAGCAACATGGCTTGGAGCCCCTCCAGCCACAGGGTAGAGATGACTTTTTAGCAGTCCCTGGCTGGCCTTTAAACCCGTGGCTTGACCTCTGGGGCTGATGCTTTTCCCTGACCACTGTGTGCTGGTTTGGTGGGCATGTTCTGGTTACAGCAGTGCTGTAGAGCCCTATCCTGATGCCCAGGCTTCTTCCAGCTGCTCCCTGGCCCCTGGGCACCATGCCTCTGTGCTATGGGCATGTGCTGGCTCCAGTAGTTCCACAGGCCATTGTGCATGAGCAGGAGAGGGACCAGGAGGACCACACCTTCTGGGACAGGCTTCTTGCCCTTGAGAAGAGGCATACTGCCCTCCTCAAGAGGATGCTGGAGGTGTAGGAGAAGCAAGCCACGGTGGTGGCCTGGACAGTGGAGGCCATGGAAGAGGACTGATGGGTGCTGGACACCATCCTGGCCCAGGTGGTCACATTTGTGTCCACCACCCAGTCCCTGTCTCCAAATCCACCTGCCTCCTGGCAGCTGCCCGCCACCCAGCCACCAGCCCTGGCCCTAGCTCTGGCTCTGACCCTGTCTGCCATGTGGCCCCTGAGCAGAAATGGTCCCTGCTGGGCCCACCCCATGGAGGAGGAGGGGTAGTAGGTTGGACAGTGCCCACCCTCACCTCTGGCTGAGCTCCCAGGCCACTGGCCTCACTGTGGTGGCTCCACCTGCAGTGGTGCTGCCAGAGATTGGGGAGCTGGGCATCTCTTCCCAGGCTCCACACCATAGGTGCCTCTAGCTCACCATTCCCTGCTGACACTGCACTAGCTAGACTCTTGTAAACATTTGCACAGGGAAGGGGGTGTTTTATTGGTGGTGGGGTTGGGGTTTGGGGTGAGGGCTGTTGTTGGGGAGGGAAGACAGGAGGGAGCGTATAGTGATGTAGGGAAATACAGATTGTTGATTGGAAACTGCCTGGAGTATGTGTAGTCTTGGGGGTGTGCTGTGGGCCTGGGGTTTGGAAGTAACCACCCAGTGCCCTGCTGTGGGGGCTGGAAGAGGAGGTTGTCCATAAGTGCCTTTAGGATACAGTCCCCTGTCCACCACTGCCAGTGGGGAGGCAGGGGAGTGTCCATGGTGTACTCACCACAGGCTCCCAGGACAGCATTCCTGGCCAGGCTGAGCCTGCCTTCCCTGGAAACCCCTGCCAGCTTGAGCCTGTCCCCCTCAAAAGACACACCTGCCAGCCTGAGCCTGCCCCCCTGAGACTCCTGCCAACCTGAGCCTGCCCCCCCCCCCCCCG
>NW_017729008.1:11042853-11046064 GCF_001723915.1 Gavialis gangeticus | reverse complement strand
CCCCCCCCCCCCCGGAGCCCCCTGCCAGCCTCAGGCTGCCCCTACAAGACTCCTGGCACCCACGCAGCTGCATCAGGAGCCTGCAGCTGCCCCTTGCTGCTTTAGGAGGTTAAAGCAGGGCAGGAGCAGGCCTGGATCTGCTTAATGCTATAAGAATCAAATCTGTTCCCAAGAGAGTGCATGTGTAGATGCCTTCCCAGGGCTATTTTACTGTGCAGCAAATTAATGCACAGTAAGTCTAAATAGCATTAATTGTACATGTAGATATACCCAAATTGCTGCCTTCTTACTAGGAAATAACCAAATATGAATAATGTCATGTTATCTCAGCCATTTGACATCTTAATCTGTACCTCAACTGCTCTACTATCATGTTAATTAACAGCTAAGCCATAAGCACTTCTTACATTTTTATGACAGCCCCCAAGGGCTAAAAGCAATTAGTTCAATACAAAGCTACTACAAATATCAAAGAGTAAAAGGAGAGACAGATTAGCTTAAAAATAATAATACCAAGTAAGTTTGATATTTCTTCCTTTCAAGCAGTGTTTGCAAATTGTTTTTATTGTTCTTTGCTCAGATAACGATTTTCCTTAGGAAAGGCTATTCATGTTCTGCTCAGGCAGGGCACTGGGACTAACATTTTCAAAATTAGGTCCCTCAGGTTAGACTCTTAATTTTCCCTTTATGACTGTCAGTAAATCTGCAATTAGATTTTCAGAAGCTCTGAGCACTAAGCACTCCAACTGAAATTAGAGGAAGAGTCTAAGTGTTTGCCACTTTTGCAAATCAGGTCATTTATTTACTGAGAAGATCAAGATCTAAGAACCTAACATTAAATTCCTTTTTTCCTTTTTCTGGTTTTTTTTTTTAAGAAATTGTGGTTAATTATTGAGCTGCAAAGACCCCTGGGGCTAACTGTGTGTAAATTCTCCCTTTAATTTTTAAAAGCTCCTCAAAATCACACACACAAGGAAAGCTTCTATGAAATAACTTCCTGAAATAACAATATATTACAATACTCCAACAACTTTTCTCATGCTATATTCAGTAGAGGCTCTGGTTCAATACTCTCTGTAGTATCATATTTTTCCTGGGTATTCAGACTTAGAAAACTTAGCTATTTAAATAAAGGGGATCTCAGAGTTCTAAGAAAACCTGGGGTGAAATACCTTTACTTCCCTGTTTGCATTCCAGGAGGGTCATCCTAGCTCTTCATGCTTTCATGGTAGTCATTACTTTTTAGGGTCTGCACATAAAACCTTAAAAATACAAGCTCAGTGATACAAGATGCCGAGGTACTTTTTGCAGGGACAAGGATTTGGCTCTACATCCTGGCTTGAGCTTCCCCTCTATGCTCACTGTCAAGTGAGCTCAGCAGCTTTTGGCTGTGGCTCCCTGCTTCCCTGTATTTCTTCTGCATCCCTATCTTCTGGATGACTGCCAAAGAGTCTGTGATTCCCTCTTCTCCCTGTCCCTCACAGTTCATATGTTCCCTCGCTTCTCACCTATTTTTCTTTCATATGCTGAAGCAGCTGCAGTGGAAGTTTGGTGGGAGGAGGTATATCAACTAAGCTTAAGGGGTTATAAAATCCTGTGTGAGCAAATGTTATGCTTTGGTATCCACAGAGGCCACAACTATCAGAGGCAGAAATCAACCTGCATCTAGCAGCATTAGAAATCAACCTGCATCTAGCAGCAGTTGGCCTAGAGCTTAGCCACCTCCATCTACAACATGTTTCTCACTAGAGAAACACCCCTCCCTTTCCCCAGGACTGCATCACAGATAAGTTGAAAGAAAAATATCAATCAAAGGCAATGTGATAATCTACTTGACTAAAGAGGTCATTAAAGAGCCAAAAATCTGAATAGCTGTCTTTTGTCAAGGGATCAGCTTCATGCACAACAATTTACCATGAAGGGGATTTGATTATATGCCAGACTGAGACAATGAATAAGAATTTTCTTTGGTGGCAGTAGGAAACCACAGCTGTGTAGCAACACAGCTGGGCATCCAGGGCACAGATACAATAATAACTTCCAGTAACTGAGATGCCACCTGCACAGTTGTGATCATGCAGCTGCTAGCAGCAGCCAGGTTTTTTGTCCCACCACAAGTTTTGTCTCCCCACAAGTCGTTGAACAGAGCGGTTGCCCCAGCCACACCCCTAGTTATACTCTTGGAAAACCACCATGCTTCAGTCTGAGACAGGCCTTTTTCCATTGGGTAGAGGAAAATGGTATGCTGAGGCCTGAGAGAAAGGGAGTGGTGAGAGAGGGCCGTTGTGATGCAAACTGAGTTAGCAAAGACTTTTCATTACTGTAAATGAGAAACAACAGAGGCCAAGTGTTAAGAATTGATACCCAACATCACTTTGCTCTGGAATGGATTAAGCTGAAACCTGTTGTCATTCATCCCTTTAACAGGTACTGAGAGGTTCAGAAAACTGCAGAATCTAGTCTGCAAAAAAAAAAAGGGAAGGGAGGGATGAGTACCTGCAGCATCCTCAAAATTAATCCATCCAAAGTGATCTCATCATTTCCTCTAGTAGCCAAATATTAAACAGTAGATGACAGGATGACAGGATACTGGATGTGTGGAACGGCAGGGGGAAATCATGAAAATTTCTTCAATATAATTACCAGGCCATCTTGAAAATAAAGAATGGAGCCACAGTAAAGCAAATCTATACCAAGTCCAGAGAATGAGATGCAATTCTGTGCCAAGTCCAGAGGATGAAATGCAGTACCACATTGTCATCTATTTTAAAGGTCCATGGAAACTCTCAGCACAACAGCATCTCACCTGGCCATGGTCCACTGACATAAAAATATATCTAGTTCCTAATCATGTATAGCTTTAAAACCAGACTAGCCAGGGCCCCATGAATTAGAGCAATGCAGGTGTCACTGGAAATGGACCCCCTGGAGCAAGAGAGCTTGAGACAGCATAAAAATGTATAGGAATAATGAAGAAGAGAGGTGACATCTTAGACAACATTTTATCCCAAAAGGGGTTATGAATTACTAGGTAATTGCCCATCAAGAATGATTGATTTCAGGGAGTGTTACATGGCGCCCCCTCGCCTCCTGCTCACCCTTCGGGGCCGGCTATGTAAAGACTCCCTCTGCCACTGCCACCTCCTCCTCCAGCCTCTGGCATAGGGGCTCCCTCCCCCTGCCCACCTCTGCCTCGCAGCAGGACTTCCCC
>NW_017729008.1:11042052-11042688 GCF_001723915.1 Gavialis gangeticus | reverse complement strand
CATGCCCACCTGGGCCTGCACAGCCTCCCTCCCTCCCCACCACCTCCTCCTCCCTGCAAGCTGTTGTCAGGGCCCCCTCCCTCCCTCTTGCCCAGCCCCGACAAGAACTGCCGCCGTGACCTCCCGTTGTCTCTCCCTGCCCTGCTCCCCTCCCTCCCTCCCTGCCTGCTGCCTCCACCTCCACCTCCCTGCCGGCTGTTCTGGGGGGCATCAGGGACAGGCAGTGGGGGGTGCCACCACCGTGAACACCCCCTTTGCCCTCAGCCAGGGAGGCGTGGGAAAGCACCGCTGCTCGGGAGGCCGGGGTATGTTTGCCACTGCCACAAACTTCCCTGGCAATGGCTCAAACTTGGGCCTGCACAGCCTGGGCCCACGCAGGCAATCACTGCCCGCCCTCTCGGTGGCGCATGTGCAGTTGGCTAAAAGCATTACAGACACACGCGCACGCGCGCACACACACACACACACACACACACACACACACACACACAAAGCCCTTTAATATATTAGAATTCCCATCATGAATAGACTCAAGCTGCCTCTACTACCTCTTCCTATTTGTAATTGGAAGTCCTAATGGTTGCTAAAGTTAATGCAGCCAGAGCATCCATTAGTGAGACTGAATGAAATCCATCC
>NW_017729008.1:11024274-11037052 GCF_001723915.1 Gavialis gangeticus | reverse complement strand
TGCAGCCAGAGCATCCATTAGTGAGACTGAATGAAATCCAGCCAGAGAAGAGATGATGACCTGTCCTGTCTTGCCACTGCCTGCAGTGCTACAGATTGCCATAGACCTGGACAACCCTCCCTGCAGACCAGGTGGAAAACATTTCACAGCGAGAATTACTGGATTGTATAGATCCACCAGGCTACTCCAGTACCTAGAACAGTGTCTACTCAATGCTGATACTAGGGCAGAGGAATAGTTGAGCGTCATCACTTATAGATGAGAGAATTGCAATGGAGTCTGTTTTAAGCACTTGAAAGCTTTAGTTAATGCAAAACTTGACTGACTGTAAAGCAGTTAATCTAAAAATGTAATATTTCTGCTCTGCTGTGTTCTGATGTCCATCTGTCTCCAAGTGCAATGAAAGACATAAGGATTATCTAGACAGTTATAGATGGCTTGGGAGCTGGCTCCCCCCGAGACTGCCTCATTGCTTCCTTTTCCAGTTTACTGCCCAGGGCAGAGCTTATGGACAGGCAGCAGAGCAATCTTTGTGGAAGCTCCTGAAAACATAATCATCATCTGTCAAAGCCCACATCTGATGATCTTTACCATTTGGAGGACACAACACAGCATTATATAACCTGATTTTTGCTCACATTAGGTGAGGAGTGAGGAAGCTTTCATTATAAACAATGTGCTGTATTTATCCACAGGGAAATCTAAGTCTATCTGACATGTTCTTTACTGATATAAAACAATTCTTAATTGGGACAAGAAATTATGGTTTGGTCTATGCAAGAAAGTTTTGCATTCAAAGCCCTTCTATTACAGTGAAACCCTCCATGCTGCTGGCAGTTACTCCACTTCAACAGAGCAAAATTCAGACCTCTATCTATTATAGCTATGGAGACAGAATTTTGTAATGTAGACTAACACTAATATGTACTGGAACATATCCTCAATTGGTGGAAATTGGCGTAAATCCAATGACTTCTATAATGCTTAATTAGTTTTTGACAGTCAAAGAACTGACCTGTTATTCTTTGTGAGATGTACACGAGAACAGCACTACTGAAAAAGAACCTGGTCAATTCAATCTAAAATGCTGCTTACTGATACTTCCTCAAATCCTACATGGAGCATTAGCTTGGCTAATGCTTCAAACCCTACATGAAGCATTAGCTGACTCAGTTACATTTGGTGACATTTTAATAGCTGCCTTTCTGCTGTTAGCAGGTTAAGTAGGTCAGACTCCTTTCCAGATACTACATTCATGGTGGGAATGTGTTCCTAAAAATGTCACTTCCTCTTGTGAAGAGCCAACATCACAGCATCGCACAGCTCACAGCTACTTGCTAGTTTTCAGTCTTACTCAAACAACAGGGCTTCCCACAAGACCTTCCTTGCCACAACACCCTTGCAGTCCAGCTGCCTTGGCACTATGCCACACCTTTTCTGATTAGTTGCATGGCTGAATGGAACAGACTAGGAAACACACTTTGGAAGAATACTGATCTAGCTGTTACATCCTGGGCATGTCTACACATGCACTTTAAGGTGGAGTAGTCTTTTTTACTGCACATTAAAGCACTGCATAAAAACCTGCAAGTATGCCAATGCACAGTAAAATAAGTTACTGCACATTAAGCGTCACTTAAAAACCATTCATATTTGTTACTGTGCATTAAGCAGCCTAATGTGCATTTCTTCAATACCTCACACTGGAGGTACTAAATTTAATGTGCATTAGAAAAAGCATCTTAATGCATGTGTAGATGTGCCCCCTGAGTGCTTTATCATGAGCTGATTCTCCAACCATTATTCATGTGATTAAGGGCTGCAGTTTTGAATCTGTACTTTGTATAACCATTTATTTTCATCCTTCTTTCCCTGCTTGGCAGGAATAGCTGCATTGGTATTTTCCCCATCCCTGTAAGACCCTCTCCAAGACTCATCAGCATTAAAAGCATGAAGAGTGTTTGGGAAATTTCAGCCAATGCTGAAGTCAGACAGCATATGCCAAAGACTGTTCTTATGGATCAAGTCTGTTGTATTATTTCATGCATATTTTAGATTTATTTTTGGATTTTCAAATACCTACTGCCAGTATTTATTTTGTTAGACTTGTCAATGCAAAGAACCTTGGAATATTGTGCTATTTGTTTTGGGAGTGTCTACATGCGTGCTTTAATGTGCATTAACCTATTTTAATGTGCATTAAAGCATCATTTAAAAAATCATGTGCTCTTGGTAATGTGCCATAAATAAGCTAATGCACATTAAGCATCACATAATAACCATGAGCACTTATACATGAGCACAAATGTTGCTCCAACATGCTGAAATTCCAGCGTGTCAGAGCAGATTCGATTAGACAAGTCTGCTGGAGCAGGGCAACTGACATATTCATCAACAGGTATTGAACATGGTGGATAGAGGTTCAGCCTGATTCAAAATTTCCTATACCTCTAAATGCTAGAAGCTGGGAGAGGAACAGGGCATGGAAAATTCTGGGCATGCCCTGCTCATCCTCCCCCTCAACATGCATTCTCTGCAACTGTGAGAAACACGACACTGGACCAAATGTACTTCCGGTCTGACCCAGAATATGGCATTTCTGATGTTCTTATAAAATGTAAGGAGGAGGTTTCACAATGAGGAATAACTTAATAGGCCAATAAATACCCTTGTTTCACATTTATGATTTTCAAAATTTTCTTTGCCCTTAGTATTTTAAAAATATCACCCTCTAGCCCATAACAACATCTATTACCATAGGCATGACTAAGCCTGGGGTGTTCCAAATGAAGAATTTGACTTCACTGTAATGATACAGGAGAAATATCAGATGAGGGGATAAGAAGAGTCACATAGAAATATGCGTCTATACATTAGAAATACATCTTTTGTGTGTACATATATCCAAATGAAAAATTGTCAACCACTTGACCAGATAAAGAACAGCTGTCCTCCAAGGGGTGCTGATGACTCTAAGCTTTCAGTGAGCTCCCTGGGGATTAAAAGTGTTCAGTCTCTCCCTGGAAATGCTCTGCATCTTGCAATACTGAGCCCTAGGACCAGAGCTAAAGATCTGTTCTACAAGGCATCTGATTTGCATACCATGTCAATTATCATATGCACCAATCTACCCATTCATACTCTCTCTTTCAGAAACAGGACCCTTTTTTACTAACTTTGTTTAAAACTATGAATAATTTCTTGATGCAGTAACTCAACTCTCCCTCTTTAAAGGGTTTAATATTGATCAAGGCAATTTTTTTTTCACTCACACTCTGGCTGTCCGTTTCCCTTCCCTTTTCTTTCTGTTTATCCATACATGCTTCCTTCAGAAAATGAGGCCCTCTGGACTTCTTATTCTGGTTAGAATACATTTTGAACCATATGACGCAACCTTTACTCAAGCAAAATTCCTCTCAGCACCAATAGAAGACTTACAGTATTTGGAGAAAGTGAAAAACCATAAAATCAATAAGAATGAAAACATACTATTAGCTCCCCTACATAACTGAGCAGCTAATCCCTCAGTGATGACTCATTGGTCATGTTGAACTCTAAGCCCCTCCCATAATATATCATTGAAATTCATATGCTTTCATCATACAGAATTGTGAATTGAACTGAATTCAAAGTAAATTCATTCTTAAGGCGTGCAGTTGGTGACAAAAAAATCTTATTTCCCCAGAAAGCAAACAGAGAGTTGGGAATATAGTTCTCTGTGACACTGGTTGCATCTACATGAGCGGCTGACTGTGCAGTTGTTACTGCACAGTCATTTAGTACTTGCTTAACCAAGTACTAAATGACTGTGTAGTAACCAGCATTACTTTGCAGTGCTGTCGCCACAGTTATTTTTAGATGCTACTGCGTAGCAGCAATGAGCTACTGCGCAGCAGTGTCACCATCAGGGTTTGTGCCCAGCAACGCTATGGCTCTGTAGCAGCAAGCTATGGTGCAGTAGCTCATTGCTGATGCACCACAGTGTCTCATGTAGAAGAGCCCATTGAGATGCTTTCCCATTATGCTTCAAAAAACACATTGCAATGCATGTAGAATACCTTATTTTTTAATATCAGGCTGATTGCATTGTGTTGGCTTTAATTATCTGTGTTCCTTGATTATGGTCACAAGCACCTAGGGGCATCAAATCTTGACTGTCTATGAGAATGAGCATGAAAGGAAAGGAAAACATGTTTTACAAAGACAAAAGAAGAGTTAAAGATCAGACGAATGTCCACCCTGCAATCAGAGGCTGGATTGCATTGCTGCATGCATAGTTACCTTGGGTACCAGCAGCTGTGGCACAGACTCTAGCACTGGCTGGCACTCCAAGTATTCGGGATTCCAAGTGGGTTTAAACTGTCCCTCTGGAAACCTGTGTCATTGGGGCTTCCCTGATGCTTGTACCCAAGCACACTAAAGTAATGCTAGCTCACATCTGTCTCCATATGCTGCCAGAGCACCTGCTACTGCAGTGTACACACAGCCAGTGAGATAAAAGAAAGACAGAGTACAGAGGAACAGAATGGGTTAGTGATGGGAAAGGAGAAAAAATAAAAAGATAAACAAACAGAAGGAGGAAATAATCAAAAAAAGGCTTTTAAAATGACTGTTCTCATTGGGCTGAGTAGGAGAAGGTAAGAGGCACCTCATTTATGACAGAAGCTGGATGTATTCTGGCTGTACAGGACACAAGAAAGCAAAATACAGAAACCTGAGGCTCATGGCCAAAAAAAAAAGTCTCCCCACTGTTTTAAGAAGTGGTAGAGTGTGATCCTGCTGGAGTAGTGGCAGTATGTCAGCCAGTCTCATACTCCCTGCTCATACCCTTCATTATGCCTATGGACCAACTCCCCGCTCCATGAGCTCTGACAAGAAACTGGAAGTCTAACAAAGAAAGGGATCCCTGTACTTTTTGTTGAAGAGCTAACCTTGACGCATAACTTCTACTAGGCAGAGAGTACAGCTTAATTTGCTTCTTCTCCTTTATTTTGCTTCCTCAACAGTTGTCCCATATCGCTAAGCTTGTGAGGGAAGGGGGAAAGGACAGGATGACCCTTTTCTATAATGCTCATTACTAGATTCTACAGTGAAATGCTTGGTGAATAGAAGATCTAAGCCATATCAGAAAGTGTACCGAAGGATTTGGCAGTGGAGGCTGAGCAATCGTAAACCCTAGTGTCTCTATGGGCTTGTCTCTTTAGTGATTTGTTTCTAAAGTTTAGTAAATGTATATAGATCCGCCACAAGGATCCACTTCTCAAGCTGGATGCTAGGAAACCAATTCTATTAGCTCCCAAATTTGAGTGATTTGGTTATATTTAGGAATGTCCCCAAGGAGATACGTGTCTGCCAGTCTCAAATTCAAAGCAGCTCATGTGTATGTGACTGCAGTGAACAAGATGTTAATATTTAGGCCTTCTCCAAGCAACCTGCTTCATAGGCCTCTCAAAATGGGCTGCTTTTGCCATGTCACTAAGATTATAGGATGTTTTCCAACATAGCTCATTGGGTGACACTGACATTGCTAGCTGTCCCAGGTCAGGGCATGACAGCATGAGATGCATATCTAGGAATAGCTCTGCAAGTGGGCAGGTGCTTCTGGGGCTTCTGGGAGAAGCCCCTGCAGGAGAGTTCCTGAGGTGCAGAGGATTGGGGCCCTGAAGCCCCAGGAGTGCCTGCCTGAGGTTACTGGTGATCATGAGCAGCACAACATTTTTACCACTTATTGTCACAGCCACAATTTTGGGCATTTGTGGTGTGACAAAGGGCATGGGCATGTGTTTGGCCTTTGTGCCACCATAAAAATTCTTATGGCAGCATAAAGGCGATGTCTGTTTGCAACTTAAGTAAACAGGATTTAACACTCCATCAGGTATTGCCAGGCTTGGAGGTACACAGGAGTTGCCTGCTGATACATTTCAAAATGGCATATTAACAGGACCTGTGACAAATAATTTCATAGGGATCACAGGGCAACTCAGAAGTGTCCCTGATTTAATTGTGTACATAGCCTGTACTGTCTTCTGAGGAACTTAAAGAACAATAATGAGCACAGGTGGCGTGATGGTCCAGTGAGAACATTTCATATCCTTTTGATTTGAATTTGGATAGCTGCCAGAGCAGAACAGGTCAAAATGGAAAAGAATTCTGTCTTGTATCATAAAAAAGGTGCTAGGTCAATAGTCAGTTATCATCCTGTTGAAATTACAATCCTCTTTGAATGTTACCTTGTTGATATTATGGTCTACTTATCCAGTAGCTGCATGAGAAGAAATAAATGGATGCATTTCAGTGTACAAGATGAAAATCATACTGTATTCTTCCTATTAGAAAAAAACTTGTATTATTATATAATTTATTAAGGGAAAATGAAGAGTCCTGAAACAACTGTACAACAGCCATTTTAATCAGTCACTCCAAAAGTAAATCTCTTAAAATTAGTTATAGTGAAAGCAAGTCATTTGTTTAAAAAGTCAACGTGTTTCTTGTAGGCAAAGTGTCCTGAAGTAGGTTGAAATCGGTTAGCATTCTTATTTTGTAATAACATTTTAAAATGACTGAAAGCACAGAGAATTCTTTAAACACCCAAGGCAGTCACAAGACAAGTTCCCAAGAAAACAAGAATTCCCAGGGCCATAATAACATAGGAGTGTCGTGTCTCAACCATACTAGAACCTGGCAGTGAGCTGTGCATTCCTATTTTGATGCATCTTGTTTAAATATTTAGCACAGAGTAGTGGGTCATATACCGTAGGCTGCATCCCTTTGTTGTTCGGTATCACACAGCCATTGTAAATGCATCTTGACAAGTTTCCTTCAGCTCAGAGGATATATTTAGCTCTCTCATGTATTTTTGGAAACTGCCATTTATACTAGTACAGAAATAGGCACCAGTCCTATACTATATAAAGGCACAAGCCTTCAAGGTCAGCAAAGAACTCAGGGAAATTACTGTTTACAGCACTGAGGGGTTAGGATGGTCTTATGAGACTGTTTTAGGCAAACAGGGGATACATCAATCAGTAAGCACAGCATTTGGAGGATGTGCACAAGGCAGAGAATATGAACCATATTCTGCAGTTACAACCATGCAGTCCTATTGACATCACTGACTATACACATACTCAGAGGTGGGAGGGGTGGGGTGCATTCTTTAAAAGCAGTTCCTAGACAGCCACTCTAATCAAAATGGCTCACCATCATGCTTTAACTAAAGCTCATTGGCAAGGTTTAGTTAAAATGCCCCTGCAGCTATTTTGAAATGTGGGGGGCAGGCTTAATTCATGTGACAGTGAGGCTACACTGGAGCATTCTAATTAGAACGCAGAGAAGACTTAATTA
Source organism: Gavialis gangeticus (assembly GCF_001723915.1). NCBI lineage: Eukaryota > Metazoa > Chordata > Crocodylia > Gavialidae > Gavialis > Gavialis gangeticus. Next base: position 11,029,708 of record NW_017729008.1, on the reverse strand, counting down.
GTCTAATTAGAATGCATCTAATCTAATTAGAACACATTGAAGCATGTCTATAAGCACTGACTAGGACTATCTGAATACAACAGGGACCAGATTTTGGTCTCTGATTTTCTCCACTAACAGCCATTTGATTGATCCATTTCTGCTCATCTCAAATGCAGATATGCCTTATTACAGAAAGCATCACTAGGACAATGAGTGCTTTGGGATAGAGAAAACTATTAGGTTCTAATAAGCATCATGGTGAAGAACAAAATATTTGCCTCAAGGAAACTGATTGCCTCATTCTGCAGGTCCCCCACCCAAAAGCAGTTCTTACATAGGCTAGCAGTCCCATGGACTACTTCTCTTGACTCCCCCCTGTCATACCATGACAGCACTTACACACTGCATAGGGTCTCCAGATCAGCTAAACTGCCTGGCTGTAGGCTCTCAGTCCTGCAGTGACCCCGCCCTGCTGGGGCAGGAAGCAGAAGCTTGGCCATTAAGGTCTTCAGCCCCACATCCAAATCATTGATAAAAATGTTGAATAGTACTGGACCAAGCACTGATCCCTGAGGGACACCACTGGTCACTTCTCACCAAGATGACACAGATCCATTCATTAGAACTCTCTGGGTCCTACCCCGCAACCAGCTCCCTACCCACCTAACTGCCTCATGGTTAAGCTCACAGTTCTCCAATTTTCTCATGGGATACACGATCAAAGCCTTTTGGAAGTCAAGGTATGCAATGTCAGCCTCCTCTGCCTTATCAAAGTGGCATATTACCTGATCGTAAAAAGAGATGAGCTGGGTAAGACAAGACCGGCCTGTAACGAAGCCATGCTGGCTGTCATTCAGAATCCTACCTTCTGCAAGCCCATGGCATATAGACTCCTTGATGAATTTTTCCAGGATTTTCCCTGGAATAGAAGTTAGGCTGACTGGCCTATAGTTACCCAGGTCCTCCCTCCTCCCTTTCTTGAAGATGGGCACAACATTGGCCCTCTTCCGGTCCTCAGGGACCTCCCTGGAGCACCACAAGTTTTGGAAAAGTTTTGCCAGAGGTCCTGTGATGACTTCAGCAGGCTCCTTCAGCACCCTTAGATGAAGTTCGTCTGGTCCTGCTGAATTATATAAATCTAATTTTTTCAAAGGTTCACATACCAGTTTTATGGTAATAGTAGGAAGACAGTCATTCCTACCCTACTCCCTCTGTACCCAGTCCGGCATGATTTTGCCCTTGTCCCAGTGAAAGACTGAAGCAAAGTAGTCATTCAGGAGATCAGTTTTCTCCTGAGTGCTGCTAACCAGCTGTCCTGAGTTGTTGAGTTGTGGCCCCAGACTCCCATTTGTTTTCCTCCAGTCCCTTACCTACCTAAAGAAGGACTTCTTGTTGTCCTTGACTCCCGTTTCTAATTTTAATTTAGTTGCCGCCTTAGCCCTTCGAATCTGTTCCCTACAAATGTGGGCCATTGTTGTATAGTCCTCCTTTGTGCATGCCCCAAGCTTCCATTGTTTTTCTTCTTTCTTAAGAGGACTAGGATATCCTTGTTTAGCCAAGAGAGCTTTCCAGCCCTTTTGTTACCTTTCCTCCATGTGGGAATGGATTTCCGATGTGCTCTGAGAAGTGTGTCCTTAAGGAACTACCACTCTTTATGCACTCCTTTCACTTTCAGCCTCTGGTCCCGCAGCACTTTCCCTATTAGTGACCTGATTTTGTTGAAATCTGCATTTTTGAAGTCCAGAACTTCAGTCCTGCTATCTAATTTGTTTGCCCTGTGATGGACAGTGAACATGATGATTTAATGGTCACTGTCACCCAAGCTACCTCCTATTTTTAAACTGATCACCAGGTCATCCCCCTTGGCTAGGACCAAGTCTAGAATAATGTTACCTCTGGTTGGCTCATGATGCTGCAGGGAGCCCACTGCATGGCATGGTAGAGAGTACCCACCATGCAGCACAGTACAGTGTGTTGTGTAGCTTGCACAGCATGCTAGGGGTGTGCAGCCTGTGTGGCATGTGGCTCCCAACCACTCATAGTACACAGGAAGAAGCTTACTTCTGCTTATTTATTTACTCTACTGCTTAATAGTACGCAGGAAGAAGCTTAATGCAGTGCTGTGACTGTTCCACTTACCAGCTTGGACCATAAGAGGTGAATTAACATTAAGTTCAGGTTTTTAGGGCAATCTGCATGAGGATACTTATTTCAGAGTGTAAGCAGCTCAATCAGTTAAACTGATCTGGGCTAAATCAACTTCACCCTGTTTTGCACAAGTGTTCTTACATACACATTCCTTCCCACTAGCTGAACATTTTTAAGAAAACAGTGTCAGTTAAATCAGCATGTGTATGTGTTGGGCAGAAAAAAAGGGAAATATATGCAATGCCTATTTTCCCCCTCCATGTTAATAGCAAAAAGCTTCTTAAAACTCTTAAAATGAGTTCAGACTTTTTGTGGTAAGCATTGTGACCACCAAAGCACTCCATTTTACTGGGATGGCTACAGTATGGTATGCCATGGGTGCCAAGTGGCATGGGTATGCCAAGTGGCATGGGTAGGCCCTGCACATGGCATGTGGCAGGGCAGACTGGGGAGGTGACAGGCAGCACAGCAGCAGCAGATAGGGCAGACAGGCAGCACAGCAATAGCAGATAGGGCATGAAGCAAAGCAGAGCAGCAGATCAGACAGGGAGCACAGGATAGGAAGTGCAAAGTAGAACAGCAGATCAGGCAGGGCACAGAAAGCAGATCAGAAAGGGAAAAGGGATTAGAGTGGCACTCCAATAGGGTGTGGGACTGATTTGTGGTATACCTGCCAGAAAGGTTGGCCCCAATTGCTCTATACAGAGGTCCAAAATATCTGCTGACATAACTCCATTTGCTTCAGTAGAGTTAAGCCAGCAGTAAATTTGACCCAAAATATCTTATGTAGGCATATGACTTTTAAAAAAAAAGTTTGCAGATCAATTTCTGATGCTATATTTTGCAATTGCTGCTAGGCATTGAAAAACAAAGAAAAATCTCAAAATATGTTTTGGCATGATTGGAAATTCAGTTCAAATTTTTAAAATTCCCTTTATGAAAACAATTATTAATTTTTTAAAAAACACTACTTGAGTCTATTAATATTGAGTGAATCTAGATTGTGTGTACTGTTTGAGGACTTGATCCTGCAAATACTTCCACATTATTCACACAAATGACCTCATTGGCATTTGGTGGTTCACTGCATGAAAAAGTTTGACCCCTTCATTCTGCATGTGGGCTGTGATCCCCACTAGTACTCTGTGGGCACATCTACACATGCAATTAATGAGCAACAATAAACTCCAGTACATATTGCACTGGAATTTATTGCTCCCAGGCACCATGTTTACACGTGTGCCCAGGATAACAGCACCCTGAGCCAGGTCAAAGCACTCCTTGCTAGCAGAGGGCCTGGGGGGCTCAGCCTGCCAATCCAGAGCTGCTCCAACCCAGCTCAATGTGCTGCAGCAGGCAGCCCCACACTGAAGCACCCTTGTGCCCCAGCCAGCCCCATCAGTGTCTACACATGCTTTGCTGTGGAGTAAAAAACCTCCACTGTAGGATGGTACTTGTGTTTACAAGTACTAACCTAAGGTGGAGTTAATTAGTTTACTCTGTCCTAATAGCACTGCACATGCAGATGCTGAGACATTCACTGCAGAGCTAATTAGACAACTCCACAGTAAAAATCTTGTGTACATGTGCCTTGTTTGTTTCAGAAATTATATTTGGTAGGGCTGTGCAAAATGGAGAGTATTCGATTTGGATTTGGATTCGGCCCAAATCAGAGACAATGATTCAATTTGTTGATTCAGATCACTGTCCCTGATTTGATTCGGCTAAATCTGAATCTGAAGATTTGATGCTGATTCAGAGAACCAGCGGTTCGGCCATAGACACAGCTTTAAATGTTTTTTCTACATACTTCGAGGTACCAGGCATGGCTCATGAACACTGCAACACTGGGGCAGATGGAGCATCACACAAGAGTGCGGCGGGGCCACTTCCGGGTCCACCAGGGAGTGCACGGGGGGCTCCCCCATGCCCCCCGACTCAGTGATCAGCCATGGGAGGACCCCGGGTGCACCCCCAGATCCAGGAGACACCAGTCACCAACCCGGGGCGGGGATGGGGGGACCCCCTAGCACGCTTCCCAGTGGACCAGAAGTGCTTCTGGTCCATTTCCGAGTCTGCTGCTGAGTGCACTGGGGAGCCCCCCCGCGCTCCTGTGGAATGCTCCATCTGCCCCACCAGCTCAGCATTCACAAGCCGCTTGGTACTTGAGGTATGTAGAAAAAATATTTAAAGCTGTGTCTATGTCCAAATCTCCAAATCTTTCTGAATCTCTCTGAATCGATTCAGAGGGTTCTGATTCAATTCATAGAGATTAAAGGGTCTCCTGATTCAATTCAGATTCAGAGATTCAGCCGCTGAATCAGGCCAAATATCCACTGAATCAAATCAGGGACCGGAGCTTCGCACAGCCCTAATATGTGGATGTTTGATTCAGATCTGGCATTTTGACAAAATGCTAAGTTCTGTTTTTCCTGCCATCACTCATATCTACAAAGCAAATTCTGTGTGTCAAGTCATGCCACCCTCAAACATACCCACACTGCTTTGTTTGGGCTTCCTCGAAACATGAAACAACATAGCTACTTTCGTGAACAACTGGTACCTCCCAAGACTTGTGGGGGCACCATGGTGGCAAGTGGGGACCACACACAGACGCCTGCATCAGTGTCGGCAGCAGCAAGCAGCAAGCGGCAAGCGCCTGCAGACACCGGCAGCAGCTTGGGCAGGGGGGAGGGGGTGGCGAGCGGCAACTGACCACAAAAGCTGGAAGTGACTTTGGTGGTGGCCACTCTTGGGGGGCTAATCTTGCCCCCTTGTGCATAGGGGGGACATGGAGGGCCACTCTTGCTCCCCCTGTGTCCCCCCTACGCATTGCCTATGGCTACTCTCACAAAATGCTACAAGTGAAGCATTCATGAACCACCTGAATTAGCACTTTCATTCAATGTCACAACAACTGTGTTTACTTAGCACCTCATCTTTATCTTGAGAAGTGGAAGATATGGGTTTGAATCCCTCCAGAGTGAAGAAAGAACAGAACCCATTTCCTAGATAAGCCCTTTAATCACTAGACATTATAAAAAAGCACATCCCTAGTGAAGCCTTTGAAAGAACAGGCATTGGTGACTACTTTCAGAATAGTGTCATGGCTGCCTAACCCAGATGGAAAGGCATGGAGTGGCAGATTTAACACATGCCCTTTTCTTCAGCATTGTTTGGCTATAGGCAGCTGAAAACAGAGCACTGACTTTGATTCATCACTCAGTGGGCTAGTTGTTTTCAACCCCAATTTAATAGCAGAAGCACTCAAGTTGCAGCTCCATCATATTCTAACAAACCTGCA
>NW_017729008.1:11014832-11019274 GCF_001723915.1 Gavialis gangeticus | reverse complement strand
GGAGTTAATTAGTTTACTCTGTCCTAATAGCACTGCACATGCAGATGCTGAGACATTCACTGCAGAGCTAATTAGACAACTCCACAGTAAAAATCTTGTGTACATGTGCCTTGTTTGTTTCAGAAATTATATTTGGTAGGGCTGTGCAAAATGGAGAGTATTCGATTTGGATTTGGATTCGGCCCAAATCAGAGACAATGATTCAATTTGTTGATTCAGATCACTGTCCCTGATTTGATTCGGCTAAATCTGAATCTGAAGATTTGATGCTGATTCAGAGAACCAGCGGTTCGGCCATAGACACAGCTTTAAATGTTTTTTCTACATACTTCGAGGTACCAGGCATGGCTCATGAACACTGCAACACTGGGGCAGATGGAGCATCACACAAGAGTGCGGCGGGGCCACTTCCGGGTCCACCAGGGAGTGCACGGGGGGCTCCCCCATGCCCCCCGACTCAGTGATCAGCCATGGGAGGACCCCGGGTGCACCCCCAGATCCAGGAGACACCAGTCACCAACCCGGGGCGGGGATGGGGGGACCCCCTAGCACGCTTCCCAGTGGACCAGAAGTGCTTCTGGTCCATTTCCGAGTCTGCTGCTGAGTGCACTGGGGAGCCCCCCCGCGCTCCTGTGGAATGCTCCATCTGCCCCACCAGCTCAGCATTCACAAGCCGCTTGGTACTTGAGGTATGTAGAAAAAATATTTAAAGCTGTGTCTATGTCCAAATCTCCAAATCTTTCTGAATCTCTCTGAATCGATTCAGAGGGTTCTGATTCAATTCATAGAGATTAAAGGGTCTCCTGATTCAATTCAGATTCAGAGATTCAGCCGCTGAATCAGGCCAAATATCCACTGAATCAAATCAGGGACCGGAGCTTCGCACAGCCCTAATATGTGGATGTTTGATTCAGATCTGGCATTTTGACAAAATGCTAAGTTCTGTTTTTCCTGCCATCACTCATATCTACAAAGCAAATTCTGTGTGTCAAGTCATGCCACCCTCAAACATACCCACACTGCTTTGTTTGGGCTTCCTCGAAACATGAAACAACATAGCTACTTTCGTGAACAACTGGTACCTCCCAAGACTTGTGGGGGCACCATGGTGGCAAGTGGGGACCACACACAGACGCCTGCATCAGTGTCGGCAGCAGCAAGCAGCAAGCGGCAAGCGCCTGCAGACACCGGCAGCAGCTTGGGCAGGGGGGAGGGGGTGGCGAGCGGCAACTGACCACAAAAGCTGGAAGTGACTTTGGTGGTGGCCACTCTTGGGGGGCTAATCTTGCCCCCTTGTGCATAGGGGGGACATGGAGGGCCACTCTTGCTCCCCCTGTGTCCCCCCTACGCATTGCCTATGGCTACTCTCACAAAATGCTACAAGTGAAGCATTCATGAACCACCTGAATTAGCACTTTCATTCAATGTCACAACAACTGTGTTTACTTAGCACCTCATCTTTATCTTGAGAAGTGGAAGATATGGGTTTGAATCCCTCCAGAGTGAAGAAAGAACAGAACCCATTTCCTAGATAAGCCCTTTAATCACTAGACATTATAAAAAAGCACATCCCTAGTGAAGCCTTTGAAAGAACAGGCATTGGTGACTACTTTCAGAATAGTGTCATGGCTGCCTAACCCAGATGGAAAGGCATGGAGTGGCAGATTTAACACATGCCCTTTTCTTCAGCATTGTTTGGCTATAGGCAGCTGAAAACAGAGCACTGACTTTGATTCATCACTCAGTGGGCTAGTTGTTTTCAACCCCAATTTAATAGCAGAAGCACTCAAGTTGCAGCTCCATCATATTCTAACAAACCTGCAAATTCTGCTAAATACCTGTCATCAACAATCTCAGACAGGACACAGGAAGAAGAAACCCCAGTTTAATATCCCTACTATGGCTACTATATAGGGGATCAAGGTATCTAACATTAGGGCTCTAGTGCCAGGTACATAGCAGGTAAACACTGTTGCACCTGTTAGTTGTCCAAATACTTGCCTATGTCTGACCCTAAGTCAAGACCACTCTGTATAACAAATGGAACAGCTGGATCCATCTTCAGTGCCAATGGGGCAAACAAAATATCATCTACATTAGGAAATCTGTTAGAAACAAATCTGTATTTCTTTGATCTGAGCCATTTACCTCACTCTGTAAAACCTGAAAAGTGATTCTTCTATTGTTAGTCAAGGTTCTTTGAGTAGACGTGATACCTTCTACTACATCAAGTTGGGCTAATAAAAGATACCACATCTGCTCAAAGAACCCTGCCTGCTTATGTCCTTAGACCAAGATGGTGACAACCAAAAACCCAGCAACATGGAAGATATCTTTTAGTGTTAGGCACACAGCTAAATTAAATGTCAGATTCTGTTACTTTGCTATAACTTAGATACAGTTTTAAAATCTCCCACTGCTCCTCAGCCCTTATTATATCTTTCCATGAGAAACCTGTGCACAGTACAAGGGTCTCAAAAGAATAATGCTAATACTTTATTCTGTGGTAAAATGATTTAACTTTTGGTTCAGCTCAGCAAAGAGAAGTATGAAAAGTGCCTTGAGTTTGTATTGGCAGCATTCATTATCCAGCTCACTTTCATTACCTTCTAACTAAAGAAGAAGGTAAAGTGACAGGAAGACCCAGAGAATGAGAATACAGAAAATGTAATATCTGACTTTTTTTTCTAATGGCACCGTGTCACTATGAATCTGCTCATTTAATTACATGGAGACTTCAACTAGTTAGTAGCTTTGCATATTATGTTTTATTCTCTTTCTAGATATTTCCCATAGATCACAGCAGCAGGAAGAAATAAAGAAAGTTCTTCTGTTTAGGGGCATGTTTAAAATGTTCTTTTGTACTTTTGCGTTATTGGAAAGATACCTCATACTGTAGGTTTCAGTGAAGGGAGGAGGGGGTTGGTAAAAAACCCAAAGTAGAATTATTTGAAATTTTAAGAAAACTTTTGTTTATGACAAAAGGAAAAGGTAACCCTTTTGAAAGCACTACACATGTTAACAGTAATAATCCCAAATGATTATAGGGAAATTTAGTAGAGTTCGATCAGTGGTTTTCAACCTTTTCAGATTCATGGCACCCCTCTATAACTTTTCTGAATTTGGCAGCAGTGGAGGTTGAGAACCAATTATGTACTGCCCCAGTTGACCTCAGTAGCTCTCATTGGGGTGCTGCTGCTGCTACTCGGGCCAAAGTAAAAGTTGCCCCATGTACCTCATGCTTAGCCAGACTGGGAAGGGCTGCAGCAGAAGTGCACCCTCTTCCTGAATTACGGTTCTTGCCGCTAGCCATGATAGCCTTCCCTCTTTCATTTTCTCTTTTTTTTAAAAGAAAAATGCTTTGGGACAAAGGAATAAGTTTGGAGCAACTCCTAAAGAATCACCTCACAGAATCTCAATGATAGGCCTTGGAAATCCACATTCTGGCTTCTGCATTTGAAACTATGAGATGTACTGGTCCAGTTTTTAGTTTTCACATGGATTGTACTGCCCATATTTTCTGTCAATAGCTATGGATTTACAGAGGGGCAATTAAAAAAACACAAATGAAAAACAGGAGTAGGGAAGATTTAAAAAAAACCCATATCACATCACAGGGAGCATGCTGAAAGCTTTGACATTCAAGAAAAGTCAGCCCGTACTGCCTACCTATCATTTCTACCACAGTTGCCATGACATTTAAAGGCAAGATCAAAGATCGCATGTCTAGCATCCTACAGTGTTAGCCAGTTTCTGTAGCCAATAGCACACAAGGGAGTCATGTGGCTAAAATAAGACCCAGATGGCTTCTTTCACAAGCCCTAATGGCCATGTTACCAGTTTAAAAGTCTGGAGTAGGGTCTCTGGGCCCATGCCATAATAAATCATTTATTATGGCCCATGCCATAATACATCATATTTAAATGCCTATAAAGAATCCAAGCACATTTATATCTATGAAATCAAATCTTCCATTTTTTACTACATGCTTACTCATACAAAACTCACATTAAAGTCAGTGGAAATTTCATTTCTTTTACTACTGAGTGAAGACTGAGGGTTCTGGGGTATAATTGACTAATATATTGCAAATCCAAGGAAATTTTAAAAAGTAAATGATTCCATACAAAATAGAAACTTTATCATAACACACATTATTTTTTCTTCTCTAGGACTTGATTTTCAGCCACCCCTTAGCTTGGCCTCTGATTTTACAGGCACAGTGTAGCACTCAGAAATCACTGAAGTACAAGTGTGTCCATAAATCACATAGTTAGAAATCTAAGTAGATTTCATAGACATTAGAGCTGGAAGGCACCTCAGGAGATCATCGAGTCCAGCCCCCTGCCCCAAAGGCAGGAAGTCAGCTAGGATCAAAGCATCCCAGCAAGATAAGCGTCCAAACGCTTCTTAAAGGAGTCCAGAGTAGGTGCTTGCACCAC
>NW_017729008.1:11005579-11009832 GCF_001723915.1 Gavialis gangeticus | reverse complement strand
AGCTGGGGTCAAAGGATCCCAGCAAGATAAGCGTCCAAACGCTTCTTAAAGGAGTCCAGAGTAGGTGCTTGCACCACCTCTGGAGGGAGTCTATTCCAGGCCTTGGGGGCTCAGACAGTAAAGAAGTTTTTCCTTATGTCCAGCCTAAAATGGTCTTGGAGGAGTTTGTGATTGCTGGTCCTTGTCATCCTTTGAGGCACTCTGGTGAACAGGCATTCCCCCAGATCCTGATGCACACCCCTGATGTACTTACAGGATGCCACCAGGTCATTCCTGTTCATCTTGTGGTCAGTCATGACCCCCAGGTCCCTTTCAGCCTTGGTGCTAGTGAGCGTAGCACTGCTGAGCCTATAAGTGTGCTGCGGGGCTTTCCCCCCTCCATGGTGGAGTACCTTACATTTGTCAGTATTGAAAATCATCAGGTTTGTATCTACCCACTTTTTCAGCCTATCCAAGTCAGCCTGGATCACCAGCCTATCCTCTGGTGAGGATTACTGTGATGTGTGCCCATAGTTCAGTGCAGGTACAGAACTGCCTGAGCTGTTACTGGCACATATGATAGGGGAAAAAAGTGAACAACTAATGCTAAAGACTGGGAAAGAGAACATAATCTTACTTGATTAATACGTATGCTAAGGTTCTATTATTGTATTTCTCATATACCAATTATATCACTATCAAAAAACTATTTGGCATTTATCTGCTTTCAACATTAAACAACTACAACACAATTTAGTCATTAAGGTAGTAACACTCATGATCCCTTATAAAAGTGTTTTAGATCTGCAGATAAAAAACATTAGTCAGAGTTAAATACATTTTGTTATTATTCCTTTAGTGCAGGGTTGGCAACTTTTTGCTACCTCAGGCTGCTGCTTGCAATCCAGTCCCTGCTGTGGGCTGTATCCCTGCATCTCCCCAGAGATCAGCAGATGCTTGAAGTGAATAGGTAGAAGAAGGCAGGCACTAGGATCCTGCAGTTACCTCCTTGGCCGCAGCGCAGAGCATAAACTGAAGATGGCAGGCAACAGGAGCCTGGGGATGCCTCTGCTACTGTGGCTGGAACGAGGAGGCACAGATTCCCTAGCTGCCGATCCAGGCTCTTCACAAGCCAGTGGGGCCCACAGACTGCAGGCTGACAACCCCTACTTTAGTGAAACAACCCCTACTTTTGATGAAACTTAGAAAAAAGAATATTTGAAAACTCTCACCTCACACCCCCAGTACTTTTTTGTATGGCCTAGATCCTTGCTATGGCTTCCCATACATTTCTAGACAGAGTCATTACTGGTGCTGACATTTGCTGTCCTTTCATCCATTTCCACTGTATTATTAATGTCAAAGAGTCTGTAATAAACTGTTGATCCTCAACCTCGTTTTGATTAATTTCATTTTCCCAGGGATCAGTATTCTCCTTTTGGAGAACTTCAGCCCTCGTTCTTTCTGAGTCATTCAGTAAAGAAATCCTTTCATTACTAAAGTCATCTTTCAAATCACATTGTGATGGTCTTTTCTCTGCACCTTGTTTGCTCCTCTGTCTCTAATTATTTCCTGGAATAGATGTGTCTGGGGTATGGTATTTGATTGCTTGTCACTTACATAATTAAAACATTTTTATATTTTGGGAACAGAAGGGAGACCTAAATAGAATTGAGTTATAGGCATGAATATTTATCTTTAAAGTTTAGAAACTATATTTGCCTGGCTTAGGTGTGATCTTACTTTCACTGAAGTAAGCAGAGAATTTGTCACCATCACCAATCCTCACAGTGCCATTTGAAGGTTGGTCTGTTTTACTTTGTTTTGCCTCATTCCTTTAAAACAACACTGCTTCAGTTGCTCTCATCCTGTTCACTTTCAGATCATACACTGCATTTACCACCATAGTGTTAGACTAAGGCTGGCCACATGCCCAGAACTACAGAATTGGAGAGGTTTCTGATTAGTGGTCAGTGGTTTCTGATTGGTCAGTACAGTTAACTGTGTGAAGAGAGGAGAGAAATAGTAAAACTGATTTTGCCCAAGGCAGCCCTGTATCAGGTCTTTCCATTGGATTTCTTCACTGTCATCAACTTGCATTATGTCATTTCATTTGACACACTGAGTGAAATGCTGCTCTGAACCCCGCAATGTAAATCTGTAGTAAATCCATTGTCACAATTGATTTTAGTTCAGCTTTTCCAGCTGTCAAGTTGCTGCCCTTGTAACTTTACCTCTGCTGCATAATACATATACATTGCATACTACTGCTGCTGCATAATACTTTTTTCAGCAGGAACCCTGCTACATTTAGTGCACAGGGAGAATAGAGCATTTTTATCCCCATTGTTCAATGACAAGTTTTTTGCATCAGCCCGTACAAATGATCTAAACCAGGGATGTTTGAGCCCCAACCCATGAACCAAATCCAGCCCATGGAGCTAGGGCACCCAGCTGACTCCTCAGGTGTCAGGAAATTTAGCAGCAGGGGGTGGCAGCAATCAATACTACCATCCCTCCCCTTGTGCAAAATTCCCAAGCCCCATGCAGCTAAGTCAGGGGCTAGACTATGGCCCCTTCTCCCCAGTAAGGCCAGACCAGGACTGGGTCATGCCCCTTTCTCCTGCACAGCAGAATCAGAGCTGGGCCATGCCCCCTTTTCCCCATGTGACTTTTCCCCCTTCCACACTGCCAGATCGGGCCCACTAGCCCAATCTGGCCCATAAAGGGACCACACACCTTTCTTCCAGCCCATGAGGCAAAAAGATTGAGCACCACTGATCTAAACTGTGTGCCAAATGCAGCAAAGTCTTTTGGTTCCTTGCCTGTGTTAATATCAAATTTAGCTAAGATTTAAACTACAAGCAGAACTTGAACCCAGCCATACTCTCTACGTATGCCTCTTTAACTCGTTACACTTCATCCAAACTGCACAGCTGAGGCCTGACACTGCACCTATTTAATTGAATGGCTAAATACTCATTGCTTTCCATGGAGAGGGAGCAAACTCTGAACAAGGTCATGGGAAATATGGCTTGTGATCACACAAAAAGCTAATTCTGTAAAAAGTAGACATGGGCTCAGAACTTCAGTGGCACATGCTATACTAATTTGGGACAATTTTTGGTTTGAGTTTTTTGTTTTTTTGGAGGAGGGGACAGTTGGATTTGGGTTTTTGTTTTTGTTTCAAAGACAAAATGATAAAATAAAGGCTCCAGCATGTGGGACAGTTTGCTTGGGCAGCAATAAAATATCTTCTACACGAGATGCACACCCAGTGAAGCAACGCTCCATCTTACCAATTTTGTAAAGCACTCAGGGATTTATGGGTCCATGTGGTATTCATTTATTAAATTATCAATAAGGGCAGAGCCTTTGCTATCAGCTGTGCACTTCTGTACATTGAATGGAAAAGATCTCCTAGGGGGATAGGTCTCTGTCAGTGTCAGTGATTTTCACTGTGATCAGATCCAGCATAGCCATTCTGTTGTCACTCACAACTCCTCCCAGCTGGATGACTTATGGGTTCAGCTCCTCTTTAGGGCAACAGAAAGTTCAGTCAAGCTCTAAAGACTAGAGGGCCACATGCCCAAACTCTGACCTCACTCCAGTCTAGACCTCACTAATACTTGGCCTCTGCATGGCCAGAGCCTTCACTTACTCTTCTGCAAGGGGGAAGTAGGGGAAGCCAGGCCCACTTTCTCCTTTTCAATCCAGTCCAGGGACCCAGTGCAGAACAACAGAGAACTACTTCCTCCTATCCCTTGGCACCTCCTTGAACTGTTTCTGAATGTCACTGCATGAATGTCCACTACTTACCTGTCTTCTGTTCCACTGTGCTCTTTCCTTAACTTCTTTCAGGGTTTCTCTCTCAAACTCTCCAGAAAACTCTGCAACCTCTCTACACTACTGCTGCTGTTTTGCCTGGGCTGCTGTCTCTACAGCAGTTGTTTTCTGATTGGCAGATTTGTCCCCGATGTGGGAGGTAATGAAGCCCTCTAACATTTTCCTGGCTTCTGCCTTGTGGGTATACACCCCATCACAGGCACACATTAGCAGAGCATAAAGAATTGCTCACTCTCCATGTTTACATGCATTTTTAAACCTCACATGAAATGAAGTTCCATACATACTGGGAGGCTGTTAAACGGTTCTGAAAGTAAATGTTTTTATTTACAATAATCAAAGCTCACCAGGCTTGTTCAGACAGCATCCTTCCCTTTCTTCACTTTTTTTCATGGTTTCATAGTTTCATAGTTTGTAGGGTCGGAAGG
>NW_017729008.1:10992821-10997597 GCF_001723915.1 Gavialis gangeticus | reverse complement strand
TCTGTAGTAGACCCCCACCGTTAAGTCTGTTTCCCCTCGACTGCCTTGTATTCTATTCTATTATTCACACAACTCTTCATCTAATTCCTGCTGATGACTTCAATGCAGTATTTTCTGTTGCTTGCCAAAGGAAAGCATCCCATACAAATCAAATTCTACATTCTAATTCTATCCATACAGATCTTATTCTACACTCTATGCTGACTCATACCAACAATTGGAAATTTGAAATTCCAGGGATACACATGATTTTAATCATCCTTTTTCTTTCCATTCTCCATCTTCTTAAGCTAATGCCATGTACTCTTACTTGTAGTCAGTTACTGGATAAGCCTCAGTTTCCAAAACATTTGCTTTCTTGCCTATTCTTATACAAGTTTGTTTTGTATTGAGTGAATAGTTTTTTCAAGTGAAATACAAGTTATTCTTTTAGCAATGTGTTTGTTTGCCTTAAAACATTGTTCCACCTGGCTATGTAATATGTCATTTTGTCACTTTGCTGTCCTTTTAGTTTCACTATGTTAGAAAGCTGCTCAATAAATAGGTCTGTGGGGGCTGTATATCAAATGATACATGTTATTAAGATGTCAGATAGGTTTAACTGTATAGCTTAGTTGGTTTTGAATGTGCATTGAATTAGATTTATTGGGAATTAGTTACTTTACAGGGCAATCATGTTGTACTTCACATCTAAAAATGCCAGCACAAGAGAAGCCAAGTACTATAACTAACTAAGCATCTGTGCAATGGAAAATATTTGTGTTTGTACCATCACAAAGGAGACACTGATAATTACTATGCTGGCAAGGCAATAGGCCACACATTTATCTGTGTTAAACTGAAGCTCAGTAATTGACGTAATGTTCTTTCTTCTAGTACCAGGACAGTGCAGATGCTTTGTGCCTCATTGCCAATAGATAATGGCCATGTAGACAACATCACTAGCTTGAGGAGGATGAGTGCAACAGAAATCCTTTGGTGGCATAGAGCTGGTAGTGATACTTGCCTCATTGCATCTCCTTGTTGCTCCTTGGGAAGAGGGTGTTCACGGGTGGGATGTTCTTGGGGCCTTGCTACTGCCCCAGATGCATTTTTAGCTGTTTATGTTCATTTGCTGCCAGTGTAAGATGAAGAAGCTCTAGAGTTGCATTGCAACCCCATAAGGAGAGCAGCCCCACAGAGGTTTACACTGCCTCTGTACACACACAGATCTAAACTCCATGCAGATCATGTGCCTCCCAGGGTCTAGCCCAGGGGTCACTTGGTAGTTATATAGGAGAATTGGTGCCACTAGGACAGGGTACCAAAGAGGGAGTCTCTCTGGCTAAAAATAGACTTAGGCTTTAAAGCAGGATCAAGTGTGCTGGGATGTGTCCCAGCACCACTGATCCACTTTATTCACATCTACAGACATCCCCAAAGCCCTTGTCTCTCAAGGTTGGGCCCCTGCAAATCCTAGAGCTTCAGGGCCCAAACCTGCAGGACAAAATGGCCCCAGTTTCTTCACCTCAAATTGGAGAAGCAGCAGCCTGATACATGTGCTGCAGGAATTCTCTGCACGGGAGTCTTGGAATTCTCCTCCACGGGAATTCCCATGGTTTGCAATAAGCATATGTCCTCCCATGTATGGTGTCACAAACTATGACTACCTTTGGTCATGGCAATGTTTTTTGGCACTTGTAGCAGAGCACAGGGCTAGGATGTCTGTTTGCTCACAACTTGTGCCACCACAAGAAGAGTGACATCTGTTTACATCTTGTATGTTCAAGCCTAATACAATCCAAACATATCACAGCTCTCTTTTCCACATATTACAGCTCTCTTTGGCAAGAAGAGTTCTCAGTAGTAAAAAGCTGTTTTTATAGCTCATGTTATGGAGTTTTATCTGCATCTCCCAAGTGAATCCTGCTTAGAATGTTTAACTGCAATGTAATGTAAGGCTGACAGTTCTCTGTCATTCAGTGGTGAGTAGTTTGACAGGAGTGCTAGTGCCTATGAGACCTGGCCAGCTGAAACAACTGGCTGAACAAATAGTCCACAATTCATGGACTAGAACTGTGCGGGACAATGGACTAAATCTGAGTTATTTCAGCTGGTCAAAATCTATTACTCCCACCTTGTTGTGCTGGGGGAAACAACTAACTTGTTAATACACAAGTTGCTTTATTCCAAATGGTCTGAAGAAGCTACAGGAATAGGATACTGATTCCACTGGAATGCAGTGCCTATTTTTATATCACTTGCATCCCTGAAACTAATACAGCTTTTACTAGAGGAAAGAAAAGGTGTCCCATGCTTTCCACCCTACTCCCATCCTCCCCATTCTGTCTTTCCCTTTAAGTCACAAAGATCTTTTTCAGAGGGACAAAGGTGACTGCAGAGAAGAAGAGAATCTTTGGGGTAAATCATGCCTACATTACAGTCACCACTGTGACTTCATCTCGTGCAGGCATGTGCAAGCTGGTTTGAAACTTGCTACCTTGGGTACCAATAACAATAATGTCATGGTAGCATGAAGCTCAGGCATTAACCAAGTATTTACAGCCTACCCTTAGCTCCATGCTGCAGTGATTACACTGCTAGCAGTACCTAAGTTTGCTAGTTTAAAGTTAGCTTGTGTAAGTCTACATAATTTGCAATCACAGCAGTGACAAGTCCATAGTCATCTTTCTCTTCTACATGTTTCTTTATCAACTTGTTCCTGATGCCCACCACATTGCTTGCTGGGGGCTTCATAGAAATCTTTACATGTAGAAACTTCTGCATGCAGTGACAAACTGATGTAAGCTTTCCAACGTGTATTGACTTTTTTTATTTGAAAAAGGATTTAAATTATGTAAATGTTGGTTTTGTACTTAAACATCATGAAATCAGAAGAAGGAATTGTCATTTGTACTGATTTGTTCAGATGACTCAAAGCCCCTCTCTTTATATGTTGTGCTGCAATGAGACACGTTTTCACCCTTGAACTTCAAGATTTATTGTAAAACCGGATCACTTCTCCAGATACTGAAGGCAGCCAAAACTTGGCACGAATATTTGCAGTACTGAAAAATCTCAAGCATCTCAACTTCCATCAAAATCAATGAGAGTATGGAGTGCTCAGTGAGCATTATGGGGACTCGGCAACCCAGATGATACACTCTATCTTTCAGGGTCAAGCTCTTTGGTCCCTTTCTCCCCCTCAGTGCTATTTACACCTCAGGGGCTCTTAGTGGCATTCTGATATGTGCAGCAGTTTCCTTGTCTGGCTGATGATGAAGTTGAATGATGGCAGCAGGCTTAGTAGAGTCACCTCATGAAAATGGTGTCATCTAAGATTATTTAACATCCTGGCAAGTCTTTTCATTTTAGATGCTTTTTCTTCTATTTGGAATGGGAAGTGGGCAAGAGAGCTCAAAATGCTGTTAACAAAGTACAATATACCTGGCTGGAAAGGAACAGCTCTGTGAAAGCCTTGTAAATTAGCCAACACTTTGCAGGCAAGTTCCTTACAGATACAAATGCCCTTGGCATTAGGAGTCCCACTACACATTTATCTGACCTTGTGTAAAGCCCAACATAAAAATAAAATCATACATCATCGCTGATGAAATTAGTGTCTTTATAAAACATTAATATGCTTTCAGAAAATTAGCCACTTTCAGTAGATGTTCCTTTTAATATTTGATCAAAAGCCTCCTGCTGCATTGGCCACACCACAGATCTTTTTTCACTTATAAGTACAACACTTTAGCCTAATTGCAGCAGTTATAAGGCAATGCAAGTTCTCAGCTGAGTTTAATATTCTTGTGTTGCTCTGAAACTAGTTACCACCTCTACTATCTTCCTACTTAGAACTTTGTATAAAATGTGCTTCATTGTGTTTTGAAATAAAATAACTTTTCCAAATTATGTATAAGTTGTCAAAACAAGAAACTGTGGGAACAGCACAGGGATGATTAACTGCAGCTGCTCATTGTATAATGCCATTATTGAGGCTCGTCAGGTAATAATTCAGTTTGCAGTATAGACTGTATGTAGGAGAACATAATTTCTCGCTGCTGTGTTCTGTAATGATCAGTAGCCGTGATTTAAAGTCAGGATAAGTTTTATGCTACCACTCAGCATAAGAAGCATGAAGTTATCACTATGGGAGTATTGTAATTGTTATTTGTTAAGCACTAAGTATTTTCTTGGTTCTGTGCAAGTCATTATATACAAACAATCCCACTCCTAAACTGTTTGCAATCTAGGCAAATACATAAATGCAGAAGAGGCAACGCATTATATCTCAATATGGTCAATGTGAACAAGGTGCTTTCAGAAGCCTGAGGAGACTAATAATGGCCAAGCTATTCAGAAATTTTCAGATGAAATACTGTTTTATTGAAATCAAAATTGTTCATGGCAATATACTAGTTTCCACAAAAGTTTTGTGGGGAAAGGTTTCTTAGCTCAGAGACAGAATTTCTGATCAGAACCAGAGAATAGCCCTATAGGACAAGCTACTGGCTCTGCCGAGGAAGGTTTAACTGATTCTTGTGTGTGTGATCTGTTCCACTCAATTCAACAGTTATTGAGACAGCCAAAGATTATATCCCTGTGCACAAGGTCTTTACAAGTGTAACCCTGGTAGACCCAAGGGTGTGCCCTATTCTCAATCAGGTGGGATGGGTAGACAGGAGGGGGTGCTGTGAGAGGGATTCCAGAATTTCAAGTGGATCCCTCTTTCCTCTATAGAGTTAGCCCAAGCCCAAAATTCTTAACTATATACAATGTATTGAGTTATAATAT
>NW_017729008.1:10987408-10992672 GCF_001723915.1 Gavialis gangeticus | reverse complement strand
AGTGAACATTAACCAATAACCAAGGTCAAACCCTAAATAGTACTGTGTGCAAATCACTCCCAACCACAACCCCCAGAGAAAATATATCCACAAAAAAAACCACAGCTTCCCCACCCCACAGTGGGGAACTGTACTCAATTAAAGGGTCATGCAAAGTATAAAAATAGAAATATGATTTTACCCCTACAGAGGAACAGTTCCCTCTTTATTTAATGTAGAAAGATAGGCATCAAATGGACCCCTACCCAGTTAGGGGGCCTAGCATTGCAAGAAACCAACAGGCTGCTTTTAAAAAATTACTCTGTCCTAAGATAATGCTATTTACCCATCACAATAAAACAATTTCAGCAGCATCAATACAAGCAGCAACAGCACAATACAATATTTCAATTACAAAATATAAGGCGCAAACATGAACAATATTAATAACATCTATTTCCTTAATATAGTCCCTGACCCATGGCAAGAGATAGTCCTCCTTCCAATGGGGTCCCTTGTGGGGGGGGTCTAGGAAGCACCAGGGGCCCCTCCCCTTAGGGCCTTGACTAGGCAGGGGGCTGATCACCCAGCCCCTTCTTTGGGCTTGCCCACCCCAAACATCTTTCCGCTGTGGGACCCAAGGGCCCAATGACTCATGCTCCCTCAGGTGGCGGTGGTCAGGGTGCAGCTTGATGGGGTCTCCTTTGCTGCAGCGCCTCTCCACACCTCTCTCGCACCGCTGGGCTGCTCCGCACCTGTGCCCCACTTTGGGAACCAAGGGCTCAGCTCCTATCAGCTGCTGCACCACTGCTGCTGGCTCCTGGGTGATGGGCCTCATGCTGCAGCACTACTCTTCCCCGTGCCCTGGCTTGTCACTGAGGGCTGTTTTAGCACAAACCGGGCCTTTCAGGCTCTGGCCGGCCATTGTCACGCCAGGTGGCTAACCCAAGCAGCCTCCACTGCTTCCTGGTTCCCAAGGCTCAGGCACACCGTGGGACCTGGCCACTTGCCAGAAGATGAAGCCTGAGCTGCCTCACTGCAGCTCCTAAGGCCCTTGCCCTTTGCCACACAGCGTGTGGCCTGCTGGCCCTGCTGGAGTTGCAGGCTCGAGCCGCTGCTTGCAGCTCCCAAAGTCTGGGCTCCGTGCACCAAACTGTGCACTGTGATGGGCCTGAGCAGTCTCACACCACTCCCAGGGCCATGTCTCCCTGCACCATCTGCCTGTGCCATCAACAGCCCAAGTGGTCTTGCACCGCTCCCAAGGCTGCTCCTCCAGTGGCGGCTTCAGGAGCCTTGGGCATATTGTCCTCTGGGGAAAAACTCCCCAGCTTTTCTTGGCTCCGCTCTTCTTGAGTCCCTCACCACATCTGCCTGGCATGCTGAGCACGCTGGGCTTTTATTTACACCAGAGGCCTTGCCCCTGAAGTCCACCGGACCTGTAAAGCACAGTCTTCAATCAGGTCCAGGGGCTTTTTGCTTCGAGCAGGGGTGGGGCAAGCCCCGCCCAGCTGTTACCTGATTGGTGGAAATCCAAAATGTCCTTCTCCAAGCTGGGCTTGCCGGCAAAACCAGCGAGCCCGCCATACATGGGATGTGGAAGACCTAGGTTCATATCTCATTGAATACTTACTAATCGGGCAGTGCAGAAACCTGAATCTGTGCTTCTCATTCTAAGCGAATGTCCTACTCACTGAGCTGCTAACAGATTTCAGGGTGAGACTCATTTCTCTGAAAAAGTGTGGGACGGTCTTGAGGTCACCTTGATTCAGAACGGGGAAAATAATGAAATCTTAAAACCTTTCACAGGACAGGAAAACCATGTGCTGCTCTAACTGTGCTGAGTAGTGCAACAGTTAAAACAAGCATCCTTTCCCTCCTAGGAAACCTGATTCCCAAGAGCCTTTCTGAATACTCAGTAATATATGGATACTTCCTGATTAAATCTCTCCCTCATGAATTACATTATAGAACACTGATAGTGATAGCAATAAAATATTCCTATCTTCTGGTACAAATAAATAGAATGTAGTTTTTTGGCCTGGGGCACCTTGGTTCAGAGGAAGTCCCTTGTATTTCAGTGAAGTGTGGAATGAGTGCACTGTTTTAGGATTTTTTTTTTTCTGTTTTACTATTGAACCTTCAGGAAAGGGAATTTTTTCTCTTAAAGAGCAAAATTATTAGCATACATCAGATGTGCTGCACTTCCATGTAGCATTTCTTAGATGTGGCTGATGTCTGAGAAATCTTAGGTTATTTATTAGGATATGTAATAGAGATGAGAGACCTTATGAAGCAATCTCCTCCTTCTATTTCATTCCTTTAAAAAGAAATCTCCTTGAATTACCCAGTATGTGATTTGATACCATTAAGGATACCTTAAACTTGGTAGATAATACTTATGTGGCCAGCCCCTACTTCAAATGTTTGACACAGCTCTAGAGCTGGCATACCTCATATAACAATTCCATGGAATACTGACTTATTTGTGATAAATTTTGTTCAGTCCTCTATAGTCATATATCTTCCTCACTGAAGATTCCAGTGCCACATTACTGGACAGGACGTGAAACCAATGCGCAAATCTGGACTCTGTTTCCTTCAGAGTTGCCCTCCATATGGCCAACTACCACATGCTTCTAATGAATGATTGGGTGGATCATGCTGAAGGAGTGAAGATGATGGGGCCTTGGATACATACTTCTTATAGGTGCATCTCCAAAAGATGGGGCTGTGGTAGTGGCTGGGGATACTGCCTGGAAAATCAGAATTCTCCTCAGGTTCTATAGAACTTCCCTGGGGTCAACCTACTCACAGAGGGATTTGCCCTTATGTTGTAAACAACTTGTACTATAACAATGCACTTAAGAATAATAAACCCAAATAAACCCATGAAGTCAAATCACCCTTATCCCCCTCTTCTTTCTACTATTCTCCACTGCACAGTTCCATTCCATTCCCAATATACACACTGACCCTCCCCATCAAAAGCACGTGCCAGGGAGGGTAAGTAATAAGGGATAGATCATTCTAGATATAACAGATTTAGTTCTCTCCCTCTAAAGCTTTGGTGGAGAGAGGATACTGAATGAGATGAACCATTGGCCTGACTCAGTTTGGCACTCCGTTTCTTGTTAAAATATGTATTAAAAAACATGAAAATAAGACTCTCACCACTCAGTTCTCATGCTCACCATTTACTAGCATTAATTATTGCAGCAGTGACCTGGCTGAGCCCTGTATTTACTGGGGTGATGACTGCCGGTGGGCTTGATGGGCAGCAGGCTCACAGCCAGCCAGGCAGGAAAGCAGTGAGCCAGGGGGATGCCAAAGCCCACCACTACTGCTCATCCCACCTGGGACCAGAGAAGTTGGTGGGGAACAGGCGTGCCGCTGGCCCCTTGTTTGGGGCAGTGTGATTTGGAGCCCAGGTCCCACATGACCATGGAGCCTGGCTAGCCAAGCAGGCAGGCAGTGCAGGCAAATAACTCTATTCAGAACCCAGAAGCTGTGGGTGCAGGAGCTGTTGAGCCCAGCTGAGGCTCATAACACCTGGCGGCAAGTGGAGGCAGGCAGGGATCCAGGTTTGCCCAGGCCAGCCCAGAATTTCTGGGATAAAGGAATGCCAGCCCCAGAGGAAGGGGGAACGCTGACACTGGCACTGGCCTACGCCACATTGCCCCACCAGGCCGCCAAATCCAGATCAAGGACCAGTGGGTCACCATCTCCCCAGGAAGAACCCTGACTGCCACCCAGCCAATGGAAATCAGGTACACGCAGGAACCACACAGAGGTTCGTGACACTGGTGGCTACTAGTATTCAAAGGCCTTGGACCCAGATAAGCCAACCCAATTGGACTTGACTTATAAGAAGGGGGAAAGATAAACCCTGATAAGCACACTTGCCTCAGGAACAGCAACTGAGGTGCACTGCTGGGATGACAAGAGGCCTGAAACAGGGGCAGACAACATTACCTAAGTTAGAGCTGTGTATTTGTTTCTCTCTGTTGCGGACACGTGTGCTGAACAAGCAAAGTCAGGTGCCCAACATGACCAAGTCGATCACTGGCAACACCCAAGTAGAAAGCGGTAAGGTGTAGGGGAGGCAGAGCCCCATAGAAGACTCTGAACCAGCAGGACCCACACAGTCTCAGTGAATTCTAGGGTAGCAGGTACCACCTCCTGACAGCTTCCATTAGTAATACCAGGTTGGGGTGGGCGCACTGTAGCAACAGAGGGAAGCAGACACCTGTGCAACGGGTAGCACCTGGACCTCACCCCAACAGGGCTGCTCAGCCAAGGTCCTTCTACAGTTATGTAAGAGTAGCTTCTTCAGTGTCTTCAATGCCAACTTCTACTCTGATTTCCGAATGATAACAGATCCACTGTAGGGATGGTTTAGTGTTCAGTGTCAGCAGCAGCATTTTCAATAAAAGACCAACTTGGAAACCAACCTGATTAGCACTGCAGTGAGTCTGAATTGCTCTCCTGAGTCGAACAGGGACCAAAGCCCCAATGATTCTGAGAAAGATGAAACTGCTGCATAAATGTACCTAGTTTAATGCTCACTATTGTATGGCATAAAACACCTTCTTAGTGGAGCTGATGACTGATGGCAGCATTTTCAAAGGAAGCCACCATCATGAAAATATCCCATCTGATCTTCCATACCAGCTCTTTTTTTGTACATAAACCAAGTAGCCACCTAGCTACCCAGAAGCACTCCCTGAGTCAAGCCTGCAGACACAAGATGTAAGCTGGTGCACCAGTCAGAAGTGCAGGTGTATTTTTGCATTTCGTATCCTTATTTGACAAGTGAGCTGTGAGAGTGTATAATGGCTACTGTGAACTTGAGAACTATAGCACAGGATCATTGTTAGCTGTCAGATCCATGTTCTTGGGGAACCCTGACACAGGACACAGACTGTCTGACTCACAAAGAATCCCCCCCCCCCACTTAAACAGAAACTGATTAAGATGCAGTGAGAGACACACCTAAAACCCTCCAGATAAGGGTGACAAAAGTGAAACAATTGCCCTAGGTCTCATTTGCATCTGAGATGGGACCAGATGACCATTCATTTACGTGAGAGATGGAGAACAGAAAGCCTGAAGCAGAGACTGCAGGGAATTCTGGGATCAGCGAAGCAAGGGAGCACTGCATGATGGGGAATCTGTGTTCCAAATGCTAATCAACCCTCACACCCAGCTCAGCATTTATTAGACCAGTTCTAATCTGGATTTACAAAGGACTTTTCCTCCTCTCGCCCCCCCCCGCGCACACACAC
>NW_017729008.1:10986857-10987156 GCF_001723915.1 Gavialis gangeticus | reverse complement strand
CATGTCTATTACTACTAGTGTCAATATATATTTCATCTACTTAGCAATAAATAACTTTTATAGTCAAACTGGTGGTAATTGGGTATATTTTTCCTTCTTTACTTCTCTTTCCCCACTTGCTCTGCAGTAACGCTCCTTTTACTTAAGCTAAAGATCCCTGTGTAGCCCAAAAATACTGTGGGGTCTGCTCATCAAGAAGCTAAAAGTTTGGGACGTGCTGAGTTTGAAACGCATAAGGGGATCAGCTTGTACAGGCTGATTGACCCAGTTTGGCTCAGACGTGCCCTAATGAACTGAAT
>NW_017729008.1:10974388-10986491 GCF_001723915.1 Gavialis gangeticus | reverse complement strand
ACCAGTAACACAAGCAGAACATTAATAGAATTACCAAGATCCTAGCCCTAATAAATGAGCACACCCCAAAGTAGTGGGCAAATCTGGTAACATCATTCAGTAGCATTCAGACCTCCATTAAAAATATCCTCTCTCCTCATTCATAATGGTAAGGACAGAAGCATTTTATTTTTAATGATTTGATAATCTTTAATGATTATGTAATCATGTATTAATTCATTCAATAGGAAATACATGAGGTATGTCTGCACAGACTTGACACCACTCTCAGGGCTACCACTGACAAACAAGACCAGCCCATTCTCCTCCCTCCACATAATCCAAGCCCAGAATTGAGCTAGTGAGGATCTCAAATCAAGTTCCAAGTTTGAAGCATGCAGAAGAGAAGTGGAGGAGTGGGTCACATTTGTCTGTAAAAGCCTTGGTAGCAGTGTGGAGCCATTGTAGACATCATTTTTGAGGGTTCAGCTGGAATATTCCTCTACATGGAGAGTTTCATGTAATCCAGCTCAAACTAGTCACTCAAGAAACAAGACCTACCAATATTAATACTACAAGTGCCTGCTGATAGATACCATTCTGATTTGGTATGGTATGGTCACCATACTCTGATTTTGGCAGTCATGCTTGAGCCTGCTGATGGTGCGACTTTTGAACTCACTGGAAATAACTGGAATTCTGCCTGAAGGAGAACTGCAGGATTGGAAATCATTTCAGGAAGACTTTGAAATGAAATCTTCAACCACTAAACATGGAAGCAGTCATCAAAATTCACATATTAAGCAGAAACATCACATGAACAGGATCTCCTTCTATTAAGAAGTCTTTCAACCTAAGCTCTGACTATTTGGTTTAAATTCTCAAGGAAAGTTTTTTTGCTTTCCAAAGAACAAACTGAAGATAGGAGAATGGGTCGGGAATGGGAGGATTAATTAAGACAGTAATATTAACAACGTTAAGTTCCAGACACATAATCACATTGTGGTACTTAAATGCCTCTATGGCCTCTTTTCTTAAATATTGTTTACTGGTTATTTGCTATGTATTTAGTATAGCTGTCACTATAGCTGCATAACAATTAACTTGAACTACTTAAGCCTAACTGGACTTAAGTTATTTACAAAAAACAAAACTGTAACATACATTTGTATATATACATACACATAGGTCTGCTGCTATCTTAACCCTTCCAAAGATGCCTGATCATGCTTTTAAAACATTTTCTACATCCTGCTGTTTCCTAGGAGGTGGAGAAAAAGAACATAAATAAAGTTTGCATAGCATGATTTGCATCTTTAGCTGGAAGCTATTGCTGACACAAAGGATCACACTAAGTTCCCTAGATATCCCATACAGCCACATGTGTGATTAATAGTAACAAATAGGGCTGTGTGAAACAGCACCATTTCGTTTCAACTTCTGTTTTGCTGTTTCGACAGGACAGTGTTTCGTTTTGAGTTTTGTTTAATTTCAAAAGCACTGTTCTGATTTGTTTCGTCAAAACTGTTTTGCTGTTTTGATGTTTTGCCTATAGGCTATAATGGGGAAGCATGAAACTGCCTATAACTTTGTCATTTCTTGCCTGATTGAGATGAAACTTGCAAGGATGGTAGCCCCTTTTGAGGCCATGATGTCTGCTGTGTAGGGGTTTCTGGGAAACTGCACCTCAAAGTCTTGAAAGCAAAACTTGCGTCACATGTGTGTGTTAAGGCACCATGGGGTGAAAGCTGCAGGGATGGTAGCCCCTGCTGATGCCATGAAGTCTGCCACGTTCCAAGGAGATAGGTGCAGGGGTTTCTGGGAAACTGTACCTCAAACTGTTCAGAGCAAAACGTGTCACTTGTAAGTGTGAAGTCACAGAAAAAGTTCAGTTCAAACAATATTTTTTTATGCTATTTTTCTGTCCTTCCCCCAGAGCACTGGGATTGGAAGGGACCTCAGGGAAGGATCACAGTCACTGGCCAGCTACACATGTCAATATCACAGCAGTGCTTCCCCTCACTTCCCCCTCCATCTCCTTAGTTTCTCTTTAGCTGCAAGCAAGTCCGGCTTTGAAACACTAAAATTTTTGAAACTTTTGAAACGTTTTGACTGTCCTTGTTTTGTTTTGAGGCTGTTTCGAATACTGTTAGATATAGTGTTAACTGGTGAGCATTTGGTGATAAGCTTTTAGAGCTGTTTGTCCAGAGCTTATGCAAACCTGGACTCTAAGCCATTATTTTTATACACATTACATAGATATTTTCAAAGTACAGTAATATGCATTAGAACAGACGAGGAATAAAGTCCAATTGTCGCAGAGCACTTAGGTGCCCTGCTCATTTAAAGAGTGGAAACTGCTAGGGAAAGAGCCCCTAGCAGTGAGTGGGGAGCCCCAGCTGCTGGTTTCCAGGGTAACCAGAATGAGCTGGTGGCCCACACTTGGCAGCAGTCAGCTGACCAGAAGGGACAGGGCCTGGCTCACACATAAACCCCAGGCCTGAGGCCAGGATGGCAGTTCCCTGCCAGAGCCAAGGCAGAAGGAGCTCTCCCAGAGGAATCAAAGGGGAGAGGCCTGACTGCAGGTACAGCCTCTGATTCTAGTGAGGGATGGAGCATCCCTAGTGTGGCTTGAATGATGTTATAGCCGGGTGGCTTGAATTTATGTTATAGCCCAGGGGCTTGTGTTTTGTTTGCTGTTTAAGATTGGTGGTTTGGGTGAGGCTATTAAGGGATGGAGGAGGCCTCATAGGAGACCCACAGCAGCATGGGGACCCCAGCGCCAGAGAGGGCACGGCATTTGGGATGACCCCGATGCCAGAGAGAGCACAGCAGGTGCATTTGGGGATGCACCCACCTTGGCGCCAGAGAGGGCGCGGCACTTTGCAGGGCTGTGGAAAGCACAGTCGCCAGAGAGGGCACAGCACTTTGCTGGGGTGCGGAGAGCCCGGGCACCAGTGAAGGCGCAGTGCAAGACAGGGCTGTGGAGAGCCCGGGCGCCAGTGAAGGCGCAGTACAAGACAGGGCTGTGGAAAGCCTGAGCACCAGTGAGGTGCAGTGCAAGACAGGGCTGCAGAGAGCCCGAGGAGGACCAGGGGGCCAAATTGTAACAAGGCCCAGACTGAACAACATCAGTTCCATCTGCAAGGCTTGGGACGTGGTAAAGGGATGGTTGGAGCCACACACAGCCCATAAGGCTAGGGTGCCTCGAAACACCCATTGCAGAACAGGACCCACAAGGGGTCCAGGAGCCCATGGGGTCAGAGAGTACAGCAAAACCATGTCCAAGAGGACGTAAAGGCAGCCTCCCTATTATATATTTACCACCAAAGACGTGGTGGGTGAGAATCAAGGGTGCCCATTGGGCCAACTTGGCATGGTAAGGGGGCCTTGGGGAGATTACGGCCATCCTGCAGGACCCTGTGCCATGACACCAATAAAAAATTAAACCACAATCACAGATGTAACTAGGCTTCTATTTTTATGCCTCCCCAATCCATCCATAAGTCAGTACTGAGGGCTGGTGCCCCAGTCACCCCCATTAGTTAGGCTTTGAGCCACAACTAATTGTTAAGCCCCATATTAGCAAAGGGGCCAGAGAGGCAGATGCCATAGAGGTAGAGGCTATGGAACTAAAGCTGAGACTGCCTAACCTCTGCCTGTGAGACACAACATGTATTGGTCAGGCCAGGACCTTATAGGAGGGCAACCACTGGCACATGGCTAGGACTACTCAGACATAGGTGCTGAAACCAAGTAGGGCAGTGTTCAGGAGAGATAACTGAATACAAATGCTTGGCTTTCAATGTTGAGAAGTAGTAGCATAACTAGGGCAGGGTGAACAGGACACCTGCTCTAGATACAAACCTAAAGAGAAAGCCAGAATCACCCTGCAGCCCAGAAGCCTTTGCTAACCTGATTCTCAGTGAGTTTGTGTAAATCAGCCATAGCTCCACTGAATTTGCTTTCATTTTACATAAAAGCAAAGCAGAGAATTAGGCTCCATGTCTCTTTCAAATTCACCCATAAAATGGAACGTGAAACATGCTGAGATACCAGTCTTCAGGGACTTTTTCTTAGTGTCAATATCCCTGAGACAAGGGCAATGTATTCATTTTGTTTGGACAGTACCTAGTATGATGAAGCCTTCATCCTACCTAGAGCTCTTGGAAAGGCTAAAAGATAAAAAATGGTAATAGAAATAATAATTTATACCCGCTGTCTGGGACAGTGGTTCTCAACCTTCATGAACTCCAGGCACCGGCTCATAATTTCTGATTGTATCAGCACCCTCTGTTGGCACAGACATCAGCACCCCCTCCTTTCCTATGCTCAATGAAGACATAATACCTTACCTTTGCATAAAACCCAGCGATGCTCCTTGCCAGTCAGGAAGCACAAGAGCAGTGGCTATACATACTGCATCCTGTCCATGCAGGATGGTGATATTGCCAGACTGGGTCCTTAGGTGACCAGCAGCAGTAACCTCAAGGTGACCCTTCCCACCCAGCAGGATGCCTCCTCCTGCTGCAGCCACTTCCCGGTCTGGTCCCATATGGCATCTCCCAGAAACACAGGTGTGGCATGGCAGTTCTACCTGGAGGCAGTGGGGTGGCATCCTTATAAGGATCTCACAGCACCCCAGCCACACTGCATTTGAGAATCACTGATCTAGGATAACACATCGTGTATTGATGCAAGCATCACAAATAGGTTGAATTATTCTCCCTTAGATGGCTGTAAATGAATAGATGCAAATTACTCCTGTTGGTGCAAATAGGATTTACATGTATGCACAGTAAAGAATAATCTGATATATATAAACCACACTACAAAGTTAGTCAGTATTAAGAACCAAGATTGAATCAAATCAAGGCATATTTGGCTTTGCATTGTAGATGATGAAGCAGCACTCTTTTTTTCTGGTTTACACAAACACAAAGATGATATTAGGGTATTTAGCTACAGGGGGGAATATCATAATATATTCTTTGTGCAAGAATATGGGAAGTAGATCATTAAACAGTTTCTTTTGCAAGCTGTTTTCAAAGTATTACTCAACCTGGATTAAATTCCAGGCTGGGTATTAAAACAGTGTGGCCCAGTACCTCTCCAGAGTTTGTCAGAAGCTGCTGGTATAGACCTGGATGAAAGGGCCATTGAAGAAAGCCATCTGTTTTAAGAAGGCTGAAGTGGCATAAACATTTCCTCTTGGAAAGCTGCAGGAGGCTTGCACAAATTCAGTGCATCACCTCAGCCTTCTCTAGTAAAGCTTTAAACACAGATTAAAGTTGCTTAATCCTTTTTCTATTTATCTGTATTACTGAACCACCTAGGAGCTCTCTCATGAAGCAAGACCCCTCTGTAACAGAAGGAAAAACAAGGGGAGTGGGGGGGAAACAGTCCCCATTCCACAGTCTCTGACCTAAGTATTAGATGAGAAACAATAAGACAAATAAGACAGTAGTGGTCGACATGATATGAGCAGTGCTCTCGGTACATCACCAACCTAACCATCATCAAGTTTTTGTACCATAGAAAAGGAATGGCTGAAAAGAAAAAATGAGGAAGTTTTCTGGCTGTTTATGGGGAGATCCTCCCAAGCATGAACTGCCGCATGGCAAAAAGCTCAAACATGCTTGTTTGAAAACAGACTATATGAACCATAGAGGTTGGCAAGTGGACTAATGAAGAGCCGAGTGTTAACCTCCAAATATTAAGTGATAGATGATAAGCTGCATGGGAGTAGGCTGCAAAGAGACTTGAAAGTAAAGAAAAAAGATTGTATTTGATGCAATAGGCAAGCTTCCAGTAAGTGAAACAAGCAAAGATTAATTAAAAGAAACACTGTCCTGGAAGCTTTATTATATTAAATTGCTCTGCTTTTCTATTCTCATAAGTACTTGTTCTAATAAAATGTCTGTAGCAAGTGACTCAGGTATGTTGGGAAATTAAACCTGAATATGGAATGAGAGTCCACAGTTGATCCTCGCAGAAAGGCAGAGCTCCTACATACTTACTTCACATAGATATTCCTGAAATCAGACGGGAGCTGTTCATCTGTCCAGAAGCCCAAGGAATATGGGGAAGAAAACAGACCACATGAAATCAGTCCCAAACAGGTGAAGGTACTCTTAGAACATTTGGATGTTTTCAAGTTTGCTGAGCTAGATGACCTGCATCTGAGAGACCTGAAAGAACTGGCTGAGCTCATAGCAGGGCCCCTGGCAAAGCTGTTCAGAGTCATGGAACTCAGGAGTGGTCCTGAATGACTGGAAGAGGGCCAATGTGATACCTATATATTTAAGAAAGGGAAGACGGATGACTCTGCAAACTATAGACCAGTCAGTCTGACTTCAGTCCTGGGAAAAAATTTTGAAAAAATTGTTTGAGGCCATCAATTACAAGCTCATAACTGGTGGGGTATTAAGAAGCAACCAGAATAGTTTTGTCAAGGGTAGGTCATGCCTAACAAGCCTGGTGTCCTTTTATGACTGGGTAACTAACCAGCTGAACAAGGGACATGAGGTTGACTTCATTTACTTAGGCTTCAGCAAAGCCTTTGATTCTGTTTTCCATTAAGTTCTCTCAGTTAAACTGGAGGGTGCTAGCCTAGACCAGTCTACAGTGAGGTGGGTGGACAACTGGCTTAGAGGCCAATTCCAGAGAGTTGTAAACAATGGGATGGCCTCATCCTGGAGGACTGTTTCCAATGGTGTCCCCCAGGGATTGGTGCTTGGACCCATGTTCTTTAACATCTTTATCAATGACTTGGAAGAGGGGGTGGAAAGTGTAATGATTAAGTTTGCAGATGACACCAAGCTGTGGGGAAATGTGGGCACATCAAAGGATAGGGTAAGGATCCAGAATGACCTTGACAGCCTGGTCCTATGGGCTGAATGGAATCTGATGAGGTTCAACAGGGAAAAGTGCTGGGTCCTACATCTGGGTAGGAAGAACCTTCACCATAACTACACAATGGGTGGTGGTCCACTGGCTGGCAGGGACCTGGGGGTCACAAATTGACCAGAAGATGAACATGAGCCAACAGTGCGATGAAGTTGCCATCAGGACAAACAGAGCTTTGGCATATGCTGATGTGTTGTCAATAGATCCAGGGAGATGCTTCTCCCTCTCTATTCAGCATTGGTGAGGCCATAGCTGAAGTACTCTGTCCAGTTCTGGACACTGCACTTCAGGAAGGATGTGGATAAGCTCAAGTGGGTACAAAGAAGGGGCACCCATATGATTAGGGGCCTGGAGGATAGACTCTATGAGGTGAGACTCTGGGAACTAGGTCTGTTCAGTCTGAGTAAGAGACGACTAAGGGGACTTAATAGCTACCTACAAGTGCATCAGGGGTAAGCACCAAGATATAGAGGAGCAACTCTTCAGGAAGGGACCCCTTGGGCGGATGAGGACCAATGGGCACAAGCTAATTGAGGAAAAATTTAGGCTAGACATAAGGGAAAACTTCTTTTCCATAAGGGTAACTAGAATCTGGAATACACTCCCAGCAGAGGTGGTGCAGTTGCTATCCTTGCAGGTGTTCAAGAGGAGGCTGATTAATCACCTCATTGAGCTCATTTGAGCCTAATAACTTCCTGCGCATGGCAGGGGACCAGACTTGATGATCTTGCAAGTCCTCTTCCAGTCCTTTGATTCTATACATTGAGCATACTTGTGCAATGAAAGCAACCACTGATCTTTTTACACATACAGTGGAATAAGGCAGCAGAGCCCTCACATCCTTTCTATTGTCAAAAAGACCTGAGGTTGGATCCAGCCCCCACTGACCAAGATTCATGCAAGGCTTCTTTCTTTTTGTAAAATTTTTTCAAAGGAGGTCAGATCAGGCCATGGGTGAATAAACTCTCTCTCTCATATATATACAAAATACAGAATAAAATATCCCTGATGCATTTCCAGAGTTTTTATATATATAAATATATAGGGAATTTCTTCTCAGTAGTAATGGTACTGTAAAAAAGTATTTCCTCTGATGCATCAGCTCTGAGTTTGAAAGTTATTTTTTAGTCATACATGTTTTTACTTGATCCCTTTAAGTGTTTGCAAAGAATATACCAGAGATAAAAGATTAAAGTGTATTACATAATACACAATATTTAAACTCTAATATTTATCTTAAGAGGAGTAGGATCATCCAGTCTACCCATAAGCTCATAAAACCACAGGAAATTAGAGATGGGAGGAACCTCAGGAGGTCATCTGCTCAAGGGCTCCACATTTAAAAAGGACATAGAGAAGTTAGAGAGGGTCCAGAGGCAGGCTACAAAAAATTATAAATGGCTTGCCAGGCAAGTCATACGAGGAGAGGTTGAGTGAAATAGGTATATTCAGTTTGCAGAAAGAGTGCTCAAGAGGGGATATGATAGCAGTTTTCAAATACTTGAAGGGCTACTATAAAGAATAGGGAAAACACCTTTTCTGTCTTGCTGCAGAGAGTACGACATGACAAATTGCTTGAAGTTGCACCAAAGTAGGCTTAGATTGGATACCAGAAAAACATTTTTTAGTGAGGCAGTGGAATAGACTGCTTAAGGAAGTTGTGGACTGTCCATTACTGGAGGTGTTAAATAATAGGTTGGACAGCCACTGGCCAGGAATGATCCAGGCATAGTTATGCCTATGTCCTACTACAAGTATTTCCCATGCTTCTGGGCTTTGCTGTTGCCAAATGGGGGTGGGAGGGAATTTTTTTCCCCTTCCTGCTCATCAGGCTTTTTAAAGCCTTCCTCAGAGGCATTGGCTATATTGAAGGCTGGGGATTTTTTCCTGGGGTGCATCATTTCTTCGGCTAACCCTGGAGGTTCTTGGCTAGACGGCTCCCAAACCATCTCTCTATGATAAGCATTACACAATGTCTCAGTAGACATGAGAATGCAAGAACCATCCTCTTTGCAGGGCCTATTTCTCATCTTCGTAAGTGTCTTCCTCATCAAGTCTTCATTTTGTATTCAAGGAAGTCAAAGTCCCTCAGTAATGTTCAGGTCCACAAAGGAAAAGCAGGCTGAAGAGAGGGGTGGTGACAGTTCCAGCCAGCAAGAAAACTGCTGAGAAAATCCCTGTTGCTTTAGTGAAGTAGAACCTGAATCCTGAACCCAAAGAAAAATGGGGAGAAGGAGAAGGACTGGAAAATGTATCAACAAATCCCTAAGCCAGGGATGCACAATCCCCGGCCTGTGGGCCAGATCTGCCCCCCTGCACTGTGTCATGTGGCCTGTGGGGCTCCCCAGGGGTCCATGAGGAACTTTATGGGCCATGTGGGATCTAAAAATGTATGATCCAGGATTTAACAGGTTTATTTTTCTCTTGAAGTCATGATACACATTAATTTAATTTTTCCAGTTGATAGAGTATGTCAAATAGTGCCAGAAAAAGCAAGTCTTGAACATTTTCTTAGATCATTTCATTAAGTTCCTAATATTAGCTTAATTTAAATTGTTTGAAATAGAGGTATGCAGGTGGCTGGGTGTGGGTTGTGACTCATAAGCTTTTCATAAACAGCAGGCAAATAATAGTTGTTTTGACTGTTAAGACACATATTTTTGGCTACCATGTCAGTTTATAGTAACCATTTGAGCCAAAAATAACTGTAACTTTTTCATTTTTAATTGCTGCATCTGCTTTCCTATTTAATCTTGGCATAACACAATGGGACATTGACAAAAAGATGTAACACTATCTCAGGGCTCATAAAGAAACAGCCAATGGACTCAATAAATGGAATACAAATCCATGGAGCGTTTTGAAATGGTAAACAATGTTATTTTATCTGCATTTAAATTACTATTGAACTATCTGACACTTGTCTAATTAAATATACTTTGGTGGCATTTCTAGCTAAAAGCAACCACATGCTGTGACTGATGCAAACATGGTTTTGCCAGCTTCCTGATTATTGGCCTGTAGTGTTGCTAGATTCAGCCTTTAACTTTGTCAATGGTATTTCCCCCCAGCCTGCAATACAACCCGTGTGTGTGTATTCAGCCCCATAATATCAGTGTCCAATAAACAATGACTTTGTACTCAAAATAACCCTGTAAGGAGAATTATCACCCCTATTTTGTAGATGAAGAACTGAGGCAGAGATTAAAGCAACTGGGTCAAGATCACATAAGTCTATGAAAGAGCTAGAAAACAGACCCTAAGTCTCCTGACCCATTCCAATGTGTTATTCATAAGATTTTACACATGGTCTGAATGTGTTGTGTGGAGGTACTTTAATATAAGATTACTACTATGTAGGTATATAACAAAAATTAAAAAGGGAAAACTTGCAAATATTTTTAAAATACCTCTAGCCAAGGTATGCCAATATTTAAGAAGGGTAAATGAAATATTCTCTAAATAAGTATAAGCCTATCAGCCTAAATTTGATCCCACACTAAAATAGTGAAATATCTGATACAACAGTCAATTGAAAAAGAAATAAAGTTGCATAATACAATTAATACCAATCAACAGTTGTTTGTGGAAAATAGATCTTGTTAAGTTAACATTATATCTTTTTTATTTGATAACAGGTTTTGCTGATAAAGGAAACAGTGTTGGTGAAATAGAGACTTTACTTCGGCATCATATGTTGTTTGATTATGAAATTAGAATGACACAAAATTCATAAAGCATACTTTGATTGGATTAACAATTGTTTAACTAATAGGTCACAATACATAGCTATAAACTAGGAATCATCACTGAGCAAATTTGTTTCATGGCCTACTGCAGAAATCTGTTCTTGGTTATTTGCTATATAATATTTTTTCCAGAGTTCTGGAAGAAAATATGAAATTCCTGACAAAGTCTGCAGATGACATAAAGATTAAAATAATAGTAAATAGTAAAACCATTAATGAGGACTGGTCCAGATTGCTTGATGAATGGGGCAAAAAAATCAAACAATGCATGTTTCAATATGGCCAAATATAACACCTAGAAACAAAGAATGAATTAAGACATTTAAGTAAAATGGAGGATTATCTGGGTAAATAGTGACACTTTCAGAGACAAGAGGTCATACTGGATAGTTGAGCTCAATATAAAGCTTTCTATTAGGGGTGCACCGATAGAGATTTTGAGGGCTGATACCAATAGCCAATATTTAAGGAGACATATCGGCCAATACTGCTCCGATATCCGATACAGCTGCCATCAGCTGGTAAGTCTGGTGTGGTGGGAGGGGAGGTGGGGAGGGAAGGGGTGTAGGGGGGCAGATCAATGCCGCCCCATGCTGAGGGAGGGGGCAGGGGCAGGCACTGCCCAGCTGTGGGGGGCATGGGACGGAGGCGAGACTTGTGGGGTGGAGGCAGCTCCCACTGCTGCATGCACACCAGGAGGGCAGGGTGCCATGTGCCCCCAGATCTGCATAGCTCAAGGTGGGTGGCAGCAGTGGGGTGCAGCTGGAGCTGGAGCTACATAGGCCTGTTCTTGCCGGGGGCTGGGCTCAGAGCTCTGGTGGCACAGGGAGGAGGCTGCAGCCACCCCAAATTTTGCCACAACTCTGCTCCCAGGCCCATGCCAACACCTGGCACAGCTCCAGCTGAATACCCCACCTCCACCTAAGCGCAGGGAAAAGCCAGGGCTGAGCTGGGCAGCGGCGCACAGTTGGGAGAGGAGCTGCGGCAAAATTCGGGGAGGCTGCAGCCTCCTTCCAGTGCTGCTAGAGTCTGCTCCGAGCCCAGCCCCCAGCAAGAAAAGCCACACACAGCACCAGCTCCGGCTCTGCCCTGCAGCTGCCACCTACCCCACACCTTGCAGATCCAGGGGCACCCCCCCACACCCTCCCGGGGTGCAAGCAGTAGCAGGAGCTGCCCCAACCCCATGAGTCATGCATCTGTCCCAGGGCCCTCCCACCTCAGCTGGGCTGTGCTGTTGATCTGCCCCCCCATGCCCCTTCCCTCCCACCTCCCCTTATAGATTCACAGATTAAGGGTCGGAAGGGACCTAGTAGATCTTCTAGCCCGACCCCCCGCCAGGGCGGGAGAACAACAAAAAAACCCCAAAAAGAGAAACGGGACTCAAATGAGTCCAGCCAGGTAGGCATCCAGCCTCTTCTTAAAGACCCCCAGGGTAGGGGCCAGCACCACTTCCCTTGGAAGTTGGT
>NW_017729008.1:10971262-10974343 GCF_001723915.1 Gavialis gangeticus | reverse complement strand
GAGTCCAGCCAGGTAGGCATCCAGCCTCTTCTTAAAGACCCCCAGGGTAGGGGCCAGCACCACTTCCCTTGGAAGTTGGTTCCAGCTCCTAGCCGCCCTAACTGTGAAGTAGTTTTTGCGGATGTCCAATCTATACCTCCTCTCCATCAACTTGTGCCCATTGCTCCTTGTTATGCCAGCGGGCGCTAGGGGAAACAGCATCTCCCCCAAACCCTTCTGGTCCCCCCTAGTGAGTCTATAGACGGTCACCAGGTCCCCCCTCAGCCTTCTCTTGCAACTTCCCACCTGGAGACAGCTCTCCATGCTGCCGGCTGCATGCAGTATGGGCATTTATCAAATATAGACAATTTTCTTTATATCAGCACTGATCTGATATCGGACCAATGTATTGGTGCACCTCTACTTTCTATGCAGCACCAGGGTGATATTAAATAGAAGTAGTAAAATTATACAGTAGATTCTGATCAACTTCATGCTGGTTTTAGCATATTTCAGTTATTTGCATACTTTCCCTTATGATAAAAATATTTGCTCTCTATTTCATTAAATATTGCCCAGTTATTCATATATCAGATTTTAGCATAGGCCAGACAATTGCATAAACCAAAACAATCCAAAACTAGAAAAAAAAAGAAAGCCAAGTATCAGCTAATTGAATATCACAAAGTTTGAGCAGTGCTGAGTTAACCGCCGCATCAGCCAGAAGTGATAGGCCTAGATCATTTATTCACCATGTTGAAGAAAAAGAAGAGGGTTTTATCCCTTGAAGAAAGGTTTTAGGCTGTTAAATTACTGGATTAAAATTTATTCCGGCCAGAAACAGCTGTAAGGCTCAAGTCACAGATACAAGTATAGCAGCCAGATATTGTTGGCAATTTCAATCTATGACACAAATGCAAATCCTGCCCAAAAACATCAGAGAACAGTTAAGGCAACCTTAAGAAAGCTTTGTCACAGTTGTTTACAAATGCAAGAGCTGGGGATATTTCCACATCCAGTCCAATTTTAGAAGGAAAAGCATAGGACTTAGCTCAGCATGTGTACAAGAAAGACTTCACTCCCAACAAAGTATGTTTTTCTTAATGGAAGGAATGCAAGGCATCATCCTTAAAACAGTCTATGGAGAGAAAAAAAATGGTAATTTGCTTAATGTGTAACAGGGGAGTGAACACATAATGTTCTACTTGCCATTCTTAAGTGCACAAACTTAAAGATATACACAATACAGATGAGATGGTCACCTACTATGGACATATCACAAACAAATCATTGACTTTAAAAATCATATTACTAGCCTGTAATATGTCAGGAACTGACAAACAGGACCTGCATGTGGTTGGCAGAAGCAAAAGCCCAGATGTTTTAAAAGAAAAGGGAGTTTACCAGTTATTTAAAAAAAAAAAACAACCTTCATGGAAGACTGGGAATTTTTCCTAGGTTGTTTGAGAGACTTCAACTACAACATGAAACAATAGCAGCAAAAACTTGTTGGTTGATAACCCCAGTGCCCGTTCAGCCAACGCTGCTGAACTGCAGAATACAAAATTGGTTTTCCTTCCCCACCAACACTACAGCAGTAACTGAGTCGTGTGACGAAGGAATCACTCAGAACCTTCAGGGAGCTTACCAAAGCCATGTTATATAGAGGATTATTTCTTATATAGATACCAACTCAGACATGAGTGCCAACAAAACTGCAAAAAAACTAACACTTTTGGATGCATTGTGTATTCTACACAAAGCTGGAAAAATGTGAAACAAAACACCATTGCTAATTGTTTTCACCAGACAGGTTTTGTACTACAGATAGATATGAGTCAGGGACCAGATGGCAAAAACAACAAGTGTGATGTCTCCAGACCTGGCCAAATGCAGAAGAATGTATCCAATATATTTCCCATGATAATGGTTTAGTCTGGTATGGGACACCAAATGGCAAAGACCTGTGTAAAGTTGTACTTCAGAAGGAGCTTGCAAGGTCCCCAGACATTACTGATGAAGAGGGTTATTTGCAGAGCACCCATCTCAGCAAGTAATGCTAAAATACACGCTTCAGAAGTTTATGGAACAGAATCTCTGAGAAGACATGTCATTTTTAACAGACAGAACAATTTGTTGAGAAAAAAAATAGGTATTGTTCATGGAAAAAGATAGCAGATTATTTTTCATGATACCTTTGCTTTTCTGAGTTATCTTACATGTAGTACCATATCATGGTTTATTGCTGTGTTTACTGTATTCATTGTTCTTTGCATTTGTTTCAAACAAAAAACATTCCAAAATTATGTTAAGTTACAGGTGGAGTGTTTGTTGTAATCTATCTCATTACAATTGGTAATTAAGTTCCTTTTTCTGTGGGATGTTTTTGTTCCATTCCATTATTAGCATAGTCCATTTCTTTGCATAATTATGTTGGAAAGGAAGCTATGCAAATAACTGGAATCTACTGTATTCTCTAGTATTTGGCAGTTGGATGACTGCTAATAAAATCTTGTAACCTGTGCTGGTGCCCAAAGACTATTCTGTTTGAAATATTGCCATTCTGTTTGCAATAGTGGACTTATTGCAATCATCATTACTGCTAAAGAAAACATAGAAAGCTACTCTTGTTAGGACGGTGATGTATGCAAAGATATTTATGTTCTCTGTCATCTAAAACTGATTGCTCATGCATGCTGTTACATACAACAGTTGATAGTGGATTTTCTTGCTTATAGATTGTTTTTCTCAAATACAGATAATGCCTACTTTGGAGTAACAACAATATGAAGTACTGTTCTTAACCTGTGTACAGGACCTTCACCTTATGCAGGAGGTATATGGTCCCACTAGGAGGAATGCCTTACTGAACTTGGTGCTGGCTCTGGGGGATGACCTGGTAGGGGAGCTACAGATTCATGGGCACCTTGGGGACAGTGACCACCAAACAATCAAATTCACCATATGGCATACAGTGGGTAAGATAACTAATAATAGGGTGGAAGTGCTTGACTTTAGGGAGGCTAACTTCAGTGGACTCAGGAGTTTAGTCAATGACGCAGTGCAGGATAGGAGTATTGGTGAGATGGGAGTCCAGGAAGG
>NW_017729008.1:10968341-10971251 GCF_001723915.1 Gavialis gangeticus | reverse complement strand
AGGATAGGAGTATTGGTGAGATGGGAGTCCAGGAAGGGTGCTTGCTTCCTTCAGGCACAGAGGGAGATGATTCCAATGCAAGGGAAAGGGGGGAAGGGGGCCAAAAAACTTCCTTGGCTAAACAAAGAAATCCCGGGGAGCCTAAGGGCAAAAAAGAAAGCATATAGGTGGTGGAAGCAGGGGAAAGCTACCAAGAAGGAGTATACCTACTTGCCTGCACTTGCAGGGAGGCAGTCAGAAAAGCCAAAGCAACTACAAAGCTGAGGCTGGCAACAGAAATTAAAGACAACAAAAAGTCTTTTTTTAAGTATGTATGGAGTAAAAGGAAGACACAGAGCAGTATAGTACCCTACTGAACAATCAGGACAGTGAGGACAAGGCTGAGCTCTTCAGTGGGTTTTTTGCCTCAGTGTTCTTGAACGAGGGTCAAGATAAGTCTCCTAACGGGTTCTTAGATGGGCATCAAAGGGACACCAGCCTACCAACTGTTGACACTGCCTTGGTGCAATATCACTTGGATGGACTGGATATGTTCAAGCAGCAGGCCCGGATGAGCTGCCTCTGAGGGTACTAGGGACACTGGAGGACTGGAAAAGGACCAATGTGATCCCTATTTTCAAAAAGGGGAGGAAGGGGGATCCAAGTAATTATAGGCCAGTCAGTCTCACCTCCATCCTTGAAATAGGCTTTGAAAAGATTATTAGGGATCATATCTGTGGGAGTCCAGCAGGAAAAATAATGCAGCAGAGCAACCAGCATGGATTCATAGTAGGTAGATTATGCCCAACTAATCTGGTTTCTTTTTATGACCAGGTCACAAAATGCTTAGAGACAGGAACAGAGGTGGATGTTGTTTTCCTGGATTTTAGGAAGGCCTTCAATACAGTATCTCATCCCATTCTCATAAATAAATTAAGAGGCTGTGACTTAGATGCTTACACGGTCCAGTGGGTGACAAGTTGGCTTGGGGATCACATGCAGAGACTGGTAGTAGATGGGTTGGTATCAACCTAGAAGGAGGTGGGTAGTGGGATCCCACAGGGCTTGGTCCTTGGACCTGTACTCTTCAATGTCTTCATCAGTGACTTGGACGTGGGCATGAAGTGTACTCTGTCCAAGTCTGTGAATGATACTTCTTTGTGGGGTGAAGGGAACAATTGCAGACAGACCTGGACATGTTAGAAAAGTGAGTAGTACACAATAGGATGCAATACAACAAGGACAAATGCAGAGTGCTGCATCTAGGGTGTAAAAATACCCAGCACACCCACTGGCTACGAAATTACTCTTTCACCAGCACAGAAGCAGAAAGGGATCTTAGAGTCATAGTGAACTCCAAGATGCACATGAGTCATGAGTGTGATGAAATCATCAGCAAAGCTAACGGCATTTTATCATGCATTAGCAGATACATGACAAATAGACCCAAGGAGGTGGTACTTCACCTCTATACAGCATTGGTCAGACTGCTGCACCCAGTTTTGGGCGCCATACTTTAAGAAGGATGTGGATAACCTTGAGAGGGTCCAGAGGAGGACCACTCTTATGGTTAACAGTTTGCAGGCCAAGCCCTATGAGGAAAAACTAAGGGACCTGGACCCTCTTTAGCCTCTGCAAGAGAAGGCTGAAGGTGATCTTGTGGCCACCTACAAATTCATTAGGGGGGTACAGCAAGGTATTGGAGATGCTCTTTTCACCAGGGCGCCTCTCAGGGTAACAAGAAACAATGGTCACAAACTGACAGAGAGCAGATTTAGGCTAGACATCAGGAAAAACTTCTTCACGGTGAGGGTGGCCAAAATTTGG
This sequence comes from Gavialis gangeticus, assembly GCF_001723915.1. Classification (NCBI taxonomy): domain Eukaryota; kingdom Metazoa; phylum Chordata; order Crocodylia; family Gavialidae; genus Gavialis; species Gavialis gangeticus. The sequence continues at coordinate 10,969,445 of NW_017729008.1, read as the reverse complement.
AATGGGCTTTCAAGGGAGGTGGTGCTCTCCCCTACCTTGGGGGTCTTCAAGGGAAGGCTGGATAGGCATCTGGCTGGGGTCATCCACTCTCAGCACTCTTTCCTGCCCAGGCAGGGGGTCAGACTCAATGATCCACTGAGGTCCCTTCTGACCCTAGCATCTATGAATCTATGAGGTCTGAAAGGCTGGTAAAAAGCAGCATTTAAGATAAAGGAATACAGGTGCTTTAGACCAGTCAAACTTCAAAACAGTGTACATCTCATAGTTTTCTTAGCCTTCAAAGCAAACTTGGCATTTTTCTGGCTAAATCCTTTTGGTTAGTTAAATTGACAGGAGAAACAAAAATATAGCTCATCTGCAACAATAATTATGAAGATATTATTATTTCTTCATAATATTATATATTCTATATACACTGCTACATTGCAGCTTGCCTTTGAAAATACAATATAATGATAAAGGGGTCAAAACAAGTTAAATGTTTTATAAAATTTTGGAGGAACATTTCTGCTAATGCATAATTTGAGATCCTTGTGATTTTACTTACAACAAACATTTGACGAACTCAGTATTCTCCAAAACATGAGGTTTCAGAATCTTACTAATTTTGTCCATTTAAAACTACATTTGAAATTGCATAAGAGCCATGGTTAATATGTCTAGTCTGTAGAAAGAAAGAAAAAAGTCTGAAAACTGCATCATTTAATAATCATACAAGTTTTATTTTACTAAACAAGCCAATTGCCTGTCAGGAATGATGGCGGGGGGAGTGTGCAGAGACAGAGCCCCATGCCCTGCCCCGGGACTGTTCCCCCTTTACCTCCTGCTGCTTGGGGTCCAGGCCTGCTCCCCCTGCCCTGCCACAGTGGCAGGGGGAGGGGAAGAGTGGGCCTGGGCCTGATGCAGGGGAGGACTGGGCCCGAGGGTGAGGAGAAGCCAGCCCCACCATAGCAAGGGTAGGAGTTGGCCCGGGCCAACCCAGTGGCAGCGGGGGAACAGGAGGAGCAGACTTGGAGCTGACAAGGGGGAGGGGAGGATGGGGGCCATGTTGAGCCAGGCCTGCTGCTCCCCCCACACCGTGGCAGGCTGGCTTCTCCCCAGGCT
>NW_017729008.1:10945840-10963341 GCF_001723915.1 Gavialis gangeticus | reverse complement strand
CGTGTCAGGCCCGGGCCCACTCTTCCCCTCCCCTCCCCCCACTGCCACTGCTGCAGCAGCGTGCCTGCTATTCCCCCAACCCATGATGGGCCCACTCCTCCTTGCACCACCGCCGCGTCATCTTGTGTCGGGCCCTGCAGGCAGCGACAACAGAAGAGGGGAGGGGTGAGCCGAGGCCAGAGCCGGTGGCCTTGCCCCAACCCCCCGTAGAGTCCTGACCCCGCCTGCTCTGCTCTGTGCCACTGCCGCCGCCGCCATCACCTGCAAGGAGCAAGGCAGGGTGGGAAAAGAGGCCAGATCTAGTGGCCTCAACCCCCACCCATCCCTGTCATCATGGCAGCGCTCCACTGCACTGCCAACTCCTGTTCGAATGCTCATTCACACCTGATTAGCTGTTTGTCAGTCAACCAGAGTGCAAATAAAGCATTACAGACAGACAGACAGACTTAGGCTTTTATAATATTAGAATGGTCAAATATCTATGTTATGGATGTGTCATCTCAGGTTCCATAGTTATGGTGAAATGAGTTTATTTTTCTCATTTTATATTACCTACATATACAAAAAGAAATACGATAGACTGGGTGGACCCAAAATGGCCAAAGATATATGCATTCTATTTCTGCCTTCTGAAGTGGCATGTCATGTAAGTTATTACTGGGCCTGCACATGCTAGTTAATAAGATGGGATTTGGGGTGGCAAGAGTATATTTGTGGTCCCATTTTAACTTGAGTAAACTTTAGATCCAGTGAAGGACTTGGGTACCTACAATTAGGCACCTCCATGCCTTACTTTTAGATGCCTGACCCCCAGAATAGAATCCAAACCTCAGAATTAGGCACCCAGTACACAGAGCAAGTCAGGCGCATCAGAATGGCAATGTAAAAGACTGGAGTGCTGAGCAGCAAGCTGCCTAAAGCTAACCACTAGGGAATTCTGTGTCAGGATGCATCAAAATGTCCGCACTTCTGAAGTTTAGGTACTCAGGATGGTAGATAGATCTTTCCATCCACTCAAGATCTTCAATTCAGAATATGTTCCTGATGAGCAAACTATGATTATCCTATGTGAAAATTGGGCAGGGCTCTCACTGTTTTCTTGAGGGCTTGAGAGCAAGTGCAGATCATAAGAAAGTAGGGCTTAAAGAGACCTCACAAGGTCATCTAGTCAAGCCCCCTGCTTGAAATAGATGGTCAAGCCCAGGAAAGCCTCACTGTTAGGTCATGTTCAAGCCCCACAGTGCCAGGACCCACCACTACTGTAGTGAAGACAAGACATCAAAGGACTTAAGCACCACTCTGCCTAGTTTCTGGACCCTGTTGAGATTTCTGCTCATGAAATAAACACCAAGGACACTGACAGACATGCAGTTCCCTGCTGTAACTCATGGCACTTCACAGGAAGCAACATGAGTTACAGAGACCCCCTCCCTCCCCAACAGATGTTCTCTATAGGATCTGGGGGGTGGGGGAAAATCAAGCTTTACTTTGAAGCTGGCTGCATGTCTACAGCCTCTCTCCCCTAGCTCTGCCTCCTCCCACCCCCCTCCCCCTGCCTTCCAGCTCCAGTGCTGTCTTCAGGAGGCAAGGAAAGGAGAGGAGGGAGCTCTGTCTGGGATCTTCTCAGCTTATTCTGGAAGAAGAGGCAGGTGGATTGGAGACACTACCCAACCTCAGGGGGGCTGCAATCCACCAACCCCACCCTCCAGTGCAGGCTGGGCAAACCCCAAACTGAGCTCCCTCCCCTCCCTTCTTCTCTTCCCATCCTGAAGACAGCACTAACAACTGCTTCTGGGCAGGCATTGACAGAAGTTAATGAAGGCTCTCCACTTTGGAGCACCTTCATCTGAACCCTCATGAATTGAGGGTTCTTTGTCACAGCACATGATCAGGCACTTTTAAAGTGCTCTACAGCTTAGCATTCCTGTCAGGGCACAGCTATATAGAGCATTCAGGGGGTCAGTAGTATGACAAAAAATCACTTCTGTCAGCACCCCTTGTTATAAAGGCTGGAGCAGTTCTGACCCTGTACAGAAGCAACACTGAAAGTGTCCAGGAAATTGCCAAGCTTAACAAGGAAATATTTAATAAATATATTTCTAGATTTAGGCATGTGCAAAATGGAGGGGGTTTGTGCATTGCAGTATTGAATTTAGGTGCATAAAATCTACTTAAGTCCTATTTCACCTACTATGTCCTGGTTTTGGATCTGGCTTGTAGAGCCTAAAGAAAAGCCACAAGTGTTTGTCTGCTGAAACAAACCTAAGTTAATCGGTAATGAATTGACTCAACTGAATACAATTTAAAACACAACCTCCACTGTAGACATACTTTATGAGGAAACAAGACTGACTGGATAGTTATTATTTGTGATAATCATCTCCCTCAGCATGACAAAACTAGCCTATTAGCAAATCAAACTGTAAAGCTAAAGCACTGATTTATACGACCTGCGGACTTAATTACTAGTGGAACAAACCTTGTGAATAACATAACCAGATTACATATAAAAGAAGACTGTAAACCATGCTCAATATACAGGAGTTGCATGTAAAAGCAAAATGTGAACATGGCCCTGTGAGAAGGTTGGGAGTACCCACTTCATGGACAGCCCCCATGGAGAAAACCCGTTCGGCCATTGCAGCCCGGCTGTGCTCTGGAGGGCCCTCCTGATCTGCCCCCACGGAGCTTTATTAACTCCCTGGGTGAATCAAATTGGGGCAGTTACGTGGCTGGGAGCTATTTCTGGCAGTGGGCAGTGGCGAGAGGGAAAAGAGACATAGAGGAGAGAGAGCAGGGGCAGCACCAAGGGGAACCACCCACCTGCTGCCTGGGACTGAAGTCCCTGAGAACGGGGCAACAGACCCACTGGGTCTTCAGAGCTTGAAGGAGCTCAGAGAGAAGAAAAAAAAAAACAAGAGAGGACGAGAGAAAGCGAGAGTGGAAACCCCAGCTCCACATTAATTGGCTGCAGCGGATGTGTGAGTAAGCCGGCAGGATGGCAATTAACACAGGGGCGAAAAAAAACGTTCAGTCGCTGGAGTTGCGATCAAGAGACCCAGAAAAGAGAACAAGGAAGAAGACAGAGGAGATGTTCTCAGAACTTGAAGGTTTTTCCTTTATTTTTTTGTTCCTTTATTTTTCCTGGTTGCACTGTCCACCTGAATAAGTGTCAGCCGGCTTTAGGTTGGGGAAATCATCATGCTCTCAGGCTTAATTAAAAATCATCAAAGACATGGCAGGCGAGATAACGGGCAGGAGCCTAGCCCAATTCTGCCAACTAACGCCTGCCCTGGTATCAGCAAGGCAAGTGGATGTCCTCAGGAAGTTGGGCTCTGCACCCGTATCCTGTGTTATCCCGACAGGCCCTCCAGTCAAATTTCACATTATATATATATATATATTATATATATATATAGTACCTCATATATAGTGGGACCAGTGCTAAAAACTTAAATATCTTTTTACTGCTGAGGGGGCAGTGGGAGGAATCCATGATGAAATATTTGTAATGAGATGGGCTTCACAGCTTCTTGAATTCTATGATGATGCACCAAACAAGGCTATTGGGGGTTTTTTCCCATTATTTTGGGGGGTTTTGTTGTGTTTTTTTTAAGAGAAGCAAATGACACTCATCTCAAGATTACTGCTTACAACATGGGTTGCACCCCAAGGTTGGGAATCAAAGTCAGTGTCACAGGGAGCCCTCAGCAGGGTCGCAAAGGTCCCGCACACACACAGTCATGCGTGCAGCCTAGGAGTGGTGGGTGGGGTAGGGCCACTGCACACAAAGGGGGCAATGGCGGCTCCCCTGCCCCTGGGCCGCCACCGCCACACTCTGCACCCAGCAGCCCCCGTGGTTCCAGGTCAGGAGGTCCTGTTGGTGGCCAATTTAGTGTCACAGCAAAAAAAGGTTGGGAACCACTATCTTACAAGGTAAAAGAAACCTAAGTTTTCAGTGTGATGCCTCTTTTTGAGTAGTTTCAAATGTACTTTGATGAGGACACTTTATAGTACTTTTGTTAGATACTCTAAGTACAGTTCTATTTTATTAGAAGTTGTTAGTCCCTTTTGGATTTTTGTGTCATTTTCAAAAATATGATTGGAATATTTTAAGCAAGATTTTTGTTTTGTTTTTATGGCAGTTAAGCAAGCTATCCTAAATGGTTCAGTGATTTTCTTTACCAAGACACATATTAAACTAAAAAGCTGAAGCTATAGTATCTTAAGATCACTCTCCTGATCTGCTCAATTAATCCTCCTAAGTATTTTTTCTTTGCTTGCAAATGCAGTTCATCCCACATATTCTCCTGCGCATGCCAGATATGGAAGATAAAATGTTTATTTCCCCCCCCTTTTAGAATAATGAAGTCTGTGGGGAATGCTGGATGCTGCTGTCTGAGCTGTAGCGATGTGGAATCAATGGAGGGAAAAAAAAAAACCAACACTGAAAGAATGACAAAAGAAAAAGACTGAGCAGCATTCAAATAATTGGCTCCCAGTGGCAACAGCAGTACAAAACAAAACCCCCTTGCTGGCAGTTTAGAGGTAAAATCTTCAAATAATATTGTACCTTCATTTAATCTTTGTGTAGATCCTGTTGTGTAGAAGCCAGATGAATTATGTGGCCATATCCACTACGCAAGCCTCACAGCTGTATCTTTTGCAGAGTACTGAACTGTAAGTAAGTGGATGTTCTATTTGAATGGGCTGCTGTAAGGTGATAAGATCATGAGAAAATAAAACATTCACTAGCAAGCAAGACTAGTGTCTGCCCCAATTATATTCTTATAAATATGCTCTATAAATTCTTGGCTCAAGTTACAGTAATTTGAAACTTAAAGCTGTGTTTTCCATTCATCAAACAAAATTACCAGATGGAAACTACTTCAGATAAATCATCACTTGAAATGCTGATGAGGTGCTTTTTTGGCATTCTGAAAGCATTTCAATCAGTGATGAAAATACACCCCTCTTGAGTATATTACAGGAGAAGTAATGGTGTTCCTCTATCCTAACAAGAAGACAGCTAACATATTTTGGATTACCTTTGTGGTTAACAGTAATGGTGTTAAAATTCAAAGATAAATAACAAAAATATATAGTGTACAAGGTTAATGGTTTGTTCAGGTTCAAGAGTGAGAATCTCCTAGAAATGAGGATCGATTATGAAAACAAAAGGTTCAGCAAAACAATCACATTTTAAAGCTACAGTGTCCATGTGTATCATCTGCTGCATTATACTGTGTATACAGTATTTTCTCATATACTACATGCTCCCAAATAAAACACACACCTTGCTTTTGGAAGGAAGAATGTAGGGGAAAAACCCCCCAGAATCATAGAATATAGAGTAAGTTTTCCTGTAAACAGAGCATCCAGGAAGAGTGACATCCCATGAGACAGTCTGGGGAGGCAGCAGGAACCTGCAATGCCACACTGCCTTAGCATTCTATGTTGCCAGGAGGATTTACTCTGTATCACATAAGATTAGGCCCCAGACCCTTGCAAGGGCAATAGCAATACTGTTACTTCTTTACTGTAAATAGTTCTTTATATATGTTCCTGTAAACAAAAAGTGTTGCTTGTATACCACAAACCTCATGCTTCTATGTCACAAGGTACCACTGTAGCTTAAGGTATAAGCTACAGTACTCAGCCAATAGCTATGGATGGAAGAGGCTTAAGACATAACTTTGCCCCCTCTGCTTGCTAGACTAGAACTAAGAGGCAGCTATCTTGGCAGCTGCATGGCCTGCACAGTGTCTGCAGGCTTGCTTCTTTTCCCATAATAAAAAAAAAAAATCAGCTTCCCAGCTTAAGATATGAACCTCAATTTTGGGGAGCAATTTTAGGGGGGATAGCGCATGTGGTATGTAAGCAAATACAGTACTCTGGAACTCTCTTATTAATGAGGTGCACAAGGTTTGGTATGAATTAAGTATAACAAACTCATGATTTAATTCAATGGGCAATCTGGGCTCCTATACAAGTGCAGGGAGCCTACTCTGACATGCTGTAATTTCAGTACATCAGGGCATACTTGATTAACCAAGCCTGCTGGAGCATGGAAATTAATGCACTCGAGCAGCCTCCAATGTCATGTGTGTCAGTGTCTCTGTACTGAAAAATGGTGGTGGGATCCTTTAAACTAAAGCTCGTTAGATGAGCTTTAGTTCAAAGTTCCCTGCCACTACTTTTCAGTGCTGGGACGCTGATACATGTGACGCTCCTGGCACTTTTAATTAGCATGGCTCTCAAAGCTGCAATAATTAAAGTGCTCCCTTCCCCTTCCCTCCCCCCACACCTCCCAAAGCATGTGTATAAATGCCTTTTGAGGGCATACAATTCTGTCTATGTTGCATGTCTGCAGAAATGCTATCCATGTTGTCATTTCAGCTTTCTCTCCATCCCACCATATTCTCCATTTAGGCTAAAATCCCTAATCAAAATTATGCAAAAGCAAATTATAGATAAAGAGTCGTGCACATAAAAACTTCATTTAAGCACTCCATTTCTATATTGATATAAAGACAATATAACCATGCTTATGCATGTACTTTCCACTGCATTACAGCATTGCATCACAGTTGGAAACACGAGTTTTAGTTCAGATTTACAGACGTAGGGAATAATCCTATTTCATTTTGTTTACCTAAATGGTAGCTTCCCACATGCGTAAATGCTGTTTTTACCACTTACACACAGTTTGGGGTTCTATCAGATTTCACCCTCTAGTAAGTTTCTCAAGGTAGTCATCCAGGGATCCCCAGAAAGTAAGGCAAATGTAAACCACTACTACTGGTGTACAACAGCTTAAAGGAGACCTGAAATAACCTCTTCATTTCTTTCAAATTTTCCCGCAAATACCTTCAGCATTTCTAACTTCTTACCAGTCAGCAGAGGTGGATCTGGAGGGGTGCAGTGGTGCAGTTGCATCCCCCTTTGATTCCTGCTCTACCCAAGCTTTAAAACCAACTCCCTGGGAGCAATAGTGGTATTTCTATTCAGACAAGACTGAGGGAGTCAATTGACTTCATGGCTCATAATCATTCGCCTGATTCCTGTTAATCTCTCTTTTATTCATAAGTGTTAATAACACTCTCTCCTTCAGTGGCCTTATTGTTCCACTATTCAAACTACCCATTCTGCTATTTTACTGTCTGTTACCCATTCTTGGTAATCTCTTCTGTTTAACAACCCTGCAGCTCTTCTATTTCACAAATCTAGCTAAAAACCTCAATTCAGGTGTAGAAATGACTGACAATGAAGTATTGAAGGCACTTTCAAGATGCTCAAGACTGGCTTTTGTTTTATTCACAAATAAATGAAATAATTAATCATTCACAATTTACATAATCCATAAATAATTCACAAGTGTGAATAAGAGATATACATTTAACTATAATGACTACATGTGACGGGGGGTCATCTCAAGGCCAGTCAAAATGTTGGCCCGCCCACTTGTCTAGGGAAGTTTGCTCACCTGACATACTTGCCACACCTTTGATGCAACTGAAAAGTTGTTTGTAGGGAGGCTGCCCATTTAATGCCCGTTGCCAAGGGTGTAATAAATTGGCTCTGCACTGTCCCTACACTGGGTCCCATGCCTCACAGATGGCATCACTATATGGCTCTGGCCCCACACTGGGCCTCACTATATTCCAGTCTGACATTCAGACTGTCACAGCATGGGGTCCCTAGAGATGGCTGTGATGTACGGGGTCCCCAGGGATGGCTGTGATGCCCCTAGGGCTCCATGACCATGTCAATTCCACCTTGCGGGTGCCTTCTTTCCTTACCTGCCACGTCTTGTTGGTATAACTAATGAATGAGGAGGCTGCCCATGAGTGTCCGATCGGTCATGGTGTGATGGACCCCACTGAAACCTGCAGGTTCTTGGACACCTTGTTGGGTCCCGCTCTGAGTAGATGCCTCATGGGACACTCTAGGCCTTATGGGCTAGATTTGTGGCTCCAAAACCTCCCCTTTACCATGGCCCATGCCTTGCAGGTGGTATTTAAATGCTGTCCCTTTTGATGAGGCCTCAGTCTAGCTTGGCCTCCTGTCATCACTGGGCCCTTGACCCCTGTAGCTGCACCCTCTCCAGTGCCAGGCTCTCTGCAGCCCTGTCTCTGCACCCTCTTTGGTGCAGGGCTCTCTGCAGCCTTGTATCCACTTTGCTCTCACTGGCACTGGGGCTCTAGATGGTAGTGTGCCCCAGTGAGGCCTCCTCCTCCCCAATTAGCCTCATCCCAGTCCACCGGTTCAAATAACAATGTAAACATGAGCCCCTGGGCTATAACATAACAATAACTATAAAAATGACACTGGAGGCCACACTCTGCCCCTTTAAGAAGGCAAGCTTCTCCCTCAGCAATGTGTGCCTCCTAGCCCCAGGTACTTTAGGAGATCCTAGAGCCTATCAGTCTTACCAGCAGCAGAACAGGCAACCCAGCATCTCCACATAGCTTTTTCTGCAGGAGTTCCTTCCTCCTGACTACTGCCAGAGAGGTAACCCTGGCCAGCCCCAGCCCTGTCTCCTTCCAGTCAGCTGACCAGGTGCAGGTGCCAGCTAGTTCCCTCATTAGCCTGCTGCCAAGGCTACCTGCAGCTGTGGAGCACTGCCTAGCTCTCAAGGCTCTCTAGCTCAGCTGCTTCTGCTCTTAAAGGAGCAGGAACACATTAGGGCCCTGCAACAGACCCTACCCTGGATGCCTCCTACTCAGGCAGCCTAACCTCTGCCATCATCTGGGGCTGCAACCCCGCCTAAACCCCTTTCCCTCTTGGCAGTGGCCCCCCTCTGGGATCTTTGGCCTCACAGAACCTGGCCGTACCTTAGGCCAGACGGGACTCCAGGCAGCTGGATCTGGCTGTCCCTCACAGTGGGCACTCTGGCTGTTCAACCCTCGTGGTCCTGGCCCCAACACTGACCAGTCGAAGTTCTCTGGGTAGATTCTTGGCAGCAACTGGCCTCTGGCTCTCAGTCTGCCCCTTCACTGGGGCCACTACTCCACCCCCTCACTGGGGCTTCTGGACCTAAAGCCCCATGGGCCTCAGGCCCCACTCTGTGGTCCTGGCCCTGTGCTTTTCTATCAGGGTGTGCTCCCCTAGCCTTTCCCCTCCATGGGGTCACCCACAAGGCAGTGGGGGCTGAGGATGTCCAGCACCCCATAATCACCTTTCATGAGGGAGGCACAGGTGTGACATTGCCTGGAGACTGCCCTGCTGCAGGCAGCCCCACCAAACCATCCAACTGCAGCAGGGTGTAGTTTTAGGTCATGCTCCAGGAACCTCCTCCATCCCCATAGTTCCTCCCTTGACCTCCAGACTGTTACGTGAGCAGCAGATCTCTGCTGGGCAATGTTGTTCCTTCAGTTCCCTACAGCAACTGCCAGCTCAGCTCCTAGAGCCTGGGCTTATACTGAGGCTGCCCAGCCCTCCTCCAACTCAGGGGTCCTCTAGCAGTCATGTGACTGCCTAATTGGGCCTCACTGCACCTGCCAACTGCTCCACAGCCTGCTCAAGCCTCTTAAAGTGGCAGGAACAACCTGTGCCCTGCCACACTACAGGACCAATGAACCAATATATTTTTACTATTTTGACCATTTTTGCCTAGTTTCTTGTGTTTTTTAAACACAGTATATCAACTAGAAAATTAGTGAACATTCTAATAAGGTTGTATTTGTTTTTGCTTTGATCTTAAATTGAATAATATAGTGTTAGACCCCTAGTATATTAGTAGAGTTTCTAGTTTCTCTTTAACTAGAGAAAATTGTATGTCAATTGCACCCCTCTGCAAATAGAGGAACCCCAGGTTTCCCTACTAGCAGAGGAGTGCCTAAGGAATCCCTGGGTGTTCTCTACTAGTAGGGAAACCCAGTTTCCCCACTAGCAGAGGAACACTCCCAGGGGCATGTCTCTGAAAATGTTGCATCTTATCTTAATGAATAACTGAATCAGAGATGTGTCCCAGGTCAGAATGGGAAGAATGACCCCAGATAAGAAAAGAAAGTTATGGGGAACAGAAAAGGTGAGAGGGGACAAATGAAAAATTAAAACAAGAAAAAACCACTTACCTGCAGCAGGAGCCATGACACAGTGGGAACAAGGAGAGAAGCCCGCACAGCTCATCAGCCACATCTTTATTCAGCTGAGGCCAGCCGGTGACGTCACCAGCAATTACTGGCCAGTGAGAATAAAAATGGCGGACAGCGAAAGGAAAGGAGAGGGGAGAATGGACTGGAGGAGCGTGTGGCCTCAGGACCCATTACAGGAAACCCTCAGGAGGGGAGGAATGTCATATGAGGAGTCAGAAGAGGCTTCTGATTCTAACCTCGGCAGCAGTGGCACGGAACAGGTCACCAGTGCTGAGAGCAAACCAGAAGCAGCCCCTGCGAGCTGCATCAGCAGTAGCAGCAGGAACAGCAGAGAAGGACTCACGGAGACCCACAATACCCCAGGTGGGAGTATTGGGAACAGTTGGGAGGAGGAGGTGGCCCTGGTGGAGAGGTCCTGGCCAGAGCAACAGCGAGGGCTGCAGACAAACAGGGCACCTACACTGTATACAAAGAGTAACAAACCATACGTAAGGGGACTACAAGGCTCTTGGATGGGGACGTGCCAGGAGGGAGAGAAGTGGGGTGGCCCAGGGCTCACAAAAGAAGCTGAGAAGGCAGAGAGGATAACCCAAGTGGGAGGACACATGCATTCAACGCCAACAGAAGGGGGCAGCCCCTAGCTAAACTATAGGGGGACCAGTCTCCCAGTACCCTGTTATAAGGAATCAGGGAGGGAGACTAAGTTTCAGAGAAATGACAGACAAGGAGTCTTGTGGTTTTCTTTTGTGTTTTTCCTTTTTGTTTCCCCAGGTGAAGGGGTTGAGAGACAGGACAGGCCTAGGTATATGAAGTAAGTGTAGCACAGCCCTAAGGTGTCTCGTGGTGATTTGATCCTGAGGGCCGGAGTTTGGTCTGGATGAGTGTAGGTTCCACAAGCAGGACCACTGAACATAGAACACCCACGAAGGGGTAAACAAAGCAGGCTCCAGGGCTGAGACTCCGGATGAAAAGAAACCCAAGAGGCGCCACAGCTACATGAGAGGGGGGACGTGGCCAAGAATATGGAGGGGCCCATCGAGGTGGCATGAGATCGGGGTGTAGGGGTGGTGGAGCCCCGTGAGTGATCATCATGCAGACCTTGTGCTGCAGAGAGACCCCGGATAGTCGACCCCTCCACTGGGAACATTCAAAGTCATGGCAGGCGAGATAGGGGAAGACTACTCCCAGAGCGAACAGCTACTCGGCCAATTATGGGAGCCTGTAAGACGTACATCACCCATCACTCGGATCAAGGCTGCACATGACCGGGTGTTGGAAACTTAGCGGTCACAAGATGCATAAGCTTTATTGAACAAGCCCATTTAATTGGTCAGTTTTATTTATTATTACTATTTAATCAGACGTGATGAAATAGGCTATGATACAGAAATCAACTGAAGTCAGTGTGACTTTTAGAAAAAGAAGGAGCAACTACAACTTCCTCAGATTCCTCCTACCAAATTTGTGGTTTTACAATAACCTTTAATTGTATAGTGTTGCATTGTTGCTGTGTTCCATATGCAAACAAGAGCTGACATTAACTATGCAGGGAATATACTGAAGGGAATATACTGATTGTACATAAAATATGCCAAATACACAGAGATTGAGTCTTTTCTCTCCTCTTACAGCAATCTTGTGTGTTGTTATAAAGGATTTAAAAACATTCAGGAAAGCATGATTTTTAAGTGACAGGAGCCCTTAGAGTTCCTCCCATATCACACCTACATGAACAATGAGAACTAACATTCGTAAGAAGAGCTTTCAGCTTCCCAATAAGAGATCTACATCTTCCTTTGCTCAATGGAGCAAATTCCTCAAAGGTGCTACAGCTGGTAGTGAAAGTATTCTCCCTTGTGCTTGTGTATTTTGCCTTCTTTCCCTCTAGTTACTAAGACATCTGATGCCATATCTGAATTTGTTTATGCTTCAAAGGATGTTACAACCCTACGCTGTAACCTGACGAGATATGTTTCAATACAGATGATGGAAATAGTTGTTTCAGGCACTTGTTATTGATGGGTACCACAGGCTACACTGAAACAAAAAGTATGGTTCTTATGGACATACCTGCATTACAGTGCCTGCATCTAAGGCTAATCAGATGTGAATCAAAATCAGATTGTATATCTTGCCATAGCTATATATTAAAAAAGAAGATGGCTGGAAATAAGGAAGCTTTACAACTGTCCAAAGCTTCCTATGGAGTTCTTTATGAATATCACGTTGATACTGAGATTCAGTTCATTTTGAATTCAGAACATTTAGAATTTGGGTTTGATTCAGAAAAGTATCACAATTTGCATCCTTCCCAAAGTTAATTTGAATTTCTTGAGCCTGTATAAAAAGTCTAGAAATGTCTTGAAAGTTAATTTTCTTGGTGATATCCACCCCTATTCCTGTTGCATGTTACTTTTAGTACAAAGGCATTTCCCTTGTGTGGCTCCAAAAGAATGAAAGCACAAATAGAGGGGTCGGAGGAAAGCTTGTTACATTTCAGAACCACAAAAGAAGCCCGGGTTCCCACAATGGGAAATTATACATGAGTGGTTATTTCTTCCTAAACTGCTCTGCCCCTCCATTTACTATTTATTGTAACACTTTCAAAGCAATGCCTGTGATCTTAGCTGTGTGAGCCCAGTTTAAGTTCATGGAGAATCCTAACCACAGAGTGATCATATTTCCCAAATCCCCAAACAGGACAGCCTGAAAAGTGTTGGGTGAGGGGTACCTAAGCATTTCCTTTTCAAAGGTTCTCTGGCATCCCACAGCACTTCTCTCCCCCCTCACTGTCTGACACACTCAACTGTACTCTGGCAGGGGAGCAAGGAGAGGGTGGAAGTATAGTGGAGCATTGTGGGATGTGATGTTCCCTGGCTGGAGGGTATTGCCACTGCATTCAATCACAGCATCCTGAAGCACTCCAGCAGGGTGTGCAGGAGGGACCAGCTGCACATCTGAATAATAATGAGTCATTCTGATTTTGAATCAATTCAAAGTTGACTGGGACTTGAATCACTTCAAATGCATATCTGAACATACCCTAAGAAGTATATGGAAGTTTCTGAAAAACAGGACAAAAGTATTCATTTGAACAAGATAATAAGACGCCTAAGACAGGTGTTTAAAACATGTATGCACTAGTGAAGATAAGACATTTGATCACCCTACCTAAGCAGCACTTTGAAAGTTTGGTGACTCTAGTGCCAATATCAGGAATTTATTGTATTTGTCAATCTATCTATCTGTCGATTTGTATTTAAAACTCGCAGCTCTGGCTTACAATGAACCTGCTGGTAAAGTGCAGTAATGTAAAAACAAATATGTACTCATCTTGTTCATCCCCTTCATCTGGAAAAACATCAACAAAAGGGAACTCTAAGATTAAAATTTTATATTTCCTCAGTTTTTCCATGATAGGGGAAGAATATTCCTCCTTATAGAACAGTTTTATCCTGAGAACCCATGGAACACACCATCTGCAGGGACTTTTGTGCTTCTGCCCAGTACCCTGTCCTTCTTTAGGCCTCAGCAGCATGACTATATAAAGACCTGATGTCAAGGCTACTCCCACCAGAGGAAGCCCCCAGAACACTCCAATTAGGTGGAGGTGGGAATGAACAAAGCAGTCCCCCAAGTAATTGTAGAAATGTTAACACAGCTTAATGCTTATTACCTCTTTTCATAATTACCCATATTACAGGGAAGATTATGTTCATCTCAGTGAATCCCATTTACTGCTACAGCCAATCATGTTACTGAACATCAATTCCCAACTCCCTAGAGAGTTCTCCTAAGACCTGAGGTAGAAGAGATGACAGGAGAGATTACTAAAGGAAGGGCACACTCACTATCATACCTGAGTGTCAGAGAAAAAGTAGCATCAACCTCTCGCCCCCTGGGTGCATTTTGTTTGGTCTATTTACATTTTAAGTTCCTAGGAAGAGACAACATGTCTTATCAAGAGATAAATAATAAGCAGAAATCACCATCATCAAATGGAAAACAAACCACTCATTCATGTTGTGATAACTTGAAACAATCAGAATATTAAGACACTAAAATATAAAATCTGGTCTCCTGAAAAAAAAAGTCTTACCTTTCCTGTGCATCCTGCTACAAATGGTCTATTTTTTCCACTACGTTACTTTAAAAATAGCTTTAAGGTTGTTTCTTCTAACAACTGTGGTACTGACGATATGATTCCACACACTCACAGGGTTTTTTCCTAATCTATTTTATAGGTGATGAAAATAGAATAGCTGAAGTGCTACTTGCTATAATTTTAACCTCCCACACAAGGATTATTTATCTCTCTTCCCCCGATGTAAATTACAGGCCTTGTTGCTAAAATTGTGAATCAATTTGTTGAAGCAAATACACTAGAGTCATCGCAAGTCTAACATCTTCCAACCCATTTAAATTTATTTAGAATATACAAATTCCTAGTTACCAGATTAACTTGTATGCTATTCATGTCTCCTGAAAGTTACTTAAAAAATCTATATTAGAACATTTTTATATAGCTATCCAAAAAGGAGTAGACTGGGGGGAAAGGCTGGGGTGCTATCATACTCCCTTGTTGATTCCTATTCCACTAAAAACTTAAAACAAATTGCCTGACAAGTACAGCTGCATTTCTACTGATTTCTGCTAATTTCTACACTCCACGGATGTTAACAACCCTTGATCTTCCTCTAATCAAGCTAGCCTTTCTTCTACAATTATCGTATCTGTTATCTATTCCTGGCAATCTTTCTCTGCTTACCCACCATCATGTCCAATAAAGCTGTGCTGCTACCTAGGAACTTTTCTGGGTGGCTTTATTGCTGGGGGATTTGATTCCACAACAAATTAGAAACAGGGAGGGGAGGGACAGGCCTAAAAACAGACTGAGCTGTGCAGTGCCAGATCAGTCCATGCCTGGAAGGAGTTACAGAAGTGAGGCTAAGAAGTAAGTTACCACAGTGACCCTTTCCTGAGTTACTCATTGAAGCAGATGATGGAGGCTGAACCAGTAGCGCAACCAGGGCAAGATAAACATGGACATAGGTGAATAAGGGGTGTTGGTCTCCCCAGAACAGGGTGCTTCCAGCTGCTGAGTCCTCCCCAGCTATTGCTTTTGTTGAGGATGGAGGGCAGTGGGGGCCAGCAATAGGTCTGTGAAGAGGGGGGAGCACTGGGGAGAACAGTTACAGCCCTGCCCTCACACACTCTGTGGTCAGGGGCCATGAGGGGTCGAGGGAATTCTTTGGTAGGATTTTTGTGGGAAAGTGTCTCCCAGGAGCCATGAGGACTGGATAATGGGGTCACCAGCACCAATGGTTTTTTGAGGGAAGAAGGGGTCAATAGGCTAGAAGGGAGTGGGGTAAGGAGGGGCTGGAGTATTATAGGAGCAGGGAGGTGTGAAAGGTAGATAGGGTATGGAGCTAAGGGGGTTGATGGGGTCCAAGGGGGTGAAATGGGATCTAAAGAGGGTTAAGAGAAAGAGGGATTGTGGGTGAGGGAGGATCCAGGGGGTGTGAGGGACTGTAGTAAGGTCTGAATGCTCAGAGGGGCAGGGGAGAGGTCACTGGGGTGTGAGAAAAATGGCTAAGAGTCAGGAAGGCTCAGGCATGATGGGGACATGGCCATGAAAGGCACACTGCTTTCATGGAGGCAGTGAGGGGGCAGGATAGGATTCAGTGTAGCATGACAGGGATGGTAGAGTCTGCTGGTTTGGGTCATGATGGGGTGGGGCTGAGCATACGGACATATGGGATAATGAGGAACTGGAGCCAAGGGGCATTTGAGGAGCAGGGGTAATGCATAAAGGACAGTGAGGGACACTTTTAAGCTTTGGCAGAGTGTCTGAGAGGGAGTAATGTGTGGAGGTACGGGGAACAATTCTGTTGGTAGCCAGGCTAGAAGATAATAGCTGCCCCCCCCACCAGGTTTTTATTATTTTTTGCTTGGATGTGAATAATATAGCCCTAGGACCCTGGCATATTAGTAAAGGATGCCTATAGACATGCTTGGGGGTGGCATTTTAATTAAAGCAGTTCCCAGAAATCCTCTCTAATTAAAATGTTTCACCATCATGTGTATTAAGCCCCTGTGAGTTTAAAAATGGTCACAGAACATTTTATCAAAACCTCATTCGACGAGGTTTAGGTTTAAACGCCCCCATAGCCATTTTGAAATGCATGGGGGCATATGCATGTTCTAGCAAGTCCACACTGGAGAGTTCTAAAAAACCAGAACAGACTTGACTAATTGAATCTGCTCTGACACGTTCTAATTAGAACACAAACCAGCATTTGTATAGGTAGCTAAAGTTTCTAGTTTTTTTTTTAATTGGAAAAAAAAATGTGTGTTGTGTTATAGGATGAGGAACTGCGCTACCTGCACCCCCCTTTACCAAATGCTAGATCTGGTCATGTATTCAACTAGGTTTTACCATTTCATCTTGAAACTGTATAAATCCTTAGTTTCCCCCCTCACTCTCTTTGGAAAATGCACTGTGGAGAAAATGCCTTTACAAAAAAAACTTTGCCCCAACCCCACTCCATACCTCACAATGGGAGCCTCGATCTGCCCCCCCATGCCCTTTCCCTTCCTCCGCCCCTTTCCCCCAACAGACTTACCAGCTGGACGCTGCTCTCCAAGCTGCAGGGATGCATATTGGCAATCAGATCAGTATCCACTGATATGGCTCAATAATAATTGGCCAACGGTATTGGCCCAAAAATTTTTTATCAGTGAACATCTAAAAAAATGTCAACTTTGTAAAATACAGAATTAAAGGTCTCTGCTTGCTCTATGCAGAAGCATTGGTGCTAGATTTTGAAGCAGTAAAAATTTGAAAATAGACAAGACAGGCATTGATAAACTGGGTACATATACACTGGGGGTGGGGAATTATTTTGGCTGGTACCCCCAACCTTTGCCACTAGAAGTCCTGCCCCTTGCCCCTGGAAGTACTACTTTTGGGAAGGGGGGTTGCCATCTTGGAACTGGTAAAAATACATATATACTAAAACTCAAACGTAAAATAACACATTTTCATTTTATTTCAAAAAATATTTTGTCCCGATTTTTGTTTGTGTGGTGTACATAGAGGTGACTGTACAATAGCTCAAAATGGAGCCTTACTTTTGTATATTGGCGGGGGGGCCTGTGGGGGTATGTGTCTGGGGGGGTGCATGTGGGGTGTGAGGGAGGATATGTGTGTGTGTGTGTGTGTGAAAATCTGTGACATTTGTAGAAGGGATGTCAGGGTGGTTAGGTGTGCAGGGTATGGGTGTAGGTGGGTGGGTGGATATGGGGTTTGTGGGGGTTGTGTGTGTGTGTGTACGTGGAGCATGGGGTTGTGTGTGGAAGTGTGGGCTTTAGGGGGCGTGCATGGGTATGGGATTTTGT
>NW_017729008.1:10939864-10940840 GCF_001723915.1 Gavialis gangeticus | reverse complement strand
GGCTACATGGACAAAAGCAGGGAGTTTATGCCAGTAATACTAGCAAACAGTGGTACAGCGTGTGTGTTTGGTATCTCTGGTGCTTTACAGACATGGGTATGGGATTTTGTGGGGGGGTGTTTGTGGGGATGTGTGGTTGTGTGTGGGTGGGTATGGGATATGTGAGGGGCTGTGGGTGTGTGGCGGGGTTTTGTGCAGGGTGTGTTTGTGGGGATGTGTGATTGTGTTTGTGTGTGGGTATGGAGTTTGTGGGGACTGTGGGGTGAGTGGAGGGAGTGGCTGGAGGGGTGTGGTGCAGGTGTATGGTGGGGTGTGCATGTGCCCCCCATGCAAACATGAGCCCTCACACGTGCCCCCCCATCATGCACAGCTCCTGCCACTAGTGGCAGCTGCAAGGATCAGGTCCTCAGGGCACTCACAGCCCAAGGCAGGCAGAGCCCTCCAGCCATGTGCAGTCCCAGCAAGCCCTAGGAATGCACATGGCCAGGCCACCAAATCCATCAAGCAGGGCTCACATGCCTGAGCCCCACAATGCCAGACAGAGCCCCATACAATGAAGCTGGCGGTACAGGACATGGAGCTCAGCTGGCACAGCAGAGAGAGGGGCGAAGTTGGCCTGGCTCCATATCATGGAGCTCCCCACTGTTCCACATGAACTGCACATAGCAGTGAGCAGGGCCAGGCCATTGGCTGCATCATGGTGGGCTCCCCCCACAGGCATATGGCTTGGGCAGAGAACCCAGGAACTACATGTCAGCCCCACATGATGGAGTCAGGCAGACACTACAACCCAGCCAGCCCAGGCTCCGCACTCCTGCCACCCCGTCCTTGGCCCTGGAAAACCAGCCTGGGCCCTATGTTCCCACCCAGCTGCTGCTTTGCTCCTGTCTGCCACCACTGCCACTCACCCCCACCTACCTCCACCATTTCCCCCTTCCCCACTGCTGCTCTACCTCTACCACTTCTCTACCTTCCC
>NW_017729008.1:10937430-10939853 GCF_001723915.1 Gavialis gangeticus | reverse complement strand
CACCACCAGTCCACTCCCTCTGCCTACCCACCCAGTGTCACTGCCCTTCCCCAACCTACCATCTTCTCTTCCCTTCCTGTGGGGCTGGGGTCAGGGCCATCGCATGGGTAAGGGTGGGACTGCCCCTACGTGAGTGAGAAGGATTCAGCCCTGTGTGAGCACAGCCTGGGGCCCCACCTTGGGGTCAGGCAAGATAGAGTAAACTGGTAGGCAGCTGCCTGTAGGCCAGATGAAATTGCCTGGTGGGCTGGATTACTGCACAGTATTATTAGGCTACTGCACAGCTAGCATCCCGTGTAGACACACCTGCTGTAACCTACTCTATGTTAGAATCTAGGAACACTTCAGATGCCACATATAATAGGATAAATATGGCAAGAGAAATGCTGGCCCTAATGAAGTCAATAACAAAACTCCTATTGATTTGACTGACGCAAGAATTTTGTCCAGAGTATCTCCATCATTTGCAGTGAAATGAATTTGTATTTGGATTGGGATGAGTGATGAAAATCTGGCCCACACTGTGTTACTTTGACTACCACTGGAAATGTGCTTTCAAATAACTGTTATAGAAATTCTACCTAAAGCTTCCTGGCTTTTGAAAGATAATGATATTTAGAGTACATTTTGTTTAAAATCCCATTGGCCATATCTACACAAGGCACTGACTGTGCAGTTACTCCTACTGCACAGTATCATCACATCACAGTGTGTGCCTTGCAACACTGCTGCGCAGTAGTAGCGAGCTACTACGTAGTAGGCATCTTGTGTAGATGTGACCATGGGGTCAGAAAACTGTTCAGTTGTTTCATGCTGAAGTGATAGAGTGGCAGGGATATATTTTAGTAAAACTATGGATTCTTTCTTGCCAAGCCACTTCGTCAGAGTTGTCATGTCAAAGTGATGCATTCAGAAATTTCTCCAGATCTACTAAGACACTTACTAAGACTCTGGAGGAGTTAAAAAGAAAAAAGAAAAAAATTTAAAGTAACCTAAAAGCTGAATCCCCTTCCTACTTTTGCTATCTGGGGAATTCAACACATAATGGTGCATGCAGTAGTAGTATTTCAGTTAAAAAAAATAAAAATATGCAAAAGTATAGCAGATTATGTAAATCATATTTAATAATCTGTGCATGACTACTGATCACAGAAACATGACAAACCTATTTTCTTTGTGTCTCCTTTGATTGACATGGCTTCAGAACAGGTTCAGTGGTTGCAATGACCACCACTGACAGCCACAAAATTCCAATGAGCTTCTTCTGTCCTTATACAAACAAGCTCTATTTGACAAGTTCTTTCTGGCTGACTAACATGCCTTAGGTCCTGCCTATGGTTATCATAGATACTTGTAGAACAGATATAACTTATCACAACATATGCCACATTTAATGAATATCTTATGCAACTCTCCAGAGGAGGAAAAAGAAAATCCTGACCATCAACTTAATAAAAGCAATTTCATTCAGGACATTCAAGGTGTGCTATTTAAGTGATGGTAGACTCTAAAGCATACAACAGATACCAGCATTTAATTTCCAGTAGAAGAGAAAAATGAACACCTTTTGAGCACGGCTTATAAGAGAAATATGAAGGTATTTGTAGTACGAATATGCTATAAAGGTGCCTATGTTTTTAAGGAAAATATACTACCATTTCCAATGAACTGGACAAGTGCACCGACAAATTCACTGTAAAGGTCTCAGTCCGTCCCTTTTTATTACACTAGCACTATGGTGTAGAAGCAAAAAATGTCAGTTTTGAAATCAGTGGCTGACAGCATTATGGCTTTCAGCAGTAGGCTTCCTACCTCCATGCCTTCACACAACTTTTAACTGAAGTAAAATTGTCTCAGCTACTCAAAATGTAGAAAGACTTTACAGTTACTGACAAGGTAATGTATAGCTCAAGGGTTTTGTGTGTTTAGGTTGCTTATAGATCTTCAATTTATATAGTCACTTCAGAGCTATTTAAATAATTGAAAAAGAAGGCAACTTCTTAATAGGTAACAATTATATCCTAGGATAAACAAACTGCAGCTGAAAATCAAGGAGTTTCTTAGTTGCTTACTACTATGTTTATAGGTAATTACTCCATTGCAAGTTCAAAAGAATATTATATATCAAATGTTCTTTGGCTTGCTAGCCATTTTCTAATGGTTCACATTCAGTTCATACATCACAAGTAGCAATAGAAGTCAGTCCTTACAGAAGGTACAAAAGATTTCTAAACTGCCACTGCTTCTTGCAAACAACCAAAATGCTACAGATGGTGTTCCACTGTTGACAAAACTAATATAAGCCCACCTAACTACAGCAGGTGAAGACAAGGGATAGAAGAGCACAATCGCCACAATGGATAAATGTGCTAGCAGAAGGAACTATTCATTAGAACAATGGTCCAGGGGGACTAGCAATGGCT
>NW_017729008.1:10929414-10932430 GCF_001723915.1 Gavialis gangeticus | reverse complement strand
AGGGATAGAAGAGCACAATCGCCACAATGGATAAATGTGCTAGCAGAAGGAACTATTCATTAGAACAATGGTCCAGGGGGACTAGCAATGGCTAATTGATTTCTAAAAGCCTATTTGTGACAAAGTTTCCTTCAAGACCCACTATGTCTGAAACCAGCAGACACAAGCTGGGAAATTGAAGACCTGTACCACACTGTTCCATGACATGAGATAAGGTGGCATTAGGTCACAGTGCCAAACTGCAGAGCCCTTGGGATTTCCAATGTTGGTGAACAGATCAAATTAGGAGGACTGGTAAATAACCAAATTAAGATGTGTGCATGCAATGCGTTTGTTGGAACAAGCAAATATGCTGACAGGACAGAATGTGGGCAGAATAATGACCACAGGGAGACCAATCACCAGTGTCCAGGAATGAAGAGTCATCAGAGGGGAGAAAGAATACAAAAGGAGGGATTTCAGAGCAGCAAAGGGTCCCCAAGACGAGAACCCAAGGCCACCATGAACAGAGGGCACACCACCAACCCATCTCACCCACCCCACTGGCAGGGATGGGCCTTGGTCCTCAACTTCCAGGGTGCTAACATCTGATATTCAAAATAGAACCTCAAATCCTAACCAGCCATTCTAGAAAATCTGTCCTGAAAGAAGGAAATAATGCACCTTCTTTGAATCCACATATTGAAACACATTTATATTTAGCAATGCAAAATAGTTTGACTTTTGTACAAATATTTTCAACAAAGAAATATCCAGTGTGCATAATATTACCCAGTGTTAACTGCTTTTAACAGTAAACAATGCAGGACAACAGTGATTACAATACTGAAAAAGAACAAATGAATCTTATGCTTAATAGGCCTCTCCCATATCATTTTTCATTCTTATACAACTGCATTTAGCACAGTATTTAAATACAGAATTTAAAAGAAGAGTTAACGAAAATTGTTTACTCCTTACGCTTCCTAGAAAATACATTCTAAACATATGTCTCTCAGACTGTCATAACAACCAAGCATCTTAAAGGGATTACCACAATAACGGCAGCACTGTACTGTAATCACTTCTATTTTTGTCCTGAATCAAATGGGACTACTGAAGTCTATTTATATGTATTCACTTTTCTTTCCCTTCACAGCTTCCACTCTACTCTGTGCTCACTTCCCACCTACCCACTTCTTCATTCCAGCATAACCACACTGGAATCTGATCATAAAACTAGTTGTAAAATGCTTTTTAGTAGGAATCCGATTCCACTAGGACCAAACTGAAGAAAGTATTTCAGCATTAGCTAATCAATGGTCAAGATTTTCAATTGACCACAAGTTTAGGAAATCTTTTCCATACCAGAGGTTGCTTTTGCTTGACATTGTTTTCAAGGATGAGTAACAGGTACCTTTTGAATGGCAAAAATGGCAGTTCACTGTCTAACTCTGACTGAAGGATAACAGAAGGGGGACACCCAACCCCTATTTGCAAAGTTGCCAAGCGTCTCTGATAACTGGTATTTTTCAAGGCTCCAAATCCTGGAGACAATTGATCATATTAGACCCCCAGATTTTATTTTTAAAAGTGAAAGCTTTTAAATCACCTGGTTACAGAGAAAAACATGAAAACAGGACCAAACTATGCCTTTAAGACTCATAAACTAGAAGGTAGACAAAAAGAACCCAAACTTGATTATTTATAGTTCTATAAATCTGAAGATGATCTCATGGTTTGGGGGCACCTGATTCATGTTTGACTGCTTCGGGTTAGCAATTCTGCATTTGTAACTATGAAAATGCCCTTAGCAGGTGATTTGGCAACACCATTTATATTAACAGGAAAAAGCAGACTTTGAGTCTTCAAAGGAGCCACAAGCAGCTGTAGATGTTGTTTTCAATTCAGGTGAAGAACCAAAATTTGGTTAACGACCTTCTAACTGTTTAACATGGTATAAAATGGCTACCTATAATACTTCACACACTCTACTCAATAGTTCATAAGACACTCTGGACGTGTCTACACATGCATTTAAGCGTGACTAGAATTACTGTGAATTAAGCTAATGCACATAAGTGATTTTGGGTAGGTGTCTACATGTGCAGGGACCTGTCACTAAACTTAGTGCCAGCCCTGCCATGAGCCCCTGTGGCCACCGGGGGGAGCTCCAGCTAGTACCTGCCAACCATGTTTGAAGCCAGATCCAGGTTCCAGCACTTGGCAGCAGTGTTTAAAACACAGCCTCTCACTGTGTTCTCTGGGCAGCCAGCTCAGACAAGCAGTGTGGTGCACACAGAGGCAGCACGTGGCAGCTCTGTTTGTGCCCCCTCTGCATTCCTAAGCTATGGCTGCCCCAGGCCCTGGCCCTGGCAGCACAGGACAGGGTATCTCAATCATGCTGGCTACCTCAGTTGCTGGCCCGCCACAGTCACCATCACCTGACCCATGGCCATCTCACTCCGCCTGGCTTCTTCATATGCAGTGACTGCCTACCCCGCGTGCCACACACCCTCCCAGGGCTCTGGTGCAACCAGGAACTAGTGGCAGCACCTGGTGCAACACAACTGGGATGACGAGCAGTGGGTCTATGCCTTTAGGATGACCCAGACCACCTTCACCGACCTGCTCCACCAGCTCCGGTCCCACCTGGAGCACCAACACACTGGCATGTGCCCGGCCCTCCCTGCCAACACCCACTGGACTCTGGCACTGCTCAAATTGGCCACTCTCGCCAGCCTGCGGTACATGGGGCACTTGTTCAGGGTAGGCAAGGCCACCACTGGGGAAGCCTGCCTAGAGCCGTGTAGCACCCTCCATGACAGGCTGATGGACACCATCCTCTGCATCCGTGACCCCCAGGTGGCATTTGCAGGGTTCCATGCACTGGGGTTTCCCCAGTGTATCAGGGCCCTGAACACAGTGGTGACGCATAGAGGGTGCACGGGGGTGCATGTGCACCCCCTGTCAGGCTGCACTCCCTGCTTAGGCAACGGGCAGGGGGGCAGGAGGGAGTGCTGGTGCCCCCCCCCCC
>NW_017729008.1:10917150-10929312 GCF_001723915.1 Gavialis gangeticus | reverse complement strand
CCCTGTCAGGCTGCACTCCCTGCTTAGGCAACGGGCAGGGGGGCAGGAGGGAGTGCTGGTCCCCCCCCCCCCCGCCGTGAGCACTAGCCGGAATGCGGTGGATCCCTCCCCAGTCGCTGACTGGTCACTGGGGGGGCATGTGACCTCCCCCCAACTCAGATGGCACCAGTCGCCCACACCTGGACAAGCTGCACATCCAGATGATCTGCCCGACCCACAGCAGCTGCAGCAGGTCCCCCTCATTGAGGCCCCAAGCGAGGTATGCACCTGCCAGTGGGGGCCAGGGCACTGGGTACAGGAAACTCTGGCAGAACAGCTCATGGAGTACTCCCCTCTCTAGCCTGCCTGCCCCACCATCCACCCACCCCTACAGCTGGCCTATCTCCAGCACAACTCCATTACCTCCCCCCTCAACCAACAGAGCCCCTCCACTGCCCTCCCCATGCACCAACAATAAAAAAACCACTTCCCAGTGTCAAAACTATGTACAACAGTCGCAGTCTCTGTTTGTAAGTCCCAGAGTGGGAAGCTGTTACATGGGATGGAACCACCTAGGGGGAAGAGCTCGGGGGCAGGCACCCAGCACTCCGGCTTCTCAGTATTCCCCCATGGGTCTGGGAGACAAGGCAACCATTGTGGGTGGGGGGCTCATCCCCGGGCAACAGCAAATTGGGCTCCTCTGGGCTGAGCCGCTCCCCCTCCAGCTGCCCAAGTCCAGGGCCAACAGGGCCAGTGTCTCCTTGCACGTGGTGAGCCTGGGCCCATGTAGGTGGCAGCAGACCTGGGGCAGGGTCTGGGCCAGGGGCTCCTGCAGGCGAAAAGTGCCTGAGGACCTCCTCCCAAGCCCAGGCAGGGACCTGCTGAGGAGCAGAGAGCAGGTACCAGGGGCCCTGCAGGGTCATTGATGGAGGCCAGGCAGTGGGGGGCCTGCACATGACTACCAGGCCCAGGACAGTGTCCAGGGTCTGGTGGTCATTGTCTGTGGCTCCACGGCCTGGACCTGAATGACAGTTTGCTGCCTGAGCAGTTGGAGGCACTCCCACTCCAGGGCCAGAAGTTCAGCCCGGAACTCCTGCTCCACTAGGCCCTGCATGAATTCCCAGGTGGTCTCCCAGGTGATATCCTCCTCACACCAGGACTGAGCCCATGCCTACCACTTCTTGGCCACCTCTACCAGCTGCTGGAGCAGGAGAGTCCGATCTTATGTGCTCTGATAGCACAGCCAGAGCATGCAGAGGGCTTCAGTGCTGGGTGGCAGCAACCAGTGCCCACATCCCCACTGGGGCCAGTGGCTCCTTCTTGGCATCCAGGTGCTGGTCCTGAAGAGGCAAGAGACAGAAGTATTTTGTGAGAGTTTGCAATATTTCAGAGATAAGATGCTCTGCACCAGGACCTGTGTGCTGCCCAGCCTCAGATCAGGGGTTGGCCATGCACAGGTTCCCAGGGACCATGGTAAGTCTGGCGGGGTAGACCTGGTCCCAGGCAGCTGTTGGCTGAGCCTACCATCCCAGCATGGGCCAGGCAGGCTGCTGGCAGCACCTGCTGCCATGGCTCAAGACCCCACTCCTCACTTTCTCCCTGCAGGCAACCAGTCTGCTGCACTGCCCCCCAGCCCATGGCACCTAGGTTTGGGGTACACAGGGCTTCCAGACAAGGGGGTGAGGGACTGGCCATGCCCCTGCCCTCCCCACTGGGGATCTCTCCAGGAAAACACCCTGGGGTCACCCCCCCACGCTGATGCTGCCCCCCAGGCATGCCCCTTATGCATGCCCCAGGTGGTGCATGATGAGCTGTTTGGGTAGGCTAAGGGGTGCCTGAGCCACTACACCCTGCTGATGATGATCCTTCTGGTGCAGTGGGTCGGGCACAGCTGTGCTAATGGTTTGGGACCCTGAGCTACGATGGCACAGGGGGCAAGCCCAGACTGCCCCACAAACTCTGTCACTGCCTGGAGGGCTACCTGTGGCAACATTACATGTCCCTGCCAAGAAGGCTGCTGGTATCAATGTCTTTCTTGGGGTGTGAGAGGCCTGTGCCCACTCAGCCACAGGGACATGGGCTGCTGAATAAAGTTTTGAACTATGTCTTGCCTCTCTGCATACTGTGGGGTGGAAACCAAAGGCTAGGGGAGTGTGGGCAGGCTGGGTGGTAGTGGATACAGCAGCTAGGAAGCTGGGTGGGGTGGGGCACTGAGCACCCAAAGGCCCCATCGCTTGAAGGGGCAGGGCAGGGCAGGGCAGGGGCTTGGGCAGGCCACCCCTGCTGGTGAAAACTGCAGGGCTGTGGCCTGGGTCCCAAGGCACCAAAATCCTGGTCAGCAACCACATAAAGAGCATGGACCTGTGGGCACAAACAGACCAACCATTGTGGTTGGTCACAACCACCCACTTTGCTTGCAAGGCCTTGACCTTTATATGGCACTGCTGTGCTGACCACGCATGCCCTCACTCCTGCATCCCACTTGATAGAGCTTCATAAGCGTGGGTGTTTGAGCAGCCATTCTGCTTGAACTGCCTCTGGACTTCTGCATCGCCCCAGAGCATCACAAGGTCCCTAATCTCCCTCCTGGTTCCAGTTGGTCCCCCAGGTGAATGGCAGAGGCGTGTGCACATGGGCAGGGGCAAGCCTTGATGTGGAGGATGAAGACGACATGCTGTCCTGTGCCAGCTCTCTGGGCCCCCATATGGCTGTCCCCGTGTTGCTGAACCTGGGTAGCTGCCAGTACCCAGGGCAGGAGCACACAAGGGGCTGGAAGCCGCTCAGCTGAAGCTATGCCCCACACTACCTACAGGTGCAGAGCAGGCTGCTGGGGATGAGCAGCAGGGAGCTGGTGCTGACCTTGCTGGCAGAGACAGCTAGCAAGCAGTCCTGGGTACCTATCAGCCCTTTCCAGCACCCACCTGGCCCAACAGGAGTGCCCTGGCAGCTGTGTGGCCTTACAGTGGCCAATTAGCCACTCTGCCTCCTGTCCACGTAGGGCATATGGGGCTTGCAGTGGTCCTGGGGAGTGTACATGCTCCTTCAGGCTTATGGTGTTTGTGTCCCAGGGCATTAAATGGCTGAAGGATTTTATAGATTGCAGTTAGGGACTGCCACAGAGGCAGCCAAGCACTAGGGCAGGAGAGGCTCCCAGACAGGTAGGGCAGACCTGGCACTAAACTTAGTGCCAGGTCATGTCTACATGTGCGTTACTGGACATTAACTAATCACACCTAAATTTGATACCTGCATCTGCAGCTATCAAATTTAGGCATGATTAGCCATTTTTACAGCACAGTAGGGTGCACATGTGTAGACACGTGCCTGTACTGCTCAGTAAACTAGGCTAATGTTCAGTAACATGCCTCATGTAGATGCGCCCTCTGCTCTGCTAAGTCAACATGTGAATGTTCTGCTGAGGACACAACATACGGACTCTCAGTTCTCCATTGCTGAGCCAAAAAACTAAGCAATGAAAATCAAGACAAGGAAGAGGTCATTATGAAAATTCTGCTTCTGCCCTCTATAAAGCAAACACAAAGACCAGATTTGTTAAGGTATTTAGGACACATCTACACGTGCAAATAATGTGGGATCAGTTTACTTTAGAATAAACCACTCTAGAGTAGTTCAGGGCACACATCTTGTTCAGGGCACACGTCTACACGTGCAGGGACACAGGAACAGATTTGCTGCTCCTAGCAGCAGACAGCTCCTGCTCCCTGAAGCCCTGCACTGGGCCCCTGAAGTAGCCAAGAGGAGCTCTAGGCTCCCCTTGGGTACTAGCCCAGGAACTGCCAGAGAGCACAGGACCAGAAGATGGTTGTCTCTTGGTGGGGGCTGGGACATTGCTCCCTCCCCCTGGGAGCTACCTGCTGCCATGGCAGGCTCCACAACTGGAGCCTGGCTGAAGACAACGTCCCCAGGTGCCAGCAGCAGGTAGCTTCCAACCCCCACCTCCCAATTGCAGTATGGGCACTTGTCTACATATGCGCACGCTTACTGCACTGTAAAAATGGCTAATCATGCCTAAATTTGATACCTCTATTGCACAGTTGCTTGGCCAGTGTTGGGAGATTCTTATAACTAGCACTGGGAGATTCCATGACTGCAGAGTTCTGGTTGGGAGATAAGAATCTCCCAGCCCCTGCTCCCTGATTGTGATCAGGAAGTGAGGGATGGGAGCTCCCTGCTGCCAGGATAGGGGGACAATGTCCTGGTCTAGGCTCCAGTGGTGAAGCCCCTGCCTCAGCAGCAGGAATCTCCTGCCCCTTGCTATCCAGGAGCACATTTGCTCCCAGCTGGGCATCTGCACATGCTGTACTGCACAGTGGGTGTCATTAATTCATTAATGTGCCATAATTACTGTGCATTAAGTTTAGTACTTGCATACCCAAGTACTAAATCAATGCACACTAATTGGCACTACTGCACAGTAGCACCAGCACACAGCTTCTTAGTGATGCTAACTGTGCAGTAGCCTAATACTACTGCTCAGTAGCATATTAGCATGGGTTTTGCTCTGCATGCTACTATGCAGTGTTATGAGGCTACTGCACAGTTAGTATTTTGTGTAGACGAACCCAGTAAGTAATCAAAAGTAAATTTGCTACTTGTATTTACGAG
Organism: Gavialis gangeticus; assembly: GCF_001723915.1. Classification (NCBI taxonomy): domain Eukaryota; kingdom Metazoa; phylum Chordata; order Crocodylia; family Gavialidae; genus Gavialis; species Gavialis gangeticus. Next base: position 10,924,707 of record NW_017729008.1, on the reverse strand, counting down.
TAGCAAATTTATTCATGATTAGAGCAAATTACTGCATAGTAAGGATCTGCATGTGTAGATGGTGACGTTTAGTACACAGTAATTAACTCTAATCTCGAGTAAAATGTCTAATGTAGGCGCACCCAGTGGTACTTAAAAAAGGAGATTGGCACTTAATTCATCTATAATTCTATAGGTTAAATTTGATATTTTAAAATCTAACTAGATGCTTCTCTGCATTCAAAGGTATCTAACTATATTTAAAATTTTGTCCTATACATAGTTACTGTGCCTACTCATTTCCCAAACCAACATTAAATAAAAATCCCTCCCACCCTTTTAAATTTTTTTTTTTGCATTATCTCACTATTTGTAAATATTAAATAGTACTTTTCAAAGATAGTTCCCCCTGTAATTTGTGTTTTATTATGGTCTTCATCATTATGCATCCTAGATTTACGTAGTTCAAATTCTTAAGGCCCTTCTCTATTGAAACAGAGATTCAGTGCACACAATCTAAGCACCTGAAGGTATTTGAGCAGACCATTGCTGACAATATTATGTATTACATTTTTAGTGTGCAAGTGTCTGTTGATTTAGATTCAGTACATAGTGTCAGATGCCGCTGAAATAAAAATAGATGCATTTCATATGAGGAACTATTACAATCAACAGCTGAATTGCATTACTAGTTTATCTGTTTGGATCCAGTCATACCAATTTTCTGTTCTGTGCATAATATAAAAAGTTTCTACCTTTACTTAAGGATTTTCTAGAAGGAAAAATAATGTGCATCATCAGTAAGTCATTACTGAAAGTATATGGATAGATAAACATTTGAGCACATAAAACATGCAACATCCAGTGTAATAAATATGACAGACCAAATACAATTTCATTTATCTTACTGTGGAGTCGATGAAAAAGAGAGCTTAATTTATAACTTCTCCTCCCACCAGTCTCAGTACTGGCAATACTTGTGTATGGCTATAGCTGTAAAAATATAGATTGGTGCTGATATATTTTCAGCGTAACATGGAATGTTCCCATGATTACCGCTAACTTAAATAAGGTCTACATTACAGTTACTGAGGGAGTGATGTATTAAATGTCATCTATAACAGTGGTTTGCAACCTTTTTTAATTTGTGGACCCTTAAAAAATTTCAAATGGAGGTATGGACCCCTTTAGAAATTTAAAATGGACATGCAGACCCCTTTGAACTGTAAAGGTATTCACATACTTTTAATAGTCATCCTTCGTGGACCCCTTAGGTGGACCACAGGCCAGTGGCTGAAAACCACTGATCTATAGTCTGGTGAAAACCACTGTCCGCTTCCCCACTGCAGTTCATGGACCTACTCTGGATTTGTTAGACTTCAGTAAGAACCTTCAATTAGACTCTTCATATAAGATCACTAATTTCTTTAAAGATACAGCATGAAGCAGCAAGTGGGCCCTTTCTTTATATCCTTTGTCATTTTAAGTTGGACCATTAGTAGTAGTCCATTTAAATACTTTGTCATATATGTTTACATTTTCCATTAGTACATAGATTTAAAATGCCCATTTATTACCGTAATAACTTACACACACACACACAAAAACACACCGCACATTTTTCATCTTAAAAAAAACTATTCTTCATCTGAGATTATATATAAGTCAGTAAGGACACTCTTGCTGCAAAAAAGAAACAAAGAACATCCATCACTAGAAACCCATCATAGAAAAAGCTGTCAGAAGAGTTTTAAACTGATATATTGAAAGAAAAGCATTCACAAAAAAGAAGCTGATTTTGAAATGCTATTTTCAAAGACAGCAGTAGACTATAGGGATGTAATACCTGTCTGTAAAGTGTTTTGTTGTTTGCTTTTTTTATTGACAAGAGTTAGGAAAGGAAATTCAAATGCAACAACTCTGCTATAATGTGTGATTTAAACAGGAAGTTATGTGGGACTTAGAGTAAGCTCCGGAGTTTTTGCAAGTCTGTAATATTGTCTGGGTAATGGTAAGATCTGAATCAAGTACAAAAAATAAAAACAATGGAATACCTTGAACATTAATAACACCTTCTAAAGATGTATTGACAACTTAAACTAATAAAATATTATACCTTTGGATCATTATCTAAGTTTTTCAATTGTGAACTTGCAGTTTTAAATTTTGTGTTTTGGTACATCATTTGTAATGTATATGAGAAGACACCACATACATTCTGCATGTCAGCATTAAGGTCATTAGCATGTATAACAAGTTTCCATGTCAAAGTATTGCAACCAATCCATGACTACATTTTATAACTATTACATTAAGTAGCCATTTCCACAATTGAACATTAAGGTTTCTTTACATTGTTTATATTAATTAAAAACTATGTAAAGTAAAAATGTGTATTCACCCAAAGGAGCACTAAAATTTAGCCTGTTTGATGTTTTAGTAAAAAACACACACTAAAAACATTTCAACCATACAGTTTTCTACATTGAGGGGCATCTTCCCGCATGGGAGGATGATTATAAATGATCAAGTGGGTGATAGGTCAGTTAGGCAACCACCGAAAAGCTAACGTGTATAAAATGTAACTGCTAAAGTCTTTACAGGACAAGCCAATGAGCATTAAGCCAAATTTGCCCCTATAAGTAACTTTATGCAGCATAATTAGGACTCTGAGAAAATCATGGATTTCTTGTCAAAAATTTGTGGCACGTACATGGCTACAAATTCCATTTTTCATGGAATATTTACAGTTCTACCACTGATCTTGGCAAATGGGTCCCAGTAGTTCCGTCAATATTCCATGAAAAATGATACTTTACCCACGCATGCAGCAGGCAGGCACACACAGGTGGTGGGAAGCCAGGGCTAACAGGGCTTACCCCACCCTCCCCAAACCATGGGGCAGTGACTTACCTGTTGTGGGCAGTGCTCCACACATCATCTGGCTGCAATCCTGACTGCATGCAGGCTCTGTGTCTATCTGTGCATGTTCCTCCCCCACTCTCCCCGCTGCAGCCGCCCAGAGATCATGCCCAGGCTGCCCTGCAGCCCTACCTGCTACTTTTGGGGTGGGCTAAGCCTTCCACAGGCTCACAACCCTTAAAATCTGCAGTGTGGGGCAAATTGCCTAGTTTCCACGCAGTCCTTGAAATCACAATTTTCTCAGGGCCCTAAGCATAATGGGTTAGGAGCTGGCCATAGCTCCAAGTGTCCAGCAGAGCTAATAAACTCCCCAGCCTCTCGGTGTTTCCTATTCCCCATTGCCCCTTCCTAGCCATTGTTACTTCTTGAAATCTAAATATTTCAACAATGCCCATACTGACAGAAATCCAAGCAGTTGCAATGATAACTGTAAATAAATTTTATTTCTGATCCATTTTTCATCCAAATGACTTCTGAAGGTGCCAGAATCCAGTACAATGTTGCAAGAAAAGGGTTAATGTACTTGGCATAGATGAACGGAGGAAAATTAAACATAAAAAGAGAGATGATATTACCTCTGCAAACAAATGGGAATATCACTGGAATACTCTATCCAGCTCTGGTGACCGCACTTGTTAAAAAAACTGAAAAGGGTTCAGAGAATATTTGCAACAGGGATCTAAACTGTGGAAAACCAACATATAATGAGAAACCCATGGAGCATAATAAGATAAGAGGCAACTTGATCCTTTTCTGAGAGTACCAGCTTCAACAGATGTCATCTAAAATTTGTGTGTGGGGCTGAGTTGTTTAAACTAGCATACAAAAGCATAACATAATCCAATTACAACTTGCAATTAGAAAAAAATTAAATTGGAAATAAGCAATCCAAGCTTTTAAACAATAAAATTAATCGTTAAAATACTCCACAATGAATATGAAATTCGTCACTTCTTGGAGGCTTTGAGTGACTACCTTTCCAGAAGATATTCTCTAGTTCAGCCACAAGATACTAAGATCAACAGTGCTCACTTGCATAATAGGAAATGAATTCCCTCCACTTTGAAAATTACTGGATGAAATTCTGTTGTCTAGCAATAAAGTATAGTGCCATTTTTGGCCTTAAAAATTTATTAATTAATCTTATAATTAATATGGAAAATTAAAATTATTTATCTGAACATACACCCAAAGTTCTCCTTCCAACTTGAAACTAAAAAACATCCCAAGTAGCATTTTCCTAGGGTCAAGCAAAGTCTGCTTCCTCTTGTATTTTCAGAAATGGAGGAAAAACACAAACTCTACTTATTCTAGGTTTTACACCATTACTCCTCCTTGCTTTAGGAAAGAATAGCAAAAAACAAATAAAACTCCCTGTTGTTGATGGTTACCACTGTCATCTTTCAACATGGGGACATAACCCTTCTGTAACAGCAAAGGCATGAACAATGCATACCCCTGGAGGCTGGGGGACATGGCAACTGCCCATAGGTGATGGCAGCAGTGGCAGCGGCAGGGGCATGGCAGTGGCAAGCAGGGAGCTCCCACAGACAGTCCCAGCAGTGAGGGCACCGATGAGCAAGGCACTCATTGTCTCCTCCATTAATATAGTCTATATGTCTGTGAAATTAATGAGCCACAGATGCATCCAAGCCCTGACAATTGACTTGTAACACTCATATGTATTTGTGCTGTGTATGGCAAAGTGTGTGCCTCTGATTGCTGCGTATTATGTTTTTTTTCCCCCTGTATTTAGCTTTTTTTCTTTCCTTTTCTCCTCTGGGCTGTTGCTGAGGAGAAAACGTGTGGTCTGACCATGTAGGTAAGATAGGCCCTGTTGTTATGGCCATGTGCTCTGCACATGGAAAGCTGGGGCCTTGTACCTGGTATGACATGTAAAGTCCTCTGGCTGGATTGGCCAGGAGAAGCAAAGACTTCTTCAGGCAGACTGGTTGAGAGAGAGACTGAAGCTTGGCACTCCATGACTAGACTAAGGTGATGTCATCCTAAGGAATATAAGGTCAGCTAGGCTGATTTGGGGGAGAAGCTGCTAGGGACTGCTGAAGAGTAAAGTCAAGGGATGAAGGAATTTGGAGCTAAAGAAGGGGGAAGCTGGGGCAGAGGAGAGAGAATTGTCCCAATGTCTGGAATCTCCTTTCTCCTCCTTTTCTTCTCCTGTTTCTGAGGTTTTAAGAGATTTATACCAGGGAGGAGGGCATTGATTGATTGGGTTGGCTACCTGGGAGGAATTAGGCCTGGAAGTTTTTTAAGAGGGTTAAAACCTGGGAGTTTCTAATCCTACCAGCTTTGGACCAGGGTTGAGGTTTGCAACCTTGTAACAGAGAACCCTAGCCCTGTTACCAGAAAGCAGGCTGGTCTCTTTAAGACCAGAACTTTCCAGGCACAGCCTGTCGGCACGGTAGGGGTTAAAAGCTGAGCCTTGCTGGCTAGTCGGGTGACTGGGAAGGGGTAAGCCAGAACTAGAAAATCCCTGGGCTGAGCTGGCAAAGAGGCTTGGTGGCAGAAGGGGTGAACTCCTGATGAGTCCCAGAGAAGCTGTGGCAACTCCACAAGAAGCAGCATAGCAGACGGTGGGAAGTGGAAGCACAGAGCCATGGAAAAATGTGAACTGGCATACCTTAACGCCTTAATTTAGTTACTTTTTTGGTTATAGCCCATAAATATACTTTCAGTTTGTCTAGTAAACTGGTTGAGGCTGTAGGGGAGGAGGAGACCTCATTAGTGCTTTAGGGCACAGTCATAAAAGGATAAAGGGCCCAGTGCACTAGTAGGTGCAGCTGTATAGGGCCAGTGGCCCAGAGCTGGCTGCAGGACTTTGAAGCCGGGTCCCAGTGGGTGGATCTTGACTAGTAGCCTGAGCTATAAGAAAGGGGCCAAGCCTGAGGAGGCAAAAGACCCAGCAAGTTGGTGCCCCAGGGTGCAGGGTGAAAGGGAGCCATAAGGCTTGGTGCTGTAGTGAGTACAAAAGGAGAGCCACAGGCCCAGAGAGCATTAAGGACCCAGACTACCTACAGCCTAGGCCTAGAGGGTAGGCCAGGCTTTCCCCTTTTGTTTCTTTTGATGGTCCTTTGCTCCAGCCAAGCCATGTGTTGGGGCTAGCTGTAGCCAGTAATCAACTTGGCTCCCTCTTGAGTTTGTCCTGCAGTTTGTCTCAGCAGGTCATATAATCCAGCCCAGAAGTTTTGCAGTGTGTGTGTATGCTGGTTGGACTTGCAGTCCCCTCCCCGCAACTCCTCTGCCCACAGCCTCTCCATGGGAGCAAAATTACCACTCTACCTCTTCTTCTCCAGGAGCAACAAATGGCCCCTTGCACCACAACTAAACCACCAACTACAAGCAGCTTCCCGATATGTAGTGAACCCCAATCACAGGACAGCTCCAGCGTGGACCCTAAAACTAACACTCTAGGGAGCATTCCCAGACTGGCCTGGGCTGGGATAAAGTCTCTCTAAAGAGGTTCAACCAATGAACTGTAGTTGTAGAGATAACATCTATATTGTGTTTGTTTTTTATTTGTGTTTTGATTTTTAAAAATGTATTTACGGGTTTATACTGTTCATGAGAATGAGGATTTGTCCACGTGGGATACCCCAGTCAAATTTAGTATTCCCAGATTTCTGGGTGGGGACTGAAGTCACTGCTATAATTCATTGGGTATCCCAAAATGTGAACCTGACCCTTCTTACTGCTGACTAGTGCCCAGAAGGGTTACAGACTCTTCACTCCCTCTGAGAACCTTAACCTTGAACTCTGGTGCTTCCTGATCCAGGCACGTTCCTGGGTTCTGCCAGGCTGGAGCTGTCAGAGATTACAATAATATTTTCATGTTGCATCAGCCTAAAACCCTTCAAAGATGCTGGGGAGAGAGAGACAGAAGACACACCATTCTCACTATCCCTGAAATGCCTTGTAGCCAGGAGTATCAGCAGAGGTGAAGAAGATTCAGATGAGGGCCTTAAATCAGGGTCCCCCACACCCCATGTAACTGTTCTTACTGCTATCTGGAGGCAGGGAGATGGGTGGCTGTCTATCATTTTGGCCATAAATTCCATGCTGGATCTGAGAAATTTTCTCTATGGAGTTTTGTCAAAATTTGTGTATTACTGTAAAAAGTTTTGGTTTTGACTGGCATTTTTTGAAGAAAAGCTGTTTCACTGAATAATTCCCAACCAGCTCTAATAGATACATTCCAAGATTATTCAGATACCTAAAGAAAATATTGGCTTAGTTGTAGCTTTTTAAAAACATGAAAAATGTGTGAAGGACATTTGAAAATATATGTAAATTATTACATACATATTGCCTTTGTCACAAAATAAGCTAGAGGCAAATGCTGTTCTCATGAAAAGTCAGAAGGGTGTGAAAATAAGACCTAAAACAAAAGCCTGCTAGTACCTTCTCTGGAATAATATGCCTTTCCAAGGCTACTTTTACAATTGCACAATCTCGCCTTTTTCTTGTCTTTCCTTCCCACCTCCATGATTACGGTTGCTGCATCTTGTTTGAAATGACATTGTGTAAGCTCTCAAGGAAGGAATTATCTCCATCTACATTTGTTCACTAATTAGCAAATCAGGTCTGCCCCGATCAGAGTCTTAGGGTACTACTGCAATAAATAATACTAATGAAACATAG
>NW_017729008.1:10901736-10912150 GCF_001723915.1 Gavialis gangeticus | reverse complement strand
TGCCTTTCCAAGGCTACTTTTACAATTGCACAATCTCGCCTTTTTCTTGTCTTTCCTTCCCACCTCCATGATTACGGTTGCTGCATCTTGTTTGAAATGACATTGTGTAAGCTCTCAAGGAAGGAATTATCTCCATCTACATTTGTTCACTAATTAGCAAATCAGGTCTGCCCCGATCAGAGTCTTAGGGTACTACTGCAATAAATAATACTACTGAAACATAGGCAACTTTGGGATAAAACATATCAGAGATTTAGGAGTACTTAATAGCTTAGAGCAGGCAGTGAAGAATAATCTTTGTATCCAACAAGCTATAGGAGGAATTGGGTATAAAGAATACAAATTTTAGTTAGCCATGAGTGGGGTTTATGCTTATTGCTACTCCTCAACCATGTTGTGGCATTTGTTTAGTACTGACTCAGAGAGCAGTGTTGTCTCTGAAATCAGTAAACATCCTAAGCTGGTTCCCTTGTATATTCTTTTGAAACCTCTCATCTAATGATTGAATTAGCCAGATACTGCTTAGTTTGAAAGACCGGATTAGAAACCAGGAAAACATGGCATGACTTGTGTACATTGACCCATGTCAACCACTACCCCCAAAGTAAAGACACAGTGAATGATGATAACCAAAACAACATTCCTTTTATAGAGATTCAAAGATATTTCTATGGCAGTATATTTAGGAGAGCTGATAGGAAGACATGGAAAACTGAAGTTTATTAGAACACATGAAAAGGTAGCTACAGCGTGAAAATATTTATGATTACATTTTTGAAAAGATGTGCGCATTACTGTTAATGAGCTCACTATAATTTGAATCAAACATATGTTGCAACAATACCAAGAATGATAAAAACCTTCAAATAGAAGGTTTATTTAAAACACTAGAAATAAAAATGCACGTGGCAAAATATTTTTTTTAAAGGGCCCTTTATTTTTTAACACACATTTTTTTCTTTATAAAAACATGCCCACAGTAGTTGCAAGTTAAATTAGAACATTACATTTTTTTGAAAATGAAGAGGCAAATTCCATATTTACATAGCCACAGCTACACAAAGACAAAAAATCTGGTGAACAAGTAATGCTAAAACTTTACACCCTGCAGGCCATATGGACAGCCAGATCCAGCCAGTGGGTCCAATCTGGCCATTGCAGAAAGGGGTGAGGTGCAGCCCAGACCCAACCCAGCTATGCAGGCAGAGGGGGCATGGCCCAGCTTCAACCCAATTCTGCAGGAGGGAGGAGGCATGGCCCAGGGTTTGGGAATTCCCCACGTGGCACTTGGAAATTTGGCAGCTGGAAAGGGATGGTAGTATTAATAAACACTGCTCTCCTGCCATCAAATTTTCTGATCCATAAGGAGCCCTGCTGGCTGGATGCAATGGCTCTTTGAGCCAGATTTGGCCTGGGCAACATGGCTCGAGCACCCCTGTGGTAAACTATTAGAAACCAGAGACCTAGCAAAATGAGTCTCACAAATAACCATGCTTTTACCATCCCAGGAGCTGTTCCCTTTCCAAATACTGTCAGTTCTCTCCCATATACTGTAAAATTGATACCAATCCCAACCTGGCTATTTATCTGACCTAACCAGTGGGAGGAGGTGTCCACAATTCAGCATGGAGTACCTCCCTTCTACTGCACTTCTCATTTCAGCTGTGATAAGATTAAAATAATCTTTCCCTCATGAAAATTTCTCTCCTCCTAGTTCCTGTTCCTGCAAGGCACAACTCAACTCTTCCCTCAAGTCAAAGCACATTCAAAATGTTCAGCACCTTGTGGGACTGAGCATAAAATCCAGTGATGAAAACAACATCCACAGGCATTTTATCTAGATATAAAATGTCAATATGCCTGAATGGGCAATCATTCATGCGTTACAGAGGAATGCTTTTTATTGCTAGCAAGGAAGGACTCGAGCCAAACCAACTATCTTGACCTAGCTCTCACATACTCATACTAGGGACATTCTGTAGGCAATCATCATAAATGTCACTGAGCTGCAAATAAGAAGTGTGCATATTAGCAAAATAAAGATTCATTAGGGAGCCAAAACTTTTAAAGAAAAAATTGCTAAGGTTGGTAATATAACACAAGAGCTAGAGAGATGACAGGAAATTATTTCCTGGTTCTAAATGTATCAAGTGTAAAAAAGCTGGGTGATTTTTAAACACCCATTATGGCAAACTACTTTGAGTCTTTATTTTTGAAAGCACGTAATCCAACTAAAAAACAATAAATATTTTAGAAAGCTATCAGTGCACTACATAAAGTACGTACATTAGTTCAACAGTGTAGTCTCAGGCTTTATTTTTGTTTTCCTAATACCAAGTATTAAAAGAGATCACAGAAATAAGAACATCAAATCTTACTGAAATTAAAAAAGTACTTTTAAAAACAATAAGTAAAATTAATGACTTTTAAAATCCTAAACTTAAAAGATAAGTTAAATATACACATATTGCTGCTAAACAAATTACTAAGAATGTACACAATGATCTGAGTCAACTTTAAATACTTTAATTCTCAGAACTTAAGCTAAGGATACAAAACATGATACTGCAACTGCAGATATTAAACATCTGGTTTTTTGAAAGAAATGGCTCAAGTCTGCCATCTTGTGAACAATTGGCTCTCAAACTTTACTAGCATATTCCCATGGAAAGAGGGTTTTACAAATGACGATCTTTATAATAGGTTTTATTTTCAGAATTAAAATGCATGTTACTTACCAACATTAAAATGTTGTCAAAGAATTAAAGAGGAATAAGACAACAGGTAAGACTCTTAGGTAACAGAAAATAAACTTCATCCTATAATATTAGCCCTATCTTGCTGTCAAAGGAATTCACTTTGTTTTCTGATTGAAAAACTGCTTGTATTGCCATCAGGATCCATTTGCTGCACACCATTGCTGATTTTGTTTAAACTATTTGTGATTTTTCTCTATCTTATAATAAAGCACTTATAAAAGATGTACCTTATAATAAATGACTTATGTACATTGTGGCACCAAAAGAATCCACATACTTGATTTTTTCTCTTGTACATAATACAACAGAAGCAGCCTTAAATGCTTAGTTATATGTTGCTTCTCCATACACTTTTCTACTATCTGAGTGACACAGAATTTTTTCTTCCTACTATCTTCCACTTTTCTATTGAAGAAAAAAATCATCAATCTCAAATATCTATTTTTAGACAAAAATGCCACATTAGTGGAATTAGCAAGACAAAACCATTTTTAAATGGATAATCGTTGCAAAAGGATACAATAGTTTGGTTTTATAAATCTACAGAAAATTATTTAATCTACAGGATACTCTGAAACAGATCCTCAGCTAGTATAAAACTGGCATAGCACCTGTAAACCAATGAAGCTATGATAATCTACACATCAGCTGAGAAGCTGTTCCTTCTCTTTGGGCTCTTAAAATTAGAGGCTGGAATAAAAACAGTGTAGAAATCTGTTACGAGTGATGGGCAAAAGTTAAGAATTTCCCAAACCCAAACTCCTTTCCCCAGATCTTTAAAATTATATAACATGATTCCTATAAGTAGATTAAAACAAAACCACTGTTAGTGATAGCTGCATAAATTCTAAATATTGTGTAAATTACTTTGAGAACTTTCCTTAAATAACAATAGTGGGGCTACAGCACCTTTTATTTTGAAACAGACAGTATTGCTAAAATAACACTGCATCTTTTTTTCTAAATTCTTTGCTTGGGTCAATGTTGAATAAAATTTAAAAGACCCTTTAGTTCTTCAGCAAATGTGAAAATATATTAAGAGAGTCTGCAACAGCAAAGCAATTATGCCTCTTTCTCATTTCGTGTGTTTTTGCATTTCACTAATGCACAAGGATTATTAAAGATTCTTTGCTTGGAAATATCAGATTATTTGAAAGAACAGTCATCAGTTAGGGAAAATAAATGTGTTTTTTTAATGAAAAATAAGCATTTCAATACAGTCCTGTTTTTAAGTTAGTGAAATGTACTGAGGACAACAGTAGTAGCCCTCAGTAGAATTAATTCAGAATTAATGCATTCCATTGTAATTCCTGTTGTTAAAATCCTGAGGTACGTCGGTTTATAAATTTCAGGAGTGTTTTAAAGTTCCTAAGCACCTGTGTACAAATCATTCATTAACTACTTGTTTTCCAGGATCCTTCCCTAACGGACAGGGCTTAAAAGAAAAGTAGGATGTTTTAACCTGAGGGCAGTGTTACAGCGATGTTGTAGCTGTGATGGTCGAGGGATTAATGTTAGGGAGCATTTGCATTTTGTTTCCTTGTGCAAAATTTCCAGTTGAGACACTGCTGAACTCACTTAGGTAAGGATAAGAAGAGAGCAAAAGAGCAATCCTTATCTTTAGAAGGCAGACAATCCAGTAAGGCATTCAGAAAGCACAGCATCAATGCATGAGCTAGACAAAACACAAAAATGCCTGTGGATTATTTAAACACAAGCACTCTTTTTCATACAGTCAAGGAAATACCTATTCCCCTACAAGTCAAAAAAGGTCAATCAGTAATAGAGATCAGAATTCTAAACAAAAACTCCTGGAAAACCCATCTGAACTTTTTGGGCACGTCCAGATGAGCACACACATGCATTTCCCCGGGGCAAACAGCAGCAGCACATAGCCGTGCCAGTGCTACTTGTCCTTGGTGAATGCCAGTGCACACGCACTCTGGTGCACAGCAATTTGCCGCAGGGTGGGGCTGAGGAGGTTGGGGCCAGCACCTGGGCTGGCCCCAGTGGCCTTACCTGGGGTCCTGGGGGCCTCCAGGGGCTCCAGCAGTAGCAAGCTGGGTGAGTGGAACCTGGCCAGCTGTTGGAGCCAGCCAAGCTCCAGTTTCAGGCAGTGCATGCTATAGGCATATGCACCACCCCACTTTTTTCTGCCACGTTTTCTTGACACTGGGATCTCAGTGTCAAAAAAACCCTGCCACGCTGCAAATTAGCAGTGCAGCGATTGCCTGCATGCGTGGCACATGGAGTTTGCAGCGCCACAGACAGGTCTGCAGCGCTGCAACCACACATGCACACTTATCTGGACACGCCCTTCCAGTTGTTCATACACTAAAATGAAGGTGGGGTCATAAACTTGCATTTTAAAACCTGACATACATAGACCCATAGCCTAAAAGCTTATTTATTGTTTTAGTTAAAAAGCATATAAAATAGAAGAGTCACAGGACGCTTTTCTGTTAAGTTCTGTTGCACCGAAATCATGGTACTTAGATAACAGCATGGGCTGGGCTCAAAAACAATGTTGAGTGGTGGCACCTCAAATGTAGTCCAGCACGTGCTTCTGTTACAATTTCAATGTGACAGAGCCAACTATGAAAAAATGAGTGGGCTCTCCAGGCACTATATACAGATTAACAGTAAGTCTCTGTTACAGGAGGCAAGACACAAGAACAAGCAGGAAGCAGGGGTGTGCTTTAAATACAATACACAAAGAAATTACTCACTGAAAAGTAGCTGTACGCTCTCCTCAAGAGAAACAGAGTTGTGGAAGACAGTGGTGGGTGAGATCTGAGTCAGCCGTGCAAGTATGATACAAGTACATGGATGGGATTCTGAGCCAGAGAACACTGATCTGTTTTTCATAGATGAGAAATACTGTACAGCTGTAGGTCAGTAACAACACAGCTCTCAACTTTCTGAGAGAGACTTCCTCTGCAGAACTACTGGAAGAGCACCCGCTGCTGGTGCAGATCTGAATGCAATATTTCAATTATAGAACAAAAGAGAGCGGGAACACCCCGCATGCCACACCATTTTTGTATACAGTATTGTGTATACAAAACTAATAAGTGACTAGAAAATGAAGAACCAAAGAATGCTCTGAAATCCAGTTGAAGTTATTTACTGATAGGAAGAATCACATTTTCTGATTCAAAGATAATACACGATTTTTAAAATATATCTGTATGTGCAGATGCATTTGCACCTTTGTAGAAATCAAACATACATTTTACTTCTATACAATGTATATATATAAAATATTTTTACAAGAACAATTAGACAGTATAACTAACCAAGATATTTGAAACAATCGCTTCTACTTGAAAGTGCTCTCACACTTCACTTCAGTACAAGCCTATTAAACATATAACTTTGAGTCTTAAACAGCCTATTATTTTAAAGTGTCAGTTATGCTTGGCTCCACTATGCAAAGATATGTTTTAGTCTGGTGCACAAAATCTCTCCCCTTTTAACAGGTCACATTATAAAATGCAGTTTATCTTTTTGAACAGTGATATTCATTCCTTTAAAAGAAGGTACATGCACAAGGGCTGCATTGTATTTTATAAACATTGATTTGTGATACAAATTTCAAAACACCTTAGTGACTTAAATGCCTGAGTTATACTGGAAAACAGACCGTAGGCTCCTAGAAGCAAATTCTCACTCAGATTCATTAGTATGTAGGTGTTTTTTAAATTTTAACGTTTCAATGGACAGAAGATTTTCCCCCAACCTTTAACATGCTTGGATGGAATGTCTTATCCTGCTCACTTCTATTGTTCTATAAACATTATCCAACAGTTATAAGAGTATTAACTGCTGAAAGACTTAAAAAAACCCATAAATTAAAATGTAAAATCAAAGTGCCTATCATTAATTAGCAAACATAACTGAAGTTTTATTTGTGCTGATCTCCAGTGAAAAGTCATACACTTTGAAACTAATACTTGAACTTGTGCTATGGAGTAGGAGCTCATCAACTGGTGATCATGGGAGGTGAAGAGGGATCTAGAAATACTGACTGACCACAGGATAATGAGCTGCCAGTGTGATACGGCTGTGGGAAAAAATATCTAATGAGATTTTAGGATGCATCAAGAAAGGTATCTTAAATAGAAAAACGGAAATATTAATGCCATTGTGCAAAGCATTTAAAACCTTATTTAGAACAGTGTGTGCAGTTCTGACTACCAATGTTTAAATCAGGATAATTTAAACTGAAAGAGGTACTAGAATGACTAGCAGAATGGAGATCCTATCCTATGAGGAATTAAGAGTGAAGGGATACAACTGCTGTACTCACTACCATGACACATGCAGCTTTCTCCACAAAATAGGGCTCCAAAATTTGGGTGCATGTCTTAAGCAAGGTAGCTGACTTTTGTGCTGGAATGGAAGGATGGAGATGCTGTAACAGCTGCCTCTGTTTCTCTCTGGACAGCATCCATCAGGGGAAGTCCAGTTTTAACCCTCTCACAGCCACTGCCAAATTGGCAGTAACTTTTGGCTGAAGCTGCCTACAAGCTGGCTAGAGGGAGTGAGTTGCTCCATGCAGTCAGCTTTCAGTCATGATTCATGACTCTGGGAAAACCTTTTCTTTTTTTTCTTCATTCTGTCTTCTCAAAACAAGGTGCATATGGCTGATATATAAGAAAATTAGAGAAAATTTTAGAAAATTCATCAATACTTTTAGGATTTCAAATATTTAGGAGGCAGAAAACATATATATTAATGGGAAACACCGGTCCAAGTTCATATGGATATAAGCTGGTCACCAAAAAATTAGGCTGCAAATGAAAAGAATGTTTCAAACCATTAGAGGAGCAGAGTTCTAGACTGGCCTTCCAGAGAGAGCAGTGAGTGCAAGGAATACACTCTGCTGTAAATTAGAGCCATAAAACTTCAAAGAAGAGATTATATGACAAGTGATCCTGAAACTGGAAACTAAAACTTGCATTACAAGGCATTGATATGTTCAGTTTGTTGGCATCTGCAAGAAAGAGTTGAAAGAAGACCGTATTGCTGCGTGTGGCTGCTTACAGATACAGGAAGGGTCTAATGGCATGGGGCGCATGTTTCCTGACCCTGAACGTGTCTACACAAGATGTTAACTGTGGAGTTGCCTAATTAGCCCCCCAGATTAGCTCCCCAGTAAATGTCTCAGCGTCTACATATGAAACCCTATTAGGCCACAGAAAACTAGTAAACTCCGCAGCAGGTGAACATTTGTAAATACAAGTACTGTCCTACTGCAGAGCTTTCATGTACAGCAGTGCACATGTAGACACTGTCTGGGCTGGCTGTGGCAGGAGGCAGCTTCAGTGAGGGGGCTACCTGCCAGCTAGTCCTGCACTGAAGCACCCGCATACCCCACCCAGCTTCTTTGTAGCATGCTGACCCTGGCTGGAGCAGCCCTGGGCTGGCAGGCTGACCCCCTTGGCCCTCTGCCAGTTGCGGCTGCTCCAACCCAGCACTACCAGGAGCATATGTAAATGCAGCACCAAGGAGCAATACACTCACACTGGAGTTTATTGCTTCCCATTAATATCCATGTGTAGGTGCACCCACTGTGTTGCAAGATCCAGTGAGAAACTAGCCTCAAAGGTGGGATGTTGTTCCCTAGTCATGATAGGAGCATGGAGCAGCGGTTGCCATGAAGTTGAAAAGCTTCTCTTAGCTCTTGGTACTTGAGGCGAGTTCAATATCTGGTGAAATATGTGCTTTAGTCCAGCGGTTCTCAACCTTTTTAGTACCAGGACCCATCTGTAAACATCAACGGCCAGTACCAACCCACAGCCCCCTGGCCCTGACAATGCCCCTCACTCCAGACCCACAGCCCCCCACCCTCTAGCCCTGCTTGTGCCCTCCACTCACAGGCCGCTGCCCTCTGCCCCCAGCCTCCCAGTGTGTGGTCTTGGAGGTGGGTGGGTGTGAAGCATGGGGAGGCATGTGCCCCCCAATTTGTGTGGGTACAGGACTGCAGCCTGGCTGGACCAATGCAGACAGGAGTCACCTCCACAGCCTAGCAGGTGGATCCCAGTGCAGGAGGGTGGAGTAGGGCAGCGAGACTAGTTGCTGCCACCACCATGAACCCCATGCCAGCTGTGCCACCAGCAGCACAAGGAGTAACAGCTGCGGGGGAGGGGGCCACGCTGCCCTCATCTCCTTCCATGGCCAGCCGCTTACATGTTGGGCTGCAGCTCTACCCTGCCGCCATGGCCCAGCTGCCAGCAACCAGTCTCACTACCCTGCTCCACCCCACCCACTGGGCTACAGAGGCAGCTCCTACCCATGCTGGTCCAGCCAGGCTGCAGACCCATGCCTGCACAAATCTGTGGTGGGGTATGTGCCCCCTCACTCCTTGGCACATCACCTGTGTCCTTCGCACCCCCCACTATGCGTCTGTGCCCCTCCCTGCCCTACGGACCTACCTGCAGGGAGCTGCTCTCCACCCTGCCTGGCTGCCACATGCATGGGTGAACACATGCATCTGGTGCCCCCTGCATCTCACTCCCTCAGCCCTAAGCAGCCCCTTGCAAGCTGGAACGCTGCCAACCTACAACGGGAAACCCAAACTTTTTGTGATGTTTTTCTGTGATTGTACACAACCTTCTCAAATAATCTTGCAACCCACTTTTGGGTTGTGGCCCACAGGTTGAAAAACAGTGCTTTAGTCTAAACTGGTGGTTCTCCACTTTTCTAAACTCAAGGCACCCTTTCAAAGCTTTTCAAAATTCAACAGCACTCTATTTAAAAACCATAGCAGCTAACACAGTAGGCACTCTATTTAAAAAATGAACATCATATATTATAACATAAGCATTATCATTATTATAACATGTTCTTAATTGATTAATTATATTATATTCACCACACTGCCACTGCTGACATGGCCAGGTGGAACTGTACCATGCACCTCCTCCACAGCCAGATTGGGAAGTGGATGTGGCAGGAGTACACGCACTCTTGCCGTAGCCCTTTCTGGTCCAACCCTGCAGAGTCTCTCCTGGAAACAGAGGCACGCAGCGCGAGTGGAACTGCCCCATATTCCTTTTTTTCAGGAGGCACACTGGAGCTGAACTGAAAAGCAAGGGGCTGCAGAAGAAAGCCACACCTATGTGCATTACCTTATGCAGGCAGACACACCACTTCTGCTGCAGCTCTTCCTGGTTCAGCTCCAATATGCCTCCTGAAAACAGGCACGTAGGGCAGTTTGACCCCACAACAACAGCAGTCTAGAGATACATGCCACTGCCACCAAGTAGACCTGCCCCACATGCCTCCATATACAGAAGGCACATTGGAGCCAAACTGGGAAAAGCTACAGAAGCAGCCTCACTGCCAGCCTCAGCCTACGTAACACACCTGCTCAACCCAGCCTGCCACCCCATAGCTGTTTGCCCCAACTGATCCAAGATGGCCTGAAGCCTCCAGCAGGGCCTAACCCTCCATCCACTCCCAGATTTTGTACCCCTGTTCCAGTCTGCTGCCCAGCCTGCCACCAAGCCGTGGTCAGAGAACAGCTTGGGGAGGGAGCCTGCGCTGCCTGTTGAACTCTCCCTCACCATCACTGCCACAGCTGCCTTGGCAGGCCACCACAACTTTCACCTCCACTTTCACCAAAAGCACACCCTGAGTGGCTGAAC
>NW_017729008.1:10894701-10901725 GCF_001723915.1 Gavialis gangeticus | reverse complement strand
TGGCCTGAAGCCTCCAGCAGGGCCTAACCCTCCATCCACTCCCTATCACACAGACACTGGCCAGGCCCAGCTGGCCCTCCACTTCCCACATATATCCCTGCACAGCAACAGACTCATTACAAGACAATTTATCAATATTTTTTAAATTTCCCATGAATTCTTAACAACAGGGATCCTGGTTTTCTCGGTTTAAAAAAAAATGCGAATTCTGATTAAAAAGGCATGCAAATCACAAATTCTCTGGTTTTAAAAACCCAAAATGCACATTTTTGCATGATTAAAATGAAACACCACTATACATAGAGGTATCAGTTGAACACAATATTTTATTGATATATTTACAATTGTAAAGCAATTTTGAAGCCTACCACTGCCTCAATCACTATAATAACTTCTAAATACCTGTACATTTTGGTGTCTGATTTTGGGATTTTTATCATCAAAAATCAAGAGCTCCCCTTGCCCCTTCACTCACCTTGATGCAGGTCCAGCTGTGGCTGTGCCCCCCATGCCCTCTTTGGAAGTGTGCACAGTAATGAGGAGCTGCCCTCCCTCCCCATACAAGCCATCTGCAACCCTGTCCTGCTCCCTGTCTGGGACCTGAGATCACAGATTCCAGCTCCAGGTCCCAAGCCCTGTGCACCACTCCAGCTTGGCAGCTGCCTCAGCCCCAACCCCACCCAACTCCCCCCTCCCTCTGGTAGCCTCAATTCCTCCTACCCCCCCAAGCAGATTTAAAAGCGGGGAGCTGCTCTCCAGGCTGCCTGGTGGACATGTGCATGTGTACATGCGCACATGCACATGGTGCCTCCTGCTGATCACCCTTCTCCCACTCCCCTCAGCCCCTTGCAGGCTGGAATTCTGCCAGGCTGCAAGCAGAAACCCACCATTTCCCACACTTTTCTCCTTAAAATGAAAAAGGTCTGGGTTTTATCACATTTTTCCATGGTGAACTGAAAACCTGGATCCTTGCTTCAGCAAATGATGGACCTATCTTGTCAATACAGATATGAAGAAGTTAAACCAATCAGCTAGGCTAAGTATAGGCAGTCAAAAAGCCTGACGCTGAATTGATTCACTCTTCAAAGGTTAGTCTGGAGATTGAACCAATAGGCAAGTGAACAGATGTTCACCTTTGATTCCAGAAATGCAGCCACATGCCTGCAGTGGCCCAGGCCAGAAGCCAGGAGACACTAGAGCACACCTCCTTACTCAGCTGGAGCAGACAGCTTGAGCCAAGGCTAACACATCCACCTTGCAAGAGGTGGTTTTGCAGGGGAGGTACAAAGCATCCTGGGGGACTGTGAGTTTACTTAAAGCTGGAGGGGACCTGGGACAGAAATTCAATAAACCAATTTAACCTAAATCAGTTAAGTCTGATACTGCATCCATCCAGGTTTATCTTAAACCAGTTTTGGCCATTTTGAGTGCAGTTTATACACAGTGGACTTCTGTTGTGTTACACATTTGAACCAGTTTCCAATCACTTATACTAGTTTGTGTGTAATTTCTGTCCCCAAGTCTTAGCGGTGTTCCTCTCTTTACCTCTTGCTTTGGCTGAACCTCTTTCCAATTACCGCAGGGCAGCTGCACAGGAACAGGAAGTGATTAGGCAACAGGGCTCAACCTGATCCCACACTCCTTTGCCATTCTCTGCGGCTTGCTCTCCAACTCCACTTTCTGCTTGATCTCTTGGCTTCCTGACCTGCCTTGCTCACTCCTCCTGACCCTGGGTGACACCTCAATCCCCAAGTGTCCCCAGGCCTGACTGCACATGATCTGGCATGACAGTAGATCATGAGTTTCTCCTGCAGTCACTTCTTATTTAAGCTCTAATAAGCCTCCTGAAAACAGGTGTGTGGAAACCACAGTAGAAGTGGTACTGACATAGCAGGACCCTGGCTGGTTCTTCATAGATTTCATAGACATTAGGGCTGGAAGGGACCTCACAAAATCATCAGGTCCAGCCTCCTGCCCAAAGAGCAGGCAGTCAGCAGGGGTCAAATAATCCCAACAAGATAGGCATCCAAGTGTTTCTTAAAGGAATCCAGAGTAGGTGCCTGCACCACCTCTGTAGGGAATCTATTCCAGACCCTGGGGACTCGGACAGTAAAAAAGTTTTTGTTGCAGCACCCCAATTGAGAACTACTGGTCTAGGCAATAAAGAACCCTGCAACTTGTATACAAGATTAGGTAAGGTTATTGTAATGGCTTTTCCTAGTGCAGGTTTCTTCCCCATTTATCCCCTCTCCTTTGAAGCCTCAATATGCTTACGGTATGCGTTCCACTATCCAAACCCTTCTGGATTAACATGCATTACACAGGTGCCTACAGCAGGTTCAATGACCCAAGTGTTCCCTTCCATTCCTGTGGTCATAAATATTTTATCTCTACTTCAACATTTTCCAAGTACTGTTGTGCATTACCTTTTTGCTTGGGGTTAGGAGCAGACCCTTTTTGCTTTGGCAAGTCCTTGGAAGGGTGAGCTGTATACATATTTACTAAAAAATAACAGTATTAAAATGACATATGCCTGTAAACATCTCTCTCATTTCACAGTATTTGTAGAATATTTGGTTTTACCTTGGAATTTTTCCTGATGATGTTTTTATTTATCCCAGAACCTCTTAAATTTGGTTAATACCTGGTCATATTAAGAACAGATCCAATCTCACATAGAGTTGCAAGAATTTAAGCATCCAACACATTACACTTCCTCCACCCCCAAAGGAAGAAAATAATCACAGAGAAACACACTTAATTTCAGGGCCTATTAACCCTATTCATTGCAGAAAAGGCATAGAATTTGTTCTTTCTAGGAATACAAAGATATACAAAATCACCACATAAACCTCTGGATTTCTTCACTATTTGGCCATTGGAACGTTTTGTTCAAAAAGAGATGTAAAGTTACTGCATTAACAATGACATATAAAGTAAACTCAAGAAGCTGCTGAGAAAGAGGTGGAAAAGGAATATTTAGCCTATATATTAAAAATGGCAAAATGAAGTAACGGAATTCCAACAGCTTCTGAGGAACTGTGACAGCAAACAAACATACAAAAAATACTAAGTTCCAGAAAATGGATTTTGATTTCAGTGAATCAGTAAAACTCCACCCAGCAAATATGTAAACTGGAACTAATACGTATTTCACAAATTCATGTCTTTGAAAGATTTTTCTCCATATATAGAATGTGTAATGCCTGTTATCTGCAAGCAGATACTTATGAACATAGGTAAATTTCCAGACCAGGAATAAAGAAATGGCAATTAGTATGCCATAGTGCCTTGGGTGCTTTCGTAATGACTGAAGGAAATTTCCAATTTTACAAGGAGTTATTAAGTAAGGAAAGGAAAAAAAGAGGGTAAAGGAGAAAAAGTAGAACAGCTGAGGGAAATGCAAGCAGGCTTCATGATTACTCCTGTCTCCAACAACTATTCCTCCATTGATGACCACAAAAGTAAAAAATGCACTTACTGAAAGGATATATGGCCAAATCAAAACTACAAGTGCAACAAGGTTTTTAAAGGACGTGATGTGCTTTATAAGGAACTGTAGTATTCTGATTATTTCTGAAAATGATTCTTTCGTAGATGAAAACTTTTCTTCTTTCTTTTTCAACAATTCAGTCTTCCATGCTTCATTTATCCTTTCTGCAACAACACTTCCCCCACAGAAAATAGTCCACACAATATTTGTCTGACGAAACATAAAGCCACAAAACCCAAGCAGGGCTGAAGTTTTATGGTTACCATAAAGGCACATCAAATATGAAAAAAGAGTAAAAAATGTTGATCCTGTGTCTGTATAATAAAGGAATGTAAAAAAATAAAGGGTAGGAAATACTGCAAGAGTTAATGTAGATAATATTCTCTGGAAACCAGACACAGCCTAGAGAAGGGAGGGGAAAACAGAATTAGTAGTATTACTTCTACTGAAGAACAAAACATGCCAGTAGTTAAAGAGTCTATTCTTTAGAGTTCTAGTACCATAAAGTAACATTTCTTGTGCTCTTTGATTCCACTTTTTATTGTAACAGCACATACCTTGCATTCTGCTATGCTAATACAGAGTACAAAACAATGAAATAAGAGAAGGAACAGAAGATTGCACACTATTTGTGCTGAATTAAAAGTGAACTGAAAACGAAATGACATTAACATAACATCAATAATATTTCAGGTCTTTATATAATGACTATTGTGGTTCTGCTGCTGAAAATATTGAAAAAATGCAGAGTGGTTCCCTTGGTTTCCCTATGTATATTTGAGTGGTCCTGCTGAATTCACTATGCGTTCACTATACACATACAGGCACGTTGTGAACTCAATAGGACCACTCAAATATCTAAGCATTTTCACAATGGAACCACAAAAGCTGCCACCATCCAGGCTCAGGGGACAGCACTCAATTATTAAAAAACAAAACAAAAAACCACAAAATTTTCAATTGTTTGGGGGGATAAAAAAACTCAAAAAACACATGCTCTACTGGAAACAGCAGTGCGCTACTTTGACACAGCTCTCCAGCGTCTGTAGAAATCGGGTGCTTCAGCTGTTTTTTTGGCACTTTTAGCTAAAGCCAATTCAATCAGCTATTAGATAAAAGCTCCAAAAAAGCCCCACTAAAGAGCCCACTCTCTACAGACATGGGGAAAGCTGGGTGCAACTAATACGCTGCCTCTTCTGGGCATGTGCTGGGCTCGGTGCAGGAGCACCCTGAGTTTAAAGTGCCATTTTTGGGGGGTTTTCCACATCTGCAAGCAGTCTGAATTCATATCCTCTAATTTCAGCTCCCTCTCACACCCCAGAATGCATCAGTCCACAAAGGAACAGTTACTATAGCCTCCACTGAACCTGAACCATAAACGGTTAGTTTAATTTCTGATCTGTGATATACTTTCCTTTAGATATCTTTCCAAAAACATCTGCTCAGCTGCAAGTTATGAGTTTTATGCGGGCCTGTCCCATGCGATTCAGACTAGATGGTCCCTTCACATTATAAAATCTATGACTATTAACTTTGCGCACATAAGCAGTCCCCTTAACACAGTGGTTCTCAACCATTTCAGATTCAAAACACCCGATGGAAAATGCTAGCTCTCTGCTTTCCCTCATTTCTCTGACTACAGAAAAATAATAAAGCAATGCTTCCACTGCAAAGACCTCATAACAACCATGGCACTCAGAATGTTTTTGATGCTCTAGATTCCTATTTGAAATCTGTGGGTATATGTTGTGAATTGTGTGTAGGTATGTGCACAACTAAGAGTTCCATTATTGTGCACCACTGTAGAAGGACATTGCGGTACCCTAATTGAGAATCACTGAATTAATTTCAGTGGGACTATCCACGTGTATAAAGTTAAACACAAATGTCAATCTTTTCAGGAACAAGCTTTAAGGAAAGCAGAAAAATCTGTGTTTAAAGAAAAAGACACGGATCATCACAGCAATGTCAACTGGCAGTATGATTCAAGTATCTGTATCTAGATAAAGCTGAATATAACTCAGACTCCTTACAACATAAACTAAGGGCCTAGGCTATTTTTAAAACTTGCCTGCATTATTGTACATAACTTCCCTAGCTCAAGTGTGTAAAGGATTTAGACTGTACCTTGTTTTTCTGATGGATCTTGCCCAAAAGCAAATACAGCAAGTAGAAGTTGCCAACACTGAAAAGGAGGTTAATAAACCTGAGCATTCCTGTCGAGCACACTACGCTTCCAGACCATCCAAAGAGCCATGCTGCAGGCTTCACTATTCCAACAGACACCAGGTATAAGCCAGGTAATGTAGTGATCATAGGGTCCCACTTCAAAATGAAAAAAGATACAGGGATTAAAGGAGTTGGAAAGTATGAAACCACACCAGATATAAACAAGAAAAGCTTAAGAAACCTAAGTCTCTGGCTTCATTGAGATGCATACAGAAAATCATTTGCTCCAAACAAGCTTTATACATCATAAACCACCCTACTTGCACACAAGGTATACGTTCCCACTGTGTTGGTCACACACTTAAATGTGTTGCTCGCATGAATATACATACAGGTATAGCACATATATATAAGCCAGTGTTTCCCAACCAGTGTGCTGTGGCACAAAAGTGTGCCATCAGAAATGAACAGGTGTGCCGTGGAAATCTGCCATGGCACTGAGCTACAATAGGTAGGAGGATGGGGAATGCCTTAACAGGTGTGCCGCAGAAAATTTTTATTAATGCAAGTGTGCCCTTGGGCTGATAAAAGGTTGGGAAACACTGATATAAGCACATGTAACATACACACATAGTGCGTGCACACAGCACAAAAATGTATAGCGTGCATGCACAAATAATGCCCACATATATTGTGCGTACATATACAGTGCCTATATATATATTAGTGCACACACATATATGTAGAGCACGGGGGAGGGGGGGTGTATATACAGTGCACACTTGTATATGTCGTGCACAGGGATGTGTGTGTGTAGGTAGATATATACAGATAGTGCACACATGTATATGTAGTTCACGGGGGGGTGTAGATAGATAGTGCACACGTATATGTAGTTCACAGGGGGGTGTAGATGGATATATAGAGAGATACAGTGCACACATGTATATGTAGTATATAGTGCACACATACGTATATGTAGTTCATGGGAGGGGTGTAAATAGCTAGATAGACAGACAGAGTGCACACATGTATATGTAGTGCACAGGCGTGTGTGCCCACATGCAGCATATTCAAAAATTTACCAAATACACGTGTGGTGTGCGCACACCCCCCCCCAAGCATGCACACGTAGTGCACCCGCACAGTACACATATGCACAGTGCACCCGCACAGTACGTGTAGGCACACACACGCCCGCCCGCCCGCGCTGTACACACGTAGCGCACACGCTCGCGTTGTATCGACACAGCGCCCGCGTCCCAGCCCCCGGGGCAGGCGGCGGCGGCGGCTGCAGGGCCGAGGGGCCGGGCCGGGCTGGGCTGGGCTGGGCGCACCTGGCGGAAGCGGGCGACGCAGTAG
>NW_017729008.1:10878701-10894457 GCF_001723915.1 Gavialis gangeticus | reverse complement strand
GCTGCCCTGCAGGGCTCGGTGGCGGCCGCGCTGCTCAGCCCGGCCCTGGTGAGCGCCCGCACCCCCCGCTCGGCCGCACTGCTGAACTGCCGGGACCAGGCCCTGCCCCTTTCCCGCCGCCGGGCCGGGCCGGGCGGCCTCCCTCCCCCCTGCGCACAGCCGGGTCCGGCCCAGGAGGGACCATCCACCCTGGGCAACAGGATGGAGCAGCGCTGCCTGGCGCTGATGCGGGGTGCGGCTGTCAGCTCGGGCTGGCTGTGTCGGCCGGCCTGGTCCCACAGGCGCAGCCCCCCGGCCTTCCTTCGTCAGGGCTTTGTGCCAGCACAGCAGTCCGCCTGGCCGGAGTAGGCCGTAAACCTTTTGACGTTGATCCATGCTGTGGCCAGCAGCATCTTGAATGAGTCGCGTTTTTAAAAGCGGTCATTTTCAACGGTTTTCATGTCCATCTCATATCTGGGCCCTTTGCTCTTATTTCAGTCCGTAAATATTTTCAACATCTGACCTGACCTTTTGGCTCATTTTATGGGAGGGAGATACGAGTTCATGAAACAACCATGGGGCTCTGCTGCTGGATTAACTTCTTTTACATTGTTTGCTATGGAAGCATGTACTGCATCCTTATTTCAGCTATTTTCTCACTGGGGGGTGCATCTACACATTCAGTTAATGCAACTGAATATACTCTAGCTTGGGCAAAATGCGGCTCCTGAGCTGGATGCGGCCTGCCAGGGCCATTCTATCTGGCCTGCGGGAACCCTTAACAAATTTAGAAAATTAATATTTATCTGTCCCATCTGCCTGTCATGTGGCCTCTGATGGCTTGCCAAAACTCAGTAAGCGGGCCTCCGCCTGAAATAATTGCCCATCCCTGCTCTAGCTTAATCTGAGCTGGAATAAACTAATCCTGACATCGCAGTCTAGACATGTGTTTAAGTGCAGTAATTTCTGCTGGTGCTGGTGGGACTTTCCAGCAGCACAATCAGTCTACTGCACCCTAATTGCCACGCCTATGTAGCTGGTGATGCTTTGCTGCGCAACATATTAGTCTGCTGCACAATAAAGCGTCTCTTGTAGACATGCTTACTGAGTCATACCATTGACTTAAGTGGGACAATGTGTTGTCCATTCAGAATAAGGCTTTCAGAATTTAGCAGAGGTCGGAGATCAAGAAGTAATGAAGAAAAAAAAGTGTTTCTACCCAATTCAGAATTGTATTATTTTAATAATCTTTTTCTGCTGTTCTGTTCTACAGATTGTTGATCCATTTCAGGTACTTGTAGCAGCAAACAAAGCAGTTCACCTCCACAGGATTGGTAAAATGAAGACCAGAAGTCTTTATGCAGAAATTATTTTCAACCTCTCCCCAAACAACAATGTAAGACTTTGCTGAGCAAATACATGTGTCACTGGGTGCCAGAACCCACAGGGACTAATTGCCTTTCTTTCAGGCACCTGGATTCCAAATGAAACTCCGTGGCCTGCATTGGGTAACTAAGTTCTCTATGAATTGTGAACCACGCTAGTAGTGCTCAACCTCCAGCTCTCAAAGCCATGCCATCTGGCCTGTCGGTCTTCCGTGGGTTCTGGAAATTTGGTGGTAGGGGAGCAATGTTAATTGCTTCCAGAGCCACCGTAATTAACGCTGCCACCGCTCCCCTACCACCATGCTTCCAGACCCATGAGGAGCCCTGCAGCCCACATGACATGGCCTCATATCCCAGGTTGCACCAGTGGATGGTTGCTCTGCAGCTGGATCCAACACATGGATTCAGACTGGCGTGCAGGGTCACTCCACAGCCAAATCATCCCTGCAGATGTAGCCGGCACACTGACCTCACATTCCATCCTCACACTGGATTCGAGTCATAAACTGGGCCCATGAGCAGGATCCAGTCTGCAGGGCTAGAGAGATTGAGCACCACCATTCTATACAATGATTTAGGAGGGTTTGAAGTCTGGCAATGGAATTCAAAAAATCTGTGTTGAACCTGGATTTCTTACTTTCTGCGTAAGTATTCATACTGCTGGGCTGTTACATAAAAGGCGGCCATCTCTTTTTATTGCCATGTTTTTAAATTCAAGTGGCAGTGGCTGCTGTGTTTTGTGGTGTCTCTATGTGTTAGCTAAAGAGGTTTACCAGATTGGGCCTGCTGGAGGATTTATGCAAATGAACACCTCATTTGTAGATCCTAAATCATTGGTTCTCAATCTTTTTGGACTCGGCACCCCTCCATAACTCCGTTTCAAAACATATATATTACAGTGCTTACTACTTTGCAGAGGAGGTAGGCAATTGGGGTGGGGGGTCAGCTAGGCAAGGAAACACCTGAGTGTGCGCTTATCTGCTTTCCTCCTCACACCTTAGGCATCCTTCAAAAGGTGCTGCCATGGTCCCTTGTTGAGAATCACTGTCTTAAATGAACTTAAAGAGTGAGATAAATACTGAGCTGTTGAGCAGCAATGCGGCACAAGGCCAATTTAGCAGAACTCTTGGTGCCTACAGAGCTTTAATGGTAAAAACTTGGGTGCCTTTGGTCTTTTTACCACCTAAGAGGTTATGTGGGAGCTTTATGGATCAAACTTGGAATTTGGTGCTTGAATTCCACCTGCATCCTACTTAAGATGCCTAAGTACTTGTGTGCACCTGGACCCCAGCACCCCAGTAAGGCAACTAAAATAGTAAAGCTTCTTTGGTCACATTTCAGTGCATGCTTACCTTCCAGTGCTGTGCTGTCTTCTCTATTGCATCCATGACAATTAGGAATGTTGATTTCCCCAGATTTTATGAAGTCAAATTCTATAATAATTTTTCTTTAGAAAAACTAAAAAACAAAGTTCTCTATGAAAATTGTAGAATACTTTTCCAGCTTATATTTATTCATTTGCTACACTTGTAAGAATATTAAACTACTGAGACATCATCGGAGGAAACTACTGTCAGTGTTTGAAATTAACTTGAGGCCTTAATGTTAATAATAAGACTCATAAACTCTAAGAAAAAGTGAAAAGCCTCCGTTTTGGTTCGTTCTGATGTTGGGAACATGACTTACCAAAGTAAATTCAGATTTTATTAAGCAGTTAGCCGTAACACGACCAAACAGCTAAAAGTTTTAAAAACCATCATAATACAAAAAGTAGATTTTGTCTCTTCCTTTATTTTGCATCCTTAGAACACACTTTATCCTTGTATAGTGCAAGGATAACATTCTACAAAAATAAAATAAATTGATTCACATAAGCTGTAGGAAAAGAATATGCAATTCTTTTCTTGCGAACTTTGCAAATGCAAAAATTGTCCAAATAACTGAAGCATCATTGGGTAACAAATACCCTAATTTTGGGCCCAAATGAACAAGAGATGTCTTAGCACAGATTGGAAAGTGTAATTTTATTTTTTGGCTGAAAAGGTAAAAAAAAGGTTATGTAACCAAAAGTTTACCTGGCCAGTGCCACTGGTCTAAATCAGGTTGGTGGCCTACAGACTGTAGGCCAGATCAGATCAGCCAAACAGTTGCATCCAGCCAATGGAGCTAGGCATTGGCAGGAATTTGCCAGCAGGAGACTGGTGGCACTGCAGGCCAGGGCTGGTGGGGGTAAAGGGCAGGCAAGCTGTGGCAGCCTACTTTCAGGTCTGGCTCTTTCTAAAGCTCCTAAAAGTTCTAAATCATTGGTACTCAGCCTTTCTGCCCTGTGGACCAGGTAACTAGTACCAGGTCAGTCCATGGGCTGGATCCAGTCTGGATCAGAGTGTAGTGCTGACTCAGGCATGGCCCAATCCATCTGCATGGGGTGGGCATGACTGGGACATATTTTCTCTGTGCAGAGCTGGCCTGGACCAGGGCCCAATCCAACCAATCAGGCCAGCCCTGGAGCCTGGAAATTTGGAAGAGGAGGAGCAGCAGTAATGTTATTTTCCACTACCCCACTGCCAAATTCTGGACCCCTGGAAAGGAGCATCTCAGGCCAAATGACATGGCTCCATGAGCTGAATTTGGCCCATGAGTCTAAAAGATTGTGCCTCTCAATGCCAGAGTACCTCCCTTCAAGCCATACCTACATGGTTTGAAACTGGGGAGTTGTGATGGTTTGTCTTTGCTTATTATTCAGAATTTTCCAATATTTTGTGAATCTATGGATAATCTCAAAGTAAGGGAGCCAGAGTTATATTTGTTATGCTAATACCTACCATTTGTAGTTGTCTAAAAACATCTTTAATTCTCAGCTTTATTAGAATTTTCAAAAGCTAAGGAATGCAGATAGCCAAGGGGCTTGCACAAATCAGGGAAACTATAAGCTTATTAATCTGTTCCTCAAGACATTACTTTGGTAGCTAATGTGAATTCATATTTTGAATGTATTGATGGAGCCTTTGGCTTAAGAAAAAGCAATCGCCTATTTCTGCCATAAGGGACAGGAATATAATTACAATTAAGTATCTTCTGCAACAATTCTGTGCTACTTCTAAAGGGGTAAGACCTTTCCAGCCCCAGATTTTTATATGGTATAGTCTGGGAACTCAGGCTTAAGTCCTAAACACTGGGCACGTCTACAAGTGCATTAGCATGCTTGAGTTAATGCTCATTAAATCTAGTATCTCTGGGTGCCTGTACAGGAGCCAGGAGGCTGCTCTGTAATTATAGCACATTGGAGCTGACTTGATTGATTGTAATTAGCACGCTTCAGCCAGCCTCTGTATCTCATGTCCCTGAGTTTCAGAGTGCTCATTGGATGAGCTTTAGATAAACTGCCCCTGCTGCCGTTTTGAAGCACAGGGATGTTGATGCATGAGACACTCCGGGCACTCTAATTAGATTAGCTCTCGGAGTTGCTCTAATTAAAGCAACCCTCCACCCCCCCCAAGCACCAGTAAAAATGCCCTCCTTTGTGAGGTACAGCACTAGGAAAATGAGCATTAGCCTGTCTTAATGCATGTTAGCTAAAAAACATGGTTTTTAAGTAATGTTTAATGTGCGTTAGTTTGTTTGAATGTGCATTAATGAAAGCGTATTTTTTAGTGATGTTTTAATGTGCATTAAAGCACAGGTATAGACGTACGTGCTCTATGAGGAGTTAAACAATTATTCTCAGCATGGAAGCAAAAAAAATAGTTTCACAAGGTACAACTATTAGCCTCCTGCATTTATCCAATTCACTATGGCTGCAGAACATGTATCTATAAAACAAAAACACAGAAAAACAAAGCACTTGACTTATTCAAAACAGTAGCCATGTAACAGTGCTCTTTAGCAAAAGTGATACTTCAGATTTTTGGTCATATATACCAGCCCAGAGAACTATGCTAAAATCCTTGGGACTCAAAGGGCTTAGGAAGAAAAAAATTGGCTTTCCAGGTTAACAAATCACTGCATTGTCTGCTCCAGTAAATGTGTACTGTTCCATGGATGTGTAACTGGATCAGTTTTTGCTACTGGAGAACTTGGTCCGGTCACTGAAAATATTATATTGGTTATTTGCTTCCATACTACCTGAAAATGGCTGATAAAATGTGTGTGTTTTTCTTCTTAGATTTCAGATGCACTGAAAAAATTTGGTATTTCAGACAGTGACACTGAAGTACTCATTGTTGTGATTGAAGACAAAGAAAAATCTATAAATCTGGAAGATATTATACCTCAAGTAGAAGGCGAGCAGGTTTCTTTAGCAGAACTCACCAAAATAACAGATATAGCAAAAGTTAAAAAGGTTTGTAAAGTCCCTTTGTTAGGAATATAGTGAAGATGGTTGTGGGAAAAACACATTTTATTTTATGATTAAATTCATATTGACTTCTACAGATTCCCATATCTGTGGGGTTAATAAATCTGACTTTTTAAACATTTGTTTGTATCACTGTAAATGTAAATATTATGTAAATTGACTATTTGTATGTTTCTTCGAGTGCGTTCTATGAAGGGAATAGCATTTTTCAACAAATGTATATCTTGTAGCATTCCAAATTCACACTGGCTTTAGCGGGAATTTTGGATCCAGAGTAGAATGCTGGCATACCATCTGCAATAATGATAGCATACCATGCCTCCTGTTTTCTCTAGGGAAAACATGGAATTCAGAATAATACCCCAATTCTGCAAAGATTTACACCATTTTTAACCTTAAATACATGACTAATCCCCATGAGAGTTCTAAAATAGGAATGTTGAACTGGCAGGCTACTGCTAACTGCCTTAGAAATAGGGTGCAATAATATATTGCAAGTTTTTATTGCTTTATTTCAAGTGTGTTGTAGAGTACTAGACACAAAGATAGGGACTTGGGTAAATAATAAAATAGTTATTCAGTAGCCAGGAATCTTTATCTTATAAAAAGCCTATTTAAAATAATAGCTGCAAACCTATTTTTTTAGGGACCTACCTAAATTATGGCAGAAGTGTGCTGCATGATGGCTCCTTGCTCTTTTCTCTGCACGCATGACACATGCTGCCCCCACCACTGATTGGCAGAGGAGCCCTGGGGCTGGGAGGCAAGAACTGTGGTTTTAAATATGCCGCAGTTTTTGCCTCCTGCCACTGATTGGCCAGGGGGCCCTGGCAGCCCCGCTGCTTGTTGCTGAGATCAGCTGGGAGGCAAAAACTGTGGCATATTTAAAACCACAGTTTTTGCCTCCCAGCCAATGTGCAACAGGACCACCAGGGCCCCCCAGCCAGTTGCGGGGTGGGGGGGAAAGGGCACAGCAAAAAGAGCAAAATTAAAGGAGCTGCTGTGCAGCACACTTTCACCATGATTTCTGTAGGTCCCTCCCTATTTTCGTGTTTAAGTGCAATTAGCAAAGGATTTTACAAAGCCAAGATTTTGCCTGTTTTATTACGACTTGTAAAGAAGGCCTGGGTGTTCGTAAAGTCTTTTTTTTAAT
The DNA here is from genome assembly GCF_001723915.1 of Gavialis gangeticus. Classification (NCBI taxonomy): domain Eukaryota; kingdom Metazoa; phylum Chordata; order Crocodylia; family Gavialidae; genus Gavialis; species Gavialis gangeticus. Next base: position 10,887,586 of record NW_017729008.1, on the reverse strand, counting down.
CCCCCCCCTCCTTTTTAATTAATTAATTAACTTTTTAAAACCATAGTAATAGGAAGAATGCCAAATCTATCTTCTCTGCTGTTGGCAGAGAGCTCTTCATAAGTCTCTTTAGGCTTGGACACATGACACATACACTGGTGTAATTTATGTTGGTTTTATTCACTGATATAAACTGTATCCTGAGCAGACAGAAGACCTAACTGGGGATAGGTGTGTCCAGTAGCTACTAAAGGCACTGTTCCAGTGACCTGCCACCAGGTGGCATGGGGGCAGTTAACAGTCTATTTACCTTGTGCAATGTTATCCTGGGACAGGGATGGACATGACACTTATACCAGTGTAGTTTTACCCCAGTTTTTCCCAGGTGATTCTGCACAGGATTCAACACTGGTAATGCTGGTGTAGGGCTGTGCAATGACTGTCTGCTGCAGTTTTATTCTCTCGCAGGGGTGGCCAGCCTGCAGCAAGCATGTCACAGGTGGTGTGGGCAACCTCTGAGTGTGGTGCACAGCAAAGTGAGGAGAGGTCAGCAGTGGTAGTGAGCAGGGAGCACAGGGCATCATGAGTGACTGGTGCCTACTGAATCGGGGGAGGGGGGCACCTGCAGAAGCTACCAACCCTGCCGGGGGGGGTATCAGCCCTACCAACAGCATTGGTGTCAGCTGTCGGGGGGGCACTGGCCCCATCACGGGGGCATGTGCACCCCTGTGCATCCCCTACCAGTCGCCTATGTAGGGCATGGAGCAAAAACAAAGCAGCAGATGGGGCATGGGAAGGGAATCAGTGGCACTCAGGGCGGGTGTGGGAGTTATTTGTGGCACAGCTGACAAAAAGGTGGGCCCCCTGTTATAGTGAAAATCTCTCTCGTGTCCTGGTCCTAAAATGTGCATTGATCACTATGCTACTTAATTGAAGGACAGAAGTGTTGAACATTCATGACAGATATGCCAGGTGGAATCCTTATGCCCTTTAAGTAAATGTGAATTTTGCCAGTGTCAAGATTTCACCCTCAGTCTCCAAAATGTTTAATTAATAGACTAAAATAGAAGTAGCCAAAACAAAAATTGCATAGTTTTAAATAATTCAGTGAAAAGTCTGTATCTTCAGAATTCCGCAACTTTTACTCCCTTAATTCTTGTAAAGTCAACGTTTCCTTAGTTTCTCAGTCTCCTCCGAGTCTAGCTTGAAGGAGAAAACCTAAATTTGTGATGGGGGGACAAAAATCTGGGAAAAAAATGTAAATAAAATCTGATAGGTTTTTAATCTGCTTAAGTGGGGAGGTATACACATTTTTCTTTGCATAATATTTACAAATTATTTATTTTGTTTCTACAGATATACAAGCTTACTCCACAGGAAGAAAAAATTGGTACATTATTGGATGGTATCATTTGCAGAATGGCAACAAAAGATATTTCATGAATATGTGCTAATAAAAATTGCAACAAAATCACACTATAAGACTACAAAAACACTTCTTTGTTATTGTTCTCATTAGTTTTACAATCTGTCAGTACTAAATACTTTGTTCCAATATTTTATTTAATTTGGAAGAGGAACAATGATATAATGTATGAGGCTGACATAGATATGATTTATACATTGTTAGACTAAACAAAGTTGGATTGCTCACAGTTTGTATTGTTTCCACTTATTTTATTTAAATAATTTTAAATAATTTTTACTGGTAACTTTAACTGGTGATAATCATAGTTTCAAAATCTGTAACAGATGGTAAACATTACTTTGTTATAGAGTGCTTTACTATCCTCACATATTTTTTATCCCTCACGACTGCTATGACATGTTTTGCATTGGATATAAAACATGTCGTTGAATGATACAGAGATATTTTGACCTGTTTGGCTCGCAAAGGGGGATTGACTTGACAACACCAAATGTCACAACACCTGTTAGTTGCCTGGTTCATAACATGTAATCCATAGTCCTGATCCTGATGACCAAAGTTCCCTTCGCCACTTTGAGGAGGAACAGATGGCCCAGAACGGGATTCAGAGCAGTCAGGGCATTGAGGGGGAAGTAATTTGTGGTTGCCAATGGACAATACTGATGTTGGGTTGCACCATAAATCCCATCTTTCTGAGGGAATTAGGCTTCTTACCTGTTGGCAGCAGATTTTAAATGAATCAATCTTTTAGACAACTGTTAAAGATATATGTGAAGGGAGAATTTTCTTTTCAGTTGTTGAAAGCAGCAGAAGAAACTGAAAGAATAAAAAGATGGTTTGGGAGGATTATTGCCTCCAAAATGTTGTCTGAAACAAAACCAGAATAGTATGTAGTTAGAAACTAACTGTCTTCTGTTAATTCATGCAGAATTCATACTTTAACTCACAGTATTCTACTTGTTATGTTGCTTTGAATTAAAAGTTACTTTCTGCTTCCATGTCTTTGTCATCACATTCTTCTACAGTTTTTGCTTAATACCACTGTCTTCTGAATTGCTTTGTTTCTCCCTTCTCTTCCACCATTACTAATAACTCTAAAAATGGTTCTAGGTGAAAAGAAAATGCATACCTTCAGTCCCCCTAATTGCGTGATCCACCATCCTTTAACTCCCTGGTTTGTCTTTGTTTTAGGCATATTCTTGTGTTTGGCCGAGCTCCACTTAGCACAGGATCTGCTTTGTACTATCTTTGCAACTCCCAGAATCTGAGAGAAGTAAAAAGTCAGTCTAGCCCCTGGTATAAATTAAATTAATTAGGAGGCTGCAAAGAGTTATATTAGCACCTAGAAATAAGCATGGCAGTGTGGGGCTCTAGACATGTCCTCTAGAGAGCAGGGAGTGGCTGACTTGCTTACCACCAATTGGGGATCTCCCTGTGTGGCAGGGGTGGCCAACCTGTGGCTCCGGCGCCACATGTGGCTCTTCAGAAGTTAATATGCATCTCCTTGAATCTTTGCACAAGCACAAATGGTGCACAAAGTAGCTTCCAAATGGTGCACAAAGTAGGTCAAGATAGTACAAAGCAGGTCCTATGCTAAGTGGAGCTCAGCCAAACATAAGAATATGCCTAAAACATTTGGAAGCTGGTCACCGTGTGCTTGTGCAAAGACTCAGGGAGACGCATATTAACTTCTGAAGAGCTGCATGTATCTCCAGAGCTGCAGGTTGGCCACCCCTGCTCTGTGGGGAAAATATTGAGAGCCTGACAGCCCCTCTTACTTATTGTCAGTGGAGAACAGAGGGTCAGATCAGGCCTCAAAACTAGGCCTTTGATTTTTAGCCTATACATTTCTGTTAACTGTAGCAACAAAGTGAATATGCACAAACTGGGAATTCAAACTCAGCTTAATATAGCATGCTTGAAGTCAAAATCTACAAGTTCTTGCAGCTCTCATTGAAAGCAGAGATTCCATCACATTCTGGTTGTTGACACTAAATCAGGGGTTTTCAGCCTTTTTTAACAAGTGTACTCTTCCTGCCTTAAAGTTTCAGCTCATTTATCCCTTTATATTTCTTTCTTGGTTTTAAGGAAGATTGAGGCCCGCCCCTGTGGTGAGGGAGGGAGTGGGGCTGGGGCAGGGGCAGGCACTGCATATTTGGGGTGGAGTGTAGGACGGAACTACGAGAGCAGTTCATCTGGGAGGTGCAGGGAGGGTGGGGCAGTTTCTGTGGCTGTGCACACCCTGGTGGAGGTCCAGGGAGCCCGTGCCCCCAAATCTGTGCGCAGGGCAGAGGTAGCTGCTGCTGCAGGCTGGACTCTGCACTCCGCTGCCCCAAGAGCCATGCAACACCATGTGCCTGCTGCAGCCAGGCGGGCAGGGGACACACACATGCAGGCACAGACACAGATACACACATGCAGGCATGGATATGTGCACACACACACCCCAGCAGGTAAGTGTGTGGTGGGGCAGGGGAGAGGGAAGGGGCTGGATCGAGAATGGGTGGGGAGTGTGTCTTTTTGCCTGCTCCCAGGAGCAGGACTGGTGGTGGGGGCAAGGACAGCAGTGCCTCTGCAGGCCACACATGCGCTGCCCGGCTGGAGGGACGGGGTTCGCACGCAGCAGCCACCACCACCCCACGCCACACTGCCGCTGCCATGTCCTGTGCCACTTTCCCATGGTCGGTTGCACATGTGGCTCTGTGGGCTGCTGATGGGTGCTGCGCGAGGTGCATCACCAGCCCACAGAGACGCACGTGAGACTGGCTGCAGGAAAGCAGCATGGCAGCAGTGGTGGCAGCACGGGGTGGTGGCCACCTCATGTGAGCCCCATCCCCTCCAGCTGGCTGGGCAGTGCATATGAGGCCCGCAGAGGGGCACCGCTGCCCTCGCCCTCACCCCCCAGCCCTGCCCCTGGGAGTGGGCACAGAAAGCGAGCTGAGCTGGGGGGTGGGGAGGTGCTGCAGTGTGTTGCATGGGGCCAGCAGCACCTGGGATGCCCCTCCCCTTCCCCATAAGAAGCAAAGTATGGGAAGGTGTTGGGGGAGACACTGCTGCCATGCCCCGAGGCGTGCTCCATCCCTGCCTACGCGCCCACCCACATGTACCCCCTACGGCCTTTCTGTGTACCCCCAGTTGACAACCCCTGCTCTAGATGGATTTTCCCTTAATTTCAAAGGAAAAATGTTTTCATTGGATAATAAAATCTAAATTGGGATGCACCTTTGGATAACTCATAATCCCAGTTACACAAATTTCCTTATTGGGAGCAGGTGCCTTTTCTAAAATCAGAAATTATTCAAATTTGTGTACATTATTCACAGGAATTTTGAAGGTTCAATAAAGACTGAAAGGCTTTCTACTGGCAGAAAGCTTAGAAGTGTCTGCTTCACAAATGGAAATGAAATTCAATTTAAGGAGATAAATCAACTTCTTTCAATTATCCAGAAGTCCGATGGTACCAACTTCATAAAGTGACTTGACTTTAATGTTAGGAAAGGATCATTCAAGTAATTCTATTGCTGAATGATATTAGATCAATTCTACAATAGGAAGAGACAATGATGCATTGGTTTCCTATAATCAAATCCAAAAGTCCCTATGTGAATACCCATTTAATCAATATACAGGCATCTTAATTCAAGCGCAATTATTGTCCAAACAAGGCAGCCATCCTTATTACTGCTGACAAATTGAGGAAGTACAGCTAAACGAACTAAGCTCCAAATTTGCACCTCTAATGTTAAAAAAAAAAGTCTGTTTTGGCAGAGAAGTAGGAATTAATTAAAGAATACTATCACTCCAAGTTTGAGCACTGGCTGCTACAGTAAGTAGAATAGCAAACTGATGTCTTGATTAGGTATGGTATATTTTTAATTCACATATTTAATATGGAGCTTTCTAGATTTCTAGCAACTCCTGATTGTGATTTGATATTTGTTAGTGGTTCTTCCTCCCTGCCCTAGTTAAAAGGCAGTATAACATGCCATGTTCACCTATGTTCAAAATTTAAGTAATCAAAATCCCAAATCAGCTGCTGCCAAACGTTAGTGACCCCCAAGTTTCTGCCAGTAAAGTTCCCTAAGTACTTAACTTTTTTCCAAGCATGTGCAAAACCATCCAATCCTTATTGCACCAGGGTTCAGTACAACGAAACTCCAGTGTGGGGCTAGCTAAGTTACGCAGTTTTCTGTAAGCAACATAGTTTAGATCAGTAGGAAACAGAACACACGTTCACTGGGGGGTGGGGGGAGTCTTAGACTGGGTTCTGCCGTTTTTAAACCAGTCTGTACGTGTCAGACTTCTGTTACAGGTATAGCCTGGTTTCTGATCATTACTGATAAAAGCATAATGTCTGTACCTGGCCTAGGTTAGCTGCACAGAAGGACATAAGTTCCTAATTCCCACTACAGTCACCTATGTCCAAAATTTCTGTTTTCAAAATCCCTGCTCAGCTACTGCCAAACCTTGAAGGTTTCTGCCAGTAAAGTTCCCTGGTACTTAAATTCTACCAGGCACATGCAAAACCATTCAGTCCTTATTGCACCACCTTTCTAAAGCACCTAAACCCTTGTGAGTCACCAATTAAGACTTGCTGTGCCTCAATCTCCTGTTGAAACTGTTCTACTTTGCATAAATAATTCACTGACCCACAGAAGGATTGACTCACTAGTGCAGTGGTTCTGGCACTCACTTGAGATATGAAAAATCAGGCTCACATCCCTGCTTATTTAATTATTTATGGAGAATGAAGCAACTACAGGAGTGATTGAGAGACCCTTATCTTTCCCTCCTGAACCTAGAACATCCTAGGGCCCAGTGGGTGGAGTATGCTCATGCAATGTGGCAAAGCTGGGTTCAAATCCTAGCTCCAAATTAGGTTGGAGGCACTTAAACCTGGACTCAGGGCTGTGTATTGTTTTAGATATCAGGGTTCCTATAATTTCAGTAGCCCAAGATTCCTTTGTGGGTTTTGCCCATTGTTCATAAATTAGGACTCAAACACAAAGTTTTACCAATAGAAAACATGCAAAAGGAAAAGGCCCCACTTATTTCTGGATGGAAGATTTTTTTTTTCTAGAACAAGCTGTCTTTTCCAATGAGAGAAGTAGGACAGTATTTACAGCAGGAGCAGGGAAAAGTTTGACACTTCTGAAATAAAACATTCACAACAGCAGCTTGGAAGTATTATCATGGAAAATTAAAGGCTTGTTTTCACTGTCTAAAAAACCAAATGGTACATGGAGTATATCATCAGACTTGTTGGCAGAAATACTGACATTGTTCCTGTTAGTTTAAAATAAAGCAGGCAGGTATGTTTAAATCACATCCTTATTTGAACATGTACGCAAATCAATCCAAGTCTGTTTAATGTAAGCAGAAGTGTTAATAAAAAGATTACTGTGTAACAATAGACACATGCTTTCTGACTTTGTGTTTGCATTGTCTCATTTTCATCAGCTATATTGATAGGCATAAAAGGAGTCTTGTACGGTTATGTGAAATTATATGAAGCTTTGTTTTAACGTTTGAATTGTGCTGCTGTCATGTCTTCTGAATTGCAGTGCTACATTTTGATTTATTCTAAGAATGGAATATTTTGTTAAACTTTTAACAAAACTAGGGAAATTTTTTTCCAAGTATCAAAACTGGCATTTTTTAATATTATTCAGCAGATATTTTATTATTATTTGAGCAAAGTAAAGTACACAGTTATTCTGTTGCCGTAATATACTAAAATAAGAAAAGACGCAGATACAGAATTTAGCTATTAGATGAAAAAAATTTTTCACCCCATACCTTGATTCTCCTTAAGGAAAAGTCTTAGAATATGTATTTTACTCAGTGGATTTGAGTCCTTACATATCTTCACAGATCCACAAAAAAGGCATAAAAAGAATTTAGATTCAAATCTCAGATAGACATGTCAAATTTCAGTAATCAGATTAATTAGACAAAAACAGCTGAAAACCCTAAAAACCTAGCCTTTACTCAAACAAAATTCTGATTGCTATCAATTGAATTTTGTCCAAAGTGAAGCACTAAGAAATATGATAATAGGATAGGGTTACACAGGTTTAATTATGAGTTGTACTTGCCCCAGTCAATTATTTCTTCATCATTGTTACAGTACTTGTGAATGATTTTTTGTAAACAACATACAGCAAGATGGTGAAGATTTGTGTAGAATCATCATAGTGGCTTTTTCACTGCTGTTATTTTTTCTATTGCCAAATGTACTCATTACAGTGATGTTAAGAGTCAGCACCTTCTAGTATGTATCATTTCTTTTTAAAAATTTACATAATAAGGCATTCTTGTGCCTTACAAGACTAAAAGCTAGATAGCCAATCAAAGGGAAAACATAATATTAATAAAGTACATGCTTTATTGATGTTAACAACTCAACCACCTAACACCCATGCATGGTAGGTTTCATATTCTTTTCCAGATGAGAAAGCTGAAGTATGGATGGCGATTGCCTTCCTGTGTACCACACAGTGAACAGCAGAGCAGAGAGGAATGCAGCAATACATAAAGAGGCTCACAAGCATCCCTCAGAGTACTATAGACCTCCACTGCATAATTTTGAAACTTTCCTCTTCCCTTGCCACACTCCTTTAGCTGTAATGGAAATTTCTCTTTATTTTCATCCCCACCAGGTGCTGCTGACTTTGACTATTTCTTCACCTCCCCACATTCAATCATTTGTGGTTTTTACCCTTTCTCCCTTCCATTTTCTCTGGTAGTCATAGGAACTGTGTGATGGGCTAGCTTGAAGTGATTTGGCCCAGGGGTTTTGAAAGGGTAAAAAGTGATTGGAGGGCTTGGGATTCCCTTTCCTCACCAGGCCCCAGAGACTCACCCTCCATGTCCCCTGACTGGCCCCCTGGTCACCTGGAGGGGGATACCACAGCTGACTCAGGGGAGACCTGTGAGGAGGAAGGAGTTTCAAAGAGCTGGGCTAGCGGGGTGGGAGCAGTTGCAACAGAAGAGTCTAAAGGAGAAGGACCCACAGGCAGTGCAGCACGGCCAGCCGGAGAGGCTCCCGGCTGGACTCCAGGATCCCCAGCCAGAGGCTGCAGCTAGCAGGAGAGGTTCTCCGCCTGGCTCCAGCAGAAAGCTGTGCAGTGACCCGAGAAGCTCCCAGCTGCGCTTCCAGTTTCCCTAGCAAGAGGCAGGGTAGCTCAATGAGGCAGGGGTTTCTAGAAGGTCAGAAGGCCTAGTAGTAAGCAGTAGTGGCTGTGTGGTAGCGTTTCTACCTACCACATAGGAGATCTGAGTTCAAGTGCTGACTGAGTCAAGTAGGGGTGAGTGAAGTGACAGGGGAGAAACTCTTGTTGGAGTGGGGTGGTCATTGTGTTTCCCCCCTCCAAGTACCTACACCCTATATCTCTTGTTATTTGGTGTTTTGTGCATTTTATATTTTGTCAATCAGTACAGGCATACCTCATTTTATTGCGCTTCGCTTTATTGC
>NW_017729008.1:10874014-10878690 GCF_001723915.1 Gavialis gangeticus | reverse complement strand
ACTGGGAAACCAAAAAATTCGTGAGACTCGCTTTATTGCGATAGTCACTTTATTGCAGCAGTCTGGAACTGAACCCGCAATATCTCCAAGGTATGCCTGTATTGTTTATTGTGTTGTTTGCGTTCTATATTTGGTTAAACCTGTCTTTGGTTAACTAGATGAATATGTCTATGAATGTGAATGCCTAACCTTTATGGAATGCCATCCCCTCAGGGTATTGTAGTGTCCCCTATACCCCCTGGTTTATATATGTTATGTTCTCCCCATGGTTCTCTCATTAAAAGGTGTATGTTTAAGTCCCCGTTGGTGACCTGGCTCTGCTCAATAGGGAAGGAGGATCCCTACACCTCCCACACCACCCATGCACCTGCTCTGATCCCTTCAATTGGAGAGGGGGTACATCTTGGAGTACCACTCAGGTTACAACTGATAAAAAGCATATGTTCTCCAGGAGGAACAAAGACACCTGCAAAGACTCCTGCAACAAGTGCAGAGAGTTGGAAACTTGCTGCATGTTGCAAGTCCTCTGCTCTCCTCTCTGGATCACTATGGTGATGCTCCTTTGCCTGAAGGCCTGAGACAGGAAGTCCTGAAACTTAATCATTCCTTGCAAAGCAGCAGGACCTGTGGACCTTCAGTACCTCTGGGCTACTGAAGCAGGATTTACATCTACAGGCTAACAGCCAAACCCACAAGTCTTGACCTGCAATCACTTGTTCTGACGATGAGACTAAACTGCTTTCCCAGGACTACTGTCTGAATGGAACTAATAATTTTATGTATCCCTTGATACGTAGCAATAACAAAAGACCTTTAAAACAAAAGATGGCTCTTTGATCAATCCTGCATAATCCTTGTTTTATTCACTTTCATTGATTTCTTGCTCTTCATAGTTACTTCCCCTCTGAACCTATTTAGAAATTCCAATATATTGATATTATAGCTATACCAGTAGCTCTTTTTAGTATTTTTTTCCATATGTGTATCTCAGGAAGAGATTTTTTTTCCTGAACTATCTTCTGTTTCTTTTTTTTTATTTACTATGGATGTATGGCATGAATCCAGCAAAGGAACAGATTTGAAACCCAATGCTTGTAAGACTTCATGTTCTGCTGAACTCCATAATCTATATTATGAGAAAATATTAATAAATTTTCAAGCACACACTGTATATATGAATCCACTCACAAAGACAGAAGTGATCGATGGTTCCCTTTGGACCCATCCCTGGCTTACCTTTCTCTAACATACCAAACACAAGTTACTTGGCTTCACTTTCAAGACCCTTCACCCTTCACATCCTAGGCCCATCCACCTTCTCATCTATCTTTCAGTATTCAGTGGTCAGCTCTCACCTCTGCTTGGCCTGTGATGCCAACCTTCAAAATTCACTTGCTAAATTTTTTAACAAGCACCTTCATGCATGGGAAGAGCTCCCTGTAAACATCCAAAAAACTAATACATCATCCTCCTTCAAAATCCTACTTAAAGTTTACCTTTGTTATGAAGTTTACAAATTTGGCAACAGGCTGCTGAGATCACTGCACACAGGTGCTAACTGACATTGTTTCCTTATAGTCTACACATAAACGATGTGTATTTGGGCTGTGCAAAATGACACTGTTCCGTTTCACCTTGAGTTTCGAGGTTTTGACAGAACAGCATTTTGTATTGAATTTTATTTCAATTGGTTTGAAACAGCTGTTCCATTTCGCTTCATTGAAACAGTGAGGTTGTTTCGACTCTGTTTTGATGTTTCGCTAGATCAGCCAGGGATGGGATGTCAGCCCAGCTGGGCTGATTTCCCATCCCCAATGCTAGATCGGCCGGGGAGGGGAGGGACAGAGAATCAGCCCAGCTAGGCTGACTTCCCATCCCGGGTGCTGGATTGGGCTGGGCTGACTTCCTGCCCACAGCCTGATCTAGCGTTGGGGATGGGAAGTCAGCCCAGCTGAACTGACTTCCATCCCCAGCACTATGGTCGAAACATTTCGACTAGCCACATTTTGTTTCAGGGCTGTTTCAAAGCCCTTTGTTTCATTTTGATTTTGCTGTTTTACCCTTGAAATGAGTCAAAACAGTGTCAAAACGAAATGGCTGGAGAAATTTTGCACAGCCCTAACGTATATCCATCTGCTGCCTCTGGTCTAATACTTGGATTGGAAGCTCTTAGGGCCAGAAACTGCCTTTTTGTTCTGTGCTGCCTTGCACAATGAGTTTCTGGTTCATATCCAGGGTTCCTAGGTGCTATGATAATAGTAATAACAAACAATGCTACTAATTATGAATTTGTCTAACATCAGTTTTTTAACCATCAGATCTTGTTACATCTTTATAAGACTGCTAGGTTGAAGTATCCATCTATTATCAACATTTTGTTCTCCAAGTACCTACTTATAGGCTGTGATAAAGTAGCTCCTGAAACTTCTCTTTCATTATCTGAAGCGCTTGAGCACCTTGAGACTCTCATTATGAACATTCTTACATACTATGCAATGCCATCCCATGTACCCAGGCTAACTCTAAACAACATAATTCAGAAACTACAAACAGTATAGTCATGTTAGCACAGTACTTAGATTTCCATACTATAGTTCTGGCCTGTATTCTCTTCCTAAGTGTACACATGTATGTTCTAATTCTAAGAAGATAAATATCTGTAGCTATTGGATTATTTATTAAATACATATATAGCCATCAAGCTTTGTAAAGATTTGTGTGGTAAAAGAAGTGTTCAGAATGTCTTGCTGTCATACAATGTATCTTTCAATTTATAATGGTGGGAATTTATTATAAACCACCAAGTCAGGAAGAAGAAGTGGATGAGACCCTCTTCAAGGAGATAAAAAAATATCCAAAAGTTATGAAATGATACTGGTAGGAATCTTCAATTTTCTGGACATCTGCTGGAAGAAAAATACAGCCAAAGATAAGATATGGAGCAAGTTCCGTACTTGTGTAGAGGACAACTTTCTATTCCTGAAGATTGACATTAGCTTTCAAAAAGGCAAATTTTTACCAACTCAAGGAGATAATAAGCATGGTGTCGAGGGAAAATAGACTGAAGGATAAGGGTACCCAGGAGGGCTAGAAGCTTCTAAAGGGCTCATGTCACCCCAGTCCCTGGCTTTACAATAATATTCATTAAGTCATCGGAGATGGCTAAGGGACCAGAGGACTGGAAAATGACCAGCCACAGAGGTTCTAGGGTTTTGAAAAGGCGGGGTGCAGCTGGTGCATGTCAATATTATTCAGTTTGAAATTGAAGCAAAAACAAATATAACTTTATTTGATTGTGCATTATTTTGTTATATTATACATTAAGTATAAAACTATACAACCGTAGGGCTGTTGAGCCAACAAACATATCACAAAAAAACCTTGCCTCAAGAAGAGTAAGTAGCAACTTGACTGAGTAAGATCTAAAAGGTGTGGGAATGTGCCAAGCATGGCAGGAGAGTAGTTAAGAAGACCGCTGAGATGCGTGGCTGGCTCTGGGAAGCCTTAAAGGGAGCTTTTAAAGGCAAGTCATGGCTTTTACTGCTGATGTTTTGTGCACTGCTGCTGGGTGAGGAGCTGGCCATGCACAAGGAAGAACTGCATGCTGTATGGCTCAGGTCAAGGTTCTGCTTAACCCATTCCCTGCTGATCAGTTTGCTCACTTATTGCAGTATTCTTGTTATTAGCCACGTGGACAGGAGTGGGGGTGGGGAAGGGATTTTCCCCATTTACCCTAGCTCCATGCCACTTAACCATTCCCTGCTGGCTTTGGTGGAAGTAGCTTGTTGCTTAGGAGTAGCTCCTCTTTGCTGTCCCTGGCCTGCTTACTTTCCTTTGTCCAGCTGCCTGCCCCACACAGCAGGCTTCATTTGTCATGTTACCCCCTTAAAATAATGGGAACCTCTGGCTCCCCATTACAATCCTGAGCATGTTGAAGGGCAGAAGCGATATTCCGAAGAACCTTGACAGATTGGAAAGCTGGGCTGGAGCTAACAGAATGAAGGTCAGTGCTGGCAAGTGCAAGGTGCTACACCTTGGGAAGAATAATCAAAACTGTGAATATAAAATAGGTGACATCTGGCTAGATGGCAGTACTACAGGGCAGGATCTTGTAGTTTTGGTATATCACAGACTCAATATGAGTCTGGAACGTACTGCAGCTGCACAACAGGCAAATGTGGTTTTGGGCTGCATGAATAGAAATATTAGATACAAGACATGGGAGGTGACAGTACCTCTTTACTTGGCAATGGTTAAGCCTCATCCAGAGTATTGTGTACTGTTTTGGGCTCCACCTTTTAAAAGGGACATGGAGAAGTTAAGAGAAGGTCCAGAGGCAGGTGACAAAATTGATAAAGGGCTTGGAAGGCAAGTCATATGAGGACAGGCTGAAGGAAACAGGCATGTTCAGCTTGCAGAAAAGGCACTTAAGAGGCTAACAGTCTTCAAATACTTGAAAGGCTACCATAAAGAAGAGGGGAAGCACCTTTTCTCTCTTGCTGCAAAGAGGAGGATACAGACCAATTGCTTGAAGTTGCAGCAAAGTAAGTTTAGATTGGATATTGGGAAAAACTGATTCACTGTTAGAACGGTGAAGCAGTGGAATAGACTGCCTAGGGAATTTGTGGAATCTCCATCATTGCAGGTGTTCAAGAAGAAGTTGGACAAGCATTGGT
>NW_017729008.1:10867623-10869014 GCF_001723915.1 Gavialis gangeticus | reverse complement strand
GGCTGACCACCGGTAAGTCCCAGACTGGGTAGGCGGCATAGGGTAGTGTACCTAACAAACTAAACTAAACTGTAAAAGTCCTTATAAGGTAAAACTAACACTAAACTGTTTACGAAAAAGGCACTTAAGAGGCTAACAGTCTTCAAATACTTGAAAGGCTACCATAAAGAAGAGGGGAAGCACCTTTTCTCTCTTGCTGCAAAGAGGAGGATACAGACCAATTGCTTGAAGTTGCAGCAAAGTAAGTTTAGATTGGATATTGGGAAAAACTGATTCACTGTTAGAACGGTGAAGCAGTGGAATAGACTGCCTAGGGAATTTGTGGAATCTCCATCATTGCAGGTGTTCAAGAAGAAGTTGGACAAGCATTGGTCAGGGATGATCGAGGAGTAGCTATGCCTATGCTTTACTGGATATTTCTATGTTTCTGGGCTTTGCTGGTTGCCACATGGGGTCAGAAAGGAATTTTTTTCCCTTCCTGCTGCTACACATCAGAATTTGGGGGCTTTGTTTTCTTCCTCAGAAACATTGGATATTGGCTGCAGCCAAAGCTGGGGATTGTGATGGGGCATGCCAGTGTTCCTGCTGGGACTTTAACCAGTAGGTTCCTGCCTAGAGAGTCTTGCGCCTCTGCTTAGGCTAAACCAATCACCGTATTTGGGGTCAGGAAGGAATTTTATTCCATGGTCAGATTGGTACAGACTGACTGTGAGGCGTTTTGCATTCCTCTGTAGCAGAGGGCATGGGTGTCTTAAGCATATTTTTAACAGTCCTCATAGCATGACAGTGGCTGTTGTTGTCTCCCTGTTTTCCCTGTGGCAGGTTAATGTGTTATGTCTTGAGGTTGTCAGGGTTGACTGTAGTTTTACGAATAGGTTGGACAATGGATTTCTATAGGATGGTTTGGATAGGGATGCTGCTGCTTCTGGCAGGGAGTTAGACTAGGTAACTTCTGGACATCCCTTCCAGCTCTACTTTTTGTCTATATGTGGGTCTCTACTACTATGACCCACTACTATGTCTACTGTGGCGTAGACACCCACACAGTCAAATGGGTCGCCAACTGGCTGGAGGGCCGCACCCAGAGGGTGGTAGTGGATGGGTCCTTCTCAGCCTGGAAGGACGTGGGCAGTGGGGTCCCGCAGGGCTCAGTCCTCAGGCCCGCACTGTTCAACATCTTCATCAGTGATTTGGATGAGGGGGTAAAAAACACCCTGTTCAAATTTGCTGATGACACTAAGATGTGGGGGGACGTGGGCACACTAGAAGGAAGCAACAGGCTACAATCTGACCTAGACAGGTTACAAGGGTGGGCGGATAAGAATAGGATGGGTTTCAACACAGACAAGTGCAAGGTGATGCACCTGGGGAGGAACAACCGGCACCATACC
>NW_017729008.1:10842049-10862623 GCF_001723915.1 Gavialis gangeticus | reverse complement strand
GTCACAAGCTGGCGGAGGGTAGGTTTAGGTTGGACATCAGGAGGCGCTATTTCACGGTCAGGGCAGCTAGGGTCTGGAACCAACTTCCAAGAGAAGTGGTGCAGGCTCCTACCCTGGAGGTTTTTAAGATGAGGTTAGATGTACACCTTGCTGGGGTCGTTTGACCCCAGTACTCTTTCCTGCCATGGCAGGGGGTCGGACTAGATGATCTGCTCAGGTCCCTTCTGACCCTAGAAACTATGAAGCTATGAAAATATGGTAAGGTAAGCAGTGGGTTGATGTAGAGTAGACAGTAGTTAAAGATGATATTATGGAGGATGGGAAATGGTAGAATGAGCTAGGTTTTCAGCAACAAAACACTTTCACAAATAGACAAAGCTTTATTCTTGAACCTGCATAGGATTTTAATAAAAGAAAAAGCTTTTCACATAGGCATAAATCCAGGCTTCAAGCTACAATCACGAACTACTGTATTCTGTTCATCAACCAGCTGGGTTTCTTTTTATAGATTACTCCTGTTTTATTATCAAGTGTTCGTTTGGTCTTCGGTCCTGTCGAGATTACACTAATCAGTTAACTCCCCGCTAGCAGGGGAGGAAGTAGGCTACTCCAGCCTGTCACAATGTACACTGCAATATAAAGCCACAAACAAATGAACATCTAGAATACAAAAGTGGAAAATGGATGTAAAAATATATGTACATTGTCCAGCAAAAATGTGAATCTAACCTTTTTACCACTGTACTGAATTTAAAATAGTTTCCTTTATCTAAAAGGAATTATATATGTTATGCTGCAAATGTTAAGTTACAAAAATGTTACTTTCATTGCTGAAATGGTGTTCTAGATTTTATCCACAGAATTTGACTTAGCCAAATCCACTGACAGAAGTGGTTCCATTTTATATGCAAGATGAGCTGTGATTCACAAAGCCCTGGGCTTTTGTATCTTCCTGGGTATTTTTTATTGTCACAAGTATCTCTGAATTCTGAACTCCTGACACAAAAGGTAACTTGCAACTATAAGTAGGCATCTTTTCTTGCCCAGGCCCCCCATATCGCCATTAGGATGACCATGATGATCACAGTGTAAAGTGTACGAACAGTAGATAATTCATCTCCGCGGTCCTGTTTGCATCTGCAGGAACTGTGCCAGTTCTCACTCATATTTGCAGGCGCTTTTGGCCTGTGAGCACGGAGAGAATGTATTCTGTCAAAACAAAAAACAAGATACAATTAAAACTGGCTCTTTTTTTGTTAAGAGCCCTATGATATGATAGTGAACTCCGTGGAGCATATTAAATCATTGACTAGATTTGCCAAAGAACACCTCATGCTGTACAGGGTTAGTAGGAGGATCTCCATAACTGGAAATAAGCAACACTTACCAGCCACTTGGTACATCTCCAACAATGATAGACAAGAGAGGCTGGGTACATGCTTGTCAGAGGATGTACTGTGCTTCTGGCAAAAGTTATTCTTCATTTTCTTGTTGATAAAAATCAGTTGTGTGAAATATTCTCTTGTGTTTCTTAGTGTTCATGAATAGGGGCAAATTGAAAAGACTGGAGACTGAAATTCTCTTTTATTCACTGAAAAGAAGCAGCACCACCATTTAAGCTTCCCAAACTGCCTCTGACAATCTATTTCCAGCTGTACCAGGGAAGGGACACACAGTACTTTAGTATCCAGGACACTGAATGTAATCATTGACCAAGGGTACTAGCCATGATTGATAACCATGCTGTAAGCCTCTGTCCAACAGCAACTGTACTGAGAATGATCTTTTGTGTATTTGTGATACCTTTTCCATATGGTTTCACAAGGCTTTATAAACATAGGGCACATCTACAGGAGATGTTTACTGTGGAGCTGCTTAATTAGCTCTGCAGTAAAGTCTCCATGTCTACACCAGCGGCCCTATTATGTTGCAGTAAACTAATAAACGCTGCCATAGGTTAGTACTTGTAAACACTGGCCTTTGTGTACACTTGGCAATACACTTATATTTGCCCTGTGCTTCCCATCAGAGTATGCTCAGAAAGCTGCTCTCTGACCATGGAGGCTCTCTTGTGAAAGAGAATCCCCCAGTCACACTTTTAACTCATCTGTAGGTCACAAACCTGCAGTCACAGAAAAGAGACAACTGGAAAGGAAAAGGCCCCTCACACCTTTTAGCTCAGTACCCTAGTGAACAGAGACTTGCTCAGGAACTGGGGTATCCAGGTCCAGATTCCCTGCACCCAAAGAGGGTTTGAATCAGTCTCCTGCTTCCCAACAAAGTGCTCTAAGCACTTGGTCACAAGGTGGGCATTCCCTGAAGCACTCTCCAGCCTACTTCTTGAAGCTGGCCTGCTGCAAAGCCAAAACTGAAAGAAATGTGGGCCCGGAAGGAGGCAGGCAAGCTAGACGAAAGGTGCATCATGGGTAAGATGCTGCCCTAGAAGGAAGGTAGCTCTGTCCCTACCCCCAGTGAAGCAGAAACTAGCCCACTGTTGTTGATATATTTTGCCTAATGAACATTAAAAGATGCAGAGAAGCCAGGGTCTAGAACCTGGGGCCCCCTATTTTCAGGGCAGCATCTGTCTCATAGAGCCACCCTCCCATTACCTTACACACCTCCAAGTCCTGTATCTCTTACCATACTGGCTGCTTAGTAAGCCAGCTTCAGAAGAGCTGGAGAGTACTCTGAGAAATTACAGGCCTGTGGCCTGCTGGTGAGAGCACTTTGCTACCAGCAGGAGATACAAGAACATGAGTCGGCAATGTGGGGAGGCGGCTAGGAAGGCCAACTGCACCTTGTCGTGCATCCACAGATGCATCTTGAGCAGGTCCAAGGAGGTGATCCTCCCCCTCTATGCGGCACTGGTCAGGCCGCAGCTGGAGTACTGCGTCCAGTTCTGGGCGCCGCACTTTAAGAGGGATGTGGACAGCATCGAGAGGGTCCAGAGGAGGGCCACTCGTATGATCAAGGGACAGCAGGGTAGGTCCTATGAGGAAAGGTTGCGGGACCTGAACCTGTTCAGCCTTCAAAAGAGAAGGCTGAGGGGGGATCTTGTGGCCTGTTATAAACTGGTTAGGGGGGATCAGCAGGCGCTGGGGGAGTCCCTGTTCCCCCGAGCGCCGCAAGGAGTGACCAGGAACAATGGTCACAAGCTGGCGGAGGGAAGGTTTAAGTTGGACATCAGGAGGCGCTACTTCACGGTCAGGGCGGCTAGAGTCTGGAACCAGCTTCCAAGTGAGGTGGTGCAGGCTCCCACCCTGGGGGTTTTTAAGAGGAGGTTGGATGACCACCTTACTGGAGTCATTTGACCCCAGTGCTCTTCCTGCCATGGCAGGGGGTCAGACTAGATGATCTGCTCAGGTCCCTTCCGACCCTAGAAACTATGAAACTATGAAGCTACTGGGTTAGGGATGGGAGGACACTCCTCCAATCTTTACTTCCTGCAGTTAAGTGCATACCTAGGTGATCCTCTTCTGACACAGATAGAAACCGAGTGCCAAAAATTGTGCTTATGCAGCTATGAAAGCACCACAGATACACAAAGATGATTTAGTCCTGAGTGGGATGGCCCCTTTGTGAAGCAGGCATTTCTACTCACATTTTTATAAAGGAGGAAACTAAAGCACATGGAAAATAATAACACATTTTTATAAGCACCTTCTATTTATTGGAGTCTCAGTTTTTAGATCACAGTGGGAACACCATTTGTAGAAGTGCAGCAAGCTCCTTCAGTTCCTTGGGCAGAGGTATGGGGACAAGCTCGCTGCACACCAGCTGCAGCAGTTCCATAGCATGGGCACCCCAGGAATGACAGTCTGGTGCCCACTCTAAATTGGTGCCCAGGGCTAATGCTGCACTTGCCCACCCTTAGAGGCACTATCTGACCATTGTTCTGATTTTGAGAACTGGTCAGCACTCACAACTCCATCTGAATTCAGTGCAGTGGAAATGCCAAGTTGCCTAAAACTGCTCTGTGAAGTATTAAATAACCTGTTGGTGTTTCTGCCTATATTAGCACTCATGCAACTACAGGAGCTCTAAAGAAAAATGGCAATGTAGGCACAGCCCTTGAGTGCAACACTCTGTAACACAGACACATACACACATACCTCAGAAAGGAACTTTGAGGAAAAAAATTAAAGACAAACTGTGGGTAGTAAATGCCATCTTCTAAAGAAATGCATGTATTATTTAATGTGTAGTTCTTTGGACAGGATCTGTTTAGCACCTTGTAGAGTTGCAACCAAATAACAATATCCAGCAGCAGAATTTTAAGATCATCACAGGAATCCTTTCACTGTTAGGTGGTTTGCCCTCCCTCTTTACCAGCCTGCTTAGAGGAAAGTAGTATGTACAACTTACCTTCTGGAAGAATTCATGGTAGTGATTGTGTTCCCAAGAAGACAGGCTTTCAATCCCACCACAGTACAGGAAGGTGTCCTTTATATCCTTTTGCTTCCTCCCACACAAAGTAAAGATCTACACTGGGTGCACAAAAAGTATTTGCCACAAAATTGGCAAGCAATAATGATCTGCAAGCTCTTTTCAACTACAGTTCACAAGATACTAACTTTGCTTAAACTATAGTGGACTGCCTGGTTCTCCACAACATACTGTTGAGCTGCCCAAGAGCTAAGTAATGAGTGATCCCAGTTGTGCTTTAACTGCTGGGACCTTTCCTTATAAACTGAAGCAGCTAAGATGTTGCCAAAATTGCAGCTGCAGAAATAGCCCGCCCCATGGACTAATGCAGAGGAAGGAGTTGGACATGGAAAGTGAGAAGGGATGAGGTATAACCCACACATATTTCACTTTAAGCAAATACAGAGTAAGAAAGCCTTATCAGATTTTTAAGTATATTGTCCCTGATGAACAACTTATTGCCATCCTGCAATGTGGGCACTTGATTTAATTTACATGGGGAAAAAATAAAGAGTCATCATCCTTCAAATATGTCCCAAAATTTGTAGTCATATACAGAAGAAAGAAAGACTCTCTAATTAAACAGCACTTCACAGCAACTTTTAAGGTCTGTAATACTCTGGGAGGAAGGGGACAGTAGTTTTATGGTTCATGACTACTCAATACAAACAAGAAGGAAAGTTTTATCTGAGAGGCAGGAAAATAATAAATAACCTTCCAAAGTAAGGATTGTAATACAATTCTTATATATAAAATAAAATTCAACAATACAATTTTATATATATCCATATAATAATCCATATACATTGGATTTGTATGGATTATTCACCCTAGAATATGTTTATTTAAATGAGAGAATGGATGTAAATATAGGGAACACAGTGTCTCATAGAAAGATACTACAT
Organism: Gavialis gangeticus; assembly: GCF_001723915.1. Lineage (NCBI taxonomy): Eukaryota > Metazoa > Chordata > Crocodylia > Gavialidae > Gavialis > Gavialis gangeticus. The sequence continues at coordinate 10,857,293 of NW_017729008.1, read as the reverse complement.
GTGAATTAAAAATTAAGTGCCAGATGCACCGCTAGCAGCTAAGAACCTTACCTATACAAAAGCAGACACTTTTTAGACAGATACTTGACTGCAATGGTTTAGTTAGGGATGATCCTGCCTGGAGCAGGGGCTGAACTAGATGACCTCATGTGGTTCCTTCAAACCCTACTTTCCTATGGTTCTATACAAAAAATGCAGGAGGCAGAAAAAGAGTGACATCTTTCCAGTTACATTGCTATCAAAATACTGCTCTAAATTTAATATTATTAAGTAGAAGACTAAAGAATCATGTGCACAGCTTTATAGGCATCAGTATCATAAAATATTTAATTTCATTGAAGTATTTAGGAATTTTTATTGTGTTTGATAACATTTTCATGTTTAACATACAGTCTGTGCAACAGTTAAAAAACTGCCTAAGTCTAGCCCCTCACTGAGTTAGCATGGTTAAACGCACCAATTCCAGTAGCCAGCAGCACACAGAAAGAAGAAATGTAGTCAACAACATGGCTAACTGCCTTTGAATCCCTACTCAGAGGAGCAGGCAGCTATCTGCAGCTGGGTTGAGTGGGAGTAGACTTCAGTAGGAGTCTAAAACAAGGTTCAGACTTTTGCCACTGGATCCATAACATTTCATAAGCACTCTTTCACTCCCCAGCTGTAATGACTGAATACCCATTTAAAGCTTGGTTAACTGAGGGGACAAAATACATAATACCTCTGATGTCAAACCTCTGAATCCAGAGCAAGACACCTTAGCTCCTCTGTTATTATCCCACTCTCTTCCTTGTGTGAGAATTAGAAATGTTTCTGTGGGTGCATCTACACATTCAATTAATGCACTTTGGATAATGTGCATTAAATCTAGTATCTCTGTGACCGCCGGGCTTCGATTAACTGCTCTCGAGCGGTTTTTGCTTTGCAGGTAGATGTCAAACACCCATTGGGATCTTGTCTGTGCCGGAGTAGCTCTCTTCTCTCCGTGTCCCCAACCCCGTTCTCGCCTGCCATGACTTGATGTTCCTCAGTGTGAGGAGTTGGTTGACGGGATACCCCATGGTCCAGGATCCCCCGGCAGTCACTCACGGGGCTCCACCACCCCTACACCCCGGCCTCACACCACCTTCGGTGCGTCCCTCGCCTGTTGTTCTTGTTCCCAGCTGTGGGACAACGCCCCCTGGCCTGCCTCTAAGTTACCGCAGCTCCCAGCTGTGGTGCTGGCGCTCACCACCAGGCTCGGCCCCACAGCCCTCCTTGCCTGCACCCCTCTCTTCAAGGGAAGGAAAATCAAAGGAAACTATAGACTCACAGAGGCTTCCCTTCAGCCTCAATCTGTGGGCACACTCCCCTAGCTCTCGAACCCTTAGCCAGCGTTGCCTAAACAAACGAAACAACCAAAATGCTGACCACCCAGTGTCTCCCTATCCTCTAATCGGTCTACTCCGAGCCCTCCCCGGCTCTCTTCTGGTCCAACCCGGACTGATCACTTCCAGCGTTCCTCCCTCCTGCCCGTTACTCTATCTGTGCCTGGCAGCGATGCCCGCCCCAATTGTACCCCCTCAGGGCTCTCCCGTGGTCTCTCCTCCCTGGTGAGACTGTCTCCGTGCCCCGTTGTCCCGGCACCCCACCTGTGGGTCACTTCACTCCCGGGTGCTCTTCCAGCTGCGTCCTCAGGTGCCGTGCCTCCAGTTCCCACGTTGTCCGGTGCAGTCTCCAGTTGGGAGGTTTGGCCCCGCTCCGTCCACGTCCCTGCCAGCTCTCCTGGCTCCGCGAGTCTTGTAGCAGAGGCTCCTCTTGTCATCGACAATGGCTGCTGCTCCTCACCTGAGCTATCCGCCCCCTCCGTGGCCGCAGCTGCCATTTTTATCGCTGCTGGCTGGCGTCCGACAGTAACATCACCAGCTGACCGCAATTGAACAAAAAGGCAGCTAAGAAGCCACACGGGCTCCTCCCTCCGCCTCGTGCATGTCCTGTCCTGAGCTGCAGGTGAGTTCTGTTCATTACTTTACCTCCCGGGACAACCTCGATTCTGAGGTACTGGAAAAATGCACATTAGCTCATTTTATTGTGCATTAGCTAAAGAGCATGGGGTTTTTGTGATGCTTTAATTCACATTAAAATAAGCTAAGATGCATTAAAGTGCACATGTATACATGCCCAAGTTTAGACCCTGAGCCTACCAATAAGTTCTGCACAAGACCCTTGCTGAAAATCTAAAATTTTGATGAAACAGCAAAAAAGTATCCCCATCTTGATCACTAACCATTAGTAGTATGAAATTCTCTCTTCCCTATTTCTTTTTCTCTTTGTTTTATTTAGACAACTCTATAATCAAATTCCAGCTCTAGAGTAATTGTTGCAATTAAAATGGAATGCTTAGTGTTTAGGAAGACTGACACGACATTTCCATCAATAGTTAACAGAAATGCTTTATTAATTAAAAATGAATTATATAGCCTACCTGTCATTTTCCTATTTCAATCTACAAATAAAATAAGCTATAATCAAGTTCAGTATATTTCTAGCTGTAATAGTGGTTCTCACCAACATGGGTAAGGAAGTGGTCCTGATCTTTGCAGCTTCTCACCAGACGTTGATCCATCACTGAGGGTGGTTAGCTGGGAGCAGGTTATGATGGGGCAGCGTGGTGTTTCTTTTCTGGGATGAGTGCACTTGCTGGCAGCTTCATTCTTCTCTTATATTCATTCTTCAAAACATATTTTCTTGATGAGTTGAAGATCAGGGTCCAGACAAAGTTGACAGTGTGGAGGGTCATTGTCCTTTAATTGTGGTGTAAATGTTAACCTTTTGCATCCGTCTCTGGTTGTTGTGGGTGAAACTGACATGCATGAAAACCCTTGATCACTCCAGAGCTTTATAATTTGCTTAACTATAGTATGGCTTGATTGCTTGAGCCCAACACCCTAAACTGGAGGTATACTACTTGATTAATTGCAGTAGGGCTTGATTACTTGAATTGAGCACCTTAAACCATGAATTGTAAGGCACTGTATAGATTGTTATAACAGGGAAGATCCCAAAATATTTTCCAACTGGCACAGACACTTAGATGGGAGAGGAATGGGATAACAAGGGAGAAGCAATCACTTTGAAAGAGGAACTTATTTACAATCAATTTAGAGTAGTTGGGCATTAGGTATACTTGATACCAAAGCCAGAAATGAGATTAATTGTATTGATATATTTCAGGTGGTCCCAGTCATGAGTTTACATTCTTCTACAAAAAGCACTGATATTAGAATTTAGTTATTTAAATTTAAATAGGTCTGTACAAGCTTCATGTCCAGCAGTAATACACAATAATTAGCTGATGCTGAAGTGATTACATCTTTCCAAAGGAAATAACATAAAACAATTATTTTATCATCTGTACCATCAATATAATATGTATATATGTAAATATAAAATTCAGTAATATTCAAAGAATATGGCATGGGACACTGGCTGGTAAATTTTTGTTCTCAGTACTTTTCATGTCCAGTCTGCAAATGAGCTTCTTGCAAAAGCACAATTCTGGGTCTACCTTTTCATTACTTGCAAAACACTCCTTCTTTCAACAGGGCCATTCAGATTTTTAACATTTATAGAAATAATTTTGTATCATTTTTATGCTTGTTGTTTTCTGAATAAAATTCTACTCTCTCACCTGAAGCTTTCCCACCATTCTTGTAAGCTGTTTAGTATCACCAGCAATAAATAAATAAATACATATTAGTTGGAACTACCTTCACCTTCTTACAATATAAGAAAATAAAGCATATCTAGATTATGCTTGCTCTACTTTAATATACCTGTAGTACTCTTTTGGTCCCTGTGTAGTCTTCTATACATTCTAGGCCTAACATTAACTTTATTTATTGCCCTACCATGCTCAGTAATATACCCAGTCCAATTTCCCTCACATTTGGCTCCCAACACAATCCTTATATTTATACATTTTACCCCTCCCACTTAGATCCCCAACTGATCCTTATTTTTATACCCTACCCCTTTTCTGAAATGTGGAGATTCACCCTAACCCTCGGGTGGAATGGCACCTTTAACCTCTCCACACCTGTGTAATAAACACCTTCCTGGGAGGTTACCAACTCTCATCCAGGGGAATCCTGGCACTATATTATTAGTCAGATATTGTTTTCTGAAGGAAGTTGTGCAAAGACATATTTCAAGTCTCCCCCGGTCTCTTCTCATATTATACTATATTTATACCTCTTTCCCACCCCCTACCATTTGTTTTTAGCCTTAGCCTATCTTTATTTCCATTTTCCTAAATATTTGGTTCCCAGAATTATTCTTTTAATCTTTTTGTCCTTGTGATAGTCCCCTCTCCATTTTCATTTCCTTCTACTATTATTCAGTCCCAGTCAAATCCCTTCAAATACCCCTAGTTCTGTGACTTCTCCAAGTCCCCTTATCCTTGTATTTTGCTGGGGTTTTTTTTCTCCTGGCCTTAACTGTTTGCCATTCAATATTATGGTTGCCTTTGCTGTCTGGGTGAGGCTTGAGCTGAGATTTCAGTATGTTTTCCATTAAGTTTAATTTTTCAAGTATTTTAAAGTCTTCCTTTTTCTCCTTTATGATGTTCTCCTGTTCTTGATGAAGATAAGCTTAAAAGGAAAAGCCCATGTGTATCTTATATTTGTTCTCTAAGAGATGCTGTAATTTCACTCAGTTCCTTCCTTTTCATTGATGTAGCCTGGAGAAGTTTCAAAACACTTGTATTTTATAGTGTCCTAGAGTGGAATCAGAAGTATCAGTACTAACAAAGCATCATGTCTCTTGGTCTGTGTGAGCTGGGGGGAACGTAGAGAACTCTGTGTGCTGTGTCTACCAGGACTGTTGCTTTTGTCTTCATCTGTAGGAAGGAGTAGAAAACCTGCTTTAAATATTCTGCTGGAGCTCCTTCCCCACACCTTCTCAGAGCCCTCTTATTCTTACGTTACTTTTTCTCTCAAGATTTTCCAAGCCCCCAGTTTTCTCTATAAAGTCATTTTCTTTCTTTTCAGTCATCTTCATTGTATTATGTAGATTTACTGATGGTCATAGTTTTCTCTCCACCTTTATCTCCAGGTTTGTGACCCTACCTCTAATTTCTTTTATTTCTGCTTTGATCTTACCAAACTGAGCCTCCATAGAGAATTTTAAAGCTCTGATTTCTGAGATTAACTGATAACTGAAATTAACTCACTGAAGCCCTCTCTGATTAGCAGGGCTGTCTCGCCTCCCTGTTTCAACTGGAAGAGTGAATGATGCCTCAAATAGATGAATTGGGGGTGTTCTTGGCCTGCAAAAGGGAGGAGTATTGAATCTCTTAATAGAAAGAGATTTTCTCCCAATTATTTTAATTAAAATATGTTGTGACGATAGGCTTCACTGGATGCAAATGAACTACATATGGTAACATACCCTAAGAAGCAGGGTAACTTAGTCTGCCCTGAGCTCCACGCTACCGTGGCTAAACTGTTAACCAGCTACTTAATTGTTCTAAATCTAGGTAACTCCACACTGTACTACAGTCCACACATACTTGTAGTCCTGAAAGTCAGTCTCTGAAAAACTTTGTTCAGTCTGTGACTATTTAGCCTGTAGATTTTTTTTGAAAGAGTGTGGCAAGTAGCAAGAACTTTTGCTTTCTGTATTATGCCAACTAATTAAAGTCAATTCTTGATGTCATGTTTCTTCCTAGTAACCAGTATAGGGGGAGCTAGCTTTTTTAAAAAAAGGGGTGCAGATGGGGTGGCACATCATCATATAGCACAACATATTATTCTCCAGTTAAAGAGAAACTAGAAACATTACTAATGTGCTAGGGGGCTATCACTATATTATTCAGTTTAAGAACAAAGCAAAAATAAATATAACTATTGCAATGTGTACTGATTTGCTAGATGATACATTATGTTTTAAAAAACATAACACACTAGAAAAAACGCACAAAAAAATCAAAAGATATTGTGGCATTAGTCCTATAGTCATTGTAGTTAAAAGAATGTCTCTTATTCTGATTTATAAAACAAAATCTAGCATACTTGAGAGTTTTGACAGTGCCTCCTTCACTGGCAGTCATCATTACTATACCCGAATTATTGCTACACCTGAGCTAAGGTTTTTAGTTTGACAGTCTGTAGGGTTGTGAAATAGAACAGAAACATTACCAGGTATGGCTAAGTGACAGCAAAATTGCAGAAGAAAGGATAGTTTAAAAAGTGGAACATCAGAAGGATAGGAAGTAATTAACACCAATGGACTGGATAAAAATTAGCAGGAGTCTAGGAGGTGGTAATAATGAGCTATGATGTCAGTTTGACCCTCTCAATGCTGCTTGACTAGAAATGCTACTGCCCCTCCCAGGCAGTTGTTTTTAAAATTCAGGTACAGCAGGAATCAAAAGGGGGTGTAACTGCACCACTGCCCCCCTTCCTGGGTTGTGTTTTTTTTACTGAAATTTCTGAAACAGTGGATTGCTTATATGCTGTTTGTGACCTTTTTTGTTCAAGGACTGGTCTATCATGTGACTAAGCTATTTACATTAGGGAAATACACAGATACTGTTTCACTAACTTTCCTTGTAACAGGAAACTGATTTACAGGGCCTTGACCTCAGCTATTGCTCAACTAAGGTGCAAGATGTTGATGTTAACAAAAATAAGAGCCTCCTCTCCCCTAAGAATTTTAAGCAGTTTGAATAATGCAGCAAAATAATATTATGACTCTCAAGGAGTGTTTGAGGCAGCAGTCTAAAAATTACATTGATGTCATTGACTCTGCATCTGGTTTACATTTTTCCTCTGTGACTGAGTATTCCTAATCCTACTAAACAAAGTACTATGAATCACATTCAAAATGGGACTTCAGCATCTGAAGTGTGACTTAAGTGGAACAGAGGTGCCTACGTCCAAGTAAATAATGCATTAAAACCCTCCCTCACATCTTAGGCAAATCTCATTGTAGAGTGAAATCAGGTTGTTTGACAAGATGTACCTTCATTCAAACCAAGTTGACTAGCATTAATTATATTTCAATTGTCTAGTTATTTTAGTATTTAAATCCAGTATCAGCATTTTCATTATTCTGCACAGAACGGATGTCAGGCTAACCGGCCCACAATTACCAAGGCTGTCTTGTCTGCCCTTTTTGAATACTGTACAGCAGGGGTGCCAAACTCTTTTGGCTGTGTAGGTCAGATGAGTGGTATGGGACCAGTGGTGCGCGGCATGTGCAAGACTGGCCTCTCAGGCCTGATCGGGCCCATGGACCCCTCCTTCATGCTAGATCCAGCGCCTATGGCACCCACTCTGGCCAACCCAGGACCACAGGAAGAGGCCCAGCATCCCAAGGACTTGGCTGCTGCCTTGGAAACAAGCCGTGATGCTGGGCTTCTTCCTGCAGTGTGGAGGGGCTCCAGTGCTGCTGCTCTGGTATGCCAGTCTCTGGCATGCCAGAATGGGAATCAGTGGGTAGGACTCACTTTGCAGCAGTCCTGCTTTTAGGAACGAGGCCATACAGACATGCCCAGGTGTACAGGTTTGTCACTGACATGCTCTGTCTCTTCAGTAGTCCATGCTTATTGGAAACTATCCGACATGCTAAACTGAGAGATAAACCCACCTCAAAACACCTGCTAGTCTGGGTCAGGGCCGTCACCTGAAAGGTGAGGGACTCAGGTGGAAATCCTTGTTCTCGATCAGACAGAAGGTCCATCTGAACCTGGAAGACACCCAGTTACTGGGACACTGAGAAAGAAAGGATCTAATATTTTGCTATTGGAACCTATCTGGCAAATTCAGTCCACAGCTGTGAATATCTGAGGCAACCACAACAGCAAACCATTTTTTTAGCAAGTAATTTATTCAGCAAAAAGAAAAGAAAAAAGATCCCCTCGTTTTATCGACAGGTCCAATAGCCCTAGCTGCAGCGTGGACGAGCAGCCTGCAGACAAAACAACTTTCACTTGGCAAGATCGCATTTAAAGACTTTTTTCATTTAAATTCAGTCTCCATAAATGACGACGGCCTGCTCTGTTCCTCTTTTCTGGACACGGAACTGCGGACACTATCGCCCACCACCACCACCCGAGCACCTAGCCATGTTTAACCGTATTCAGCGCCCTCCCAAGACAGCACAGCACGATGACTCCCGCCTGCCACAGAGGAGTGACGACAGCACCCTCACATGTCCCCAGGCTCGCTCCGAGGGGGCGGGGCCGCCCGCGCCGCGCGCTGCAAGCGGGTCACGGGACTCCGCAACATTTGAAACGCGCCAATGAGCGCGGGCGGGGGCGGAGCTGCGCTTTCGAACGTCCCGGCGGCCGCGAGCGCGGCAAGGCCTGGCCCGACGGGGCGCGGGGGCCTGAGCAGAGTCGGCCCACCTGCCGCCCCGTGCTGCCGTGGCCGCGGGCTGCGCTCTGAGGTAGGTGAGAAGCGGGGACTGCAACTCCTGGTGCTTCCGCGCGGTCGGTAGCGATGTTCAGGGGCTGTTTGCTGGGGCCTGATGACCGGGGATCCCGGTTTTCTCTGATAAAACAAAATACCTGATTCTCAGATTTATAAAAAGTAACCCCAAACCCACATTTTTCCGTGAATAAAATGAAACATCACTATATATAAATAGTTGGAGGTGTAGATGGGTAGAAATAGACTGACCTGCAGATCTATCTACGGACCAGAGCAATAGCACAAAGCAACCGACCGACCGGAGTGACCAACAGGATGGACTGACCTAATGTATCTATCGGATGTATATCTATCGAGTAGATGGACAGATAGATCTCTGTCCATCTATATATCTATATGATCCGTTACTATACATTACTAATACGCTAGTATATGTTACTAATACATCTCTATCAGATAGATCTCTATCTATCTATAGCTCTATCTATATATCTATCAGACTGACCTATCTATCAGATCCCTGCTGATGACCTGCACCTAGGTCTTAGGAGGCAGGGCTGTAGACTGGGGGCAGAAGTAGCCTTCAGCCGTATTTCTAAAAAGGGGCAGTTGCTGCCAAGAATGTGTTATCCTTTTTGTGTTGCTATTTTTTTTTTGATTTTCCGTATTCCCAGCCAAATGAGCTAAAACAAATTCCAAATCCAAGAGTCAGTCCAGAACCATAAGTGGCCCTACTAGTGGCAAACCCCCTCCACTCCCAGCTGAGGCTTCAGATGTTTCCAAATCCTTTGGCAGGCATCCTACTTGCAGACCCAAGCCTGGAGGCTTGGAGTTTGGATGCCCCCAAGTTTTGCTTGCCCTCAGCCATAAGGCCCCAGAGGCAAGCCAGGGAGGAGTCTCCCCTTTCCATAAAGTATTCTTAAAGCCAAGACTGTCCAACTGCAGCAGCTAAGTGGGAGGTTTACTATACATTACCTTGGCAGGTGCTATCCCTGTGCCAGGAGAGCAGTCTTCTCCAGTGCGACTGGGAAGATCACCTTCATGGTCAGGGTGTTTCGCTGCCAGGTAAGCATAGACTACCTGGCAGCGAACAACAAGAGGCTGAGAAGCGATTTAGCCAGGATGAGATGGTTTAAAGGTCCATTTTTTCTGCGCTGAATGGCCAGGTTGACATGCTTCTGAACCTACGTTTCATGTAAGCTTCAAGTTTAGAGATTTACCTCTCTCGTGGGAGCAAGCAGTTGTAAGTCATGTAGGAACAATTTATACCAGCATCACTGGGTATGAATGGATGACATTATTCATGTGCCTCCTTAATTTTTGGCATCACACTATTTGAAAAAAGGGGGCTTGTACAATTCGTGAGCCCGGTAACCAGTTGCAGGGCTGTAGCTGAGGTTTGTTTATTCGTTTCTTTTTAGTGAGTACTTCAGTGCTGATGGTTTAATAAGATGCAACTGTTTTAGGATAACATACAAATTTTAATCTCTAATTTAGTTTGTGCAATTCAAAAAATACCTGCAGTACCTAGTACACGAGAACAAGGATTCAGTCTTGGGGGAGCATTTGAGAATCTGAAGTCTGATTTATAGAGGACAGAGAGAGACTTTTCCCTGTGGCTGTAGGGGACAGGATAAGGAACAAAGGCCTAAAGCTGCAGCAAAGGAAGTTTTAGTTTGGAGATGAGGAGGAACTTTCTGGCTTTGAGCTTGTGAGCGTCTCTCCAGCCCTGCTTTCCTATAATCCCATATAAGTGTCTTATTTTGCAGTTGCAGTTGCTATGGAGGAAAGAGAAGAAGAGTCAGCAGGTTGCTCAAGTACTGTGGTAGAAAAAAACCCGGATAGTTGCATAAGCAGTGGTAAGTAGAAAATGTTATTTATAAATTTTTGCATAGGATGCACAATTCCAAGCTACTTTCTAGTATTTGCTTTGTTAACCAGCATGCTGGCTTGTAAGGTAAAGTGAAACCAGAAGTGCCCACCGTGACACTTCTGTTTTCTCTGAGCCCCCATGGCCCAGGGGTGTAACAGGCTGCACAGGGCCTGCCTCCCTGTCCCATGGGGCCCACAGGACCTGTGGGAGGGGTGGTGATGCCCCGGACGCAGCAGGAGAAGCGGTGGCCTGAACAGGCGAGGGTGCCTGTTCAGGCCGCTCAATTAATGGGCATATTTTGTTATCCAGCATCCCCCATTCCCCAGGGATGCCGGATAACAGAGCTTTTACTGTACATAGATCAGTATGTTTCTTGTGTTCATTCCTTAATGTAGTAGAGAAGACTTCATTCTGTGGGTGGCCTTATTTCGTAGACTTTTACCCCTGCTCTTCCACTACATGGTTCTTAATTATTTTCTATGAACTTTTGTATAGGCTCAACAAAGTACTGATAATCTTTTTGAGTGTTACTGATGGACTATAGCAGGAGTTCCCAAACTATGGTACATAGGTATGCAGGACATCTCTGGGGGTACGTGGGAGAAATTCTGTAATGGTGGATTAAATTCTCATTATAATAATTGGCACTTAAGGGGTTAAAATATAAAACCATATGCTGGTAGTGGTATGTGGGCAGCCAGTAAATCTGGAAGGCCATATGCAATAAGAAAAAGTTTGGGAACCTCTGAACTATAAGGCCCTTAGTAGAGGTGCACTAATACATCAGTCCAGTATTGGACTGGCACTGGTATAAACAAAATTTACTGTACTGGAAATCGGCCTGATGTGGCTGATAATTTGGCCAATAAATGCCTGTGCATGCTCACAGCCACAGCCCAGCACATAGGTGGTGAGGAGCACAGCTCGTCAGCTTGGAGAGCTGCCTGCAGCTGGTAAATCAGTTGTGGAAGGTGTGTTGGAGGGGGTGGGGTGCAGATCAAGGCCCCCATAGTGAAGGAGGGAGTGGAACTGGGGTTGAGGCTGCCCAGCTGGGAGGGGGGTGTGGGGGGGGCACGGGATGGAGCTGCAAGTCGTTTGGGGGAGCGGCTCCTACCGCTGTGTGCACCCTGTGGGGAAGGGCATGTGCCCTTGGATCTGGGTGGGGTAGGGTGGGCTGCAGTTTAGGGCTGGGACTGCCCCGGGCTCTTCCTGGTGGATTGGGGGGAGGCGGGGAGGGTGTTGGGCTGGGACTGCACTCAGCGGGCAGTGGTGGTGCTGGGAGGGCGGCTATGGGTGGGGGGCTACAGCTATAGCCCCTCTGCCAGCACCGCTGCCTGCCCTGAGTGCAGCCTGGGCCCAACTCCCCCCATCCATCCTGCAACTGCAGCCTGCCCCACGCAGATCTGGGGGGGCACATGCTCTCCCCGCACCCCAGTGCCTTCCCAGGGTTCATGTGAGGTGGGAGCTGCACCCCCCAAACAAGCCATGGCTCTGTCCCATGCCCTGCCCTGCCCCTGCTGGACAGCCCCAGCCCCACTTCTCCTTTACCACAGTGGCCTTGATCTGCCCCACCTCCCCCCTTTCCTCCCTTTTCAGCACAGCTGACTTACCAGCTGCACACAGCTCTTCAAGTTGCCCAGCTACAAATCAGAAATCAGATCGGTATCAGCCAATATGCCTCCTTAATTATCAGCTATCTGTATCAGCCCTCAAAATCTCTATCGGTGTACCCCTAGTTCTCAGAGTTTCCTTCCTGGGTCAATTCTGAAATCCATTCTGACAGTTTTTTCGTCACATCCCAAAGTGTATTGTGTTGTTTGTAGTTAGTTTTAAATTATGGTAATTCAGTTATCCCTACTTTAATTTAGTCAAACTCATTTAAAATGAATGTCAAATGGCAGTGCAGTTCAAAACCTATTGCAGTACAAATTAGACTTTGGAAATCCTTGTAATTGTGACAACTCATAACTGAACTCATCTTGTTTTCAGGTGTTCCTCTCTTGGCTGATGAAAAATTTGATTTTGATCTTTCATTATCTCCACTGAGGTAAGTTAAGTGTTTATGGGCAAATACATGTCTATAGCATAAATGATTTTTACATCCTCACTGTTTTGTTTTCTTTTTTTTCTTTTTTTCCCCCTGGAAGTGGAAATGAGGAAGATGAAGTTTTTGTTGGACCTCCTGGACATAAGGAAAAATGTATTGCTGTTAGTATTGAGAAAGTAGTTGAAGAAAGTGAAAGTGCTAAGAAAAAGCGTTATCTACCTGATGATAAACTGACATGGAGTCCTCTTTCAGGAGAGAAATTTGTGGAAATTTTTAAAGAAGCTCACTTGCTGGCACTTCAGTTAAAAAAGGGCAGCAAAGAAGAACTGAAAGTCGGCCAATTTGAAGAACCCAAAAGCAAGGATATTGAAAAATTTGTGCAAGACTCCAAGTCGAAACTGAACATCTTCCAAAAACAGAAGGTGGAAAAAAGCCCCAGGACTATTAAAAGGGAAACGTACTGTGTGTGGGATAGCCCAGCTTGTCAACTGCCGCCTTCATTTCAGAAGCAGTTAGAGTTACACATGCCAGTAGATTCCAGAACACATGCATTGCAGTCTCCTTCAAATGCATCTAGCCCTGTCAAAATCCATAAATCTTCTAAATTAGCACAAAAACAGCAAACTGATGAAAAGAATAAAAAAGTAATAAGCAAGTTGCAGACTGCAAAGGTATCAGCTGCTTTTGGAAAAAACAATCAGTTGACAATTGAAAAGGTAAAGACTTGGCATCTAGACAGTTTAATGTTTGAGACGAACCATAGTCATCTTAAGATAAACTGTTTAAACCACTTGTGAGCTTTAGTCTTATAAATAACCTTTCCTTTTTTGAAGCTGCTTTCCTTGTTTGAAACTCTCAAATAGGAAGGTGAGCCTGTGTGCATAACTGCCTTGAATTTATTTGATTTTTATCTAGCTTCTGTTAGTTTAGTTGGACTGCTGTTGCAATACATGAAAGGTGCAGATAAGATTTGCATTGAGACAATATTTCAGAGGTTTTAGTTGACTTTATTTGTTAACAATCTCCAGTGTTTTTTGGCTCCTGTTCAAATGCTTAAGCCATTTTATAATCATTCTGTTAAAACTATTGTATTGCTTCTAATGATTCCTTTAGTAGCATGGCTTTGCTTCCTTTAAGCTGTCCTCAGAGTTGGCAGTAATAAGCAGAACTCTGATAGGACGGGACCAACACCTAGGTTTAGTGGGACCAACACTCTCAAAGGTTATATTGTGCTGCACGCTAGCTGCACACTTTGATTAGCCAAGTGTGTGTTGCTGGGACTTCAGTCTTAACAGCAGTACACGAAAGGGCTGTTTTCATAGTAAGGCGGTTGGCCCCTGTAAATGGCCTCTAATCTGCAGAATGTGATTTCTGTCCTATTTCCTTCCTCCTTTACAGCCAAGGCTACTAAGTTCTCTTGTGTGTGGGGACTACTTAGGAGTTTGACACTGGCTTCTTCCTACCATTTGTCTTAGAAGAATATGGAGCTTGTATTTTACTTTCTCCATCAGTTTCAACAACAAAATCCATCCAATCTATGCTAGATATAACACTAAATTCAATAAGAGGCTAAACAGGTCAAGAACTTGGAATTTTTACACTCTAATTGAGAGTGTAACAGTAGGCTTTTTTGGGGGGTGATACAATGAAAATACTGGCATTGCTAAACAAATTCGCTTATGTGGAAAAACTGCAGGGGTTCTCAAATCCTTTGGCTAATAACTTTTAAAATAGTTTTTAAAATTGAAACTTGCAGCCCAAACCAGGAAAACAGCTCAGCCCCTCTGGGACCAAACACTTGAACAGCATCGGGTCATTTGAAGACCTACTTTCTGACAAGTCCAGTATTGCTTCAGATGTCTGTAACGCATCATTCAATGGCAGTTCAACAGAGGACAAGAAAACTCTTCCTGTTCCAAGCAAGGTACTGGCAAGTGTATTAATATGATGACATACTGAAATATTCCTGGGGAATTGCTGACTCAAGATGTGGGAAAATCTTAAAAATGGAGGCAACAGATCTATCTTTCTATCATTGATTTAATACCATAACCTTGAAATGAATTCAAGTTAAAATGACTTCTATTCTGCAACTACAGTTGTCTTACGTCTTTGTAACAAAATTTACTCTTATTATTTACCATATTTAACACAGTGCATCAATCATCATTTAGGACTCGATGCAGACAAGGAATGTTGGGGATAACTAGAGATTAAAGTATATGTTCTTCATGGCTACTTACTATGCTGTTTTGAAAAGGTCCCCATAGTCTAAAGTGCATGTTGAGTAGAACAGTGAGACTTAAATTGAAAGGTAATCCAAGGAATGTCATGAATATAGTTAGAGTATTAGGCTAAATTCCATGGACTAGTCAAACTTATTTATTAAAAAAAATCACATGTTGCAAGTAGCTTAATATTAACTTTATTTTCTACACAGGTGGTAGGCTCTGGGTAAATGAAACATTCATTTTAACTAGAATTGACACTACTGGAATAGTTTTGGCTTTAACAGTTGCTCTGTAGGAAAAGAGATTGGATGAGACTAATAACACGGGAGATTTTGGATCCATAGCACTTGTGGTATGCTGTCTTACAAATATTAGTTTAAATAAATATTTTACTTTTGGAAAGTAACTTGAGCTCGTGGTAAGGAACAGGACAGCAGTGCATTCTTGCCACCTGCCTTCCACCCCCAAGGCAAACTAGCAAGGACCAGTTTTTTTTGTTTTGTCTTTATAGGGATTTGTAGTAAGGATACAGTCTGCTTTTTAGGACTCTGAGCATATTACACTGAACTGCTTTCCTGACAATACAGTGGCAGGGCCTGGAAGGTACCCTTTTCTCCCTTGCTCTTCAACCTGGAGTCTTCTGTAGGGATTTTTATAGGTTGTTTTGTTCCTTTGTGTG
>NW_017729008.1:10828443-10837049 GCF_001723915.1 Gavialis gangeticus | reverse complement strand
TGTAGTAAGGATACAGTCTGCTTTTTAGGACTCTGAGCATATTACACTGAACTGCTTTCCTGACAATACAGTGGCAGGGCCTGGAAGGTACCCTTTTCTCCCTTGCTCTTCAACCTGGAGTCTTCTGTAGGGATTTTTATAGGTTGTTTTGTTCCTTTGTGTGCTAGGGACTAGAGTAGACATTCTTTTGGAGCTTTCTGGAAAAAAAAGTTGCGTTCAAGGGTGAGTGACAGGGCTCAATGGCTCTTCTAGCCTTATGTTCCCATCTTCGAAGCGTAGCCTTATATCATTCTGTCACAGTTAAGGCACTATACAATGTAGACTGCTAATAAATGTTTTGTTTTACTTAATAATATCAGAGACTTTGGAACTTGTCCCTGAAACAAATGAACCTAGAGAACTGACACCCAAATGCATTAGAAAATGTGCTTTTAATATTTTTGGTCTGTTAAATGAAGTAGACTTCTTTGTTTACAGCTTGGGTTAAGGAAGGCAACACAGTTAAAACCTCCTGGTGCTGTTACTGGTCCCCAGAGAAAGAACACCTCCTCCTCATCGTCATCAGTTTCCAGCATGAGCTCCAGCGTGTCTGTCTCCCCCACAGGAGGAAATGGTATGACTTTTAGCATAAAGACTTGGCACAACAAATTTTATTAAACTTGCAGTCTTGATTTGATTGGATTCTTTTGACTTACAGGTTCCAAGAATATTTAAAAGCTCTTAAAGTTAAACTAGAAAAAATAATAATAGGTGGATAAGAAAGACTTTGTATTTCATGTTGGCTAGCTAAACAGCATTTATGTCAAGTCATGCTTTTGCTTGTAGCACTTGCATTAACCAGTCTCCAAAGTCAATAGGCTTAATATCTACCAAATAGGGTCACACAATGAGAAAGTAGGCTTCTTTTTTGGAGATGGTTTTTAAAAAGTGTTGTCAATGTCTCAGTTCACGTTTAGGAGTTCTCATATATAATTACATGAGCTGTCCAATTTGCCAAGCAGATGTTCTACTGCTCTTCTTTCCAGTATTTTTGTTCTCCACAGCCAAACAGTAAGTGTAGTATTACGCTGGGGTTTGATTTATGCCCCATGTAAATAGGAACAGGAGCTTCACTTTTCTTGAGTAATTGTAAGACCGGAGTAAAGCATTAGAATTGAAATATGAATGAAAGATAAACATTTCTAACTAAGCTAGAAGCTCTCATTTTATTCATTTGTAGCGTCAAGATTGGAAAAACCTTCAGCTTTAAGCCTTTTTGTTTTTTGGGTGGGTGAAGGGGTCATAACTGTTCTGCATACCTGTCTAGCCCCGAATTTTATGGGTTAAATAGGTAAGCTGCATTTCTGATGAATGTTGAACCCCAGAGAATACTCCTGACAGAATTAGAACCATGAAAAAACACTACTTGAGTAGTAAACCTGTATATGTCATTTCTATATCAGCTAAGATGCAGTAAAACCCATGGTGTTATGTGAGCAACTAGAGTATGTGGCCCATCTTATTTGTAACACTTGGAATTCTTTGCTTAAATAATATTTTAATAAACCTGAATTTTGTACTTAATATGTACAACATTATCTGGTCTCCACTTAAACCGGGGGGGAAAGTATCAAGCCTGTGTTAATAAAGAATCAGTACATTTTAAAATGGTGAAAAATGGACTAGGAAGACCAGATGGATAATAAATAACTTCAATTAAACTATATTCGTTTATAATTGTCATGTTTATTGCTTACAGTGGTGAAAACTTTTTAAAAATAAAAAGCTGAGCAGGTCTTCTCAGTTTAAGCAATCCCAGTTTGAAGAGGGTTAGGGAAGTGAGTTTTGAGGAAATATCGGGAAGGGAAAATATTTTAACATAGGAAAAGTTGTCCTGATGAAGTAATCATGCTGGGAAACTGGTGAGCCTTTTGTAGAATAGGAAAAGGTTGTGCATCTTTCCTGTGTGTGGGAGTAGGGAATAGCAGAATCCAGCATCTAAAGAATAGTAGGTGAACAGACAAATTATGTAAGAACTAGAATTATGTTAATGTAACTTACAAAATCAAGGGTTTAATTCTTTATAAATTCAATTGGAGCAGTATTTTTTTTCATGACTTCCACATGTTGTATGTTCCTATAACCTACAAATAGTTTTCACTTTTATGTAGCCTATTAGTCTTAAACTGAGAAATTGAACAACTATTAAAAGACATTGTTATTTATTATACTTAGGGAAAGTTTGACTTTCTTTTTAAATGCTCATTTTAAATTATAGTCTTAACTAGTTTCAGGTAAAATATTGAAAATACACCTTAGACTCTAATACCAACTAGAAAGGCCTGCAAACTATGTAAGCACTCTTGAAAAATCTTACTCTTGTCTTATTTAAGTTAAAAGCTGACATGCTGAATTATCTTATGACTTTCCCTGACAAATCTGGCAAATGACCAGTTTGATTAACTCCTAGTTTTAAAATGTTAGAAAAATAAGTATTATAGTAAATTTGCTCTATTTGTATAACCTGTAGGTACCAACATTCAATTGTTTTGAATATAGTTCTTAATCATTGCATAATATGGTTATCTTCAGTGAGACTTATTTTTAAGCTTAATCATTTACTTGGTTTTATATAATGTTATGAGTTGTGGTAAGAACAAGAAACAGTTCAGAAGTGTAATTTTTAGCTTTCTTTCAGCTAAATCAAATGTACCTTCAAAAACTTCTGTGAGCAGCTCTAAACTTTCATCTACTATAAGCAGACAGTCTCTTGTTAAATCTGTAAGAGTGTCATCTGCCAATTCTGATTTATCCTGCAAGCAAGCAAGATCGGCTAGTACTCCCAGAACACCTACTGTTGTAAATTCTGCCAAATCATCAGTTTCTGCGACTGCATTCCAGACTGTAGCAAGTGGAATTCAGAGATTAAGCTCTGTTCCTAATCTGCAGAAGCTACATCAGCAAAATAAAGATGGAAGTGGAATAAAAGGAAGCTCTTGTCCAAAGCCCAAGGCTAAAGTTGTACCTACAACTCAGATTAAGGTCCCTAAAATGGGTGGAGGTAAGCATATCTTTTGGAAGGTGATCTTATTTTAAATTGGCTACTTATTACATGTGTAGTTTGTCTTGTATATTTATCTAGTGACTGAATGGACTGAATATTATTTTAAAGTTGTTTCTGGGTGGAAATTGAAACCAGTGTAGATAAGGAATGGTAAACAACTTTGCAGCACTCTTTTTTTTTTTTCTTCTTATACTAGGTACATCACTAGAAAATGCAGCACCTAAAATAGCAGAATCAATCAGATTACCATCCTGCAGCATATTTGGAAGGTAAAGTGCAGTAACTGAAATTTAGTCATTTGAGCCTTTTACTTCTGTACAAAGGCAGTTTTTGACTAGTGACCTGTGTGATCTGAATTTTACAAGTATAGAATTCTTGTTTTCAAGAATCGATCTACACTCACTGAAAACTGGACTTTTTATTAAGTTGGATGTTAAAGATATGGCTTGCAGGTTGGATCCAGCCCATGGAGCCATTTCACCTGGCCTGCAGGGCTGGAAATTTGGGGGTGGAGCCTGCTGCTGAAATCTGGGGTATGGAGCCCTGTTGGGGGATTCTGGCAAGCAGAGGGGAGGTGGGTAACTTAAGATATAAGCATTGCAATCCTTTGAAATGCTTTAAATGAAAACAAAAATATGAGCCTTTATCACAAGCTAGTTCCAGGCTGCATGTGAGAAGATACTTGTTCCCTAACTTCTGAGATACAGCTTTATAAACTTGGCACAAACTGGGTTTTTAATCAAGGCTTTCTAGTTGGTGAATTAAATCAATCTGCCCTGCTCTCCAGAACATACCCACTTAACTACCAGCCCATCAGATTCAAATTTGGATCTAAAAGTCTGTTCGTCTCTCACTCAGTTAGCCAGTAGTAAGAAATAAGAATTCAGTTGGTAATTCTAATCATGTGCAAGAAAACAGACTTCAGCTCCCCCATTGCAATGGCACTTCTTTAATGCTAATGAGTTAAAAACAGTAAGACACTGAGTATATGTAAGGAATAGGTTTTTAAATGCTGTTTGTACATAGAACCTATGCACTGTAGAATTTGTGTTTTATCAACTATAGTAATATTTTGAAAAAAATAAACCCCTTTAGTCATAAATTAATTGATTTTAAATATTTGTAAAAAGGTTAGGTTAATCTAACTGGGCCTTAACTAAGTTGTAATCAGTTCTAGCGTAATATACAAGTCTACTTCTAATGTTCAGATGTAGTTATCCTAATCCTTTGTAACCTATTTAAGTATTTACCAAAGTAAGGCAGGCTTATTTCTTTTGTATTGTAGAGTTGTCTAGTTGTATACAAAGCAAAGTAAGTTTCTAGAAGATTTTTTTATCAATGTATGCTCTGTGATGTTTTATCAATGTATGCTTTATGCTTTTTCTTTAGTGGTGTGGCTGTCAGCACTCCTGTTAGAGTGTCAGAAGATGGGCCCTGGCAGAACTCCTGCCGCAGTACAAGGTCCCTTTCAATGACTCCAGCCAGTATAAAGCGTTCTGCTCTTCCTACTCCCATTAATCGTCGTACATCAGGAATTCCAGTACTGTCTCCTAAAAGTGTACCTAGATTTGTGCCATCACGAAACTTAAAGCTTGTTCATCAAGTTTCCAGCCCATCCAACAAAAAGATTCTTACATCTTGGTAAGAGCTTGCCTTTTTAATGATAAGTATTGTGGGTGTAACCTGGTCCTGTTGAAGTGTGACACCTTGTACTCCTGTGGTCAACGTAGGGATTCCACCCCAGTTGGCATCCTATGCATGCTTATACTACTAACTATAACCAGACGTGTGTAATACCAAATAACATTTCTGTACACGATGGCTTATTTTGGCATGTTATAATTTTGCTGAATTCCCAAATCAGGAGACTTTTACAAAGGTTCATCCCTCTGGTCTTCACTTTGTTTCTCACATCTTTACGCTATCTGAAACTTGAATGATGTGCATCATGAAACTTGTCTGAATATCTGAACTGGAGAGAGACTGACTGCAGAAATAGTATTTTCCAACACAGTGACACCACTGCTGTCTAAAAGATGATAATGCAGGGTCTAAATTTCTAGATGAGAAAAGTGAGTAGTTAGGACAAATGATCTATCTTCCATTTAACTAACCATCACCCTTTTAAGGTGTTGTCATACCTTAGGTTATTGCCATTATAAAAATCTAGCATCCTCAGAAGAGGTGAAGCATTAAGTCTCAACAATTCCTCATATTCTACTTGAGAGCACAGGTACAAGATGCCCCATAGTGCCTAGCTACTATGGAGGGGGATGCAGTCTTTTGGCTTCTTTTAGCCCAGTGCCTTTTGAAAAATACCAAACATGTAACCTTGCATTTTGAGCAAGAGGTGGGTACGTGCCTTGTACTGCAGCTTTTCCCAACTTCAGCAGTTAGAGGAGGGATGAGTTTTAAGATGATCTTTCAATAATTGGATTCTGTACATGGAAACTGATAACAAACACATTTTTCATGTACAGAATCTAAGTATTCGGGGGTTGTATTAATTCAAGGCAGTCTTGGATTTGAACGAACACGATAGTAGATACTGAAGAACTCAAATTTCTTGCACCACTTATTTTTCCCAGTTCTAAACAGGCAACAGAGAACAAGGCCCAGGAGCTTTCGTCTGAAGATGAAATATCTCCTCCACCTGTCATACCTCTTGTACTTGATTTTTCACCAGAAAAATCAACTGTAGATGTATTGCAAACCGAAGTAAAAGAAGAAACTAAAATACCAAACAATTCAGCTGAAGAAATGCAAACCAATGTGGTAGGAATGTAAAATCCATTTCTCCTTGTAAAATTTCCTTTGAGTGAACTGAATGCTAGTGAGCTGCTTTTTAAATTAAAGGTTAATACTGCAAACCTCTATCTTACTTAGATTTTAATGTGAACCACATTATGAAGATGAATAGACCCTCTAGTGTCATCTGTATTTAAAAAAAGAATTTGTTTGGTGTCTAAACGTTCATGGAAAACTGACACACGTACCTCCTCCTCCCCACCCCCACACCCCTTCAGTTCAGTGTCAAATTTGTCATCCCCGTATTTGCACTAGGATGTGGTTGTGTTCCTGATGCATAAAGACGTAAGTTATGGGAGAATCCCAGTTGCACAGACTATACAGTAAAATTCACTCTAAATAATACTGAAATCTGTAGAAATGTCCAATTGAAGCTTAACTCAAATCTACCAAAGGAGTGATTTACTTATAGTTTTTGCTCGGGCATAAGCCCCCTTACCTGAATGAGTAGGTTGAGGTAATAACTTGCAATAATTAGTTAATTTATACAGTGTATATTATTTGCTATCTGGGTTGCAGCAAATTTCCATCACAAGATTTATGTGCAAAGAAGAAAGAATAATAATCCAATTGGATGGAAACACAACTAAAACTAAAAATTTCATAAAAACGGTCTGTCAAAGCATCAAAAAGCAGGAATTGTAGATACAAGGTTTAAAGCTGAATTTTTTAAAACCTGTAAATTTGAACTTGAGCATTATTTTCAGCTCATATTTAGTGCTTAAACAACTCAGTAAGTGCTCAAAAGGCAAATTCTAATGCCCAGGATTCATATTCTTGATTCATAAATGGAAAAAAGTCACTGGCAGATTAAAGATCAGCTGCTTGTTTTCCTTTATGGTGCTCTACTTAAGTTTAAAACAAGTAATTGATTCTTATAGCTTTCCCCAGTTAGTCAAAGAAGTTGACTGACTTTCTTATGAGGAAAAGAAAGTAGAAAGCTAAATGAGTTTATTATTTTTAGGTGTTGCTGGTAGATATTGGAATGGCTAAAAGTCCCAGTGCTATTTCAGAGTGGGAAAGCAGACCTCTCATTGACCTTTCAAATACTCCTGATGTGAATAATGCTGTTCCTCTAAAGCCTACTGTTTTGGGACAGGTAAGATGCATCTCAGTTTGTCTCAGTTACCTGTTAATGTAAATATAATATAGAGCATAGGAGATTGCCTGGACATATTGTAGTTGCAAAATAACTTACCCATATAAAAATTGCTTCACACCTAGTGCTTGCATTTAATTGAGCACCCTTATATCAGAGTAACATTTGGAGTATGTTAGAATACCTGCCTGCCCTTGCAATCTGTTCCTTTTGGAAAGGGAAGTAAACATTTTTGTTCTAAAAGTAGACCTCAGTGGGCCTCCATTTGTAAATCAGATATATTATGAAAGTTCTCAGTTAGTTATTTAGTCGTATAGGCTATGCTGTCTGATAAACCAGCTGCATCATTTACTCCATGACCATAATGCCTCTGCTCAGACATAGTAACTGATATTCATTAATACTAAACACCATTTGACTTGGAAGTTAGAGCACGTTCTTGTTATGCTTCTCTCCTATGAGATTGTTCGGTTTGATACGGATATAAAACTGCTCATTTTGGTACTGGTTGTCAGCACTGCACCAGTGCAGTATAACATGAGAGCTTGTATAAAATGACCCATCACTCTTAACTTGGTTTTGGTTTCAAGTAATCCTTTAAACATAAAACAGCTGAGGCTTAACTCCTTGTACCTCCCTGCAACTCTAAAAGTAAAAGTACCTGGGTCCCTAACATGCAGTGCCATGAAGACTAGTAGCTGCTCCTTCATTATAGTTGGTGCAGAAGAACAGAGGGTAAAGGGAACACTTGCCAACCACATAACTAGCATTGTGAACCTAGGACTTGACCAAATAATTGTATCTGGTTTTAAAGATACATTTGGGAGGAAACAATGATAGAAAATTTCTTACTATGACTCCCTGCAGCAAATGGGATGACTTCTTCTTTCATGAGGAAAATGTTGCTGCTTCTTGTAGTAATTAACTGACTGCAAATCTTTGTATAACTAGCTTTTAGGCTGTCGCTAACAAAATATATTTGTCTCTACAAACCACCGAGGACTTCATTTGCAAGCTTCCTGAGCGTCTAAAAACGGTGTTAAGAACAAAATGACAGAATAAAGCTCTAGTGAGGTTCAGCTGCAAAATAGCTTGGGTGCAGCAGTCTATTTGGGCTCTCCTGGAATGCCCTCCAAGGAAGACCATTTATTCTGATAGATGAAACTCTAGCACATGAGGATTTTCTGTTATTGCAAGGGATGATTTTTCCTGGGATTACTAAAGTTGTGCTTGAGAAAGAGGTTATAAGGAATAATATTAGATTCTAGATTGACTCTGAATTCCTGTAGCATTTCAAGCTGTTCTGCATATTGTGTTTATTCCTCAAACTTAAGTTTTCTAGAGAGACTTTGCACTTCCTTGTTGAATATAGATCTTTGATTTTTTTAGGTCCTAAAGCTGTTCACCTCCTCCATTTCTAATGTCAGAGTAGGCACCTGGAGACTAGCTTTGTATGTGTATATATAGACAATTATTGTTCCAGTCCCCTTCCCTGCACAGAACCTAGTGTGTTACCTCTGTTCTGATGGCTTCTTCCCTTCTGCAGTGGTTATTTTAGTTGGCATTGATATCAAGTATAGGTATTTAGCTTGCGATCTAAATCAGTCTGTTTTGTGGTTTTTTGGGGGGGGGGGGGGTTTGGTTTTTTTTTTTTTT
>NW_017729008.1:10822878-10828329 GCF_001723915.1 Gavialis gangeticus | reverse complement strand
GGGGGGGGGGGTGTTTGGTTTTTTTTTTATCTTGAATCAAAAACTTCAGGCATAGGCTAAGCCTATCTGCAGAGCATCAGGCTTTAATTTTGTTTGGTACCTAGTTGGGTGAAGAGACTGAATTGTTTAAAACTGGTAGTGCAGCTGTTTGTCTTCCAGGTACCTGATGAGCTGAATCTTCAACTAAACTGCCCTGCTGATGCTTTGGAAGTAAGCAGACAACATTGTGCAACTAGAGTGACTGGCTATAATTACCCAGGTTCCTGATATTCTAAGTATAGAGTAAATGACAAAAATAACAACTTTTTAACTTTTGTTAATTTCTCATTTTCTTTCAGCTGATAGATCTGAGTTCTCCTCTTATCACTCTGAGCCCTGACATGAACAAAGAGAACCTGGATTCTCCTTTACTGAAGTTCTGAACTGAAGCAGAACCCAAAATTCTTCTTGGCATCTGCAACTTTAATTTGAGCTGTTGGAGGTGTTATCTTGACAGAGGAACATGGAGCAACTATTATAACAAAATGAAGAATTGAATGCAACTCATTTGACAAAAGATTGATTAGAATTCTTGGCGACTGAAATTCTCAATTTGAATACATGTGACTTGACCTTACATATGACAATGCATGTATTTATTTTTAAAAGTAAATTATTATACAGAAAAACATCAACCTTTTTCTAAAGATGTAATTGGAAAGTGAAATGGTATTAAATGTACAATATTTGAAAAATTAAGATATATTGTAATTAAAAACTTCAATCTCAGAATTTTAATGATCTGTGTGAAAGTATAAGGAGTCTAGAAATAAATTATTTGGACAAATGAGTAGTGCAATCTTAATGCAATATTTCAGGAAGCCAAAATCGCTAAATTGAATGTCACACTAATAGTGTGACAAAAGATAATGTTAAATATAGGAGGCACTATGCATTGTGTGGCAGGTGGTAGCTAATGTGGCTGCAGCCTGGGTTGGGGCCACAGCACCAGCCAGCCAGCCCCCCACTCCTCTCCCCTCCTACACCCTTGGGTTCCTTCTGCTCCCTCCCCTCCACTTTGTTCTGCCTTGGTAGGGCTCCATCTCTGCTGCAGCCTGGGGCACATTAGCATGCATTTGCTCTGGCCCCAGCCTAGCTCTGTGGCAGTCATTCAAACAGGAAAGCATGGGACGGATTGCAGTTTCCAGCTCGCTTATTTCATGTTTGTTTTAAAAATGTATAGGTTGTACCACTACACAAGTCAATGGATTGGCCTTTTCTTGAAAATCAAAGTGCTTTACCAATTCTGCACCTCTGTTACGAAGTAGGTAATGTGTCCGGTTTATAGACAGTTGTCACTAGTGTCCCCCAGTCACTAGTGTCATGCCCAGGTGTAGTTCTGTAAACTACTTTTTAGGAAAATGCTAAGCATAAGTAATATTGTTTTGTTCCTTGACATAACTAATGCCACTAAGTAAAATCAAAGCAAGTGGGTCACAGTTTAGTTTAGGGTGACCTCTAACCCATGGCAGCAAAAAAATGTTGAGAGAATGTGGCTTAACAGTCCAAGACAGCAGAATCCAAACAGCAGCCTGATGGGAAAACAACCACTGTAAAAGATCACAATTGAATATATATGACAACCATATATATAGAACATACAGAAGAGAACTGTTTAAAAAAAAAAAAAAAAGCATATAAAAATCTTTAAAGCTGGGGAGAGGAAAAGAAAACAACTTCTTGAACCCTCGTGCAGTAATAGATGCCTGGCCAGCTGAAATCACTGTATCCATCAGAAGGTTTGCATAAGAATATTTATGTTGACTGTTACAGCTTGATTAAAAGTTGAATGTAGTAGTTAAAGCTTCAGGGGTGTACTTGGTAGCTGTGTTAGTCTGAGACAAAAAGACATACAAGAAACGAACTCCTGGTTCCAAAATGATACCTTTTATTAGACCAACTGGAAAATGGAAAGAAAATTGTCCTTTTCTGCAAGCTTTTGGGATCAAAGTCCACAGGTATGAAATAAACTTCAGTTTATTTCCTACCTATGGGGACTTTTTACCATTTTGTACCATCTATACTTTTCCCAGAGCCTGACAAAGGGACTTGGATCCCGAAAGCTTGCAGAAAAGGACGATTTTGCCATTTTCCCGTTGGTCTAATAAAAGGTATCATTTTGGAACCAAGAGTTCTAGTTTTTTGTATGTAAAGCTTTGCTTAAATATTGGTATTGCTTAGGTGTTCAATAAAGTAGGATTTGAGACCAGAATAGTCTCATTTCATTTCCATTCACCCCATCCCTTAACTAAATTTAGTACAACGCTGGTACACTAGAACTAGGGACTAGAATTTCACATTTCTGACTATACCTTACCTGTGCTGTTTGCTGCTCAGCAATGTTCCATGTGTCCTAAACTACGCTGTAGCAGAGGAACTCCAAATTTAAACTAATCAAGAATCTTTTGGGTATAAATCTGAGTGAATGGTGATGGCTACCTGGAAGAATGACTAATCTGTACCTGTGGCTGGCTGACCACATTCAATTTTAGAGTAAGAATGATAGACACAAAATTAAATTCAGCTTGCTGCTTGCTTTTCTTTATCTTGCCCTCTAGCAGCAGAGGTACAACTTCACTTTAAATATTTCTGTTCAACTTTTTAATTACCCCAGCACCAGCAAGAATACCTCAGAGACTGAAATGCTAAATTTTTAAAACGCTAACTAATATAATCTAATGATAAGCTTTATAAAAATGTGTGCGACAGAGGGAGGCACAAGTCACTGAGTTTTACAGTAAGAAGTGTCTCGCAACCATGCTTAATAAGGGTCCATTTTATATTGGTCAGTTAAACCCCATGCTAGAAAGGTAGTAAGTGATGTAGAACTTCATGTAAAGCAAAAAGTTTACTTGTATAGTGCCTTAGCTGGAAGGATTCTTGTTGTAAGCAGTGTACAAAATCATTTAGATCCTTTCCTGCTTGAGGAGCATTTTTTTACTTTCATAAAGATGACCAGAGTAGCTACTCTGTTCCTATAGGATTTTTGACTTAATGATCAGGAAGCAAGATTCTTAAAGACAGGTTCTAGAGTAGGGGTTCCCAAAGTTTTTATGCCGTGGCCCAACAGTCGCAGCCAACTGCAGACAAAATTTCTGGCCAGAAAATGGGTAAGGATGTGGGGGCAGGGGGCAACCCTGCACTGCTGTGGGCCCTGTGAGCCACAGCCTCCACCCAGCTCTGGGGGACTGCGGTTTGCTGGTCTGTGGCCACTTCTGGTCTGGCAACCAACCTGCTGTGGCCTGGCCTGGCACCAGGCTGTGGCCTGGGGATTGAGAACCCCTGTTCTGGATGAAGCCTGGCAGCTCAAAGAAAGTAGAAACAAATCTGTTGTAACACTTTTTTTCCCCCAAAAATCTCAGTTTGGGGCAAATTTTAGGTTTGAATATGGCTTTAGGTTTGACCTTACAAGGAGTCTTTTGTGTATGCTCTTAAATTCACAGTTGTGAAATGAGTACATTCTCTCAACTGGATTACTTGTACCCTAACTAGCTCAGGTTTTTCTAGACCTGTATCTAGAGTCCCCCAAAGCTCAATCCAATAACCGTATTTTCAGACCTGTATATGAAGTTGCTCTGTCACTCACTTTGGCATTCACATTTACCAGAGACCATGTAATCAGCTTGCTTTTAAGATAAATTTAAGTTGCATTACTTATTTGCACCACAGCCTCTGTCTGTACAGCTGTTTTTCTGTTATGTGATGCTTTGGAAATCATCCCACTATAGTAATTGGGGTAGGGAGGATAGTTATATTTTGAGAGAGGTTATTTTGTTGCATAACTGACACATGGAACAAGCTGTACTTATGAGCAGTAATGAGCAGAGTTGCAAGCACAGTGTTCCCTCTTGAAATAAGTTTGCCTCAATTAGGGTGTTAACCCGGGAAGAACTGAAATCAATTTCCTTCAGCTTTCATGGATTAGCAGTGGCATGCATGCAGCTTTGTTCCTGACTTACCTAGTTTATGTCCTGGCTTCATTTCTACACTGCATCATAGTCTCAGACCTCATCTACTTTTCTGGAGCCACAGTAACTAGATGCCACCCCATTTTCAGATTTGCGCACATCACCAGACTTTGCCCATCTTTTGTTGGATGTTTCATCTGTTGAAAGTTTAGCAGCTCACCTGGTTACCTTTTGTTTTGTAATTCAAGTAAGCTGCACTGGAGCCCATAAATAAAGACTGAAACTGCTAGCATTCTGGGGAAGAGCTAAAGTCCGGCAAACCCTTAGGAAGGAATGTGTGTGGATGTACAAATGTGGCAGTGATAGTCTGCAGGGCTGCTTCAACGGAAAGGACCTTAGTGCTTTGTAGCATGGCTATAAGTGGTAATGATGTTGATTGCTGTTTAGACATTGACCAAGTTACAGCTCCCTGTTACAAGAAGCTAGACTCAATCTTCTCAGGGACGATGGTATTGAGCCATGACTTGCTAGAGGTTTGAAGATGGCCTTGACAGACCCAGAGGTGGCAGGGCCAAGGACTGCATCATCAAAGAAATCCTAGAGATTTCCTTGCCAGCCAGGAGGTTGAGCATTCACCCATGTCTCCTACCTCATATTGGAGTCCTTCAGCCTGCCTGTCTGCCATCTGCGGGATCGTTTTGGTATGCAGCCTGGACACAGACAGCTGGGAAGCACATATCCACCTGGGTCTAGATTTGATGGTGTGCGCCAAGAGGGGGTTAGCGAAGTCACTCAGAAGGCAGAGTGGATCTGCGCCTCTAGACTAAGAGTTGCATTTAGAGCACAAGCTTTCCTGAATTCAGGTTCACTTTCCGGGCCCAGGCAGCACCTGTATATGTCGCTAAGCCCTAGCATGTGAGTGTCCTGCCTCCACCTGGCACAGGCAACAGTCTCCCAGCCCAGGGCACAGAGGCCAGTGGTTTCCCACCCCTCCAGTGCCAGGGATTACTTCCAGGGCTCCCACAGTGGGCAGCCCTTCCGGGACAGCCTGATTTTCACGTCAGTTAAGCAACAAGCAGCTCTGCCCCCTGCAGCCTTGGGCGCCCCTTCCTGCAACGGAGCCCATGGGTGTCCCCGGAACCCCTGAGGCGGCGCGTGTTTCCCGCCGGACACAGCCCAGTGAGGGACAGCGCGCCCTTCTGTACCGCCGGAAGGCCGACCGGAAGTGTCCGTTCCTCAAACCTGGCCCCCAGCCGGGAAGATGCAGGCGGCGGCGCGACATGTGGTGTGCGCTCTGTCCGGCGGCGTGGACAGCGCGGTGGCGGCGGTGCTGCTCCGGCGGCGAGGTGCGGGCGCGGGGAGGGGTCGCCCTACGCCGGCATGGGCTGAAGCGGCTGGGGTGGGGCGCTGAGGAGACAGCGGCTGAGAGTCGGGAGTGGGGCACCGGCAGGCCTTCGGGGGCAGGGACTTAGGAGAGAAGGGCAGAGGCATATCACTGCCCCCG
>NW_017729008.1:10812131-10822799 GCF_001723915.1 Gavialis gangeticus | reverse complement strand
GCAATTATATACCCCGCCCCCCCTCCCTACAGGTGTCCTCTTTTTTGATCCTGGAAATATGGAAACCCAGGACACCGCTTCCCCCGGCCACAGCCTCCTGAATAAGTCCCGAGCTTGTCTAATGCCAGGAGCAGGGTCACCAGGAGGCCCTGGGAGCATGTAACAGTGTTGCCAGCTCTCAGGATTTTTGGTGTGGTTCTTAAAGTCTACGCTTTGGGAATGTAAAAAACGTAGTTCTTTCTACTATTATATAATAATCTATATCTATATAATAATATTTACTGATAAAAGAAAGAGCTAAGGTTTTCACATTCCCGAAGCGTAGACTTTAAGAATGATGCCAAAAATCCTGAGAGTTGGCAACACTGGTGTAAACAGAAAGGTGCAGGGAGCAGTGCTGCCAGGGCCTTGGCAAGAGGCCGTGGGGAAGCTCCTTTGTAGGTTTTTAAAAATTAAAGAAAACCACTCTACCCAATAGGACTCAGTGCTCAGTCTAGAAGATCCCATTAAGCATTTCTTTGATGCTTAGTTTCAGTTCTCAAACTGTGGGTTTGTATCTCCAGTGATAACATCCTATCAGCACTATTAACAGCACTATATGGAAATGAGAGATAACAGACCCAATTACATGCCCACCAGCCTATTGTCTCTCTGCAAGTTTGTGTACACACAATCAAGCCCTTACCTCTCTCAAAGTGCACAGTTTCAAGAAGTTAAATGAATAAATGATATCAAGAAACAAGAGTGCGCTTTTTGTAGAAAACAATGATTAAATCGAGGCTTCGTGGCCAGTGATTTAAATAGTGATTTAAATCATTAGGGTTGTTGGCTGTAGCTGTGTTGGCATAGGGACATAGGCAGGCAAGGTTCTTTGGGTAAATATGATATTTTTTATTAGACCAACTAAATAGTTCTAGAGGAAACCTGGCAGCACAAATAGACCAGTTGATTTAATATCACATTTACCCAAATAACCTTGTCTGATTTAAATCAATTTAATTTAAATAAAATCCACCCTGGGGAGGGATCTGCCCTGAAACTCAACTGGCAGGAGCAGAGATAAGCAGTTGCACTAGGAGCCTACCAGGTATGTGTCCACTGCCCCAGACAGTGTTGAGGGGACTGCTGTGAAAATGTGTCTAGGCCCTATGCTCTGTATACATCATACTGAAAAAAATGTAGTGTTGCTCTGCTCTCAATCTTTGGTTGTGCTTATTAGATATTGGGGGCACCCAGTCCCACCCTAATGACAGCCATATGATATAAAGCAGGGGTGGACAAAATACAGTCCCACCTGGCCCAGGCATGAGGGGGAGCCTGGGGTTTGGTACATGTGGCCAGTCCTGCAGCCCCCGGGCCCACAGTGGGGCTGGGGTGGCATGG
Organism: Gavialis gangeticus; assembly: GCF_001723915.1. Taxonomy (NCBI): domain Eukaryota; kingdom Metazoa; phylum Chordata; order Crocodylia; family Gavialidae; genus Gavialis; species Gavialis gangeticus. The sequence continues at coordinate 10,821,416 of NW_017729008.1, read as the reverse complement.
CAGCTGGACTCCATTTCCCAGCAGCCCTGATGGCAGTATCTTTCAGCTGGCACTGCTGGACCCAGCCCCCTCCTACCCCGGCCTCTCCACCTGACACCCACTGCCAGGGTGGGACCCGCATGGCCATGACAGGTGGCTGGCAGGGAGTGGCATCCAGGAGTGAAAAGGGCAGGTGGGGCCTGTAGGCCCTGGGATCTTGGGGCAGTGACAACACGGGGCCGGGGCAGAGCCATGATCTGCCCACGCACCCCTATGACGAGCACAAGTTTCATAGGCAGGGGCATGTGGAGAGCAGATTGCAGCTTTGCCCTGGCCCCATGTTGTCACCGCCCCAAAATCCCAGCTCCGGATGCTGCTCCTTGCCTGCCAGTTCTAGATATTTCTGAGCAGTCCTTTTGCAGGATCTGACCCATAAGGAATTAGTGATTTACTGAAAATGTCTTCCTTTATCGAATAGGTTACCAAGTAACAGGGGTGTTTATAAGGAGCTGGGACACTGTGGATGAACAAGGAGTTTGTTCAGCTGACAGAGATTGTGAAGATGCTTACAGGGTTTGTCAGAAACTGGATATTCCTTTCCATCAGGTTTCCTATATAAAAGAATACTGGAACGAAGTATTCAGGTAGGAATATATATATTTTTAAATCCTTAAGAATATGTTCTCCATGTATTTTTGTATAAGTGCATCATTTTGAATAGTAACAATTCATGGATAGCGGTGAGGCAAAGCCAGAAAAAGTCACTATTTTTTGTAGCGTCTGTAGAATGATAAGGCAGTACAGAAGTACCGTAATGTGGTAGGTACTATTTTTCCTTCCTTATTTATACATTTTTTAAGATCAGAGTTTATACACTCACTGTAACCTACCCTGTCCTTGGGTTTGATCAATGCACCTTTGAGACACTCCCAGGGTGTTCTCATGCTGACAAATACAGGTGTGTCTTTCAGCCCTAAACCCTCTCTGCTCTCTGCTGCTTGACTACTAGAAACAGACTGAGATGTGCCAGTGGGCCAACTTCTTGACCTAAGGTATCCACTTTACTTGCCTCACGCAAGTCGTGTCAGGTCTTATATGAGAAAATCTCTTTTGCTAGAAGAATCACACCTTTGTCAGGTCATGTACTTAGGAATTACAAATTCTGCCCCTTCTGTCAAGGAGGTCTCCCATTTGAAGGCCTTTGACACTGTTTCTCATCCCATTCTCATTAAAAAACTAGGGGACTGTGGTGTTGACACCTACACAGTCAAATGGGTTGCTAACTGGCTGGAGGGCCACACCCAGAGAGTGGTGGTGGATGGGTCATTTTCGACCTGGAGGGATGTGGGCAATGGGGTTCCCCAGGGCTCGGTTCTCGGGCCTGCACTGTTCAACAGCTTCATCAGTGACTTGGACAAGGGGGTAAAAAGCACCCTGTTCAAATTTGCTGACGAAACTAAGATGTGGGGGGATGTGGGCATGCTAGACGGGAGGAATAGACTGCAGTCAGACTTAGACAGGTTACAGGGATGGGCAGATGAGAACAGGATGGGTTTCAACACTGACAAGTACAAGGTGCTGCACCTGTGGAGGAAGAACCAACAGCATACCTACAGGCTGGGGAACTCCCTTCTCGGCAGTGCAGAGGCAGAAAAGGATCTTGGAATCATCATTGATTCCAAGATGAACATGGGCCAGCAGTGTGGGGATGCAGTCAGGAAGGCCAACCGTACCTTGTCATGCATCCACAGATGCATCTCGAGCAGGACCAAGGAGGTGATCCTCCCCCTCTATGCGGCACTGGTCAGGCTGCAGTTGGAATACTGTGTCCAGTTCTGGACGCCGCACTTCAAGAGGGATGTGGACAACATGGAGAGGGTCCAGAGGAGGGCCACTCGCATGATCAGGGGGCAGCAGGGCAGGCCCTATGAGGAGAGGCTACGGGACCTGAACCTGTTCAGCCTCCACAAGAGAAGGCTGAGGGGGGATCTAGTGGCCTGTTACAAACTAGTCAGAGAGAACCAGCAGGCACTGGGGGAGTCCCTGTTCCCCTGAGCAGTACCAGGAGTGACCAGGAATAACGGTCACAAGCTGGCAGAGGGTAGATTCAGACTAGACATCAGGAGGCGCTACTTCACTGTCAGGGCGGCTAGGATCTGGAACCAACTTCCAAGAGAAGTGATGCTGGCTCCTACCCTTGGGGGTCTTTGTGAGGAGGCTAGACGAACACCTTGCCGGGGTCATTTGACCCCAGTACTTTTTCCTGCCATGGCAGGGGGTCAGACTTGATGATCTGCTCAGCTCCCTTCTGACCCTACCAACTATGAAACTATGATTAAAATGGCCTGAAATCACATCCACCACTAACAATAAGTATGTTAGAAACAATAGCAAAAAGTTTTCTTATGACTGCTCTTATTTTTATAATAAACTGTATCTGTATGTTGAGATTACAGACAGAGGTATAAGAATAAACTAACAAACAAAAATCAGAACAATATTTTTACCTTATCTTAACTGTAAGCTCTAGGTCTGCTAGGTGATGGCATAAAGCATCTTCTGCCCAGAAACTTCAAACAATATGAAACTTGAAACCCGTGCTTTCATGGTTTAGCTTGCATTCTTATCTGGCCATTTACATTCATTATTCAGTGAATTATTGGGAATTCTTTACTATGTATCTGCTTACCAGACCAGAAATCTTTCCTGCTTCAGTTATGACAAGGAGAATATTTACATCCTTTCAGACATAAAGATTACTAATCTGGTCTCCTAAAGATACTCTCTTTCATTTATTCTTGCTACTGTAAAAGATACCCTTCTGTACCCTTCTAGGAAATAACCTGTTTCCTACTATCATTCTTGCTCCTTTTAAAATACAAATTCACTGTCTGGAAGGGCCTGGTTCTTATGCCGTGGACCATGTTGGCAAATGTCTGTTTGACTGGCCATTATGGCATATCAGATGCTAATTCGCAGTGATTTCATTTCTCAAAGTATGAACACTTGGTCTTGTGTTTTTCAGCATACAAAGAAAATTGCTTCGCTCAGGGTGCATTCTAGTTTTCTGTCTTGATGCAGAAGAGTTAAGGGGACTTCCAAGTGCTAGCCTGAGATCTGTGAGTAGAGTGGCTGCACAGACTAGATCTAAAGCCCCATACTACAACTCCTGTCCTGTTACCTTCTATTGTCATTTTAACCCGTTCAGGGCTCACAAGCACTTTTTTTGCTTCACTCCAGGGCCCCTTTCTCTTCTGGCTCTTCAAACCTAGAATTCATTCCTTTCTAGGGTTCTTTATAGGCCTTGTCTTTCTAAGCTTTTCTTTAGCTAGGAGCATCACTCTAGGTCCTATCTTTGCCCTGGTCTCTAAGATGTCATTTCCTAGCCTTTTTTTTTTTTTTTGGAGAGATTCAGCAGCCATTTTCACTGCCCTGTTGAAGAAGGAGCCAGGCAGAGGCTGCCCTTTCCAGCTCTCCAGATGACTGGATAGAAGGGCTCTGATATAGTTCTGTTCTTCTGCCTAGCAGAGTTTGTATTTGTTTGGGTTGAATAGAAGCTGAGTATATGCAGAACTGTGTTGCCTCCCTCAGGATTGGCATCATAGAGCAAGGCTGAACTAGCAAAGAGGAGAAACATGAACAATGCAAATATGGATAGATTCTGTCTACCTGCTTGCTAGTTTCATCTGTTAAATTTTAAAAAGGAAGTAAACAAAGGAAAAGCTGTGCTGCTTTATGTTCCATTAGAAAAGAGAATCTTTGTAAAAGGTAAGATGGTCAGGGCAGAGGCCATTCTAGCCAATGAAGGGTGAAAACAAACATTGTTATGGTTAGTACCTTTACATTACTTTATATTGTTTGGAAGGGTCTGTCTAGTACCCTCATACCCATGGACTTGAACAGAAATTGAAGAGAAGCAACACCTTACTGCAGTGGGATTCTCAGCCTTTTTAGATTTGGGTCATCCCTCCATAACTCTTGAATTTGGCAGCATCCCCAGTTGAGAACCATGCTGTGTTGCCTTAGCGTACCTCAGTGGTTCTCAACCAGGTGATGCCACCACTGCCGCCAGATGGAACTATTGCACGCACCTTGTGTGCAGCTGGACCTGGAGGGGTTTTTGGCACAGGTGTGCACTCTCCTGTCTCGTTAGCATTCTCTGATAAACCTAAAGCAGGCTGGAGAGCTGTCTCATGCTGCAACCCTTCCAGGCTATGCCCTGCACAGTGTCTCCCGGAAACAGAGGGATGTGAGGCAGGCAGAACTGTCCTGCTCACCTCTGTTTCTGAGAGAAGTGTGCAGGGGGAGGGGGTGGAGGGTCTTGCTGTACTCGAAGGTTTGACAGCATCCCACAGAACCCCAACTTAGAACTTTTGCCTTACTGGAATAGGTCCTAAGGTGTTTCAGTATACATGCCATCACCCTACTGTTTGGGTTCTATTGTAAATCTGTAATGATTACTAACCATTTTGAATGCGTAGTGAAGCATTATACAAAAACCTCAAATACTGTCCTGTTGAGGGCAGGCAAGTACCAAGATAGAAAATAAGTTTACTTATTATTTTGAAGTATAAAACTGTTGAAAGTTTTTGAGTATGAAAAACTGCAGTTTGGGAAAATCTTCTGTGTATGATCTTACAGATACTTTATCTGAAGGATTTCTTTCACAAATTATTTTACTATTATTAGGCCTCAAGTTCTTATGGTTAACAGGTAAAATACCTCTCTACTGTCAAAAAGATATATGTGATATTAATAATATTTACATTTATTGCACATTTATTTGCAGTTACTTCTTAAAAGAGTATGAATTAGGAAGGACACCCAATCCTGACATAATGTGCAACAAGCATATCAAATTCAATTATTTTCTTCGTTATGCTTTGGATAACCTTGGTAAGCCATTTTCAAGTGTGTCTCTATATTGAGCCTACTACTGAAGTGTAAAATAGTGCAGACTCTTGGGGAAATGTGGTAAAGAGCTTAAGTTTGTATGCACATTGGATTTGAACATCTGTTTCGCTTTATACTAGTACTTGTAAAGGATTTCCCAAATTCTGCTGGAATTTTCAATTTTATGGAGATAAGTATAAATTTATTTCAGGGAACTGTCTTGCTGTGAAGATAGGTTTATAAGCTTGGTGGTGCACTTTGGCACATCAAAACCAAGTCCAATATACTAAGGAATAATTTGCATTAAATATATGGGCTGCATTAAGGACATGATAGCACCAACTAGTTTTGTAAGGCTTCTCAACTGTAATGTACCTAGTTTTTGCTCTCATGATTTCTTGTCATATATTTTCAAATATTGATATAATTTTTCATATAGTAAATGTTATGAATTTTAACTTCAACTTTTTTTTTTTTACTTGGATAGGAGCAGATGCAGTAGCTACTGGACATTATGCAAGGAGCTCCCTGGAAGAGGAGGAGGTTTTCCAACAGAAATATATTAGTAGACCACAGGGACTTTTCAGAAACCGATTTGAAGTGAGAAATGGTAAGTCGTTATTTTAATTCATATTTTACCCTAATTATAAACACACAGCATAAAATGATGAAGGGCAACTGTTTCCTTCACATTGTTACGTACAATCAGAGATTAAAATGGAATTTACTTTTCAGAAAGATAAAACTTCTCAAAGTCTGACTCATCTAAGTATAAGGAAATGTGAAGTATTACTAGAAAAAGAGATTTCTGATTTCTAAATCATTTCTTGTGTTTTGACTGTCAAACCTGCCTATTCTGCTGCTGAACTTGTGTTTCTGAACAAAGGAATGAGCTCAGATTTGCAGTATGGTTATCAGCTAGCTTGCTCATAAAAGTATAAGTGAATTTCACAGTCCAGCTTTGTAAATTCTATCATTCTAAATCGGCATAAACCATGAATGAAGCAACATTCATAAAATACAACTGTCAACTTACTTGAGTTAGAAATTTGTAATTAAATAGAAGACACTTGCTTATAGCCTTCAAGGAGATCACACAAATCTTTATTTCAAATATTTTAAAATAAATACTTACCATATTTACTCAAATTCAAGATGAGGTTTTTCCCCCAAATGACATGAGGGGTTGGGGGGTGGAGGGATGTCATATCTAGATTTGAGTACCAGCCCTGCTGAGCAGGTGGCAACTCAGCTCCAGCTTTCGCCCTGGGCTTAGAGCTGGAGCTGAAGCTGAACTGCTGCCTGGCCTGGACAGGGACAGGGATGTAGCTGAAGGAGTGTGGGAGAAACTGATGAAGGTGGGTGTGGGGTGTGCATGGGGCAAACTTGCTTGATGCTCCCCCTCCACTTACCTTCTGCTCCAGCTCTGGCCCCTCCAGCTCTGGCCCCTCCAGCTGTGGCCTGATTGGGCCCAGAGCCACCACCACTGCTTTTGCCTGGTTAGGTGGGGTGCAGCTGCTGCTGCTGATTGCCCTGGAGCTAGAACTAGAGCAAACCAGAGTAGAGCAGTGGGAGTGGGGCCAGAAATGAAGGGATAGGCATGGGGGGGATAGCTGGCAAGTGTCAGGCATAGACATGGGGGCGAGGGGGAGCAGGGAGTGGTGGGGAGGCAGCAGGGAGCAGCGTGGGTGGGGGGTGGCAGAGTGCTAGGCACTGGCTAGGTGGAAGTGGCAGGGGGTACAGGAGCAAGTATGAGGGGGGCAAGGGGCAAAAGTCTGGCTTCTCACTGCCTGCCACTGCTTTCCCTGACCCTTGACTAATTAGACTGTATATATGGAAAGTCAGACAAATTTATAATTTTCCAAATGTAGAATCTAGTTATTGGGGGGTGGGGGGATCATCTTAAATTTGAAGTTGTCTTGTATTTAGGCCAATAACAGTATTATGAAAATCCTAGATATACTTGCTTCCATATATATTTCCAATCCCTTTTTGAATGTTGTGGCTTCAGTTACTGAAGTCCTGTGGTAATACATTCTAAAGTTTGTTTATTTTTCCCAACATTCATAACTGGTAACAGGAAATGCATTGTCAACTATTTAAATTGAATGTTCTGTTTCCTGTATGTTGAAATAGAAAGAAGATAAGGTCCCCGTAGATCTTATTTGTATTGTTAATTATATTTATCCACCTTTTATAATGTTCCCTTTTTTCTCATGTTTAAGGTAAAAAGCCGTAATCTTTTTACTCTGGTAATATCATTGGCATGGAAAAAAATTTAAATCGCTGCTGTTTCTGGTCCCCATCTTATTTTGCAATATCCTTTCACAGATGATGTGAATAAGACTTGCATTTACTGCTAAAAGGACTTGGAAGTTTTTCTCTCAATTCAAGAAAGTTAAATTCCAGAAATAAATTGTCTGGATATCCTGATCTTGTACTGTTAATCTATTTTAAATCATATAAGACTTTGTGTGAATGCTGTGGCTTATTTCACGTTCAGAGGCCAGTCATTCAGTAAATAAGGTTTTTTAATTTCCTTATTCTCCAATAATAGAAAACCTCCTTTAATATCCTATAATTTGTGATTAAGGGTGACTGTAAATTGGATTTTCAAGTAAGTGAAATTCGTGGAAATTTCTGTGGAAAATAAATTTGTTCATGCAAAAACTGAATTTAAAGAAATGAAGTATTTGCTTGTCTTTTGGCCAAAACACACGTTTTGCCAAAAAATCAAAGATTTTGATTTAGAAATGCAGTTGTGATGTCTTTGGCCCCCATTTTCTAATGTAGCAGGTCCTGCTTTATCTACACTGCAGTTGGGAGGTGTGGTTTCAGCATGTGTAGATATACCAAAGCACCTTGGGTTGCTGGAGGACTACCCCATGGCTTTTCTCAGAAGGGAATGTCTGCAGACATTTGTTCCCCCCAGGAGAAACTCTCCCAGGGGTTATCTAACTGTTTTTTTCCAGGTTATTTTGCCCTGGGAGAAAAATCCTGAACATCTGTATACTTATCATATCTCCCAGGAGAACAGTGACTCTCACAGGAGAAACAAAGTATGTGGCTTCAGTTATTTCAATAACAGAAACAAACATATGCGTTTGAGCGCAGTAAGGAAACTGAGATTTATCCATTTAATTAGGAAAAAAAAGTACCTATAGTATGAGTTCCTATTTTAGGTAGAATTATACTAGTTTAAGTCCTTTTTATATACAGCTTAAATTATGTACTTTTGAAACTTTTTTGTGCTCTGACCCTTACAGCTGTAAAACTCCTTAGAGGAGCTGATAACATGAAAGACCAGACATTCTTCCTCAGCCAGATTTCACAGGATGCCTTAAGAAGAACTATTTTTCCTTTAGGAGGATTAACAAAGTCTTTTGTAAAGAAGATAGCAGCAGAAAATGGCATTCATCATGTGCTAGCGAGGAAAGAGGCACGGTAACACCTAAACTATTTTGACTTCTGCCCAGCATTTTTTTCTGAATTGTATGGTATTATAAACATGGGATAAAAGGTCAGAGGTCTGTTTGAGTCTAGTGCCCATTGGGCTAACATGCTAATGCACATCAGTTTCTGTTGCCAGTGGGACATCAGCAAGTGATTTGGCTAGCATCATGTCAAGCCACGTTTGACTTTCTAGTCCAAGCAACCAAGTACTTAGTTACAGCTGGGTCAAGTGAAACCAGCTCTCACAGTGTGAGTATAGAGCAAAGTTCAAACATGTGTCTCTGAAGCTGTTGCATCTTAACTGCTCTGCCACTGCACTCCTTAAACATGAAATACCTATTAGAAAATAGTTAAATCATTTTCTTAATTAAATTGCATAAGACTATATTGCTTTGTAATATGAGTTAAAAATACATTTGGACTGTTCCCTCATTAGGCACAGGACTGTACTGTACTTCCAAGGGTTAATGTTTAGTTTAGATATTTTAGTATTCTTATTTTTTTCCTATTGCTGTAGCTTTTAGGAGCTCAGGTGGTGATACTTGTGGGTAGTAGACTTGATGAGGAAAGGCTGAAGTATTCAATGCCTTTTTTATTTCGGTCTTCATAGATTTCATAGACATTAGGGCTGGAAGGGACCTTGGAAGATAATCGAGTCCAGTCCCCTACTCAAGGGGCAGGAAGTCAGCTGCGGTCATAGGATCCCAGCAAGATAAGCATCCAAATTTTTCTTGAAGGCATTCAGTGTAGGTGCATGAACCACCTCCGGTGGCAGGCTGTTCCAAACCTTGGAGGCTCGGACAGTGAGAAGTTGTTCCTTATGTCCACCCTGAAACAGTCTTGCTGGAGTTTATAACCATTTGACCTTCCATCCCTTGGGGCGCTGTGGTGAACAATCGTTCGCCCAGATCCTGGTGAAGGCCCCTGATAAACTTACAGGTGGCCATCAGATTGCCCCTG
>NW_017729008.1:10802626-10809392 GCF_001723915.1 Gavialis gangeticus | reverse complement strand
GAAGAGCCTCCTCCCCAGTGGAGAGAGGTGGAGGCCATCCCGTCCCAGCAGCTCGTTCCCTCTCTCATCAAAGAACAGACTGTGCTCATGGAAGCCAAAGCCTTCCCGATGACACCAGCGCCAGAGTCTTTGGTTCACTACCTGGATCCTCCTCTCCCTCCTCAGCCTGTAGCCCGAGGATGGGAGGATCAAAGAAAACACTACCTGTGCCCCCAGACCCTTTAGCCCCGCTCCCAAATCCCTGTAACACCTCATGACCCGGCTGGGAGCGCTCCAAGCCATGTCATTGGTGCCCACATGGTTAAGGGGCATGGGATAGTGGTCAGTGGGCTGGAGGAGTTTAGGGATCTTCTCTGCAGTGTCTCGGATGCGGGCTCCTGGGAAGCAGCAGACTTCCTGTGCTAAGGGGTCGGGGTGGCAGATTGCCCCCTCAGGGTGGAGTTTCCCATAACAAATACTTTGCATTTTGTCTTGGGGAGGTTGGGGGCAGTAGCTACAGTAGTGCCCATGTTGTCTGTGGGAGCTGGCAACTCAGCAGGCTCTGCTGGGGCTGCAAGAGGTTTGTACCTGTTGCATAGCTCCAGCAGGGCAGGGGCCTTGGTGTGCTGGGCCTTGAGGCCCTTGACCACCTTGGTCCAACACCTGGGCTGGACAGTAAGGGAGGTCCCCAAGTCTGCCCTTGTCCTGAAGGGAGACCGTGGTCTACCCTCTGCCGCCCGGGGGAGAAGGGCCTGGCAGTAGGAGTCGATTTCCCACTCACAGTCCCTGATGGCACGCAGTCTCTGGATTGCAGCCTGAAGCTCTTCCAGCTGGTTTGCCAGAGACCCCAATAGAGAGCAGACCACACAAGGAGAGGTGGCCCTGCTCCCGGGTCCCAGAGCCTGAAAAAGCGATAGAGACTCCGTCTATGTGGAGCCCAGAACCATGGGCTCTGTCTGGATGGCGGTGCCAGAGCTGGGGGCTGCAGGCCCCGAGGGGACCCTCAGGTTGCGGTGCGTACCTATCCGTGTCATGCCACTGGTGGGCTGGCTACGGCTGGGACTGGCTTCCCTAGGGCAGGGGCACACAAGCAGGGCGCGGAGTCTTCCACTCGCTCTCTTGCCCAGTCTTACCCCAATCTTCACAAGCAAGGTCAGCTCCCAGACTACTCGACCTGGCATCACAGTTTGGGGAGGAGATGAGCAGCCCTTAGTGGTGAAAGAACAGGGTAGAGACTATTTAGAAAAGCCGGATGTGTACAAGTTGGCTGATGTGATTGCAGAACCAATGGCCATTATCTTTGAAAACTCGTGGCAATCAGGGCAGATCCCAGACAATTGGTAAAGGACAAATATAGTGCCCATCTGTAAGAAAGGGAAGAAGGAGGATCCAGGGAACTATAGACCAGTCAGCCTCACCCCAGTCCCTAGAAAAATCATGGATCAGATCCTCAAGGAGTCCATTTCTAAGCACTTGGAGGAGAAGAAAGTCAGTAGTAAGCATGGATTCATCAAGCGCAAGTCCATGCTAACCAACCTGATTGTCATCTGTGATGAGATAACTGGCTCTTTGGATGCAGAGAAAGGAATGGACATGATATACCTTGACTTCAGCAAGGTTTTTGATACGGTCTCCCACAACATTCTTGCAAGCAAGCTAAGGAAGTATGTGTTGGATGAATGGACTGTAAAGTAGATAGAAAGCTGGCTGCATTGTTGGGATCAATGGATAACGATCAATGGCTCAGTGTCTAGTTAGCAAGCAATATCAAGTGGAGTTCCCTAGGGGTTGGTCCTGGGGCCAGTTTTGTTCAATATCTTCATTAATGATCTGGAAATGGGATGGATTGCACCCTAATCAAGTTTGTGGAATACACTCAACCTGGAAGGTGTAGTAGCATGCTGAAAGGTAGGAGTCAGAGTGACCTAAACAAATTGGAGGATTGGGCCGAAAGAAGTCTCACAAGGTGCATCAAGATGAGCATGCGCATGCGGTATAGGGCTCCGCAGACCGGTCTGTGGCAGCGCATGCTACAAATGCAGGGGTTTTTGACACCAGGAGATCCCAGTGTGAAGAAAGGCTGCACTTGAAAAAAGCAGAGTGGTGCACATGGCATCAGCGTGCACCACCTGAAAACCAGAGCCTGGCTGGCTGGAGCCCTGCTTTGGCTGCCAGTCAGGCTCCCTGCTGGTGGGTCACGGCTGCTGGAGCCCCTAGAGGTCCTCAAAACCCCAGGTAAGGCTTCTGGGAGCAGCCCCGCTGCTGGCCCCAGCCTCCCCTACCCCACCTGTGGCAACTTGTTTTCCCTGGGGGACTGCATGTGTGTACTTGTCTGGACACACCTCTGATGAGTGCAGAGTCCTGCACTTAGGGCAGAAGAATCCCATGGACTGGTACAGGCTTGGGTCCAACTGGCTAAGCAGCAGCTCTGCAGAAAAGGACCTGAATATGAGCCAACTGTGCCTTTGTTGCCAAGAAAGTTGACAGCATACTGGGCTGCATTAATAGAAGCGTTGCCGACAGATTGAGGGAAGTAATTATTCCCCTCTCTTCTGTACTGGTGAGGCCACATCTGGAGTACTGTCTAGTTTGTGGCCCTTCACTATAGAAAGGATGTGGACAAGTTGGAGAGAGTCCAGTGGAGGGCAGCAAAAATGGTTCATGACTTCTGAGGAGAGGCTGAGGGAACTCGGCTTATTTATTCTGCAGAAAAGATGATTGTGGGGGTGGGATTTGATAGTAGCCTTTAAATACCTGAAGGTTGGTTCCAAAGAGGAAGGAGCTAAACTGTTCTTAGTGGTGGCAAATGTGGCAGATATACAATAGAACAAGGAGCAAAGGTCTCAAGTTGCAGCAAGCAAAGTTTAGATTAGGTATCAGGAAAAGCTCTCCCATTAGGAGGGTGGTGAAGCACCGGAGCAGGCTACCTAGTGAGGTTGTGGAATCTCCATCCTTGGAGGTTTTTTAGGCCCAGCTTGACAAAGCCCTGGCTGGGATGATCCAGTTGGGGATGGTCCTGCTTTGAGCAGGGGGTTGGACTAGATGGCCTCCTGAAGTCCATTTCAACTCTAATTTTCTATGATTCTGTGAAAAGGTTTCCAGTGAGTACAGGCTGCAGAGAAAACCATCAATCTGTTTTGTAACCTGATTCTCAACATCCGCCTTGGTATGGTTGTATTCCAGTTTGCATTGGTATAGATGGGTTTCAGACTCTTCTTCCTAGGTCCCATCCCCCCCCCCCCCCCGCCTCATTTTATTTCCGTAGGTAATGAAAACAAACACTGATGTGGTCTGCTTCCTACATTCCTACTTTACCATTTGCTTAATGATATATTCTTGCTTGTTCTTGGCACCAGTATTCATCTTTAGTGTGTCACATGAAATAATGTAGGGCTATTGACTGTACAGTTGTCTGAAGAATATAGTCTCAAGATTTTTAGGTAGAATAGATTGGGACCAGCTCTAATTTTGATCTGTGATTTTATTCTAGAGGTTTCACATTGCAATAATGTAAACAATAATTGTTGTTTAACACTGATAAGTCAACTTTGTTATCATGAGGTCTTAATTACATTTATATTTAAAGGATTCTTATCAGCTTGTTTTCTTTTTTAAAATAACTTGAGTTTCAGTTCCACTTTCTGATACTGTTAGTGGAAGAAAGATCTATTTGCATATGAAGATGTTTTCCAGGATAAATGATGATGACTGCTAGACCTCTGTGTGTGCTAAGGGAAAGAAGTCACTTTTTAAAATGGATATACAATAGAATCACTAAGATGTATTTATGTCTTTACTTGTTAAATGCATGTTCTTATTGGAGATGTAAATATTGTTTTAAAAAAATATTTGTTTAACCCCCTCTAATTATATCAGTTAAATGATTAACCAATAACACAGCAGTTCAGGCACAGCAGCTACTGGGAGCTGCTCTGGGCTCCCAGAGCCCTTTGACTGTGGGGAGGAGGCAAGCACAGCCCAGGTGAAGCCCTGTGCTGGGAGGGAGGGAGCACCTGTGAATGAGCAGTAAATTGCTTAATCCTGGGGTTCCCAACCTTTTTATGCTGAGGGCCAGCAAGCCGCGGACCAGAAGTGATCGTGGACCGGCAAACTGCGGACCAGCACTGACCAACTGCGGGCAGGTAGCCAACCTTTTTTTATACTCAGAATAAAAAGGTTGGCTGACAGTCTGCAGTATGCCAGTCACTTCCAGTCTGGTTTGCCAGTCCATGGTCACTTCTGGTCTGGCAGCCAGCCCTCCTGTGGACTGGCAGCCAACCCTTTGCAGCCTGGCAGCAGGCTGTGGACCAGCAGTTGGGAACCCATGGGTTAATTGATATGTCATTAGGTCTCATGCTTTTTTCCTCTTAGGCTATGGGTACTAGTCCCCCTCTACCCTCCCTCTCCCCTCTCTTCCTTCCTTTCCTTTCCTCCCTCCCTCCCTCCTTCTGATTCCTGCTGGGTCCTCTGCTTGCTTCTCCTTCTTCCCTACCAGACTGTGGCTGCCCCAAACTAAAGGATAACCAGTAAGCTAACCCATTTATCACTGTACTTATCAGTTAAACAATTAATTGTTTAACCTTTCGCATTTATAGTTCTTATGGTTCTTATTTGAATTTAGGTTGTGTGTTCCTGGAGTCAGGAGTTGTGATTTTGGAGGTGCCTAGAATATTTGGTTTGTAGAGGAAAAACTCCCTGTTGTACAAGTAACAGAACATTTATATTAGGATCTTTAAATGATTCATTCTGCTTGTATCTGGTTTTCATAATAAGCATTGTTTTTTTTCAGAGTATGGGAATCTGTTTTATTGGTAAAAGAGATTTTGAAAGATTCATTCTTCAGGTGAGTAATATCTGGGGAAATTAATAAACTTTTCATTTACTGTATTTATTTGATTCTAAGACAAGGTTTTCTCCCCCATTTAACATAGGGGGAAAGCCCCTTGTCTTAGAATTGAGTACGAGGGTGGTGGGTGGGCAGGCAGCTGCTGTAGTTTGGAGTCCAGTCCCTGCCTGGGGTTGGGGCTGTAGCCTCAGCTGCTGCCTGCCCCCTCCCCTCTCTCCTGCTGCCTCTGCTCCCCCACCTGCTCCACTCCCTCCCACTTCATGCCAGTAGGCTTCATCTGTACAGTAGCCTGGGGCATGAAGCATAGCCCTAGCCCGGCCCCATAGCAGTCTTCATGCTGCTGTGGGGCCGGGCTGGGGTTGCACTCCATGCCCCAGGCTATAATGGGGATAGAGCCTGCCAGTGTAGAGTAAGGGTAAGGGGGAGAAGGGGAAGGGAAGAGAAGCTGGGGGGAGGCAGAAGGGGAATGAGCAGAGGCTGGGGAAGAAAGCAGGGGTGCAGAGGCTGGGGAAAGGTGAGCAGAGGCTGCATGGGAAGGGCAGAAAGAGGGAAGGGGAAGGGGGGAAACCAATGCTGGGAGAATGGGGATAGGCACAAGCTGCTTGACCTTCCCCCACTATCTGCCTCCCCACTGCCTGGCCCTTGGTAGAAGAGTTGGTGGGGATGAATTAAAGGTGAACCCTCAGTTAAAGTGTAGACATGGCAAATTATAACAAACTTACAAATTTTCCATGTAAAGAATCTAATTAGTTGAGGGGGGTCATCTTAAATTCAGGACCCTTCTAGATCTGAGTAAATACAGTAAATAGGAATTGTGATGTAGCCTAAAGAATGATCTCTCTCATAAGTGTTTCACTTTCTTGTAGTATTTAGAGCCTCATCCAGGTAACTTTGTTTCCATTGAAGATAACAGGGTTTTAGGAACACACCAAGGTAAGCATCTTTCTTTCCTATACAACTCATTTTAAACAACCCCCTTGTACTGCACAACAATGCTACTATTCTTTAGAACACTAGTTCTGTGAAATTCCAAAGATCTCTAATCCTAGCCTGTTTTAATATCACTGATGAATCATAGGAGACCCATCTCCCCCGTAACTATGGCTTGGGTCTACCTCTAACTTTGGTCCCTGATTTTACTCTAGTAGTTTTATATTGTAGTAAAACAAACCATGGTTGTTGCCTAATACCCTGATAGTTGGGATTACTTTGTTTGTGAGTAGGTCTTCATTAATTTTATATCATATCATCCTGCTTTCTTTTAAAAAAAATGACTGAATTTCAATTCCAGTTTCTGATAGAGTTTCCTTTAAATAGTATTTAAATTCCTTTAAAGATAAACTAGTATTAGGAGTGCACCGATAGAGATTTTGGGGGCTGATATTCAAGGGGGCATATTGACCAATACCAATCTGATTTCCAATACAGCTGCATGCAGCTGGTAAATCTGTAGTGGTGGAAAGTGAGAGGGGAGGGAAGGGGTATATGGGGGAGCAGATCAATGCTCCCTGCAGTGAGGGAGGGAGGGGGCAGGGGCAGGTGCTTCCCAGCCAGGGTGGGGTGGGCATAGGATGGAGCTGCGGCTTATCAGAGGGGAGGAGGGCGGCTTCTGCTGTGCGCACCCCGGGGGTTCAATGTTGGGGGGAGCGTGTGCCCCTGGATCTGCACCAGGGCAGTACAGGGTGGGTGGGCTGGAGCCAGGGCTGCATTCAGCGGGGCGCTGGGAGGGTAGCTATAGAGGGGGCTGCTGCCACCCCAAGTTTTGCCATATCCCCTGTGTAGCACTGCTCCCAGCACTGCTGCTGCTCACCCAGCGTTCAACCCCCCGCCTCCACCCATGCATTAGGAAGAGCCAGGGCTGCAGTGGGTGGCGATAGTGCTGGGATTGGCACTACACAGGGGCTATGGTGAAATTTGGGGTGGCTGCAGCCCCCTCAGTTG
>NW_017729008.1:10793363-10802445 GCF_001723915.1 Gavialis gangeticus | reverse complement strand
CCCAAGCTGTGGCTCCATCCCGTGCCCTGTCCCACCCCAGCTGGGCAGCACCTGCCTCTGCCCCCTCACTCCTTCACCGCGAGGGATGTTGATCTGCCCCCCGCTCCACCTTTCCGTACCCTTTCCCCTTCTACTACAACAGTCTCACCAGCTGCACGCAGCTGGGCTCTACTCCTCACTGCCTGTGTCCTGTGCTGCGGCTGTGTGCACGCACAGGCATTTATTGGGCAAATTATTGGCCACTTCAGGCCAATTTGCAATACAGCCAATTTTCTTTATATCAATACTGACCTGATATTGGAACGATGTATTGGTATACTTCTAACTACTATATTTTTTTCTGCATTCCCACTGATACATAGTGCAGTTCTGTGGACAGGTACAGAGTCCTATCACTAAAATATGCTCAGCCTAACTCTTTCTTTTTTTCTATTCTCTGTGAACATCTTGTCTGTTATCAACTTAGTTTCAGCTTTTTTTTCTGATAAAAGCCTTTGAAGTCCTGAAAAGAGAGCCAGCACCCAACGTCCCCCAAAGCAGTGGATGGAAGTATGATAGAGTAGTGAATGAGACAGGTAGTGGAATGGTCAGTGAAGATGATAAGGCAAAGTGCTTATCAAACTGAAACTGGCATAGAGAAATGTTTTTTCTTTACTCTAAAATCTTAGGGTTTATTTGTGGCAACACCAGGAACAGTCATTTCTGATGAAAAAATATCAAGGTGATGTTTGTTTAATTTTGGAGATACATATTTTTGTAGAATTCGGATTTTTGCGTAATTGTACAGTCATTGTTGGGGAGAAAATTGCATATATATTATGACTGATCTTTATTTCTGAAAGCAAAGGAGTTATGCAAATTACCAAATTATGCTTACATATTTTCTTAGGTTTGTTCCTGTACACATTAGGCCAGAGGGCTAGATTAGGAGGCCTTAAAGACGCTTGGTTTGTTGTTGATAAAGATATAACCACAGGAAGTGTCTTTTTGGTAAGTATATTTACATTTATCCTGAGGTTGATTAATGTACACCTTGCATGACTCCTGCTGAATGCATTTCTAACTCCTGTAGGATGCTTGGCTTTTCCACCTAAGAGAAGCAAAAGTTTCTGACAG
This sequence comes from Gavialis gangeticus, assembly GCF_001723915.1. Taxonomy (NCBI): domain Eukaryota; kingdom Metazoa; phylum Chordata; order Crocodylia; family Gavialidae; genus Gavialis; species Gavialis gangeticus. The sequence goes on along the minus strand of NW_017729008.1, from coordinate 10,801,329 downwards.
GTACAGCATCAGCAGATTTTATACATCCCATCCAAATTTCCTTTTGATTACTAGAAAGTTGCTCTAGATCCTGGCAAAAAGTATTTTTCAAACAAATGGCAAATGTTGAAAAAAAACTAAACAACCTCTAAAGAAGCCATAGTAAGCTGAAAGGGAGATGAGAGGGAGAAATGCATGAGAAATGCATAAAAGAGCATTTTTTATGCCCTAGAAACTCTGTAGTAAGAACTTTGTCTTCTTGGTGTCTTGGATGCCAGGCTGCTCAGCCTTGTGATTTTTCACCTTTACCCTGTAGGCAAAGTGGCATAATCGTAGCTTGAGGATCTTCTCCAATACCATGTAGTTAGAACTCTTCGTAGAAAGTCCTTCCAGAAGTGGGGGAATGTCATGGTGGGCATCTGCTACAGGTCTCCAAATCAAGAGGAGATGGGCAAGACTTCTTTAAACAAGTGATGGAAGCTTCCAAATTCCAGGACTTGGTTCTCCTGGGGGACTTGAATTATCAGGACATCTGTTGGGAGGGGAACACAAGCAGTCCAGCAAGTTCCTGGAGTGTGCTAAGGATAACTTTTTGATTCAGATGGTAGAGGCTAATGAGGGGGGATGTTGTTCTTAATTTACTGCTCACAGACTAGGAGGAATGGTTTGTGAAGATGTAAGTTAACTTGGGTTGCTGTGACTATGAAATCATAGTGTTGAAGATCCTGAGGAAAGGAGGAAGGAGAACATCAGAATAAAAACACTGGATTTCAGAAAAGCGAACTTTAACAAACTCAGGGACCTGTTCGGCAGGATCTCTTGCATCTGGCAGGGAAGGTGGTTCAGGAAAGTTGGCTGTACTTTAAGGAGGCTCTCTTAAAGGCACAGGAGCAAGCTATCCTGATGACGTGGAAGAATGGGAAGTATAGTAGGAGACCAGTCTGGCTGGACAGCAATCTTTTCAAGGAGTTGAAACTCAAAAAGAAATCCTATAAAAAGTGGAAACTTGGTCATAGTATTGGGAAGAGTATAAGAGTATTGCACAGGCATGCAGGGAGAAAATTAGGAAGGCCAAGGCATGATTTGAGGTGCATCTGACAAGGGACATAAAAGGCAATGAAAAGGGATTCTATATAGGTATGTCAGAAGCAAAAGGAAGACCAGAGATTCTGTAGGTAGGGACTGACCCTAGATCATGGTGGAGTTCGTGGAACAGCAGTGCCTTTAATCTTGCTCTTTGGTTCTCCCTTTGGTAATCTTCTCTTGCACTCTCCCCCACCCCACATATGCGCGCACAGACACACAGACACACACACACACACACACACACACTTGACAGCAGAGATAGGAAAGGAGATAGACAGTTTAGTGTAATGGCAAACCAGGTTAGGGATTACTTATAGTACCTAGATGTTTTCAAGTTAGCAGGGCCAGATGGAATGCACTTGAGGATACTGGAGGAATTAGTTGAGGTAATTTCAGAGCCATTGACTATCCTTTTTGAGAAGTCCTGGAGGTCAGGTGAGGTCCCAAATGACTGGAAAAGGACAAATATAGTGCCCATCTAAGAAAGGGAAGAAGGAGAATCCAGGGAACTAAAGACCAGTCAATCTGATCTCTATACATAGAAAAATCATGGAGGGAAGTCCTCAAGGAATCCATTGTGAGGCATCAAGTGGAGAACAGGGCGACTAGGAATAGTCAGCATGGATTAACCAAGAGCAAGTCAGGCCTGACCAATTTGATTTCCTTCTATGATAAACTGCCAGGGTAACTAGGCTCTGTTGATAAGGGGAGAGCAGTGAGCGTGGTATACCTCAACTTCAGCAAGGCTTTTGACTATGTCTCCTATGACATGCTCATTAACAAGCTATGGAAATACAGACTAGATGAAAGTACTATAAAGTGGATACATAACTGGTTGGATCTTTGCAGTCAGCAAACTGTCCTCAATGGTTCAGTGTCTAGTTGGGAAGAGGTATGATGTGGAGGTCCCCAGGGGTCTGTCCTGAGTCCGGTATTGTTCATCATCTTCATTAATGATTTGGATGATGGGATTGAGAGCACACTAAGCAGATTTATGGATGATAGCAAATTGAGTGGAATTGTGGATGCTCTAGAGGGCAGGGCTAGGATCCAGAATGACCTGGATACACTTGAACAATGGAACACAATATGGACTGGGGAATGACTTACTAGGCTACAGTACTGCAGAGAAAGACCTGGGGGTTACCATGGACCGTAAGCTGAATATGAGCCAACTGTGTGCTCTTATTGCACAAAAAAAAAAGCCAATGGCTTCCTGGGTCACATTAACAGGAGTGCTGCTTGCAAATCAAGGGATGTGATTCTTCCACTCTGTTCAGTGCTGGTGAGACCTCACCTGGAGTACGGTGTCTATTTTTGGGCCCCACATTTCAAGAAAGGTGTGGACAGTTTGAAAAGTCTGGCACAGGGCAGCAAAAATTACTAGGGGCCTGGGAGGCAAGATTTATGAGGAGAGGCTGAAAGGATTTATTTAGCCTGGAGAAGAGAAGACTGAGGGGAAATTTGACAATAATCTTCAAATACGTTAAGGGTGATTATAGAGAAGTTGGAGATGGGCTTTTCTTTGTGACTGTATGGAACAGGACTAGGAGCAATAGCCTCAAGCTGCAGCAGGGGAAATTTAGGCTGGAGATTAGGAGGAACTATCTGACTATGAGAGTGGTCAGGCATTGGAACAGGCTGCCTAGAGAAATTGTGGAATCTACATGCTTGGAAACTTTCAAAAGCAGGTTAGACAGATGCTTGGCTGGGATGCTTTATGGACTAGAGGACCTTGTGAGGTCCCTTCCAGCCCTGCTTTCCTATAATCCTGTGATTTAACGTTGGATCCTGGAAAATGAACATTATTTGTTTTAGACTAGCATGGATCAGTAGTCTAAACATCCCTAGTGTTCTGTGTTTGGCAGTGATGGCTTTGTTAGGTGGAAGGGCTTTTTGTTGCATTGCAGTACTCAAAAGTATTTTTCACTTTAAGAACAAAGGCAAAGCAAGGTCCCTGGTCATGAGGGCTTACACTCTTATATTAGATCTTGTGAAAGCACCTAAGGGCTACAGTCAGTAGCGTGGGGCCAAGGGGAAGTACAGGGGATACCAACAAATTGCATAAGAATGCATTACTCAAAAGAATGTGTGTATTCTGATTGCTTAATTTTTACTGACAGAGATTTGTTTTAATGGACATCAAGGGAATAACTGATTCTTTGAGAGGAATTTTGTTGAGGAGACTGTCCAGGCGTTTTGGACAAGAATGAAGAGGACAGCAGGGATAAGGAAAAGATTGAAGACCTAATTGTGGGAGAGTACATGAGCTGGCAAAACTTGAGGGGAGGGAGCTGAAAAATAATTCTGACTCCTGGCATTTTTTAATTAGACTGTAATAAATCTAGTTGGTTAACTATGATATGAGACTTTGTTTTGATATGCCTTGATGCTTTTTTTATACTTTATGCTTTACTTCACAACAAGTTACGCTATACCTGGCATAAACATTGGCCTTAAAACAAATTGTTTTTAAGGCACCATCTACAGATCACCCTGCACTATATAGAGACCTAATGAGGACAAATCGAGTGCACTGGATTGCAGAGGAACCTCCTGCAGAGCTAATTAGGGACAACATGATGGAGTGTCTTTTCAAGTTTCAGCACCAGATGGCACTAGGTGAGCAAGCTTTGTTGATTTAAAACTTCAGATTGTGAAATGGTGATAGATTGAAGTAGTGTATTTAACAGTTGCTCAAGAGGAGGTGGCAAATGTTTATCATAGCAATGCTTTTCCATTTTTGTGAATACTTAGCCTTATTATTTATGGCAGAACTGTCCAACTTCTCAGCAGCCTGGGAGCAGCACTGGAGGGGGGCCACATGCCACAAGGGCTGCAGAAGTGCAAGCCAAGTTCTCCCCTACCATCAACTGCTGCATGGTGTGTAGGCAGCCACTTCCCTGCTCCTCCACACATGCATGTGGCCAGTCTCCTCCAGCTCACCAGATGCAGGCTCCCCTGCTGCTCCATGCTGTACCACTTCTTGGGGTAGGTGCAAGAAGCAGAAACCGGAGAGAGAACCCAGAGCAATAGGAGGAGTGACAGCCTGGTGGGAGCCTGGGGACTACAGATGAACTACTCAGCCTGTTGAGCTGCCACTTGGACAGCCCTTTTTTATGCATATGAAAATATAAGAGCAAGCTGATTGTTTAGCAACTGTTTCTTTTCAGAGCCTTGCATGTTAACTCTAAACCAGGACGGGACAGTGTGGGTGACACTAGCTAAACCAATTAGAGCACTTACACCAGGGCAGGTAAGCATTGTTAAAATGGGTTCTTGTCATTGCTGAACTTCTGCATTTTTATTAATCACGTAAGAGTAGTGTGAAGAATTTGAGAAGGGATGCTTTTGATAAACAGTTTGTCTCATGTAATTTTTCAGAAAGGTTGCTTTGTTATTAAGTCAGTAATGCATGACTGTACTAACATTCAGAAAGTTTCCTACACAGCCAAAGTACTAGAAACTTGTGGAATATTCAGACCTGCTCAAAATACATGAAAAGCCCTCCAGGGACTTTGGATCAGGAAGCTGAATCTGTCATAGGACTGAATGAATACACAAATCAGGCTAATTAATATACTGTTTTAGAAACTTTAGAATACTGTGACTTACATATTTAATGTATACCTAGGATAGTATTATTACTTTGTATGTCCAGAAGATTTTGTCTACTTCTAACAGATTCCTGAGCCCTAGGCCACTGACAGGTATTCAGTTAAAGCCGTGATGGGATTTGATCTGATCTGATTCCAACAGTTGTGCCACCTGCCATGCCACATGTGTAGCAGGATGCATGGTTTCAGGATTCGGGACTCTATCCCAATTGCAACCTACTTGCCAGTTTAGGGGGAACTTGGGATCATGATCCTGGTCTCCCCCTGCACCTGCAAGTTGAAAGCAGGGTACCCAACAATCAGCTGATTGTCAGCAGGTTGTGGGACCACACTGGGGCCTGAAACAGTCCCAGTGCATCCCCAGAGCTAGCTGACAATTGTCAGCTGGATTGGGACTACACTGGGGCGAGTTGTAGGACTGGTGTGGTCCAAGATCCAGTCAAGAGTCAGATAATTGTTGGTTGATGGAGACTGCACCAAGGCCAGTTAGAGACCCCAGTGCAGTCCTTACCCTCCCATGTGGAGGCATGATGGAAAGCAGCCACAAGAATATTATGATTTTTTGTGTAATATCTTTGTGGAAGGTTTAATTTTCTGTGGCACCATTAATTCCCTGAATGTGTGGCCAGGTTAGTATTTAAGGCATGATTAGCAGGCTAATCTTAAGTGTAATGTCTGCTAGGAGCCCTGGTGTAATAATGAAAAATGTAGTTGTGTACCAGTTGGCAATATGATTGCGTATCACAGACAAAAATATGTGAGAGTATATTACCATGTTATCAGTGGAACATGTTTTTGAGGAAGCTCTTGTGCTCAGATGCTATAAAGATTATTGATGTATTTATCTTCTAGTTCGCTGTGTTCTACAAGGGTGACGAGTGCCTTGGCAGCGGGAAAATCTCAAGGCTGGGCCCATCACTATATACCTTACAACAGGGTAAAAGCAAAGAGGAGGTTTCAAAGAATGCATTAGCAGAGGATGTTGAGAAGTTAGAGCCAGCAGCATAATGGGCATATTTGTTCTTAAATGAAAGACTTTTGAGAAACTGGAGCCTAAGAATAATGAGAGCAATAATAAACACATTTCTTTGATGAGCTGTAACTTACAAAGGGTGAGTCTGGTCATGTTTTTCAGCCATAAATTACTAAAAGTCATAAAGGAGTTGTCTCTCTTGAATGAAACTACTGAGCTAATAATAGATGAACTTCTGTTTCAGGCATACAAAATGGTACCTGAAAACCAGCTAAACAGCAGTTTTGATATAGTTTTATTACACTACATGGTGATTTATATTAGTGAAAACATTAAACAGTGATAAACAATGTCAGTAGACAGGAAGGTTGGCATAACTGTATAAGAGACTACTTGGCGGTTTCAAGTTCAGCACTTTGTTTGAAGGCTAAGGTTAAATGTAAAAATATTTAATGTAAGAGTCCAAAAATGTGTACAAAACTATTCTGTTCCAGAACACTGTAAACACTTAAAAATACAAAAAAGGTTTTTCTTTTGATTACTTGTACAGTGATACCAGTCCTGTATCAGAAAACAAAATTAGTGAATATTCAGTTTATAATAAGGCTGTTAAGTGCCTAAATTACTCTGTACTAGCAGCAGTATATACCAGTATTTTAATTTTTTAAAAATGACGAATGAAATCCCAAGCCTTGCTTCATAAAGACCTGAAAGCTATTTTTAAAAAATGTGTGTCTGTAAATAAAAAGTACAAGACACATATTAAACTTGTGTTTATACATGTAAATTTGGGGAGAAAGATATGTAGTGTCTCGTGGAGCGTTTATACTTTGCATGAGCTGAGCCACATATTTCTTCTTTGTAATAAGTGCTGTCAAATTTATTTTAAATAGGCTTGAATCTCTAACTGTAAATTAGGGTTTTCTTATGGGTCAGGTTTACAAACCTAGTGACTTGAAAGTATGTTTGATATACCTTAAAAATATCAGAATCAGTTAATAGTAAGCTTGTTTTACTGGAGTTAAGAAGCAATTTTATGAACTGTCCAGAGTAAGAATTGTATGTCCTGTCTCCTGAGAACACTTGCTACTTAAAGAAAGCCAACTTGCATGGTGATCTGGAGAGATTCTGGGTGACCCCAAAAGGGCAAATATAGCGCCCGTCTTTAAGAAAGGAAAGGAGAAGGATCTAGGGAACTATAGACTTGTCAGCCTCATGTCAGTCCCTGGAAAAAGCATAGAGCAGATCCTCAAGGAATCCATTTCTAAGCACTTGGAGAAGAAGAAGGAGATCAAGAACAGTCGACATGGTTTCACCAAGGGCAAGTCATGCCTGACCAACCTGATTGCCTTCTGTGATATGATTGGTTCTGGATGCAGGTAGGGCAGTGGTTGTGATACACCTTGACTTTAGCAAGATTTTGGTATGGTCTCCCACAACATACTTGCAAGCAAGCTAAGAAAGTATGGGTTGGGTGAATGGACTGTAAGGTGGATAGAAAATTGGCTGGATCATTAAGCTTGTAATCAATGGCTCAGTGTCTAGCCAGCAGCCATTTTCAAATGCAGTGCCCTGTGGTTGGTCCTGGGTCCAGTTTTGTTCAATGTCTTCATCAGTGACGTGGAAGATGGCATAGAGTGTACCCTCAGGAAGACTCAGGGATGTCGCCATGTTGGTCTAAGGACATAGGCAGACAAAGATCTTTGGGTAAATCAGATACCCTTTATTAGACTAACTAAAACAGTTGGAAAAATTCTTCTTTGCAAGCTTCCAGGTACAATAGGGGCAGGCAATTATTTTGGCTGGAGGGCGGGTTAATGAGTTTTGGCAAGCTGTAGGGTAGCTGCAGGGGTAGCCCTGCCCCTTGAAAGGTGCTCTGCCTCCTGGTCTCCATCTTGGGACTGGAAGTCCCACCTCCTAACCCCTGACCTTTGTCACCAGAAGTCCCTCCCCTCACCCTGGAAGTACTTCATTTGGGAAGCTGGGTTTGCCATCTTGGTACTGGAAAAAAACAAATTATATACTAAAAATCAAACATCCACAATAACGTATTTTAATTTTATTTAAAAAAAAATTGTCCTGATTTGTGTACATTTGCATCATGTATATAGAGGTGATTACCTAATAGCTCAATATAAAGTCTTACTCTTGTATATTGTGGGGAGGGGGGGTATGGATGAGTGGGTCAGGAGGTATGGCGCTTGTAGGGGGCTGTCTGTGTGTCTGTGTGTCTGTGTGTCTGTGTGTCTGTGTGTCTGTGTGTCTGTGTGTCTGTGTGTCTGTGTGTCTGTGTGTCTGTGTGTCTGTGTGT
>NW_017729008.1:10783033-10788363 GCF_001723915.1 Gavialis gangeticus | reverse complement strand
GTTAGCAGGGCTCCCCCCAGAAGCACACAGGTATGTGGGGAGGGGTGTGGGGTTTGTGGGGGGTGTGGGTGGGTGCAATGTTTGTGAGGTGTGTGATTGGGGGGGTTGTGGGGGATGGTTTGTAGATATGGTGGGATGTGCATGGGAGCCCCCTGTGTGCACCCCTGAGCTAGTCAGCACCCACCCCTGCCCCGCAACAGCCCGGAACCCACATGCCCTGCAGCTCCTCCCCACCACCGCCAACAGTGCACAGCCCCTGCCCCATGCTCACCCCAGCAGGAGTGGACCAGCTGGAACCTGGGCGCAGCCCTGACCCCCAGCGTACCCTGTACTTGCTCTGCACTGCCCGCCTGTGGCATGTTCTGCTGCCCGTACCTTTCTAATCCCATCCCTGGATGGGATTTCCATCCAGGAGAGCACAAAACAATGGCAGGCTGAGGCTCCCTCTGCCTGAAGAAGGGTGTTTGTATTCCAGGGGTGGGAAAAATATGGCCTGCAAGCTGCATTCAACCCACAGAGGGAGTTTGTCCAGCCTGCGGTGGTCCCTCCGTCCTTCCTGGCCCAGGCACTGATAGGTGGTGGCGTGTCCTGCTGCCCCTTGGGCATGCAGTGGGGCTGGGGCAGCTCCATAGCTGGACTGCCTTTCTAGGCAACCAAGGCGGCAGCAGCTTCTTCCATCTGCCACCACCACTGGCCCATCAAGGAGAGCACAAAATACCTGCAGACACTCTCTCTGCCTGAAGAAGAGTGTTTGAACCTGAAACCTTGCAAAGAAGAATTTTTCCAACTATTTTAGTTGGTCTAATAAAAGATATTAGATTTACTTTCAGCAATTCTCAAGATAATACCAAGTTGGGGGAAGTAGTAGATACTTTGGAGAGTAGGGTTAGGATTCAGAGAGACTTAGACAAATCAGACGATTGGACCAAAAGAAATCCCATGAAGTTCAATAAGGAGAAATGCAAACTCCTGCACTTAGGACAGAACAATCCCATGCAGTACAGACTGGGGGTTGACTGGATGGGCAGCAGCTCTGCAAAAAAGGACCTGGGGGTTACAGTGGACATAAGCTGAACAGTGAAAATAGAATGAGTCAAAATCTTGCTAATCAGAGCCAGAGTGTGCCCTGTACATTTTGGGGAGGGGCCATGTTTGTTGTCCCTTTGTGTAAATCTTATGGAAATGTTAGAGTTAAGTGATACGGAGACATGGGAAAAGGGGTGCAAAGTCTCCCTAACCTCCACCTGTCATCCGAATTGCCTTTGTTGGTTTCTGGCTTTGCTAAGGAAAATAAGGCTCATGTGAACTATGAAGCAGATGAGTGACCTTTCAGTGAGAGAGCAGCACCACTGACCTGAAATGTCAGCTGACCAATCTGGGCGGGGGGGGGGAGGGGGGAGAAAAACCTATGGGTTAATATAAAACACATATCAAGTTATTTTTCAATAAGAAAATATTTTTCCCTTGCAAGGGTCTGCTTCTGCTTTTTGTGACCACCGTTCTCCCAGCACCTGCTCATTTTGTTACCGTTTTCTAGTTAATGTCACACGTGCTGAGTTTTTTTCCCATCTTGTCACCTTCACCCCCAAAATCTCAAATCTACAAAATGTAGAACTACTAGTAAAATGTTACAATGGTCTGTATTTTTTCTAATTTAATTTATCCTGTAAATATGTAATAAACACTCTCTAAATGTGTTGTGTGTGTTATGTTGATACGATTTACTTCTACTTCACCTGGAAACTTCTTACCATAACTCAATCTCACTCGTGTATTTAGCGGGGAGAGGGGTTATACTTATTTGTACAAGGCATGGAGCCTGAAGGAGACAAGTGGAAGGAATGCCAACTGAAGGGGCCATTCATCTCCAGTAGAATAGCTGGTTTTCAATGTGTGTTCCAGATGCTTGCTCCTTCAGTGGCAAGGCTTTTCTGGGATATCTTTTATTGGACCAACTGTATATTTTTCTCCCCTAGTAATTACCCTCATCTGCTTTTCATGTGCTGTTTGGGCAATACACATTTATCTCACAATTATCCTTGTGAATAAAAGAACAGTTGCAAGACATTGAGCCAAGAGAAGACACAGCTCATCAGCCTCATTGGTGTCTACGGATGTTGGCCAGGGCTCTTGCACCACAGGGTCAGGACGCTGCTGCTCCTGGGGCTTCAAGGGCCAGATCCTGAGGGACAGTGGCCATGGGTGCCACACCCCGAGTTAGGGTGCAGCCGCATGATGTGTGCCACGGGAATCCCCTGCAGGAGGAAATCCTGGGGCATGGCAGCATGAAACACACATGGCAAGAATCTCTTGGCAGGGGATTACGGGCATGCATTTTATGCTGACATGCAGCCCAGGAATCCCCCTGTAGATTAGGCCCCTCTGCACCTGCAGATGTGCACCCTGGGAATTCCCCTGCAGCGACAGGGCAAGGCACAGGTCTTCCTAGCTCCATGCCGCATGAGCCTGCAAGCTCAGAATTCAATGAGGTTCCCTACTTTGTGTCTCCAGATACTGGGGCCAGGTACCTGGGACTGTTGTCATGCTGGATTGAGCCCCTGAATCCCCAGGAGCAGCTGCCCAGGGAAGCTGGAGAGCACAGGCAATCCTAGGCAGTCCCATACTCTTGTACCATAAGCAAACAGATGTATACTGTGAAAAGGTGGTACAAACTATTGCTGTAAATTGTTGGGGCCACAATTCTGTGTGTGTGTGGTGCAACAAAGGGCATGGATGTCTGTCTGTTTGGGTTTTGTGGTGCCATAAAATGTTTATGGTGACACAAGGGCAACATCTGTTTCCAGCCATAGACTATTCTGTGTCTACAGAGGACAGGACTAGTGGCAACAGTCTCATATTGCAGCATGGGAAATTTAAGCTGGAGATTACTAAGAACTGTCTCTGAGAGTGGTTAAGCAATGGAACAAGCTACCCATTGAGGTTGTGGACTCTTCATTCTTAGACATTTTCAAGAGCAGATTAGACAGACACTTGGCTGGCATGCCTTAGTCAGGAATGATCCTGCCTTCTGTGAGGAACTAGGTCTCTCCTAAGGTCCCTCCTAGCTCTACTTTTCCTGTAGCTCTACAGCCCTTGTATTATATTGAATTTGTTGTACTTTTTAAAACCCTAAAATATTCTCTTTACTGAATTTCTGGAAAAATTGCATTAGTACAGTTAGTGCAGGGTTTAAGTGCTTTGCTTCCCCCAAGAATGCACTGCTGAAGGATATATAATTACTTCTATAACTTAATTGTCTGTACAGTAGAGTCATTTTTATACAGAGATACAGGATTTAAAAAATACAGTTTTTGTCTGGGATTATGAAATACGATAGGGTTGAGCTGTGGCCATATCCCAGTCAACATTAATAGTTATCTGCTTTTGTCATTTATTTTAAATTATATACCTGAGGAAGAGGAGAAAATTGTTGCAAGGAGAAAAGTTGTGTTATACCTAAGAGAAAAGTGAGGCTCAGAAGGAAGCCTTAGGAGACTAGTATGCCTCTTCCTACCTACCACTTACCTGCTTATATTTCTTGTTTTCCTCTGGGACTATCTCAGGTTATGATTTTCAAAATACTGGGGCGATCCATTCCAATTAAACATTTGAAACATGTTATGTATGAGGCAAGGATTTCCTAGGGTTTGGTCTTTTTATTGAATCAACTGTATAGTTGGGATAGTGTTAGACTAATTCTAACTCTATCCCAACTATATAGTTGGTCCAATAAACACCCTAAGAAATCCTTGCCTTGCATAATTTCTGGACTGTCATAGCTACAACATTACTTTTACCATGTGTATATTTTATAAATAACTTACCATACCATTACTCATACTCTCTTACCATGTGTATATTTTATAAATAACTGTTACCATACCATTACTCATACTCTATGAGTTAGAATTTTTTATATATATATAATTTTAGAGAAAGCACAATCGTTTTTTACCACAGGGTATGATCTTTAAAATTACAAGAGAGTCTTTGTCAATAAGACTGTAATTTTGCCAGAACTTATACTGACTCTAATAAAGAGCAAAATTTGGCTTACTTATGCCAATTTTCTTTTAAAAATATTTTTATTTTCCTACTGCAAAAATGATCGTTGGTAACAATGGTGGCAGTCCCTTGATACGAAGATGATGGCTTTCTAGTGAATAGGAAAGTCATTGGTGAGTGGAGATGAATGAAGAGACTGATGTGAGACCCTCACGTTCGACTGCAGGTATGGCAAATAGTTCCAGGAAGGAGGATCTTAGTGATGTCGGGTTCTGGCTTTTTCCCTTTGTCTCTGCCTTCATAGTAAAGCAAGTTTGCTCAAAATGATTAAAGCATTGTTGTACATCCTGGTGCTACTGGGGATTATTCAGTGCTCGAGTCTCACAGGTATTGTGAGATGATAATATAGGATTTCTTCAGATTGGCCTTTAAAGTGTCTTTTAATTGCTTCTTTTGCCCACCTCTAGTATGGTGACCATTGCCAAGTTAAGAGTACAGAACCTGTTTTGGAAGCCCATTGTCCAGCATGCTAGTGACATGTCCTGTCCAATGGAGCTGGTGCCATTAAACACGGCTTCATTGCTAGTGGTGGTGGCTTGAGCCAGAATGCTGACGTTTGTTCTTCTGTCCTTCCAACTGCAATGGAGGATTTTCTGAAGCCATTGCTGATGGTAACTATCCAAAGCTTTCAGGTGTTTCTGACGTGTCCAAGTGTCATATAACAGAGTAGAAATGAAAAAACGTAGAATAGAGCAAGACCAAAAGAGCTTTTTAAAAAAATAATCATTCTTGCTTTTCACTGTTGTATTTTCCCACTCTGGGCCACGAACCAGCAAAAGGGAATTGATGTTTGGGCTCAAACACTGCATGTGACCATCAGTTAAAAATTACTTTCTCCTCTGGCATATGTGCACAGCAACATCTTTCTTGTTACGTATTTTAAATTGTCAGTTTGTTCCAGCTCAAGCTGGGGACTAAATCTGAACCTATCTAATCTCCACTGCTTACATGTAAAATATGGTTCACTGAGTGGCTTGATACTTTAAGTTCTTAAATGTAATGCATTCAGTTTTACTTTGAGAATTGTTGGCATAAAAATACCTTCATTTTCAGCAAATCGTAATTTGTGGAGACTGAAACTGAGAGAGAAGCCTACCTCTTAGAGTCCAAGTTGAGTTATCTAGGCTGGCAGTTAAAAAATCCCCTTCTTATTTTAAAAACTGAGTTCATGCTACGCTTTATGGCAGTCAGACACAAGTGGGAAACTTCAAAGTGTTAGTTTTTCAAAGTCTCATTTTCCAGAGTGTATCTAAAATTGGAGGGGG
>NW_017729008.1:10780664-10782900 GCF_001723915.1 Gavialis gangeticus | reverse complement strand
CAGAGTGTATCTAAAATTGGAGGGGGGTTGTTGGGGGGTGGGGCGGGGAAGAGAAACTTGGGTGCGCAGCCTTTGAGAGTTTGCTTAGCCTCTACACCAGTAGTTCTCAACCTCCATAGACTCAAGGCATCAGTCAGAAAATACCAGCTCTTAGTTTTCAATTGTTTCTTGACTATGGAAAAAGAGAAATTCTTCTGTGAGAAAGAACCCAAAAAGACTACAGCAGGTCAGAATGGTTTTGAAATCTCAGGGTTTCTTTTCTTTTTCATATGTGACGATGCACCTCACCATCTGCACCCACCTTCTGAAAATCCTAGATCTACCCATGGCAGCTTCTATTCTGTAAAGTTTTAGGCCCAAGGTTAAGGGGATAGTTTTAATTCAATGTTTTTCTCCCCAAATATAACCTCTTCTTTGCCAAAGACTAATAGAACCTCTTGCATGGATTTTTTGGGGAAAAGAAGTCTGTCAGAGGCTAGGCTGGACAATGGGGTTCAGATGCCAGATCTTCACTGGTGCTGCCACCACTATGGCCAAGTGGTGTTTTGCAGGGAATACATGGCAAAGGAGGGCAGGGATGGTTGAACCCTGCCCTTTCCCTCCCCATGCCACTCGGCTGTAAGCAGGATGAGATCATTCAGCACACATCAGGGCTCATGGGAGGTGAGCCATCACCATGCACACTTTTCTCCACCTCCTCCTGCCTTTGGGGTTGTTACTGCACCCCGTGCTTCTGCAGTGATGTTGGTGCTTCCTCCCCTCCCCCTGCTTCTCTTGGGTGACAATCTCTCAGGTGCTCAGGACCATGCTGGGCTCAGGTGCCAGCTGTGCCGCTCCCTAGTTTTCACCATCCTGGCCTGGTGGTGGTGGAGACGCAGCTCCCCCTTGCACAGGGTAGCAGAGAGCACCAGGGGTTGGGGTAGATCAAGTTCCAGGCCCATGCCCACCCCTGCCCTCGCCCCACATAGACTGGGACAGGGCTGGGCCCTTGCATCTGCATGTGAGTTCACCCCGCATGAGTGAAGAGTGGAGCGTGGTGGCAAGCGTGGGTAAGAGGAGCTGGTCGAGGGCAGTAAGAACAGGTGGAGCACTGAGGCAGCATGATGTGGCACATACTAGAAGGTGCAGACGGATGGGTCAGCCTCAGGTTCAAGACACCTCTCACTGGCAGGGGAATTGTCCAGGCAAGGGCAAGACGGAGCCTGTGCTTAGTGGCTTCATTTATCTGCTTATCCTCTCGCACCTTGCAGTGCTCTTCAGAGGATCTGGTGACACGGTTGGGTGCCCGATGCCGTGGCTGAGAATCACGTGGGCAGATCCTTGGACTTTGCATTGGTGGCTTCCGGCTGCATTTCTGTGTGGAAGCTTCCACAGGGCCTGGTGCTGGTCAACAATTTTGAGGAGCATGTTTGGGGGCAGGAGTTCCCTGATCAGGTTGGCAGCGGGCACAATCCTGGGAGAGTGGTGTGGCCTTTGGAGGGTAGGCTTATGTTTATGATGCAAAGGATCTTGAGAACTGGACTCTGTAAGGGGAAAGTCAGGAAAGGCAAGGAAAAAGGGCAAATGCAATATAGAAGATTAGCAACTATAAAAAGGGAGTGGGGAGCACTACCAGCAGGGCAGCACTGAACAGAAGGATCTTGGGGGGTTATGGTGCCTCCCAAAACCTGCGTCAACTGAGTGATGCTGATGTACCTGCCTGCACCACAGGCTGTATTAACAGAAGCACTGTATAGAAGACATGGGTAAAATACTGCAGTGATCCTCCTGCCCCGGCTGCTGCAGTATCCTGGCGTGGTGTGAGATCCTTTTAAGGGTGCTGCAGAGTGCTGAGCAACTATTAGGTGTGCAAACACTTACCCAGGATTCACAAGATAAAACCAGAGGTTTCAAATAGGAGTCCATGGTGTCAAAACCATCCTGCCCTGTTGTGAGCTTTCTGAACTCCTTGCAACAGAAGAATTGCTCTAGTATTTTCCTGTAGTCAAGAAATGTGTGAAAGCTAAATGCTAGCACTTTCCAAGGGGTGCCTTGAGAATAAGAAGGTAGACTTACTGGAGTATTGTGTCCAGTTCTGTGCGCCACATTTCAAGAGGGATGTGGACAACATGGAGAGGGTCCAGAGGAGGGCCACCCGCATGATTCGGGGACAACAGGGCAGACCCTACAGTGAGAGACTGCAGGACCTGAACCTATTCAGCCTCCATAAGAGAAGGCTGAGGGGGGACCTGGTGAC
>NW_017729008.1:10773509-10780600 GCF_001723915.1 Gavialis gangeticus | reverse complement strand
GGCTAGGAGCTGGAACCAACTTCCAAGGGAAGTGGTGCTGGCCCCTACCCTGGGGGTCTTTAAGAAGAGGCTGGATGCCTACCTGGCTGGACTCATTTGAGTCCCGTTTCTCTTTTTGGGGTTTTTTGTTGTTCTCCCGCCCTGGCGGGGGGGTTGGGCTAGAAGATCTACTAGGTCCCTTCCGACCCTTAATCTATGAATCTATGACTTTACTTAAAATACTGCATCCAGCTTTGGGACTGTAGTTTAAATATGTTGTAAAGCAATGAAAAGGATCCAGAGGTGGATGACAAAGATGATGCAGTAGTTGAAATGCAAACCATATAAAGGTTGAAGGAGATAGGTGTATTTTAATTTGGAGAAAAAGAGATTAACAAACAGAGAAGGACATAGTTTTCAAATGTTTGAAAGGCTGCCATAAAAAAAGATGAAGAAAAAATTGTTCTCTTGCTTCAGAGAACAGGACTTGAGGCAATGGGTTTAAACTGCAGCAAAGCTGATTTAGATCAAATCTCAGGAAGAACTGAACTGTAAGAATGACAGGGCAGTAGAACAAGCTGCCTAGGGGAGCTGTGCTATCTTGTTCATTGGGGTTTTTCAAGGTGAAGCTGGATAGCATCTGTTTGGAAAGGTTTGGGAATGCTGAATCCTAGATGACCCTTGAGCCCCTACCAAGCCTTTGATTCTGTAGCTCTTCCACTGAGCCGGGGCAACTAGCTACTTCCTTTCAGTTCACCTGGTTTCCTCAACTCTAAATATTTAAAGAGGTTGATTTTGCTTTTATGGACTTTACTGAAGAAGTGAATCTTAAAGATACTTTTGGATTAGGGGTAAGTGGCAGCTTGCTGGACCAGGGAAAATGCATGGGGAAAGTCATGGAGGTGATTGTGGGAAAATCAGACACATGAGCCAGCATGACTTTGGGTGAGGTGAAATCCCCCTGAAAAAAATTCATATTTGCTATGGCGTATTTTTTTCATTGAAGGCTTAGGAGCAACTTAGAGTTTTAAAGTTTACTTGCTTTGCTATAACATTGCTTTATTTTGATATACCTTGGTGCTTTTTCAATAATTTTTTGCTTTATTTTAAAAAGTCCCACAACAATTTGTCATAAAGTATACATTCCACAAAAAAGTTACTCTGTGATGTGGAGCTAGTTAGGGACAAAACAATGGAGTGTCTTATGAGGTTTCAGCACCAGATGGCAGTAGGTGATCAAATTTTGTTCATTTCAGTTCATTCCTATTTTTTACCATTTCATAATTTTTTCTAACAGTGTATTTTTCCCTGGGAGGTAAAAGTTTGAGATACTGAGGTTTTTCTATTTATGTGGACTTGGATTTGGACTTGTTTAAGCCACAATAAAATAGAGATTTTTATGTCAATGCAGAGGTGAACTAGTTGATGTTTAATGCCTTTGTCTTTCTAATGACATTAATGTTAATTCTAAACTAAAAAGGAATATTGTGATATTGATCAAATCAATAAAGATCTCAGGATAGGTAAGTACTGCTGTAATACCACTTATTTTTCTCTGTTCTTAAACCCATTCAATAATCAATATTAACTTTATGGTTTCAAATCATACTGGTTCTCTTGGTTATTAACCTGTACAATACTTCTAATGATTCTTCCAATGCATCTATCACATAATATAATTAATATTTCAAGAACAGGCCACACAACTTCAAATAGAACCACCGGTGATGTTAAGAGGTTTGGGTGTAAGAGCCTCTAGGTTTGACTTTTTGAATTTTTACAATAGGTTACCTGCAGATTTCTCTTTACAAATATATTGTGCTGTATTAACTTTCCAATATTAGTTAGAAGAACTTAAGAATGGGAAATGTTAATAGATCAGTTCTTCCACATAGTTTTGCAGAACTGTTCTCGCAGGCGATCTATTCCGAAATTGCCTTCACAGTTAGAGTGCTATAAACTTGATTTGGAAAATTTGAATTTCATCCAAAGCCTGCTGAAATACCTGGACCACTCCTAATGGGCTTGAATGGTATTTGTATTGGACTCTATCCATGGAACTGAGTTAACTGTGAGTGATAAATACATGAATCAACCCAGGGGTTTGGTCAATGGTTCACTGCTTGGAAGCCTTGCAACATTATAATCTGTGTGCCTAATGCCTGCCTGAGGTAATGCTACCCTTTTTTGTGACAAGAAAATTTGATCTACTACTGAGTTTCTCATATAATGGTGTAAAAGCTCATGATGGACTTTCTCTTGATGTTTTATGTTTGTTTACACTTAAGTGAGCCAGCAACTTTACCCATTTTTACATTTTTTTTCTCCATTCCCATAATATAAATTTTAGCCAGAGCAAACAAAAAGAAACAGAACTACTATTAATTCCAGTATTTGTGGAGATCTCCTTTCACAGCTACATCAGTTACTCAGCATACACAGTGAGTGCTGTAAATTTTGTTGCTTGTCTTGTTGGTGGTTGTCCTCTCACAAGGGTCATGAGCACCTGGCAGCAGAAAAATCTTGAGGCTGGGCCCATTGATTTATGCCCTAGAACAGGGCAACAGGAGAGGAACCTTTTCAGATGATATGTTTCAGAGACACTGAAAATTTAAAACCAGCAGCAAAACATGCATTTTTCTTCTTAAGTGAAAGCCCAGCTTAAAAATGATGAGAGCAATAACAGGAAATTTTCCTGAGGAGCTGTAACCTACAAAGGTTGAGTTAAGAGTATCTTGCCATAGTTTTAAACTGATGGTACCTGATAGGATTTTAAACAAAAAACATTCTGATGTGTCTCATTAAACTAAGTTATGATTTGTGTTAGTGAGAAACATCAAAAATTTTAAAAAGAAGTACATAAAAGGTTGCAGTTTAAAATGTGCTTTCATAGTTTGAAAATAGTGTATTTTAATTGAAGTGTTCAATGCACTACTCCTTCATATCTGTCTGTCTATCTACAGAGATATATGCATGTTCTAGAAATGCATTAAAGACCCTAGAAGTTGAAAAAAGCTGCCTTCTCTCCTTGCTGCTTATGTTGTGATCTTCTGCCTCATGGCAGAGAAAACACTGAATCTGCAGTATGTAGTCAGACTCCTACTTCCCTGAAGTTTCTTTGTGATAGGACCAGATAAAATGGTTCAAATTGAAACCACTATTACTAAAACCTTAAACCACTTCTTTAGACATAAATAAACTACCTTTAAAAAAAATCATAACTATATGTATGAAACAAGTTAAACTTGTGCCTAGTGCTTATGATGTTGTGTATGTTTTGTTTGGGTTGCAGATTTTTCCTGTTCCACGCCACTCCCCAAAATGGAATAACTTAACTTTACAAAGTAATTTAAACTTGTTTGAACATTAACCCTACATAGTCATGGTTTATAATTTTTACCACAATTTAGGTTTACAAATCTAACAGTTTGAAAATAAATGTGGCAATGCCTCTCAAAATCCCTTACAGAGTTGATTAGTAAATTGCCTGATGTTGTGCTATACTTTATTTAAGAAACTGCAGATTTGTAGTTCAGAGACTGTATTTTGTTTTGTACACTACAGAGCATATTAACAATACCCAAATGATAAACATTCATTTGCTGGCTATATTAACATTTGTTAGACTGATGACTTTCAAGAAAGAGTCCATGAAAATTAACTAGATACTAAGGCAACATGGCATAAATCCATGGAGAATATGGACAAGTATGCATTCCTTAAATAACAAACCCCCACTTGATCTCCATCTGGTAGACCACCTAACAGGACTCTATAGATCCTTCATTACAATGAGACTTAACAGGTGCCATGTTCCATAGTTAAGACCAGTGTCTATACAGTATCATTATTATTATCATTATCACTATCATTAACATATGGCCACAGGGAATCAAGACTTTCCTTTTTCTCTCTAGTAAGAGACACCAAAGTTGTAACATAAATGGATTTTTTTTCCTCAGATGCAAAGAGCCTGGATGGATACATACAATGCACTTCACAACACCAATTTTAGAACTGCTATTCTCCACCAGCAATAACAGACAATAACTCCTAGTAAATTATCCCCTTCTAGTCTGGCTTTGCTAAGGAAAGTTGTGGTCAGGTGATCTGTCTCAGAATAAGAAATTGCCCCTCTTGTCAGTTACGTCAGTCAATTTTAAAAAATGTAAGCTGCTTTATATTTTGCAGGGCATACTTAAACTAAATTCATTAAAAGGAACTCTTTTTTTAGGTAACCAAATAGGAAAGCATTTGGTTTCCTATTTGAGCATTTGGCCTCAAAGGTTGCTTTTGACTTTGTGCCACTGTTGTTTCTTCTAATATCTATTAATTCTTATTTGGGAACTTTTAAGTTTAGTGATGGATTCTGGTCCTGGTCTTTATGGTTTACCTTCATCCCTGAAAGCATTAGGTCTATGCAAATATGTAACTGAGAATTAAGGAGTTAATGGTCTATGGTTCTCTAATTTGATTTATCCAATATATTGAAGTATGTAATAAAATCTTGGGCTGCATCCAGATGAGTACAGATAAGCACTACGTGGTGCCGCAGACCCATCTGTGGCACCACACGCTGCACATCCATGATATCTTGAAGAGCAGGGGCAGGGGTTTGACGCCGGGAGATCCCAGGGACAAAAAAAATTGCATCAAAAGAAAAAGTGGAGTGGCACACATGGTGGTAGAGCTCACCACCCAAAACCAGAGCTTGGCTGGTCAGAGTCATGCTCTGCTGGCCAGGCTCCCAGCTGCAGCCCTTCAAGGCCCCCAGGACCCCAGGTAAGGCTGCTGGGGCCAGCACTGTTGCTGGCCACAGCCTCCCCTACCCTACCTAGGGTAACCTCCAGCGTGCCAGAGCACGTGTGGCATGGGTGTTCCCAGGGGACAAACATCCACACTCACCTGGACACGGCCTTTGATTTTATTATGCCCAGCTTGTGTTCCTGGTGTGATTTACTACTCCACCTGGCAATTCCTTAGCTTCTATTGCTCAGTCATATCTGTTGCTATTTTACAGTAGAAGCAGTAGAAGATACCTAACCTAAAGTAGACATGAGGAAAGGATCCAGGTAAAAAGGATATTAATTTTCTTTTAAAATGCTACTCTTTGCCTTCCTGAAACATGGCTGCCTGCTGTGAAGTGCTCTTGCAACTAATGAAATTACTGCTTTGGGTTCTGTTCTTATCTGGTGAGCATGAGCTACAAGTCAGGCAATCGAATACAGCTGTTT
Source organism: Gavialis gangeticus (assembly GCF_001723915.1). Taxonomy (NCBI): domain Eukaryota; kingdom Metazoa; phylum Chordata; order Crocodylia; family Gavialidae; genus Gavialis; species Gavialis gangeticus. The sequence goes on along the minus strand of NW_017729008.1, from coordinate 10,775,387 downwards.
TGATTTAAGACCATTCCTATCTCCCTGTACCTTCAGGGTACCTGCTCTGTCAGAGTTCTGTTATTAGTGGTGGTTTATCATGTACCTAGAAAATTGTTTTTTATTTCTAAACAGTCTTGTCTCATCAGAGAATACTTAGCCTAATCTCTTTACTCTGCTTTTTTTTTCAAATGGGTCGAGTTGTTTTATTTTCCATTCACATTTGCACGTAGGCATCAACAATCTTGGTGCTGTTGAGTGGTTCTTCCGTTTGCTGCAAGCATCGAGAGTAAGATGAATGGATCTTTAAGGATGGTTAGCAGTAGAGAGTCAGTAAAAACTGAAAAAATTGTTGAGTCTTTGGCATTGGAAGGTAAAGTATATCATATAAATGTGTTTTCTTTACCTCAGTATTTCACCTTTACATAGCTACGTAATGCTGCCTTCCTTTCAAAGCCACAGTGATTTAAGGCCAGATCAAATGTGAGAAAGAATTTGTCCCAATAAGTTAGGTGCTGCAATCTCTGTTGAATTTGGCCTCCTTGGGCTCAGGGTCATAAAGGTATTTAAGTGCCTAAACTTGCAATGAATTGAATTGTTTATGTACATTATGTAATGGGGTGCCTCAATATCATTTTAAATCTGTCCCCCACTCCCAGAGTGAAATCAAAGCACAGAGTCAGGTGCCTGGACTTCCTGCCTGGTTCTGTTATTGCTGACAGGTCCAAATCTACCTCGTCTTCTACGCTGCCAGCCATGCAGTGATTTCATTCTGGATGTTGGTGGCCAATGTACGTGAAGAGAATCTGCTGAGTTGGAGGGCCCAAAAAACCTGGGCCCGGAGCATGGAACTGCCTAGACCCCAAGAGAATCTGTCTCAAGTCTAATGAAGGGTTGGCCGGAAGTGAGGGACTTCAATCTAAAAGTGCAATTAAAATCTCCTGCTCAGCTGCCATCTAACGCTGGAGACATCTACATTCATGAGGTGCCTCCCTGCCTAGACGTGATGTTCCCTCGACTCATGGAGTTGTGGCTCTGCACATGCCCAGAATTTCCCCCGTTTCAGCAGGTCTGTGCCTGTCTCACTAAGTCCTGCTGGTGTCCTCAGACTAGGTATTCCCTCTGCTTGACGCTTTGATGGCATGCTTGGAGCAGGCCTAACCCATGCTGGCAGCCCAGGCTCTGTACAAGTGTGGTAGTAGCCACCTTCTTTTAAATGGTGGCTGTTCATAATGGTGGTCCCTTTATATAGTAGTCAGCTGTTCTCACCTTTGCCCAGGAAGTGATACAGAGTCAGTGATCTTAGGCTGAGGGGATGGAGCTGCAAAGCTCCCAGATCCTCAGAGTATGTCCTTGCTACCAGACTGTGGGACAATTTGAGTGGAGCACTCTCTCCCTTGCTCCTGCCCCCTCTGGGTCTTACTGAAGCCAGGCCACTACACATAAAGAAACTGGAGAGTCTTTTGGCAGCATGGCTGTCACATAATGTGTCAGGGATCCATCTGAGAGAAGCTGGTCCTGCATTTCAGTCCTTACTCCAGAATGCGTCTGTGTTTTATCCCATTGCTGTTCAATTAAAAGGCTCCCAGGGACTGGAATGCACGTCTCCTCTCCAACTTCAGCAGGAGGAGCGCAGGGGAGCTGTGCCCAGAGTGGGTTATAGACTGATGGATTGGGACTCGCTTCAAAGGTGGGAGTTGTGGGATTGATTCCTTCAGCCTAAACGCTGGGGTTACTGAATCTGGATCTCTTACTTCATGGGCACTTGGCTCGTCTAGAGAGCAGTGGTACTAATGGCTGGTGTGTGTGTGTGTGTGTGTGTGTGTGTGTGTGTGTGTGTGTGTGTGTGTGTGTGTGTGTGTGTGTGTGTGTGTGTGTGTGTGTGTGTGTGTGTGTGTG
>NW_017729008.1:10750473-10768509 GCF_001723915.1 Gavialis gangeticus | reverse complement strand
CCTGACCACTTCACTAACCAGGATATGGGGACAGCTGGCTTTGTGCAGGGATAGCACGTCTTGTCCTACCTGGCAGCTGGACACACTGGGTGATGGGGGGGGTGAGGTTTGCAGGAGGGGAGTGTGAAGTTATGTGGGTGGGTGTGGGGGTGGTGTGTGTTGTCATGGGTTAGGAATGCTCTAAGTGCACTGTCTATATCAAGCCCTAGAGAAATGCCTAGTGCCCAGATTCTGTATTGGTCTTGGCTATGACATGAGAGGCACTGAGCTTCTGAGACCTGAATAATGCTGACCATGCACGGAGGCACAAGTCCAGACCCCTGGAGTACTTCAAATAGAAAAGTGCCTTGTGAGGGTAGGGTACTTACAGGGTTTCGTGGTAACTAAGTCGGGGGTTTTTTGTTTTTTTTTAATTTTGGACTTAGGTGCCTCAATTCTTCCTACGTCTTATATAGGAGCTTATGCTCTTTATTTGACCTATCTCTTGAACTCTTCAATAGATGCCTGTTACTTGTTTTTAGCTTGATATACTGTTTTCCCATGTTCTGTCTTTTACTATAGATGTCATAGAAATAATTTGTAGAGCTGTAGGCTGGACTGAGCCTAATAGTAGTGCTTTCAGTCTTTTGCAGTTGTGTTACTTTGCTCTCACTGTGTTTTTAACCATTAATTCACTTACCTCTTTTGGACAAAACTCATTTGCTATGTTTCCTGTTTATATAATGACATTTGCAAGGGGAAATGGAAAAAGGAAATTACACATCACAAGTTTTTTTTGCATTAGATTTTATAGCATAATGAGAGACTTTTTTGCAAAACTACTTTCTTTATTTGTGTCTAGAAGAAGAGCCAACAAAGGAGTTAAATTAATAAGCTTTCCAGCTTTATGCTCCTAACATTCATGCATGGACAGGTCTGGGCTCTGTGATAGCATTGTGTTCTCCCTGTTCCTTTAGCTCTTTGTCACAATTTATAAAACATGGGATTTCCCTAAATTACTCCTTTTGCAGCTTGAGTGCCATAACTAAAAGACCCCTTCCTACAACCCCAGAACAAAGGATAAGATGACATGCAGAGTTTGGGATTAAACTGGAGAAACACTTGTGTTTAGTTTGTTGCTGTTTCAGGACAAATCAGAGTTGGGGTAGAGCAAAATATTGCTCTCTTCTCCACCATTTTCCCCAAGAACGATTATTCAGGGCATGATAGATGTTACAGTAACTTGAGCCTTTTAGAAAGTTACAGTGACCATGATTTTATTTTTCAAACCACCAGCCCTTGGTCTTCTCTTGTACAGAAGAGTTGTCTGGCTCATTGTCCATAACAAATTTCCCTAGCTATCATCATTGGTTTGGCTTTAGCTTTTTGGGCATGGTAGTTTAATAGATGGACAGCTCTGCTGTTTGAAGGTGAGCAAGCTGCTGTATGCAGTCTATAATACCTTGTTGAGATTTATAATGTGGAAACAGCGCGTTATTATTTACAGGAATTTATATAAAGAGCTATGTACAGGAAAGAAGCAATGATCTTGCTACTGTCCCTGCAATGGGCCTTGCCTCATTGCTGTCTTCCCACACCAAGACCTTCCTGCTGCCTCACCCAGGCTGCCTTTTGGGATGCCACATGTTCTGGAGACACTAGGGGTATTTTTACATGTGCTTCGTGGAGAGGGGTCTTTAATTAGCAGCTCTGACAGCCACTCTAGTTAAAGGCAGACAAGGTTCTTTGGGTGAATCTGATATCTTTTATTAGAGCAACTTAAATAGTTGAGGGGAAAAAATTTAAGCAAGCTTTTGGGTTTAAAAACCCTTCGTCAGGCTGAGGAAGTCTCTACAGTTGGTGTGTGCTCTTCCTGGCTGTAATGAAAAGTAAAGAACTTAAATTGGTCTAATAAGAGATATCAGATTCACCCAAAGAACCTTGTCTGCTGGTGTCCTTAGACCAACACGGCTACAACCTACACCACTCTCATTAAAGCACCCACAGCATCTCATGCTTCAAAGTGGTGGTGGGGGCACTTTAACTAAGGCTCATTGAACTCAAGCTAGTTAGAGCGCCCCTGTTGCTATTTTGAAGTCTGGGCATGCTGAATACATGCGACGCAGAGGCTCCTGTAGCACACTAATTAGCACACTCCAGCAGACTCAATTAATAGAGTCTGCTCTGATGTTTTGTAACTACCACGCATTGGAGCAGCATCCCCACACATCTACAGGCACCCCTAGGTTTCCAGGGGGACTTCGCCTTTGTCACATGGTCAACCATGACTGGTAAAAATCTGTTTTTCTCCCTACTATCTGCCTTCTAAAAACAGGGTGTCTGATATATGAGAAAATTGGGTCATCCCAAACAGTTTGCTTCGGTCATCCAAGCTTTTGAATGAACTGCATAGAACTGTGCAAGAAAGAAGTATTTGAATGAATGTATATCTAGAAGAAGGAAATGTAGTTTTATATTAATAATAGTAACTAAGATACTACGTGCTAATCTGAACAACACAGAAAACAGAAGGAGGTTTAGTTAGATGTGTGCTTGGAAAGTACTTTACTCTTGTATGAATGAGCCTGTGGGAAGAAAAGGATTAGATTAGTTGTTTTTGTATTCTAATTTCAGCACGGCTGGTCGTGTGCTGTATATGACAGCACGGAAAGGCCCTTGCAATCTAAGCCAGCTCCTTGCACCCAGCAGGGTTGTCCCTGTCTAAACTATTCCGGACAAGGTTTTTATTTTCCCTGCTCTTAAAAGCTTTCCACGATGGGGTTTTCATAACCTCCCTGGGTAGCCTGTGCCACTGCCTAACCCCCCTCATAGCGAGAGAGTGCTTTCTAACTTCCTAAACTGAATGTATGAGGGAGTTTCCTAAAATAATGGGAAAATGGCTGCTCACACTGTATAGCTACAACAAAGTGCAACACCCCACAGCAGCGGGACACACTGGTGGCAGCATTGTCAAATGCCTCCATCATTTCTTACTGAACACATGTGATGCTAGTGAACACACAACCACGTGCCTATGCAGCTGTCAGCAAGTGCCAGTAGAACAGCGTTTTGTCTGTTTGATGTGGGCCACAGGTGTGCAGTGCTGCCCAGTGACATTCACTGTAGGATTGCTCATTCATCTGAGTGAGAGCTGCATGGCTCAACAGATGGTCTGTGGCTCAATGGCATATCCATCGTGGATGAATCCTGGGCAGGATTTGCCAGTGATATAGGGATGCAAACTGTAGTGCATGAGTGGTTTTCACAGTAATCAAAAAGCTTCTTTGAAGACTGTATTAAGAAACTTGTGACTTGCTGGAATACCTGTGTCGTAAAGCAGGGCGACTACGCAGAGGGGAGATGCGGTCCGGTAAATTACCATTGCACACAAAATGGTTTCATATCGTAATTGTTGTACAACATTTCTGAAACACCCTTATAGATTAGATAATATAAGATGCTGAATCATAGAAAAATAGGGCTGGAAGGAACCTCAGGAGACCATCCAGTTCAGCTTCCTGCTCAAGGTAGGAGCCTCCCTATCCAGACCATCTGATGTATGTCCACAGTTTTCTTTTCAAGAGATATTTTGCTCAGTGACTGAGTGCACCATATGATACAGCAGCTGTAGTGCACAATAGGCCACGAGTCTAGATCCAGGGTTGACAACCTATGGCCCCTGGGCCATATCCAGCCTGCCAAGTAGTGCCATCCAGCCCACAAAGCCAGGATGGTGGCAGTAATTTGGCAGGAAGGAACAGTGGTGGTCAGGTTGAGAGTACGGCACCACTAAGGGGACTGACGGCCTACCTTCAGAGTAAACTGCTAATTTGGTGCCACTGCTCATTAAAGGTTGCTGACCCCTGGCCTCTATTTAAGCTTCAGTGTAAGATAAAGATGCATTAAATGTATTTTGGTTAAAGAGTTTTGCACATTATGATTAGCTTATTTTAATTGATTTAAAATAAACCTCTTTTATTTTAACATCCACTTCACTGAAAGGAGGAATTGGGATTAGGGGAGTTTGTAAACTAAACTCAGTGACCCCAGACAGTTGAGGGATATATTTGTCTTTTGATTTTTGTGCTGTATTTTAAACCTGGTTTCATCAATGTTTGTTAAAATAAAAAAATACATAAAATAAGCATTTCCCTTATTCTAACTTGTGAGCTGAAGCTTGTTTGCCTCTCTCCCAGCACTGTCCCCCTTTCCCCCTTACTCTTCCTCCTCCCTTCCCACCTTTTGTATTCAAATCACTTGCTCCACTATAAACACTGTTCTATGCTGTCCTTTCACAGCATGCAATGAAGTGAACTGCAGTTCACAAAAGCTTACACCCTATATATATTAGTTAGTCTATAAGGTGTATATCTACTCTGCCTTCTGCCATGAGCTGAAGGGCATTGTTAGCATGTTCAACCATGACGCTAACATTTACTTTCATTCTTTTCCCTGTGAACAGGACCGTATTCACTGTGGTATCCAGCAGGCAGTCCTCCTGGGTATACTTGGGTTGCTAATGTGCTTTCATGGCTTCTGTGCTCCCTTTATGTTGCTGCCACTGCGAACAATGAGCCTATTGGCTGCTTCTGTTTTATTCAAGAACAACCCGCATGAGCTCATTTCAGCACTAGTGCCCTAAGCTGTCCTTTCTTGAACAAAAAGGCATATTTCCCTCTGCTTGACCCCCTGCCATCTGGCTAGAAATACGAACCTACACCTATTCTTAACACTTAACCATACACTATTCTAAGCTTTCTTCTTGATCAGCTGATTATATTACAGTATATTATGCTCTGTCCCATAGATAGGGAATAAGTGGCCATAAGTAAATAGGCAACATTTGGAGCTACTCAGTGGCTCAAAAAGCAACTACTTGTAACTCCTGAGGAAGGAATCGTGTCTTCCTCTATGCTTTATAGAGAGCAGCACGTACTGATGATGCTCAAGCGAAGCGACGCTTATCTTATGAATGCTGTTTACTAGTTTAACAATGCAGTGGGTAGGAACTCCATTTAGGTTGCTATATTCATGTAGATACAGCTTTTCATGCTGTCACTATTTCTGTAAGTCAATAATCTAATAAAAGTAACAGTTAAAACATTAACATGTTTTTATTTTCAAAATATGATAGCATCAAAATACTAAAAAGATTCATAAACTAAGGCCTTCAAGTTGTCACTCTGGAAAGATCAAAGGATTATGGTTTAGTGTCTATTAAGATATTTTTTGCAGTTTATCTATGTTGGAGAAAGCTACAACTTATAGCCAAAAATAAACTCATCCAAAACTTTAAAACGTTATTCTTAAAGAGAATGACAGCATCTAGAAATGAATGACTTTTAATTCCTTATTTAGGTAATTAGTCATTTGAAAGATCAAATCTACTAATTAAAAAAATGTTCTCAGCTTCTGAAGAGCTGGCTTTCACTGGACAAGCTTCCTGACATCTCTGAACTGAGCACAATCCTTTGGACTGCTTGTAGATTTTGTGTACTGCGGAATACAGTTTGAAGACTGGCTGGAGCTCATGCTATATATTGTAGTATGCCATAATGGCAACGTGGACCAAATACTCAGAAATAAGTAATGCTTTCAGTGGCAGTTTTAGGCATTCTGTATCATTTTTTCAGCTCCATCAGAGCCTGTTAATATTTGACTGACACTTTTTATGCATCTCTACTTTTTTTAAAAATTAAACATATAGGGTTGTTTGCATATTTCGGAATACTACACAGGTGCACAAATAGAAAAGGGGCAGCAACTGAGTAGGCCGCAGCACTGCAGAAGGGGGCCTGGGAGTGACAGGAGATCACAAACCGAATGTGGTGAAAAAAATGGCCATCTCATTCATTTTTTAAGGCACAGGAAATAATTCTGCATTTTTAGAGCTGGTAAAAGCCTCAGTCAGAGAACTGGATCCAGTTTTGTGCTCTCTTGAGATAGCCCAGGGAACAAGAATGATAAGTTTAGAAGACATGACCTATGGTATTTTCTGCCATATAAAGCATACCTGGATATAAAATTGACCCTACAAAAAGGGTTGAAGTTATGCACAAGAAATTTATAGTATAAATTTGATTGACATCTTCTACAATAATACTTCAGTAACATTTTGTACAGTCTTGTATATATTTGTAAGAGTTTAGGCTACAACAGGCTTCATAATTCTTTACAGAAAGTTTTCTTACGCTGTGCATTGTAGCACTCACTTTTTCATAGATCATCATGTCAGATAACTTTTTCATAGATCATCAGTTTTGCAATTACTGAAACCATGTAAGTCTCTTTTTCAGAACCGTAGCTCTCATTTTCACTTGTTTCCTACAGACTGTCACTGATTCCACATTTCGGAAAGGGCTTGACTTCAGCTTGACTTGACCCCAAGAAAGTCTTACCCACAGATTCATGTGATGGCAGGTTTTTTTAGCTTTTTGGGGCACATCCAGTCAAGAGCACACATGCGGTATTCAGTGCCACAGACCTGTCTGTGACACCCCCCGCCCCATGTGCCACACATGCAGACTTTCCTTGCGCTGCTAATTTAAATGTGGGGGTTGGGGGGGAGAGAGGATTTGACAGTGGGAGATCCCAGTGTCAAATAAACCTATGCCTAAAAAAAGCTTAGTAGTGCACATGGAGGCAGTGTGCACTGTCTGAAACCAGTTCAATGTTCCTTCATAAAAATATTGAAGGGCTTATTAATCAACAAATCTGAATCCAAGATATGTGACCACCAGGTAAAATGACCAGATAGGGTTTTTTTTATGGAATTCTATCTTGGTTTGTTGTCATGTGTTTATGAAACAGATCCCAGACCAGTAGGGATGGTTTTTAAGGGCTCCGATATGCATGCAACATATTTTGTCAGGCCATAGTCTACTCCCGATTTAACTGTCCATCCTTTTTCATAGACATAGACCAAAATGCCATGCAAAATTTTGTTCTGTGGCACATCTTGCTGGTTGAAAATCAGCATCAACAGCTGTTGACCAGCATGATCTGTCAGGATCACACTGTAGTGCAGCAGTTTTCAGCCTGCTTAAACCAGGGCATCCCGTCCATAACTTCTTTGAATTTGGCAGTACCTCCAGTTGGGAACCACTGTTGTGCAGCCTTAGCTTTCTTCAGTGGCTTTCTACAGGATGCTGCTGGGGTGGCTGCCACAGCCAGGTAGAACTGCCCTGCAAGCCTTGTGCACAGCCAAGTAAGCCTAATGCAAACAGGAGCACCTGCTTTTGTTGCAGCCCTTCCCAGTTCTTGGTTCCCACATGCTGTTCCTGGAAACAGAGGTGCATAGGACAGCTCTAGCTGGCCAGCGTGGTGGAGTTGGACTGCAAAGGGCTTTGGCAGGAATGGCTGCTCCTGCCTCCTCTAGGTGCATCTGGCTATGAGGGAGGGGCACAGGGTAGTTCCACTTGGCTGAAAGGGTCTCACAGTGCCCTGTTGGGAATGATTTAGGTCAGTGGGGGCCAGCCTTTTTCGCAGGCATGCCATAAATTAGCCCTGCACTGTCTCCAAGTGCCATTATGATCCCCTTTCTCTGCCTGAACTGCTGCTCTGCTTTCTGCTCCCTACTCTGTGCTCCCTGTTTGATGCCCTGGTCTGCTTTCCTAGCCTAGCTGCTGCTGTGCTGTCTCTCCCCCCCAGTCCCCTGATCTGTCACATGGCACACACACAGGCATCCCACGCCAGTTGTGGCACTTGTGCTGCAGGTTGGGCACCTCTAATACAGGCATTCTTGATCTTGCCTTTGTGTATGGTCTTGGACTAAGATCCCTTCCATTTCTGTCATCACTAGAGACCTACCAAATACACAATTTCACAGATTTTATGGAAATCATATACTTGGCAGTCTCCTGTGAAATAGCTTGTTTCCTGTGAAAATAGCTATGTTCAAAATGTTGGCAAAAAGCTGTCTCCTAGAAGGGCAGGGGAGGGGGAAGGGAGCAGAGAGGAAAAAAGGCAGACTTCCCATGTCCTGAAGTGTGTGTGTGTGGGGGGGTGGGGGGGAAGCTCCCAACTCTGTCCCCAGAAGGGGAGTGGGGGGAGCAGGGAAAAGCCTCCCGAGTCCCCTTCTTCTGATCCAGAAGCAGCTCCTCCTCTTGCTCCTGCTGCACTGCACCGTGCCACTCCCAGCAGGCACATGGGGGCCTGGCTCCAGATCCTGGAACTGGAGGTGGGGGGCGCAGAGCAGCACCCGACTGCAGCCACGCCAGGAACAGCCCCAGCACAAGCTGTGCACTGGCCACCCCTGTGCAAGCGGGCAGGACATGGCCCCATGTGGAAGGCCACAGGGGCAGCCATGGGCCGGATCCAGTCACCTGGCGGGCTGGATGCGGCCTGCAGGCCCTAGGGCTTTCAATCAATATCTGTGAGGGGTGGCACTCCTTAGCCAAACAGAGGTGTGTGTTTTAGGGGGCGCTTTGCTCTGCCTTCAAAATGGCAGCCCCAGCCATGATATGGTGTGAAATCAGGGGGCCCATGTTACAGCCGTGTAATTGGCTGCCGGGGCCCGTGAATTGGGTAGGTCCTTAGTCATCATCATCATCCTATTTGAACAAATTGGCAGGTGTGCCAGTGCTCCTGCTGGAAACAAAGCCGGAGGTTCCTGGCTAAGGGGTTTTGCCTCTTCACTCAAGGTTAGACTGATCCCCATGTTTGGGGTCAGGAAGGAATTTTATCCCAGTCAGATTGATCTGGACTCTGGTAGTTTTTGCCGCCTTCTGTAGCAAGAGGCATGGTCCTCCAACTCTTGAGCATATATTAACATTTTATAGAAGCAGGACATTGGCTGCCATAGTTCTCTGCTTTACCTGTGGCAGGTTAGGGTGTTAGATCTATGTTAGGTCAGGGTTGACAGTAGCTTTATGTAGAATTTAGAATATGATTGTATGGGATGGTTTGGATAGAGATGATCCTGCCTCAGGCAGGGGGTTGGACTAGATCACCTCTGGAGGTTCCTTTGTGCCCTAATTCTCTATGATTCTATGATATCCTTTTTTTATGATCAGTGGTCAAAGCAGATCTAAATCTTTTAGCTCAAGAAAGTACAGGGGAGCACAGTGGTAAGATTCACTGAGTCAGATGTGGTGATGCCAAGAATTTGCAAGCCTAAAAGTTGAGTGCACAGCTCTGGAATTGCAATTCATACACCCAAGATAGGCACCTACAGTCCCTATACTTTAAATGACAAGAGTTAAACACCTGGGAAGTTGGTCCATCGGGCAATTAGCAGGGTGAATCTGAATTCCTCCCAGACTTTGATGCCCATTAGCAGTCCTGAGTTAGTTGTCTATATGGGATTCACAGCCCACAACCCTAATCATCTAGGGAGAAAGAACTGCCATCGTACCTACAGGCTGGGGGGGCCACCTTCTCAGCTCCACTGAGGCAGAAAAAGATCTTGGAGTCACTGTTGAGTCCAGGATGAACATGAGTCGCCAATGTGATGAAGCAGTTGGCAGAGGCAATCGCACCTTGTTGTGCATTCATAGGTACTTCACAAACAGGTCCAGGGAAGTGATTCTCCCCCTCTATGTGGCACTGGTCAGACTGCAACTGGAGTACTGTGTCCAGTTCTGGACACCACAGTTCAAGTGGGATGCGGACAACCTGGAGAGGGTCCAAAGCAGAGCCACTCACCTGATTAGAGGCCTGCAAGGAAGACCCTACAAGGAAAGGCTAAGGGATGTTAACCTCTTCAGCCTCTCCAAGAGAAGGCTGAGTGGGGACCTTGTGGTGGCATACAAATTCATAAGGGAAGAACAACAAGAAGTAGGCGGCGATCTGTTCACCAGGGCACCCCCTGGAACGACAAGGAACAATGGCCATAAGCTACTAGAGAGACGGTTTAGGCTGGACATTAGGAAGAAGTTCTTCACGGTCAGGATTGCCAGAATCTGCAATGGGCTCCCAAGGGAGGTGGTGCTCGCCCCATCCTTGGGGGTCTTCATGGACAGGCACCTGGCTGGGATCACATGACCCCAGGGTTGGTGACTCTTTTCTTGCCTTCCAGGGGCAGGGGGTCAGACTAGATGGCCCACTGAGGTCCCTTCCGACTCTATGAATCAGGATAGTGTTGGGGGCACATCTCCCCTGTTGAATCTGTGCCATGTTGCAAAAAGAGATGCAGGATTCCTAGAGCCAAAGGGAGTGGGTCAGTGAGCCAAAAAGAGGGCGTAGGACATTGAGGCCACTCCCTGAGAGAGTAGAGTCCTAAGCTCTCATTCCTGCTCTTAATACCATTATGCATTTTGACTGATACTCTTCAATGCAAAATTCATAATTGGATCCTGGAGCAGCTGCCAGAACTGAGCACTAGTCTAGAGTCTTCCTTCCTCCAGCTTCTGCCTCTAAGACTCTTGCATTCCTTGCTGCACAGTTGCCCACCTTCAGCAGGGTAGGGGGGAGTGCCTCTGTTAAACCTTGTTTACAGTCTGGTCGTTAGGATATTGCCCTTGGAAGTAGGAACTGATGTGTTTGAATCACTTAAGGTTGAGTTGTTCCTAGAACCCAAGGGTGCCTGTACATGAGCTGTAATTACAGCACGTTGGAGCATGCTTGATTAATCAAGTCTGCTGCAGCTTGGCAATTACCATGCTCCAGCAGCTTCCCACATCTCCATATTAGTGTCCCGCGCTTCAAAATGGCAGCAGGGGAGCTTGAACTAAAGCTCACCGAACGGCTTTCAGAGCAGCTCTAATTAAAGTGCTGCCCCCCTCCCCCTTGTCCCTGGAGCATGTGTAAAAGTGCCCCAAGTCTCCCTCTTCCTGGAAAAGTGCTTTAAGCGCTGTGTTTTTGAGTGGAAGAGGCCTTAGGTGCTGAACTCAAATGCTGTTTGTGTGAGTTATGCATGCTTGCAGCGCTCCTACTGGATCAGACTTCTCCATGGACACAGATTCAAGGTTAATCTGTTTGTGAATCCAAAATAAATTTAAGTGACAAACAGGTGCCTAAACAGTCAATTGAGCCAAGATGGCACCCTCTGGACATGAGCAATACTTGAACTTTAGACTCTGAACTATATTTTCTGGGGAAGACTTGGGACTCTCAGTTGCCTAAAGGAACCACATCCTCAGCACCGCTCTGTCCACCCGCTCCCACTCACCTCTGCCAAACCCAGAAATGTGACCGTGAAGCTGTTTTGGCTGTGTTCCTCTGCAGGCACTTCTGAGACCCCTTGAAAGTGTTCACAAGGCTTGTCCCCAGCGCTCAAACTAGTTACTGCATGGAAAAAGTGGTGGGGAATTTACTGTGCATCAGCTGCTCCATGATAACTCCATGGTCCATGCACAGGTTTTTCCCCTTAGAAAATGAAAGAAGGCTAAGCTATACAGCTTGGCTTCTATCTATTGTGGGGGAGAGCATGTACATGACCAGGTAGCACAAAGCAGTGGACACTTTAACTGCCCAGCCACATTTATTGTAAGGTAACTTATTTGTGTGCACATGCCCTTAGGCATCTACATGCCCTCTAAGTCCCATTTTAGGCACCTAAATCCTTTGGTGAATCTCACCCTAAGTTTCTAAGTCCTGTGTCCAAAAATAGGTTATTTAAATTGAATGTGAAGAACCTGATTCATTTTCATATGCTTGCAGAGTAAAGGGGACCTTGGCATAGATGAGAACAAAACTAAAATATCACTGATTCATTTACAAATAAGCTGTACAAAAAATGTTTTCCTCTGGGCTAAATTCCTTTGGTGACTTTTTTGGCAGAGGTTGCTTTTATAAACTGTCAGTCCCTCTTTCATTTAAATCTTGAATCATTTTAATAAATATTCTCTCTCACTGACCTCACAGCCTTCTGTTTTATTTCCTGAGTTCCAAGTTAATTTATTGGAAAAACTGGCCAGGTATTTAGAAGCAATTTAGTGACAAAATGCTGGCATACTCTCCCAGGTCACTGCTGTGCCTCATAAAATAAATGCACCAAAATAGTTGCACTGGGATGCTAGTAAATACCCAATCTGTAAGGCTGCATCTTGATTTTATTTAGCTTCAGGGAATAGGAAGAACTATTTACTAAAATAAGTTCGCTCTACACTGGTTCACTAATTCTAGCCCAGCTCAGTTTGCCACATTTGGGTATTTTGAACAGATTTTCATTAAACAGAAAATGACTGCATTGGCCTGAAAGTTTGCTCAGAAGCAGCGGGATAGTGGAGTGTGCATTTTTTTTCATTAACAGAAATATACCCTTATTTAAGGATAGACCATGGAAACTCAGTGATGACCAAGTTCTCAGGCATCCTTTAAGTAGTCAAATTCATATTTAAATCAAGGGACACAGACTCAGTTAAGAAAGCTAAATTAAGGTTCAGAATGTGTGTGTATGGTTTTTTTACTATTTTCTAAATATGTTAGGATACAGATGGGTACCCAGCAAGCTGTTCAAAAGTCCATGGAAGTTAGGCACAAAGTAATTTGACTTTCGAGTTTAAGGGCTTGCTTCTTTAGTCTTCATGTTGAGCAGTTCTTGCACAAATACTGCAGTGATTTCCTTTCCCTGTGTTGATCGCATTGAGTTAGAATATGCCTCCATGACAATGTTGTGCAACCATGTTTGAGCTAGCTTTAAACTAGCCAGCTTGGGTCCTATCACCAGTCTAGCTGGGGCACCATGGAGCTCAGCTCCTGCATTGTGTGGTGAGTTGCCTCTTGCTGCAGTGCACTGCTGCTTTCAAGCAGGTTTGGCTATGGCTACATTCCCTGCAGTATAGACAGACCCTTAAATGGGACTACTTGATAAAGATGTTCTAGTCATTGGGTGCGTCTACACATTACACTATGGCAATGTAGCGATGTGCTACATTGCTGTACGGCACACTATGGCGACATGCAATCACAAGGGTCTATACATGATCACTAGCTATGTTGCCATAGTGGCGCGCTATACACAGGGAGGGCGCTGCTACAGTGATGGGGAAGTCTAAGCGTGCACTACCTGCATGGCACAGTACGGGCGGTTACTGCACTGTGCTTTAGTACTTCCAAAAGGAAGTTCTGAAACATGTCACCATGGCAACATTGCTGTATGGTGGCCTGTGGCATGCCCATGGTCAGGAGGGGTTGGACAATGAGATTGTGACCAAATTTATTTTTTACCTTTCAAGTAATTCAGAATACTTTATTTACCCTATTTGGGACATTGCTACACTTTTACACGGTCTGGTGCATGACTTTTAGTTACTTTTTAATTATTAAAAAAGGTAGCTTGAAGTGAATTTATTAAACCCCAAAATAGCTAGATTTTTTTTTAAATCCCCAAGTGGATGCTATTTAAGTTGAAGGACTTCAGTAAGGAGAAGACCAAGGAAAGTGTAGGTCCCTTACTAAATATAAAGAGCAATCTGGTAATGAATGATACAGAGACAGCTGAAGACTTTGATGGCTCCTTTACTTCAGCCTGCATAAGGTCAACTACCAGATGACAAACACAGTTGGCAGCATGGACAGAGGAAGAGATCAGTAGCCTGGAGTAGAGAAAGAAGAGGTTAGAAATTACTTAGATAAGCGAGATGTTTTCCAGGCAGCGGTGTGACGTAAGATCTGTCCTAAAGCATTCAAGAATTGGACGAGGCCATTGGAGAGCCACTGGCTAGTCTGTCTAACTTGTGGAGGTTGGCAGAGGTCCTGGATGACTGGAATAGGGCAAATATATTGCCCACCCTTAAGAAAGGGAAGAAAGAGATCTGGGGAATTATAAGACATTCAGTCTAACTTTGATACTTGGAAACAGGTAATCTCTTTTCAAAGCACTTGTAACCACCTAGAGAACAAGGTGATCAGGAACAGCCCGGGTAGATTCATCCAAGAGCAAGGCTTGCCTGACCAACATGATTTTTTTATACACCCAGGTGATGAGCTCTGTGGTTGTGGGAAGAGCAGTGGCTGGGATATACCTTGACTTTGGTAAGGCTTTTGACATGGTTTCCCATGACATCCTTATTAGCAAGCTAAGGATATACTGTGTAGATGAACCTACTGTGAGGTAGCTACATAATTGGTTAGACCATCACGCTTACAGAATAGTTATTAATGGCTCAGTGTCTAATTAGGAAGTGGTATCAAGGGGTCTGTCTTAGATCCAGTATTACCCAACAACCTCATTAATGACTTGGCAGATGGGATTGAGAATGCAGTTGTAACATTTGGAGATGACACCAAGCTGAGTGGTGCTGCAAACTTTGGAGGATAAGCTTTGGGTTCAGAATGACCTTGATAAATTGGAGCCATGGTCTAAAACTAATTGAATTAAATTTAATGAAGGCTGGAATGATCTAGTTGGGGATGGTCCTGCTTTGAGCAGGGGTTGGACTAGATGATCTCCTGAGATCCCCTCCAGTCCTAACTTTCTATGATTCTAAGTACAGTTCTGCACGTGGGATGGAATAATTGAATACACAAATACAGACTGGGGACCTGCAGGTTATAGTGAATCATAAGATGAATGTGTGTTCTTGTTGCAAAAAAGCCAATAGTATGCTAGGCTGTATTAACATGAGTGTCATTTGCAAGTCAAGGGAAATTATTGTTCTGTTCTATTCAGCACTGGGGAGTTCATCTGGAGTACTGTGTCCAGTTTTGGGTGCAGCATTTCAAGAAAGATGTGGAAAAATTAAAAAGGGTACAATAGAAAGCCATAACAATTATTAGAGATCTACAAAAAATGTTTAATGAGAAAAGGTTGGAAGAACTGGGATTATTTAGTGTGGAGAAGAAAAGACTGAGAGGGAAGGAGGGGTTGGGGGTTTATAACAGTCTTGAAATACCTGAAGGGTAGTTATCCAGAAGACAGCTAGTCTCTGTGACTACAAGGGACAGGGCAAAGGGTAATTGTCTTATATGGAAAATGTGGGTTGGTCTCACAGGGAAATTTTGGTTGGATATAAGCCAATCACTGGAGCAGGCCACTTAGAGAGGTTGTGGATTCTCCACCCATGAAAGCTTTCAAGAGCAGGTTAGACAAACACATGCCTGAAACAGTTTAGACAGCAGTGATTCTGTCCCGAGCAAGGGACTGGACTGCGTGGCCTCTTGTGATCCCTTCCAGCCCAGTTTTTCTATGATTCTATTATTCATTTCCAGATATCCAATTTTTCCTCTGAAATTTCTTATTAAACCTAACATCACCTCCAGTCTTTGCTGTCGGTAAAAAATCAGAAACAGAAAACCTGTTTTCCTGTAGGCAGGATTAGCAATATCATCTTGCTAAAAGTAGTGATCCTGCTGTTAGGCTTTTGTCTGAAACTGATTCAGAAGCAGGCACAGTGTTTGTTTCCATGTATATTGTCTACACCTTGACACTTATATTCCAAGGAAGAGTTGTATAAAGGAGATGAATAGCCAAAAATCTAGATAAACCTGGCTGTCAATTTTCAAGCATGTCAGTGGAACCTGCTTACCTGTCATGTCTTATGGCTTCTTTCCAATTCTATTTAAAGCCTCTGCTTTCCATATATGCTGCATTTCATTTCAATATACTGGTAAGGAGCTGCAATTCCATAGAAAAAGGCTCATGTATGGAGTGTGAATGTTGTGTGGGTGTCATTTTTTTGTACTGAACCATAGTATATTGTTCTCAAATAGTGGGTTAGCAGCTTGTGTTCCCTGCCTTTTTACATGTTGGATTTGAACAAGAGGAATAATTCAAAAAATCTCTCTCACTTTTATGCTTTTTTTTCATGGATGGCCAAACTGGTTACAGTGGTGAAACAGTGGAACTCAGTTTGACCATCACTGGACAGGTGGGTTTTGAAAGTCTAGGATGTGCTTACTATGGAGAAGTGCTCTCATTCTAGAAATGCAAAACTCTGGAACTCTTGGTTCAGAGAGACCTTTTATTAGACCAACTAAGAAATCACAAAAAAAAATCTTCTTCTGCAAGCTTTCAGGCACACGTCCTTCTTCAGGCTCAGGGAAAATTAAAGATGGTACTCTGAGTCCCCATAGGTAGAAAATAAACTTCATTTTTGCTTATTCCAGAAGAGACTTATTCATCAGTTTAACTACTTAAAAACCCTCTGCCAGTTACTGAGAAAAGGATAAAATCCCCATCATCTGTCAGAGGCCAAGTATTTCAAGTGTGTGTATGTATGCGTGTGTGTGAAATGCGGGGTGTTTGATGGAGGGGACTCTATTTCCATGAAGACAGGGATGTGGGGGCTGCTGTGTGGTCCTGACAATTGCTGCTTTCCTCCCTTTGTTGCACGGGGCACTGAGCTCACTAGACCTGTAGGTCCCTTGGCTGCTCCCTGTCCCTTTGACTGTTAGAACCCCCTGAAGTAGGGCTAGGCATGCTA
Source organism: Gavialis gangeticus (assembly GCF_001723915.1). NCBI lineage: Eukaryota > Metazoa > Chordata > Crocodylia > Gavialidae > Gavialis > Gavialis gangeticus. The sequence continues at coordinate 10,752,223 of NW_017729008.1, read as the reverse complement.
GGCGCTCCCAGTTCAAGATAAAATGATTCACAACTTTTGTTTAAAGAAGGGCTCCCATGCAGTCTGTTGGGGAGATGTACCCCGAAATTCCAGGCACCGTTTTGTCACATCTCAATCTTATGCTGAGACAGTAAGGCTGAACACAGTGGACAGTGGGTCAAGATACATGCAGCTACTTGTGTGGTCTTCCATATCTGGGCTGCTCCTCTTCTTTTCCATTCACAGCTGACTTTTGGAGGAAGGTGATGATGAAAACCGTGACCAGCAGCAGCTGGTATAGATAGCCTGGATGTGTGCCATAGCAACATATAGTGCCAGCTAAGGAGAGTTGTCCAGTACTTCCCCAGTCTTCCATGTTTGACAGGAAATTCCCATTCCCTTTATGTGGTATCTTCCCAAGAAGTGCAACCGAGGACAATTAACTGTAACTAGGAATAACGGCCACAAGTTGACTGAGAGTAGATTCAGACTAGACATCAGGAGGCGCTACTTCACCGTCAGGGCGGCTAGGACCTGGAACCAACTTCCAAGAGAAGTGGTGCTGGTTCCTACCCTGGGGGTCTTCAAAAGGAGGCTGGATGTACACCTTGCTGGGGTCGTTTGATCCCAGCATTCTTCCCTGCGCAAGGCAGGGGGTCAGACTTGATGATCTGCTCAGGACCCTTCCGACCCTACCAACTATCAACTATCAAACTATAGCTGACCTTGGGCAGCTTCAGTTCTACTGTGCTCTCACTGTGAACAAGCTTATTTTTGATCCTCTAAGTCTGGGCATGGCTGGATCTTCTTCCCCAGGGACGGAAAACTCCTTTGTTCAGGGGACGGGGCTGAAATTGGGCTTAGAGAACACATCAGACTATTGCAGATTATTAGAGCACTCTCTGTTCTGAAAGAGGCCAGGGGAGTTGTTTCTAATTCTGTCCTTGGTTTAAGGCTCACTTCAGGCACTCCTGAGAAATGGTCCCATGCCTGGATGTTGGCTCTCCCAGGAGCCTGATCTCCTGGGACGACTTGCACAGGAGAGTGGGCCTCCTGCCTTTCTCTTTCTTGCCTGGGGCCTCTCACCTTCTCTTCTATTCGCATCTGATTTCTGAAGGACAGAAGTTATGATAAACATGGTGACCAGCAGCAGCAGCTGGATAAGCCAGATGGGTCTACATCTGCCCTGCAAGCCTCAACTTCAACTATGAGTAGAAAACTCTTGGGAGGTCAAATGTGGAAGTAGCAGCAAAGGGAGACATCTGAGCCCAGAGGCCCCTTCCACACTCACCTGTATCCATGAAGAAGAGGCAGCAGTCCCTCAGCAGCCTGGCTGTCAGCACAAGCCTAAGGAACTTAGACATGATTTTCCATCTGCCTCCGAGCGGATCGGTGTGGTAACCTAATCTGTCTCTCCCCTGTCCAATTTCTCTGCTTAGTACCTTGCATTAGAAGCATGACCAAAGGGCTAAAATATCACAAACAGCTGCTTTGGGTCCAGGCATTCTTAGGGCGTCTCAACCTGGTATGCAGAAGAGATTGATTGATTGCTATCGTATACAAACCTTACTATTGCCTGCATTTTTCAAATAACTATCCCTTTGCAAATAAAGGAAGGGAGGTGATACCAAGAATTTCATCCATTTCAACTTTAATACTCTTTCAAAAATAAACTGCCAGAACAGGAATACAAATTCAAAATCTTAATTTATTGTAAATTCTCCTTTCATCTGTGCTGCATTTCCAGTGTCTGCACATTAATAAATACACA
>NW_017729008.1:10737371-10745473 GCF_001723915.1 Gavialis gangeticus | reverse complement strand
CAAATAAAGGAAGGGAGGTGATACCAAGAATTTCATCCATTTCAACTTTAATACTCTTTCAAAAATAAACTGCCAGAACAGGAATACAAATTCAAAATCTTAATTTATTGTAAATTCTCCTTTCATCTGTGCTGCATTTCCAGTGTCTGCACATTAATAAATACACATTTGTTAAAAAAACCTCCAGTGTCTAATCTGCCATAAAGTTTTTAAAAAGTCATAAAAATAGGTTTTAAATTTCTGTCATTAATACAACTGACACTTATTTACTGCAAGAGTTCTGATCAAAGTAAAAACTAACTACATCTCACTGGGACAAAATATACATACACAGATGCAAAATGACTGTAACACGGATTATACAGTATGTCCAAGCGCTTTGCTGGGGTGATGGTCAGACAGAAACATTCAAAACAATTTTCAATCAGAAAATTTCACACAGTATGTTGCATAATTTTGAGATAGCATGCTTCTCCCCCTTCCAAAGGCCTCTTAAGTACACCTTAACATGTAGAAAAATACAACAGAATCAAGACTGCTATATACTTTATTGAATTTTAGCTAACTTGATGTGTTTTATTCATCCTGATATATTGATTCTGCTTGTTCTTTCTCACTTGCACATTCATACAAAGGGAGAGCCAATATCCTTTCAAAATGGTAGCTATGAAAAATTGTTATAACATGAACTACTAACCACTAGAAAAGGTAGATAACAAATGTTTTTTTTCACAAGAATAATTCTGAGAAGTCATTCTGAGTCAGATATTCAAGCCAAAACAAATTGCTAACAAGCTTTTCTCTAAAACTTTGCTGTGGACACGAACATTTTCACATCTTTGTTTTTGTAAACACTGCCAAAAGATGAGGTTGGTTGACTTAACACACTTATTTTTCTTACACTTGTGAAACTCTGCTCACTTTGGATAAAACGTTAAATCACTGTGTGTGTGTGTGTGTGTGCATTGTGTGCGTGTGCGTGCGCGTATGTATGCAAGTGCAGAATGTCAGGATAGTCAAGAATTTGTCAAACAGTTGAGAAATGAAACTGAAAAACTTAAGAGTCTGCTTTGTTTAGCAAAATGCTGACTTGAGGTGGAAAAAAAATAAAGAAGGGAAACAAAGCAGCAAGTTTCACACCAGTTTTGTCCAATGAGGGAAATGTACAAATTTGTCCTCAGAAAAAGGCCCTGGTTTGTTGCTTAGCAAGAGAAACGTGATGAAAAGGAAAGTCAATAGGTGACCAGCATGTAAAATTACACAAGCTTTATTATTTTAAATAGGGCAACATTGTAATTTGTCAATTTGATCTCTCTCCTGCAAGAGCTGTTCTGAAATCTTCAATTGACTGAAGATATGACTTGAATTTTCAGTTGTAAAATTTAATTTCTGAATATTTTTGTGTGCTCAGATAACAATGTGAGAGAAAAGGCCATAAAAACAAGAAACCTTTTTGTTCCTTTTAGTAAAGGTTATAAAAATACATAGTTTCCTTTAAAATATTAAAAATTCTGGCAATAGAAGCCTATAAATTATACTTATCAATTTAGATTCAACCTTTTCACTGTACTATTTTTGAAACTGAATCACATCTTAGGGTGGTTTCATGCAAAAGATAAGTACACTGTCAGATGCCAAATTCAAGTACAATTGTGCAATTTTTTTCATATAAAAATATCAAAAACTCTTTCCATTGATTTCCTACTATCAAATTAAGAAGATGAGTATAAATGTAAAATATACAATGGAACATTTTCTTTAGAGTCACCATACAAAATATATAAAAGTATCTACATTTTTTTTAATATATATATATATATATATATAAAAGGACATTTTTTAAGACAATGCATCCATAAAGGCTGGTAAAATGCTGGCAAAGATGCTAAAGGGCACTTGGTGTGATATTTCTCTCTCTAGAGTTCAGCAAGCCATAAGGTTCATACTGAAAAAGAAAAAGAGGCACCTCCTAGTGCTTGCCTTAAGGCTGATGTGGTTTGACTTCCTGATTTAACTATCCTGGAACAGTAGCCCACTGGAATAGAGATGGTTTCTGTGAAAATCATTAGCATAGGCTGTACAGATGAGCAGTCCCTGCAAGCACTGCTATTTTTCTTTTCTGGACTTATGAGTTATCCATCCACTATAAAGAATCCCTGTTACTCATCTCCATGCATTTTGGCACAGTTCACATATTCACACACGGCAGAATGTACCACAACGTGGCTTCATCATGCATGTCCTGGGCATGATTTTTCTTTTACGTACAGTCAGAAGTCTGCCAAAATATGTCACAGCAAAGGAAGTGATACCATCCTCATCCTTGCCATGCAGCAATTTCTGTGAAATTCGAGGTACCAAGGAAGTGACATCACAGCAAGTATTCCCAGGATGCAACCATCATCACAGTTTCCTGATGATTCAAATTGAAGTTTCATTACTGCCTCTGTTCATGAGAAGAAGTAACCATGCAGGCTTAGGGTTAAATAGAGATAAGCAAATAATTCCAAGTGACGCTACCTATTCCATTTTAGTAAGTGACCAGTCATGCACTGTGAAGTCATCATACTTCACTAATCAAGTGCTTGTGAGAAAGAGACTGCTCATATTACAACAGACAAGAAGAGACAGAAAATATTATTTACAGGTGATGCAAAGAGAAATGCATTATTAAAAGAAGGTCTGAAAAGCTTGTGTAATTGGTTAATATCTAAAATGACACACAAGGTTTAGATGCTAAAATTTTTTTACAAGATACTGGAAATTCATGTCCTAGGTGCCATTATTCAGCACTGCCTTGCTTGTATACAGAAGGTACAGAGGATTTCAAATATATCTATTTAGTTGTGCTGGTTGGCCAGCCATTTCCTATGATAGCAGCAATTAGCTATTAGTCATGTTTAGGCTATCTGGCTCACTTTCACTTTGGGGTACATTTTCAAGAGCCAGCTCCCAAGGACCTGAGGCTGAATTTCACATGAGAGTTCTGTGTAGTAGCTCAGGCAGTACCTGAAAATGTGCAGGCTTAAAAGGTCACAATGCCATTGGTGAAGCTGATTAGAAATTTCCTATTGGCAGTAGAAAGAATAACAGTATCTACTACTGTGTAGTTTAAAGAAAAGCTAAAGACAAACTTGTATAAAAAAAGAATTTTTTCCACGTTGTTTTCATAATTTGAACTCTAGCCATAGTTCATCAGTAATCACGGTGGATAACAGGATTCCATGAATACCTTTTAAGCTGGTATTGTATTATGGATTAACATGGCCCTGTTACTGGCCATGGCAGCTCCACACCTTCCCTCCCTCTTCTCCCTGCCTGCCAGCTTCCCTAGATTCCTTGCAATCCCATCTCTCTGATCCCTCCCCTCTACTGCCACCAACCCACCCCATTCAGTGACTTCCTGCAGTAACAACTTTCTGACTCCTTCCCTCCTATCTCCCTACAGCTCTCAGCCTTCTACCTTTTCTGTGGCTGTTTGGTGGGTGTTTTTCATGGTGGTTGGTGGGGGTGGATAGGGATGAGAAGAAAAGAGAGGGTTGTGAACCTGGAGGGCTTTCCCTGTGCTTGGACCCATGCCCAGCCTTCCTTCCCCAGCTTCAGCATGGGCACTCCCTCCAACTGGGTAGGAGCTGCTCCAGGGCTGGGAGGAAGGGGATGGAGAAGGGCAGAAAGGAAGCAGGGAGAAGCAGAAACAGGGTATATACAGTTTGTAGCTGCCCAGGCCCAGTGCAGCTCTCCAGGGATCAGTGTGGGCCCAGGGAAATCCCTTGCCATTGATGTGCCAGCAAAGCCACTTGGCCTGCATCAGACCAGTGCCAGATTGTTAAAGGTTGCCAGCTGCTGGTCTGTAGTACATGTTTAGCTGTAACATGTAGAATTGTTGAGCAGGCTTCCTACAGCTTTGTTTTTCTTTTTCTATTTTGTGAGATGCCAAGTGGTTGAGGGCTGTGATCCAATTGCCTAAAAAGTCTAAAGTGAAAAGGCTTGTGTGGACGTCAACTCAGGGCAAAGAAGTGAAAGGTGAAGCCAGCAATCCTGGGCAGTGGGCAAGCTGTCAAACAGGCACTTACTCAGAATCTGAGGTCTCTGCATTTACTGTTCCCACGTGGACGTTCATAGCCGTCCCATTGAGCTGATCACAAGACTGTTCTCTCCGTGGATTTTTTATCGTCACCCCTGTGTCTGAGGGTGAACGCATCCCATCATTTGTCCCTAAGGACATAGTCCTGGATGAGATTGTGGCTTGATTATAATCTGACAACTTTTCCCGTAGTCGATTCTTCATGTTCTTGTCCAGCAGAGGGGGAGGGTAGGAGACTTTATTTTTTAAGATGCCTATTACAGGAAGAAGGATGGAAAAATTATGAGTTTTAAGCACACCAGTGACATCTTCTCAATCAGAACACATTTAAGAAATGTCTTTTTCAGTCTCTTTACTTTTTGTTTGTCCCCAAAGCCCTGACCAAGGCAAAAAAACATCCCTGGAGCTATGGGCTCTCTGGAGACACCTCTGATTATATAGGCCAAAGCCTGTTGGAAGGGTATTCCTCCTCTCCCATGTTTTACTTAAACATGAATCATGTCCAGTGGCCAACTTTGGTGAATGCCTCTCTACCCCTCATCCCCAAATCTTACAGATTACCAGAAAAGCTACTAGACTCAGTGAAGTGAGGGAGGAATTTGGCAAATTTCTCAGTGTCTCCCTGTAGGAAACTTCAGCTGGAGTCTCTGTGGGTTGGCTGTTTTACCTTTCCTCTGTTCTGGCTGCTGGTTATTCTGGTGGGGCAAAGGCCTGTTTTCTTTCTGCTGCCCTTCATTCTCTTTGTCTTGCGGTGCTTCACTGCTGTGATTCGCTTGGTTTTCCCCATGTAGCTCCACATTGACCTTTGTCTCCACTTTCAGTTTTTGTTTGCCACCAGGGTCCTCCCCATCGCTTCCTGTTATACACTCTGTGGGCCAATATGGTTTCACATGGTTGGGTATGGAATCAACTGCAATGCAAAAAGACACTGGCTCGAAAACCACTGTTTGACAATACAGTTCTTGCCTCCACTACTGCCTGGCTGCTCTTATTCTCTGGAGTGGTTTTCTGTTGATAGCTGTGGATCAATTCTAAAGACACCCTAACCTGACCTCCTGCCTTAAGGCTTCTTCATGCCAGTTAGAAATGTTCATATTGGCAGCAATTAAATGAACATTGCCCAAAGTGGAGCTCTGGGAGGACTCTGTGTACAGAGACCTTCTTGGACTACCTTGTCACACGCTCTTCTTTCTCCCTTAAGGGTCTGGCTGTGTTGAAAACATGGCCTTACCATCTCCTCCCCACAATTTGAGATGTGTTGTACCCAAGAGGATGAATGCACAAAGCAGCCACTATGTTTGAGGTAGTCCAGGGACAGCAGATGGGTTGTCCTGCTGGCCACGATTGCTATGGAGGCAGTGTGGAGTTCCTGGCACCCATCCCTACTGTATGCAGGGGTAGTCTAGCCTTGAAGAAGAAATGGTTTCATACTGTTCTTGCTAGCAAATTCCCCTTTCTACAAAGTGATGGGAGGTGAGGGCACTCAGATGGTAGAATGTTAAAAACCCATAGGTAAAAAAAACCTGCAATATTAGTGCAGCTTGTCTCCTGGAAGCCAGGAAATTGTCTTGTGTGCATGAAGCAAATCCTCACAATTGCTTTTACACTTTGCAGAACTGTCAATTTGCCAGGTGATCACATAATGCTGTGAGTATGACACTGACCAGAGGCTTATTTTAAAGAGCTGAATGGAAAGCCATCACCATCATTTTAGCCAGAGCCCCAGTGCTAACTACACTAGTGAATGAGCTTGTCAAAAATGCTCTCTTAAACAAAAAAGTACTCTGAAGCTCTGAAAACTTGGGTGAATATTGGCTGTACAGGCAACAGTTTAAAACCTGGGAGACCTGGCATAGTTTTAGTTAAAGTTTACTTTGTGTCTGACATTTAGAGCTACTTGAGCAGTGCCATTTTCATCTGCTGGGGTTTGTGGACAGTTACAGCTCTGCAGGACTGCAATGTTAACTGCTATTCTGCACTGGTATTCTAAGTAGCTGGTGCAGACTTGCTCAGATATCCTCTGTTCTTGTATTCACTCATTACAGGGGACAAACTCCTATAGGAGAAAAAGCTCCAGGAAACAAGGATCTCTTGACAACATCAACAATAACACAACAGACATGCAGCTCTATACTGTCTTGGTCCAATCTGTTGCATCCACTGCTCAATTGATTTCTTTTAATATAGGAAAGGAAACCATTCTGAGGACCTGAGCAGTAGTCCTACCTTTGGGAGTACTGTGAAGAGGGCCACGTTCATTATTTTTTGAAGTAGCTGTGTTCCATTTCTTTGCTGTTTGAATCCCATCTTCCTCGCTGTCTGATGAATGGGAGGAGGCATAGGAACTGCTATGTTCATCAAGAGATAGCTCACTGTCAGAATCAGAATCATGTTCTACAGAAGTGGGGAGGGGGCAAGAAACACAGAAATTAGCACCTGACAGGCAGTCATGTAAACCTAACTGCCAAATGAATGGGAGGAAAGAAAGATGTTGGAGACAATGCTCATGGACACCATACAATTCTGTTGGTCACATGACAGGTGAGATTAGTGTACTAATGCAGAAGTCTGCACTTGAGGAAATCCTATGAAACGCAGCTGCTACTTATAGGCAACCAGGCAGGATCTTTTAGGCTAAAAACAGATAACCAGTTTGAGTCGCACTGGAACATTTTGTGACACATCAAATCCAGATCTTACAGACAGCCAAATTCAATGTCCCGCATTAAGTACCTGTAATTTATTCAAATTAACATTTTGTCTTGGAACAACTGCAACTAATTCACCTTAATTGTCACTGAAGCCTAGTGTGTAAATGGCTGTGCCATATCTGTTTTGGTGTGGGCCATACCCCAGTCTAATCAGGGCTGCATCACACTGGTTGTCTGTTTTTAGCCCCTGTATTCTATATTGTTAGCTCCTATGGTCTGTGAATGTTGGTAGTGTTTATGCATTTTCTGTAGAATTATGGAGCAATGAGAAGAAAAAGATGGAAGATCTGTAAATAACTTCAGTGGATCATGGTACACACCCAGATCCTCTAGCATAAAACACTGAGAAAACCCAGAAGAGTCAGAAATATGGAATATATGCTAACAAAATAATACAGCAAAAGGCTTAACATCCACATGCTAAATATAAACTAAGTGAACCTGAGAGATGCTCCTCAGTTCAGTACACTAAACACAGTGCGGTAAAGGAAGACACTTCTGCAAGCTCTTAACCATAAGATTTCCAAATAAAAACCAAGTAAAAGAGCCTGTGCACAACTTATGAAAAAAAAGATTCCAGAAGCAGCTCTCTGTCAGGTGTGGCAACCGGTCACAAACAGCCTGCGATACAAAAAGATACGTGCCTGTGGCATTCTTGCTCCAAAACACTGTCCTTGACAAAGATACCTGGTAACTATGGCAACCCCATCTAGGTCGTGCCATTAGAGCTATTTACACTGAGAAGGAGACAAAGCAAGATGCAGATGCACAGTATCCTTCTGTTTACACTTAAGTGCCAAGGAGGAAAAAATGCATAGTTTCATAGCTTCTAGGGTCGGAAGGGACCTGAGCAGATCATCTAGTCCGACCCCCTGCCATGGCAGGAAGAGCACTGGGGTCAAACGACCCCAGCAAGGTGTTCATCTAACCTCCTTTTAAAAACCCCCAGGGTAGGAGCCTGCACCACCTCTCTTGGAAGTTGGTTCCAGACCCTAGCCGCCCTGACCGTGAAATAGCGCCTCCTGATGTCTAACCTGAACCTGCCCTCTGTCAGCTTGTGACCATTATTCCTGGTCACTCCTGGCGGTGCTCGGGGGAACAGTGACTCCCCCAATGCCTGCTGATCCCCCCTGACTAGTTTATAACAGGCCACAAGATCCCCCCTCAGCATTCTCTTTTGGAGGCTGAACAGGTTCAGGTCCCGTAGTCTCTCCTCATAGGGCCTGCCCTGCTGTCCCCTGATCATGCGAGTGGCCCTCCTCTGGACCCTCTCCATGCTGTCCACATCCCTCTTGAAGTGCGGCGCC
>NW_017729008.1:10727472-10737135 GCF_001723915.1 Gavialis gangeticus | reverse complement strand
GCCCCTCCAGAAGCTCCCTAACTAAATCCTCGCTAACCCTTGGCCCAGGTGTGTCTCCCCCAGGGCCTGAGGGGGGCCCAGCAGGGAGGTGGCTGTTCTGGTCCCTACTTAGGAAGACGGAGGCAAAGAAATCATTAAACATGTTAACTTTGTCGTCTGCTGTGACAACCAAATTTCCCAACGTGTCCTGCAAGGGCCCCACATTACCCAGGACCTTCTTCTTACCCCCTACATATTTAAAAAAAGACTTCTTATTGTCCTTAATCTGGGAAGCTAGTCCCAGTTCCATCTCTGCCTTGGCCTTCCTAACTACCCCCCTACATCCCTGAGCAACTGCAGAATAGCCCTCCCTGGTGATGACCCCTTCTTTCCAATGCAGGTGTAGTTCAAAACAGTTTTCAAATAAAGTCGCTTACCATTGGATTTGGATGGATTCCTATGAAAAATGGAAGAATCTACTTCTGTATGACCAGCTCTTGCTTGACTTGAAGACCCACTGAGCTTATGAGCAGCTTCATCCCTTAGAAAAAATAAAATGAGGGGACAGATTTTGGTCAATATGCTAGTAGCAAAAAAACTAGACAGACAGAGACAGATTGAAAACTCTGCTCTGCACTGTCACTTGTAACACCGGAGCAGGCAAGCTGCATGGGACTCATAGGGAAATGCTTTTGCCATTCCACCCTAATTTGAGTATGTACTGCCCGCTACAGTTGCATGCAAATGAGAAGAACACAGAGGAAAATACAAAGACAACAACCACACAAAGCAAAACTGCTAAGACATAGGGAACAAGCAGCATTTGAACCAAGACAATTTTGTTTTGTTCTCTTTCAAAAAAGCCAGGAGAAAGGAAAAGTTAAAGTAAAGGTCTGAAAGCCGTGCACCCGCCACCTGATTACCTGAGAATATAAGCAAGGTAGCTATTGTGGCTCTTGGCTGACCTGACGGTGCTTTCTAGGGAGACCGTGGATTCCCCAATAGTTGTACGATACATATTTGGTTCCTCTATATATGTGTTGTTACAGTTCAGAGAACGCTGACAAAAAAATAGCAGTAGTGAATGACAACAGTTAAAACAACTTTCTTTTAGCTACCATCAGGCAGACAGAACATGGCAGCTGGAGAGAATAAGTTGTTAGTACAGGGGCTGTCAACCAGGGGTACTTGAAAAGGCCTTAGAGGGTATGCGCCGGTGGGTAGGGATGGAGTGCCACCATGCACCATCTCATGCTGCTGTGCAAGTGCCACCTGCCCAGACACGAGGGAGGGGGAAAGTCGCAGGCAGTGGCTGCCACTGCTTTGCATTCAGCCATGTGCCAGCCCTTCCCCCACCCCACGTCCAGCCACCACTCCTCATCTGCCTGCCAAGGGTACACTTTTCCAAAAAGGTTGAAAACCCTTGTGTTAGTACATGTGAGTTTAAACTGCTTCTCCCAATAGGTAATAGTGCCTTTCAGCTCTCGTGCACCTCAGAGTTTGAGTGGCTTGAACACAGGACTCAAGTGAGAACCTCCCGAGTTATAATCCCAGCTCTGATACTAGTACTACTGCAGTATTTGAACACCTTTGAGTCAGTGTTAACATCTGTCACATGTGGTTCGCTCGTGTTTCTCCCCAAGAGGAGAACTGAACATGAAGTGCAGGGGTTGGTTTGGAAAGGCTTTTATTCTGTCTGTGCTGCTGTGTGTGTCTTAGAGACAACAGATAGATCTAGGATGTGCACCTCACATTTGGAGCAGATGGTACTGAAGCCTGTGATGATAAGCAACCTTTCATTTTTTAATGTGTCTGCTCCTTATTCTCAAGCTCTGACCCTCAAGAAATTTGTCTCATGCAAAGATGAGATTTACCCTCCTCATACACAATGTGACTGCACCACAAGAATGGAGTCATTAACCACCAAGTGTTGATCGATATAGAAGGAACTGAGGCTAGGGCACTGCCTGCCAGGATAGGATGACACTTCCTATCTAACCTGAGATGACGGAAAGAGTTACTCCTGCATATTGCTATGTTTGAGCCTAGCATCAGCAAGTAATCCAAGAGAATCTGTCTCCAGACTGAACTGACTGTTTGTGGTGTGTACTTTCAACCTAAGGCGAGTGCAACAAGGCTGAAAATTCTTCAAAGAGCTTTACTTTGCCCATCAGCACACCTTCCTCCTTCATGAGCCTCAGCTTTAAACCAGACGTTCTTTATCCATGAGCTGCTCTTGTACAAGCACTGAGCATGGGGGCTAGTGGCATGGTTGCTTGTGATGAAGGATAAGCAAAGCTGTGTCTTCTTAACATAATGACCTTGAGTCCATGTTCTTTACGGCTAGGGACAGACGTTACACATAAATTGGTTTAAGTGATCAGAAACTGGTTTAAACCTGTAATAGAACAGATGTTCAGTGCACATAAACCAGCTTGAAAATGGCAGAAACCAGCTTGAGATAAACCTGGTTGAATGTAGTAACAGACTTAACTGATTTGGGTCAAACCAGTTTATGCAATGTCTGTCCCAGACCCCTTGCTGGTTTAAGATAAACCAGACTCCCCCAGCATCCTGGCATGTTCTCTGGGCTGGGTGGGGCTCCCTGCTCCACAGCAGAACTGGCCCCTCCCCTCTGCTCTCTGGCTGCAGCTCTGGCAGGGACTGCAGGCTGCTCTCCTGCTCCCCCTCACCATTCCCTGCTAAGCAGGAATTCCCTCCTCTCCTCTGCCTTGCAGAGAGCTGTCTGTGTATTAGCTAGCAGCCCACATGCTGGCCAAGTCTGTGCTAAATCAACAGGCAGAATCAACACGCAGTTGGTAATGTCCCTCTGTTGTTTTTTAATGGGGTGATGAACACTGTTATCAATTCCCTGCTGGGCTAATCAGAGTGTCCTGCCAGGGCCGGGCCACTCCCCCCCTCAGCTCAGTACTGTGGAAGGAAGGGAGGGCTGCTCTAGTACCCCTCTGCTCCTAGCTTGTGCCACAGCAGTCATGTGCCAGCATGTCTGGGATGCCTATATGGTTTCAAAGTGATTTAGCTTAGCCAGCTTAAACTAACTTGCAAAGATTGAATCAATTTAGACTCAGTCCCTAGCCTATCAGTTTATCTAATGGTTACAAGTAGATGAGAAAGAGGACCACAGCAAGAACTGTCCTGGACTCCACAACTCCACCTCTGGTCCATTGGCAAAGGTGCACCTGCTCTTTGGCTAGAACGGCAAGTGCTCAGAACTCTGAAAATCAGGCATGCGGGCCAAAACCTGCAAAAGCACTTGAGCACCCAGCACCTATTGAAATCTAGGTGCCCTAAATCACTCTTGAGGATCTGGGTCTTAATCTGTCTGCCTCAGCTTCCTACCTGTATAACAAGGGTAATGTAAACAACCACCCCACTTTATACAATTACAGGAGCTCCTTGGGAAGTTTATGCTTGCTGCCACCAGGCTCCCGCTGCTGCCATGCCCCCCAGCCACCAGGGGCACTCTGTTCATGAACACAGACTGCGTTCATGAACGCAGTGCCTTATTCGCAGATTTCGCCATTTGCAGGGGATACGAGAACGTATCCCCCATGAATGGCAAGGGTCGCCTGTACTAAAGAGCTAGAAAACTGCTGAAAAATAGAAGAGTTTAGAAGAGTGGTGCTCAAGCTTTTTCCCTGGTGGGCCAGATGGTCCACCTATGGACCAATGGTCTCACTCTGGTGCTCAGGGTGGGCATGATGGGCACTATCTGGCTGCATAGAGAGGTGCGGGGGGCAGGCTTGCCCCAAAACCACCCTACAGGGGAAAGGAGCTTGACCAGCCCTGTGGGGAGTGGGGGAGGGCACGGTCAGGCCCTGACCTGGCCCCACAGAGGGAAGGGACATGGTCAGCCTCTGGCCTAGCTTCACAGAGGAAAAGGGGACGTGGTCCAGACCTGCTCCAGAAGGCACGGTGTGGGGTGGGCAGCCAGGGGCGTGGCTTGGCCCCATGGGGAAAGGGGACATGGCCAAGCTTTGATGCTGCATAGGGCTTGGGAATTTGGCAGGGGAGAGGATGGCTGTACTAATGGCCACTGTTACCCTGCCACAAATTTCTGGACCTGTGTGGAGTGCTGCAGGCCAAATGAGATTGATCTGTGGGTCACAACTGGCCCACAGGCCAGAGGTTGAGCACCCCTGGTTTAAAGCAAAATGCATAACTACAATTCACCTATGCAACCTCTTCTTTGAACTCTGTGAGAATAAAATTACAGTTCTTTGTAAAACTCCACACTCAAAGCGTTTGCACAAAAAAAAACCTCAAATGAACTAAATGGGCTCTAATAGCTTCATGATGCTACAGTTTACTCAAAATGATTTCCTACACTCAAGAGTCTTGACTGCTGTTTTTAAATAGTCTTTTGGAGAACTGCTGTAAGCTGGGGATGGAATTAGTCTTTTGGGGGACAAGTAATGGCCTAGAAATATATTTGAGCTAATTTCTATCAGAACAAAAACACCTTTTCAAGACTTTCTCTTACAGTTAATAATGTAGCTCTTGTTGCAGTAGAGTCGTCTGGAAGAGGTTTCTTTCCAGTTAAAGTATTCTTCAAGTGCTTTCTGACTTCTTTGTTAAATATACAGTGGAAGAAGAAAATGAAAAGTCCCTGGATTGAGAGAGAGAAGTACAAGATTTAACTGAAAAAACAACTGGGAAGTTGTGCACATTTTCAGACTACCTCCTAATTCCAGTATGCTGTCCATGCTTTAATACAAGCACTTCACCACACTGGCAAAAACCGTAATGATCCTTTCATATAATATTTCAGAATTAAGATTTTTGAGTTTGTGCTCTGACTGAGAATCCAACTACTAATAAGCATGCCGGAACCTATCAAAAGATCATAACCAACAATGAGAGACTCAAGCATGGGAGAAGTTGGGCACTTAAAAATAGTAGAGGCCATTCTGCAATCTTTCTAAAACATGATCCCTTGTGCTGACACCTGTTTGTTCTTTGAAGCAGCAGTAGCTCCTGCAGCCAGTCACTGTGCACATTATTCTTGTTCCTGGCAAAAATACTGTTACCTGTGGTAGGGCTGCTCTTCACCAGCACAGGGTTATACATTAATGGTGCTTTTGCAGCACACACATTGGGTACCAGCTGATGCAACTGCCAAATTTGTTGCTTAGTTGGGTTGCAGGATGGTGCTTTGAATTCACTGCTTATGAAGTTTCAGTAATAGCAATGTCCCACGATGCCTGTATTTCATGCCTGCAGCCAGATCAGTTTTATTAAGACTAGCATTAAGCTTTAGGCTCACTTTCTAAACATTCAGTTGGCGCAGTCCCATTTCACCTCAGCTCGATGAGATTATTCATTAATAAAATTATATGTCTCTTTAGTATATAAAAGTTCAAAGAAGTCAGTGATGTGAAATGTCATGCATTGGAGTGGCTCTCCAGGTTAGTTTAAGTAAAATTCCAGCTTCTTTGCTCCTGCTCCTCCTCATGATGGCTTGTATCATAGATCATTTTATTTTGGTTCCCCCCCCAAAGATCTGAAAAGATTTAAAATTAATTTATTCCATAATGGAGTGATTGCAACACAGACAGTGGCAGTACAAATATCCCCCCCTACACTGACATACCCTTCTGCCTCTCCTCTGACCTGGAAAAACCCATTGTTCATCGCTACATTCAGCCTGTTGCCTCTCTTGCAAGCTGGTAACTAGCCATTAACAAGGTCTGTTTGTAAACTGTCCAACAATTTATTTCAGACAGGCCAAAAGATGCTAGTAACTTTTGGTTACTCCATCCTGTCTCACATTCAAATCAATGACCTGGATTCTGAATTTCATTAATACTTCTGCAGGCACAGTATAAATAATTGTACAGTACATTATTAATGCGCTGATGTGTGTGTCGTGACCTTCAACATATTAAGTTTGCTGCTGAACAGCTGAACTATCCCTATCTTAGTTTGAAAGTGATGTCTGACTCTCCAATAATCTTTCCTATGAACCTATAAAGACCTTAAGCTGTCCATGTTGGATGCAAGACGCACCATTACTCATAGTGCTAGTAAAGCACAGTATTAACACATCAATGTTTGTTTGTTTAGTATTTAAGTGATGGTCTCAGGCTTGAGGTTGTGTCTGAGGTCAATAGCATCTTTTTGTAAGTAGTTTAACTGCACACTATGTTTGTCTGTCATGAATTCCAGTATGAGAACACCTGGACCAAAAGAGAGCCACTTGGTTAGAAAAAAAAGGTGCTGTTTATTAGAGGGTGGTGGTAACTGTTTGCCCCAACGAAAAGAATTCCCCCTTTGAGACAAGTCAGTGACAAGAGCTGCACCTTGGACATCTCATCTTTTTGGGCTGCAAAATTCTGAGTTTTCAGAGCCAGAAGTCTTAGCTTACTATCAGCTTATCTTGTAGAGAGAAGTACTGAAGAGAGAGGACTCTTTAGTCTGTAGCATATTATGAATGTAAAGAGATGCAATATGATGATGTTGCACAACTTACCTGCAAGCAGCTGAAGATAGCAAAGAGATAGTGAAATGTCATGACATCACTGTTCACTGCCATCAGCCCCAGTAACCATGTGGCACTGATCAGCAGCAAGAGGAGGAAAGCAGTTCGCAGCACAGAGCTGAACACACACAGATAAAATCATTCACATTAAGACAGAAAAATAATAATATAATATTACACGGCCTCACAATACCCCAGACACCAACTAACATACTGAATCTCCTGAAATCTCAGGGCCACAGTTGCTATACAGTGCATAGTCCTGGCTTTGAGAGTGTGCATAGACTAGTGAACTGATTATGGGCATTTCAAATAGGAAGTTTGGAACCGTTTCCATCACTGTTACAGACAGTTGACTGGATCTTAGAACTACAGATCAGACTGGGAGCCTTGTCTCAGCAACATTACCTGTAATGTGGCTTAAAATATGATTTTGCCCTGTGTACATTATCATTTAACAAGTTCGGCATTTTTTCAAGGAAAAATGGCTACTGACATTCCCATCTGATAGAAGTCAGTTTCCTTGTATACATGATTGTATGGGACTATATGTGCACAAAGACTTCTATTGGCAAAGGCTATTTTTTAAAAAAATACAGATTGAGCCAAATACAACCTGCTACTGAATGGCAATTAGATGCTTTACTTGCAGATATTAAAAGAGAAACTTGCAAAGAAGCATTTGTTTGTTGTTTCTTAAACAACTCCCAACTCACTGTTACAGAAACAGCCAGAGAAAGCCTTCTGAATTCCCAAGAGCTGCTGTCTAGCTATTATCTAATCACATTGTAGTTTTTAGGCAAATTACAGGCTTTGGATATAACAGAACTTAAATAGGAACAACTTGACAGAGAGTTAGGAAACTCAGCAAGTTTCAGCTTGTTAAGTCACTCAGTCCATTCTGTGTGGGGTGGGGGAGGCTGTCCTTCTGCAGGGCAGGGCAGAGATGTTGCCTTAAAAGACCTTTGCTAAGACAGCAAAAGGGAACAGCACCCCTGAAGTCCCTGAAGCAAAACCATGGATCTAATGGCATATGAGGAAAAAAAGGGGAAATTTCTCTCAGCCTCACATCTACTGTGATCATAAATATAGCTTGAGGTGTCTGTCTATACCTGGCTCAAACACTGTCAGGCTTACAAGGTATGCAGCAGTAGGGAATTTCATGGAAGACAATGTTGACAAGATTTGGGGTGGATTTGAATGGTGTCCTGTAGAGTCAACAATTCATCTTTTCCTCTTTCTTTCCTATCTACACCCCCTTCTAAGCTATCCACCCTAAGGAAGTTTTTCTACCGAGTCAAGGAGAGAAGGTTGGGAATAAATGATGGCACAGAGACTTAACTTTTTCCGTCAATGCAAACTACTCCCCCTGTGTTTCCTCAGCCACCCTGTTTCCTTCCCTGCCCTCTTAGGTTCTCTTTAGAGGGACCCTTTTTTTATCCCTGGCCAGGAACATTTCTTTCAGTCTGAGCTTTGCCTGCAAACTTACGCAACTCCTGTTTTTTCAAATGAACGTTGCCTTCTTCTGCAGGACGCTTTCACTGCTAGTATAAAGATGACAGTATTTATCTGAAAGGGAAATTTAAATGACACCATGTGGAAATTTTATAGAATTTGACTGAGCTCAGTTTTCATGGATGCAGGAATATTTTAACATAGAAATGTCTGCTTTGCAAAGGGATTTCCTTTTAAGTTATAGGTTTCTTCATATTCCTAAGATGCCCCAGTTTTGAGTCAACATCCATCAGGGACCTTCTTATAATTCTCCCTCTGAGATTCATTATATCACATCTGCTAAAGCAGCCCTAACCAGTGAGTCTAAGGGTGCAGACAGAAGTGCAGCTCCCAGCTGTTACTCAACATGTGTTCTGCAAAGCAATCTGAGTTACAATGTTACCCCAGACCAAATAGAAGTTCACTGTTGGTTCCAGCAGGGAGGGAAATCTAGGTGTGGGCTGGGAGCCCGCAACTGGGTTTCTCTACTAGCAATGGCCACAGCTCTCTGCCAGTGCTTGCTGTTTTCAGAATTGGAGGGGGAAAAGGCAGTGGAGGGAGCTTGTTCTTGGGGCTGAAGAGTAGAGTGGGTGAATTGGAGCCCCTCCACATTGGGGGTGGGGGGACTCCAATACACCCAATCCACGCTCCGGGGCGGCTGAAAAAATCCCAGACTGATCTCCTGGACATGCAATGAGGAGTCAGATTTTTCACCTGATCACCCATTTTTGAAGCTGTCTCTAGCCATGCACTTGTGTTTGGTCCCAGCTATAAACTACTTTCTGTTAGAGAGGCACCGATACATTGGCCCAATATTGGATCAGCACTGATATAAAGAAAATTGACTGTATCAGAAATCGGCCTCATATAATTTGGCTAATAAATGGCCTGTGCATGTGCACAGCCACAGTGTAGCATGTAGGCCGCAAGGAGCACCGCCAGGCATCTTGGAGAGCTGCGTGCAGCTGGGAGTCAGGTGTGCTGGAAGGGGAGGGGGGAGAGAAGAGGTGTGAGGGGTGCAAATCAAGGCCCCCATGGTAAGGGAGAAGTGGGGCTGGGGCTAGGGCAAGTACTCCCTAGCCAGGGCAGGGTGGGCGGGTGTGCGATGGAGCCGCAGCTCGTATGGGGAGCACAGAGGGGGAGCAGCTCCTGCCACTGTGCGCCACTTGTCTGGGAGCCACTGGTCTGGTGGCTCATTCAGCACTCACCCACTCACCCGGTGGCTCCCACCACTGATCTGGGAGGACATGGGGGGGCATATGCCTACAGATCTGTGTAAAGCAGGGCTGTGTGCAGGGGTGCCAGCAGTGGCACTGGGAGAGAGTTACAGAGGGGCTGCAACCACCCCAAAATTCCCTGTAGTCCCCCCCAACCCTCTTTCCCAGCACCGCTGCCACCCGCCCTGTGCAGCCTCAGCCTGCTGAGAAGAGCCCACCCTGCCCCATGCAGATCTGGAGGCACATGCCTCCCCTTCCCCTCCACCCCCCAATGCCTTCCCGGACAAGCAATGGGAGCCACTGGACAAGCAGACAAGTACTGAATGAGCCACTGGACCAACAGCTCTTGGACAAGCAGCACACAGTGGCAGGAGCTGCCCTCCCCCCTGCACCCTCTGGATAAGCCACGGCTCCGTCCTGCGCCTGCCCAACCCTGGCTGGGCAGCGCTTGCCCCAGTCCCTGCCCCAGCC
>NW_017729008.1:10719124-10722472 GCF_001723915.1 Gavialis gangeticus | reverse complement strand
AACCCTCTTTCCCAGCACCGCTGCCACCCGCCCTGTGCAGCCTCAGCCTGCTGAGAAGAGCCCACCCTGCCCCATGCAGATCTGGAGGCACATGCCTCCCCTTCCCCTCCACCCCCCAATGCCTTCCCGGACAAGCAATGGGAGCCACTGGACAAGCAGACAAGTACTGAATGAGCCACTGGACCAACAGCTCTTGGACAAGCAGCACACAGTGGCAGGAGCTGCCCTCCCCCCTGCCCCCTCTGGATAAGCCACGGCTCCGTCCTGCGCCTGCCCAACCCTGGCTGGGCAGCGCTTGCCCCAGTCCCTGCCCCAGCCCCACTCCTCCCGCACCACGGGGGCCTTGATCTGTCCCTCTCCACTCCCCTTCCACCACACCAGACTTACCTGCTGCACGCAGCTCTTCAAGCTGCTGGGCTGGTATCGGCCCCAAAAATCCATATCAGTGGACCCCTACTTTCCGTGGCCCAGATCCAGCAAAAAATGTCACTTCTGTCTGCACCCCAAATGAAACCCTCAATAGCATGGTAGGAAAAAGTAAAGATGATGGGTCTGACTATGTAACTATTATTCATGTGAGGAACTAAAAACAGTGCCCTAGCTCATGTGAACTGTACTTTCTCACACAAGCGATGCCAAACCGGATACAAAAATTCAGGTTTAAATCATCTTATAAATCGTTTTCATTTTTCATAGACATTAGGGCTGGAAGAGACCCTTCTAGTTGGTGGTATAACAAAAAGACAGAGGTAGTAATACAGAAGAGTTAGTGCAAGATGCAAGCTCCACAATACTTACTACTACAACAATCACAATGGGCCCTGCAAAACTCCAAATAAGGGTATCATGAACAGAGAGCCAGCAGAAATCAGGGTTCCCATATCCCTCTGGATCCAGGCCCACAGCAAGTCCTAAACCACAAGAGATAAACAGACAGCAAGAAAGCATTGTGATATGCTTTGTACATGTACCAAGCCACATGAACAAATAGGGTTAGAATCAATCTGGGCAATGCATAATGATAATGGTACAATGTGGTTATTAAATCATCCAAGAGACTGAAAATTAGACCTAATTGAATTAACCGGTTTTCAAAGTCAGAACTTAAAACCAATTCCTATTTATATTAAATGTGACCAATACAGGTTGCAGCCTATTGATTAATACAAAGTTTAGCTATGGTGTACTGTTAACACTGGAGAGTCTGGGGTTGAATTTGAGCTACCAACCTGAGCAATTCCAATTTAACCTATCTGTACTGGTATTTTAACTGGAGTTACCCCAGACTTGGGTTAGCCAACCAGAGTTTGCCACCATTTGGGTGTTTTGCAGTCTAGGCATACCGAAGCCTCTGTGTCCATTCAGTCCTTGCCCTCTCTGATCAGGATGCTTATAACAGCACCAAATTGGTGGGCTAGCATGTGATGTTGAGATCTGTCCATGTGGAAACAGCTGAGATTCTCAACTACTACATTTCATGTAGAACACTGCAGAGCTTGTCTTTATTAAAGATACAGAAATTCATATCAATCAACGAGGCATCTGTCATCTATCATATGGCAAATGGACAACTGCCCATTGCACAGGCAATAACTGCAGAGGCTGTAAGCATTTCAATACATGATAGTCCTGTTCACTTCAGTGGAACTACTTTTGTGCTTATAAACACCTTGCTGAAATGGGGCCTTAAAAGACATTAGGTAGAGCAAGGCAGAGGTAGCTCCATTTCACCCTGTTTGTTTAAAACCAGGCTGAGGGCCAATGTTCACATCTGGTACAGACTTATGAAAATTCAATTGTGGCTGTCTGGCAAAGGGATGGCTAGGGGATACATTTTCTGTGCAGTGTGGGATGAGATAGAACTGCCCTCTCCCCCTTCACTATGATTGGTCCTTGCACCACACACTTTAGCAGTTGCCTTCCAGAAAGAATTACACATAAGTTATTAAGGTACCATAAAATATTTGTATACAGAAGTAATTCTGCAGACACCAGCCATTTTCTAGGACTCAAGTTCCCCATTAGTGAGACCTTAACCATGATTTGCCCAAACATCTGGCTCTAAAAATAATTGGCAGACAGTAAAAGTTGTTTCACTCTCCAAATCCCACCCTATAACCTTCTAATAAAAGAGGGGCTAGCTTCAGCCTGGTTTAATTTTTATTGAAGTCAATGGTAATTTAAAGAGTACTTTATCCAAGGGTGGAATTGGGCCTGGGAATTTCATATAGGTGGCAAGGAATCTTAATAGTTCTCAGTTCAATTCAATTATTCTCAACTGCCCCAACAAGGGTTGCCAAAATATTTAAGGAAACCAGGACAGAACCAGTTAGGTCTGCCCCCTTCTCCGAGCATAGTTATGTTCATCTACATGCACAGCAGACCTCTGGGGACTTTCCACAACCTTGGAGGTTAGGGTGAGATCTGCTCCCTTGTGAGAAAACTGCCTGGGTTTACAATGATACAAAGCAGCTGTCATGTACTTGATTCTTTTTTGCAATGACTGTTGCTACAGAGATGCAGGTGCTCAGCTAAATGTGTGTGAGATTAACAACAGATCAGCACTATAAAATCCTAACAGGTAAATGCTGTAAACCCCCTCATTTAGAACAGGATAGTATTAGATTATTTTTAAACCACTGACCCACTCTTGGATTTGGTTCACTTATACTTGGAGCCTCAAACAACCAATGTGTACTTTAAAAATCTATTACACAGCTCCCAAGATCTCTAAATTACAATGATTCAGGTTTACTTGTGTAGGGGGTAATGCTAGTTAACTGAAATCTGTTTAGAGGCACCAGAATGAGCCAGCAATTTTCCTACCATATACCAAAAACAAAATATGCATTTGCTACAATATATGCAACTACATGAGGTATTTCACTGTGTTCCAGAGTCCTCAAAATCAATAAGCTGGATAGAGGGGCAGAATTATGAAGTTCTAATCACGAGTAAACCAGAGGAAATGAATAGCCCAATGTATAATTAAATCCTAGCTTCTACACACCCTGAGCAAAAGGAGTGAAAATTAGACTGCTATGAAATGTAAAATCAGGCTAACAGGGACTAATGTCGATTTGGTGACTAGACACAGTGGCCTGCAGTGCTAAGGGAACACGTGGGATCAGCCTCATACCTCCCCGCCAGTCACGCATGCAGGATGATGCGTTTCCCAAGGAACACATTTTCACACTTCGGAGTTCTGACACCCCGTGAAATCAAACATGACTCATGGTGGCTGTTCATGAACCTTGTCCCTATTTTGAGTCATCACATTACCTATTGTTTGCAGTAAATCTGGTGGCAAAAATGTCAGTTAAAATGTTTCATTTGTCTGAAAGATTC
>NW_017729008.1:10711937-10714124 GCF_001723915.1 Gavialis gangeticus | reverse complement strand
AACACGTGGGATCAGCCTCCTACCTCCCCGCCAGTCACGCATGCAGGATGATGCGTTTCCCAAGGAACACATTTTCACACTTCGGAGTTCTGACACCCCGTGAAATCAAACATGACTCATGGTGGCTGTTCATGAACCTTGTCCCTATTTTGAGTCATCACATTACCTATTGTTTGCAGTAAATCTGGTGGCAAAAATGTCAGTTAAAATGTTTCATTTGTCTGAAAGATTCTAAAATGACAAATGCAATTGCCTATCTAAAACAGGGAATGTCTTGGAACTAGGAGAATCTTCCAAATTGCCCTGCTATCTATTAGATGACTAGATAAAAGCAATTCCTCTCCCCCCCTGCCTCCCCGGTTTTTTTTTCCTAGAGTGCTGTAGAAAACAAACCAGACCTAGAAAAGACATCTGTACTACACAGAAAAAAATCATACGTTTGGAGAAGTCTCACTCAGAAAAACGAGTGCCGTCTGTTCCCATCTGAAGACATTAAAACTTCCACTATTAATGACAGTATTTTATCTGCAAGAATAAACCTAATGTATGAAAAAGTATTTAGTTCCTGATTATTTTAGGTATAAACATAGATATATCCTGAAGCATTTTAAACAAAAACAAATGCCCCTAGCTCTTCTGCAAAACTCACTCTCCCAGTTTCTTGTGTGCTTGTTTCAACATTATTCTATGTACTTGAGGTAATGTTTCACATGCCTGACTGCAAAAATGGGCACTATTAGTTTCTCTGTGCAGGAGGAGCAAAATTACTTTAAGCTACAGGTAAAGTAATTACAATACATATAATGTTGTTCCTGGGCAATGCTGAGGCGTCTTGTTTTCATTTAAATTCAGTTATGTTCATGCCATTGTAAACATAAGCAAATTGTTTTGGTTTGGCAAAAGGCATCTGGTGCACTGATTTCCCAGGTTCAGTCTGACATCTTTTTGCTTACTCTTCAACCTAGGCTTGATACAGGAAAGCATGTAAGCACATGCTCAACTTACTAGGCACATTCTGAATTGCTCTCCTGTATGGGGCTTATAAGTGGAAAAGAGGAAACAAAACAAAGGTGTTTTGACTTTCCAGAACTGGTGGCCTCCCATTACCTGTTTCCCTTACCTGTTATAATGGCAGGAATCCCCCAACCCACAACGTAGTAGAACCTCATATGTCCGAAATTGATGTTCCTCACTTCAGTCAGCATGCGGTAGATGTGAAGTTGCTCCACAAACATCCAGGCAAAGGTGCTCATGTAGAAGTAGTGCAGGAGGATGGCTATCACGGTGCACACAAACTGGGGAAAGAAAACACTGGTATTAAAGCTGCTCCTGCTGAACTACCAGATGCTGTGATGCATGGAAAACTGGATCTTCGCAGCATGCTAAAGAAAATCCTAGTAAGATTTTGAGAGGATAATACAGTAAAACCAATTTAATTGTTTTTATCCTGGTTTTGGGAAGTTCAGGAAAGCTGTTCATATCATGAAAGACTATATTTTTAGATTATGTAGCCTGTTTCAGACTGATGATTGAGAATTACACCTCTCAATCCAACATGCGGTAAAGTATTATACTCCATTCTCCAGAACAAACTTCTGAAACTAACATCTTTGTACATTTGACGGTTTTTACATTTAGGGTTCACAAACCAAATGGAAGTCAGGGGTCAAAATGTTTCTTACCCAGGCCACACATTGCAACCTCTGACATTTTGTTTTATTTTGGTTCAGAGGATCCTCCAAATCCTTTTCCTAGCATTGGTTTTCCTTGTACAATACCAAGGAGTTAGGTGAATTCAGCAAAGTTACCAGAGAAATCTAATCACAGATGGGGTCAGGGCTTTCAGAAAGAGATTGATCTATATCTTGGCGCCAGAGAAACTTCCCAAGAGATGTATTCTACCTAGAGTCTGATACCACTTTTAATGCTAGAGTATATTTCAGTAGAGAATTTACTGATGTGACCAACATCTTTCCTGTGTGGTTTGTGGCAGCTCTCACTGTATACCCAGGCAGAGAACAGCATGTGCAGCAGGGTGTTTCACTTTGGTAGAGTTTAGTTTTCATAGTTTCATAGTTTCTAGGGTCAGAAGGGACCTGAGCAGATCATCTAGTCCGACCCCCTGCCATGGCAGGAAGAGCACTGGGGTCAAATGACCCCAGTAAGGTGGTCATCCAACCTCCTCTT
>NW_017729008.1:10704897-10710876 GCF_001723915.1 Gavialis gangeticus | reverse complement strand
TTTCCTATCCTGTCCCTCCTGTACAGCCTATAGCCCTCAACATTCACTGCCCAATCATGCTTGGAGTCCCACCAAGTCTCCGTAATCCCCACAATGTCCGGGCTGGTGTCAGCCAGCAGGAGGGCGAGTTCCTCCTGCTTGTTCCCCATGCTTTTTGTGTTAATATCTGCTTTCAGGAGATGCAATATTGAAGATGGGTCCTTGTACTTGAAGGAGAAGGTGGTAGGGTTTGTGATAGCCCTAAGTATACCAGGGTCATAGTTTGAAACTGGGAAATTATGGATAAAATTGGAGTGTTGGAAATTAGGCCTAATTAGTGGACAGGATGGATGATCTATTTCATCCTTCATGCCCCTTAAAAAGTTTTTGGGGAGTGAGAATATGGGATCATACGAGGTTCCCTTGAGAAAGGCTAGGGGTCTTCTGCTCTGCTTCAGAGACTCTGCTGTTCACTGGTGAACCTCACAGATAATCTGGGACAGATGTCACTACACCATAGAGGATGTCTGAATTAGCAATTGCAGACTTTTAACATGCAAGATCTTGCACCCTTCATTGGGCCTACCTTTCC
Organism: Gavialis gangeticus; assembly: GCF_001723915.1. Lineage (NCBI taxonomy): Eukaryota > Metazoa > Chordata > Crocodylia > Gavialidae > Gavialis > Gavialis gangeticus. The sequence continues at coordinate 10,710,305 of NW_017729008.1, read as the reverse complement.
AGCCCACATCACTTTTTCCTTTCTCAACTTTTGACATGATCCTAAGGCCAAATGCAAGATCTAGCACCAGCACAGTGAAACTGGCCAGCCTGAGGAGGACCCATGAAACTGGAAGCTCTTGAGAACATTACAATCCTGTCTCAGACTAGTTAAACAAGATAGGGCCCAGAGCAACGTCTGTTGAGGCTAACCTGCTACTCCAAAGCTTCTGTTTGGGACTAATAGGTTGCCTTGAATCCTAGGAACTTCAGCAGAAATCTGTATTTTCCACCTATTTGTTATCCTATCCTTCCTTTTTTTTTTTTTTTTTTTTTTTTTTTTTTTTTTTTTTTTTTTTTTTTTTTTTTTTTTTTTTTATCTGTCTGCTTCAAAGCAGGGATGACTATTTCCGTCCCTTTCTTCCCCATTCAGAAGGACTCTTTGACAAAACCAGGGACTCTACCCAACATCATGTGAAGAGTTTAGATTATAGAAGAGTTTAGATTATAGAAGTGTTTTGCCTAATCAGCCATTTTCCATTTAAAAGGCTTTGCGCCGGTTTAGACTATTTGTGCGCTGTGTATCACAACCAGTACACTTTCAGATACTGGCTATTTTAGCATGCTTGCATGGGACTGAGTAGGCCAGACCCTCTGATTCAGTACTCTCTGTCACATTTAACTGTATGATGTTTAGTGACAGGGTTATATCAATACCTTTGACTTTCTGGTGCCTTTATATATTGGTGAAAATATAACCTATAAAAAAAAACAAGCCTTTGTTGTATTCATGTAGGTGTGGTTCTTTATTTGCTTCTACTGGCATGTCTCTGTGTGGGCTGCACTGAAAATTCCACCTTTATCAGGTATGGAACAAAGAAAATAAATCATTTCTGTCTATCAGTAAGCTATGGGGGATTAAAAACTTCTCTCTCCAATGTGATTGTTAATTTACAGAAACCCATAAAGGCCAGGCTCAGCGCCAACCACTTCAGTATTATTTGTGCTCCAACATTTTTTCTTTTGATGTTCAGCAGTGCATGACTTGCTAGACAACTCTCATTCCACACAGACAGATGAATCGCTGCCTCAAACGCACACAACTTTCCCGTCTTCCCTGCTTCTCAAATTGGTAAAGCTGCAGGGAGTGGCTTTACCTTGTACAAAACTATGTTTCCCAACTTAGACTTTTCAATATGGCGTAAGTTTAAAGATGTTACAATACCGTATAATAGGTGAAGGGCGAGGGGAAAAATTAAAAAGGTGATCACATGTCTGGCATGTTGATACACTAGTTCTTGCAGTATAAAAATGGTAGGGAGCTGAAGAGAAAACCCAGAAAATACCACTATTGGTAGCAATGAAGTTTGTGAAGTAACTTAATAAGATCTGTTATTTTACTTGTTTTACATCAATTTACTTAGCAGTTCATACTAGAAGTTCACAGAATATAACTGCAAATGAGGAATTATTCTCAATTATGTTGTTTTCACTCAGGTGCCACAAGGAACTGGTTTCTGTCCCATGCTATTCAAAATCTATATTACAGATTTGGAAGAAAACATAAACCCAGTGCTGGTAAAATGGTGGTGACAAGAAATGGTGGTCTTTTAAGTATGGGGAAAATTCAGTAATGCACCCAGGCCTGGATCACTTGGTAAGGTGATATGGACAACAATGAGTCAAATGCAAAGGCAGCGTTTACGAACAAAGAACATAGGCTGCACTTCCAAGATGAAACATGGTAACCTGGAATGCAGAGACAATGAAAAGGAGTAAGGTGAAGTGACCCAAGTGAACATGACCAACTCTCAGTATGATGCTGTAGCTGAAAGGACTGGTGAGATCCGTGGATGTATAAACATGGTAATACCAAACAGGAGTGGGGAAGTAGCGTTACATCTATATGCAATAGTGAGACAGCCCCTGCAATGTGGTATCCAGGTCTGGCATTCACATTCCAAAAGGAAGCTGAAGTACTGGAAGGGATTCAGGTAAAAACTAGAAAGCAATCTGAGGTCTGGAAAAATCACTTCCTAGTGAGAAATGTGAGTGGCTTAATTAATCCACTGGGTAAGATGTGCCTTGATCAAAACCTACAAGCATCTACATGGCAAAGAGATTTCTGATAGTAGAAGCCACAACACAGATCCAGTGGATGGAGGCTGAAGTGGTATAAACTAGGACTGAGCCACAAATGTTGAATGATGAACAACATCCCTTGAGATGTGGTGGATTTTCCATAACTTCAAGCCTTTAAATCAAGGCCAGATATATAGCACCAATAGAAATTTTGACCTTGATGTACAAGGTTGTGGGTGAAGTCCTTTGGCCTGTTGTGTATGTGAGATCAGATTAGATCAGTACTTCCCAACCATGGTGCTACATTATTTGCATCCCCACCTGCCACTGTTGCTTCCCTGCACTTACTTCCTGGAAACAGGTGCACAGGGCAGTTTATCTAACAAATTTAATACAGGCAGGAACACCCCCCTCCTGTTATAGTTGATTCCCGGTCTGGCCCTGTATGCACCTCCTGGAAACTGGGGAGCTGCTAAATTCAGAAAAGTTATGGCACAGTGGCGTAAGCCTGAAAAGGTTGAGAACACCCTGGGTTTGATAAATACAATGGTCCCTTCTGCCCCCAAAGCCCAAGAGTCTTTTCTATTTTTTCCCATGAGCAAAGTTTGTCTTGTCTGTTGTCTCATTTATTAAGATTTAGAGTAAAGTCTGTTTACAAAGGAATGTTTCTACTGGATTTTTCAAATATTATTTGTGGAAACATTTCTAATGGTGTTTATTTTTTATCAAGACTTGTCTGTATGCATTTCAGGCAGAAGGTAGAGCAAGTTGACACCTTAAACACTAACTGGTTCAAAGATGCCTGACCTTTCAGAGGCAATGGCGTATTTCAGGGGAGATCAAGATCTGGCCTGTAAGCCAGATCTGGCTGTGGAGCCATATTATCCAGTCCACGGGGCCTCCCCACAAGTCCAGAAATTTGGTGACAGGGGAGCAGTGGCAGCATCAATTGCTTCAGCTCCTGGAGCCGCAACAATTAACGCTGCCATAACTCATCTTGCTGCCAAATTTCCAGACTCGTGAGAAGCCCCAAGGGCCAAATGAAGTGGCCTCGTGAGCTGGACTGGGCCCACAGACTAGACCCCATGCCAGATTGGGCCTGCGGACTGACCCTGTATATAGGATTGGGCCTGTGGACTGGCTCCACTCCACTCACTCAGCCTGCAGGGCCAGATGAGTTAGGCACCATTTGCCTACTTCATGATATGCTTTTCAGTGCTTCTCATTCCCCATCTATATTTTGACTGTTTGTTTATGTGATCTTGGCTTCTGCCTATCTGCATTACAGAAAACAACAACTAAAAATAACTACTAGCATGGAGTACGAAACATGAAAATGCCATGTACACTCACAGCTTCATTCCAGTTTTTGTGAAACACACACTGAAGTGAAGAAACACATAGTGAAATGACAGCAATATGCATGCTGTATTGGAAAGCACAATGCTAGGCAGCAGGTTTCCTAGGTCTGTCTGTGTTCAGTAACTGGCTTCTCCGGTATCATCATATGAGCATGGGATGCACCTCATACTTGAACAGCATGTGAAGTTGGTGACATGCCTTTAGGCACTGGGAACTGCCTATAAAAGAGTGCTTCAGAATAAACTGTTGCAAGCCCTACTGAAGAGACAAAGCAAGGCAGCATGTAATCTGACAGAAGCGAAGGAAGAAACCAGTATGTTAAGAAGGTGTCTTTTAGGAGTCTTGAGAATGATACCTGGAAATATCACGTTTGAGTCCATGTTGCCTGGACCTAGCTAGCAGGAGTATAGTTCTGTCTAATAAGACAATTCATTGCTCTCCACACAATCAGCAGTGTATATAAAAAAAAGGTGTAAGGCTTTATATTAAAAAAAAAAAAATCCTCAGGGGAAGGAAGGAAAAAAACGCGAAACAGATAAACAGCTGACACTCAACAGGAACACCAGATTTAAAGTTGTACAAATGCTTGGGTTTGGTAGTAATATGCCAGTTGGTATTCCAGAAGCATTGAAGTGGCCCTTACCGGGTTTTCCGTCTGGTTGATTCCAATAAGGAAGACCAATTCAGAGAAGAAAAGAGCTGCCACCAGATTTTTGTGAATGCTATGCAAGTTTGAGTGCAGTGTCCGGATCAGAGCCAGCAGTATAAACGTCATCAACAAAGCCACCAGTGAGATGGATACAGTCGTGTAAGTGACTATCTTTAGAGGAAGCACCTCGCCATTCTGTGAAGTGAAAAATTAAACACATCTGAGCGAATCCTACATTTTAAAAGGGATTCAGGAGATTCCTTAGAAAAGTGAGCCTTTTAGTTAATACACAATCAAGAGATTCTCTGTGGAACAGATGGAAGTTGGGGCAACAGTGACTCAACGGCTTGAGCAGGAACAAAATGTATCATAAATAAGCCCTTTTAAGTGTTAGGTTCAGGGGATTAAAACTATAAAACTTTCATTAAGCCTGTTTCAAACCACCTAACAGGTTCTACTTTGGTTTGGATTTATAGCTTCCTGAAGAAAATCAGTGTTAACAGGAAATAAACAAATATGCCAAGACAAACCTCCTCAGGATATCAAATATAAAAAAAAATCCTGTCAAATGGACATTTTCATAGTGTCTAACATGCTGTTTTTCAGTAGATACGTGATTTTGTCCATTGTGGAGGATAATGATGGGAATTCAATTAAAGTAAAAGGCATACTTAATCACAGCTAGTCTACAGTACAGATATCTTCAGGAAGCTGCATGTGAGCCTCTTTCCTTGACATCCTATGCCTATGTTGGAACTAGTCTTCATTAGTTTTGAGCAGAGAGCCTAGTTTTCTCTATTTAAAAATCACAAATTCTCTGATAAAAATGGCAAATTTTCTAATTAAAAAGCCCCCAAATCTGCATTTTTCCACAGTTAAAATGAAACACCACTATAGGTATAAGTACTGGTTGAACACAATGTTTTATTGATATATTTACAATTTTAAAGCAGATTGGAAGCCTACCAGTGCCTCAATCATTACAATAAAAAAAATTCAAAATACCTCTATATTTTGGCATTTGATTTTGTATTTTTATTATGGAAAATCAGAGCCCCCCCTGCCCCTGGCTGTCTCCCCTGCTGCTTTATGGCACTAAGCAGCCTTGATATATTGATGCCCTCCCCTGCCCATGCTGTTGTCCCTCACTCCTGACGCACAGTCCCCCGGCACTGCCAGTGCCCCTCACTCCTGACCCACAGCCCCTTACTCCCAGTGCGAGGAAGGGAGTGGGTGTTTGTGTGGAAGGTGGGGTATGGGCACTGGCGATACATGGGGGGGGGGTTGGGGAGACATAAGTGATGTGGCAGGGGGGCACGGGGGGCATATGCCCCCCC
>NW_017729008.1:10645457-10699897 GCF_001723915.1 Gavialis gangeticus | reverse complement strand
GGGAGCATATGCCCCCCCAGGGTTACTGTGCCCACAGTGGGGTGCAGGACTGCAGCCAGGCCAGACCAGCTCCAGGCAGGAGCTGCTTCCATGGCCCAGCAGGCAGGACCTGGCACAGGAGGGAGTGCCATGCTACCATGGTGAGATGCAGCAGTGGTGGCAGTGCAGAGTTGTGCCTCCTGCTGCTGCTGGGTGGGGAGAAGGTGCCTTACCTCGGCGGCCATGGTGGTGCTCCCTCCCATGCCAGGTCCTGCCTCCTAAGCCATGGAGGCAGCTCCTTTGGAGCTGGTCCGGCCCAGCTGCAGCCCTGCACTCCACTGTGGGCACAGAAATCTGGAAGGGCACATGACTCCCCCTATCACATTGCCTTCCCCCCTCCCTGACACACTTCTTGTTCTCCCTGGGCCCCCTGATGTGTTGCCTGTGCCCTTCCTGCCTCCCCAACACATTGCTTGTGGCCCACCTCTCCACTCGTATAGACTTACCTGCAGGGAGCTGTGGAAGCTGCTTTCTACCACCCTGCCTGGCTGCCACGTGCATGTGTGCATGCACTCATGCACATGGTATGGGTACCCTCTGCATCCTGCTCCCCCCAGCCCCAAGCAGCCCATTGCAGGCTGGAATGTTGCCAGCCTGCAAGGGGGAAACCTGCAGTTTCTCACGTTTTTCTCCTTTAAAAGGGAAAATCTGCATGTTTGTCTGTTAAAGAAGAAAATCCATGTTTTTCCACAGCAAACAGAAAACCTGGATCCCAGGTTTTGAGTTAGTGACTGGTCTATCCCAGGGGTGGGCAAAATACAGCCCGTGGGCCAGATCTGGCCCATGAGGCCATTCTATTTGGCCTGCAGGGCCCCTAAAAAATTTAGAAAATTAATATTTATCTGCCCTTGGTTCCTGTAAAAAATGACAGGAGCCTGGGGCAGTAGGACCCAGGGGAAGTCCTGGTGGGCTCCTGCAACAGCAAGGCCCGCCTGGCCCCACCCCCCAAGCCGGAAGTCCCAGCAGGGGCTTCTGGCCTGGGACCTGGCTGCCCCGGCTGCACCGGCATGGGAAACCCAGGTAAGGTGGGGGGGGGCCCTTCCCCACCCTGTGGCTAGCATTCCTTGCTGCAGCTGCTTGCAGCTTGCAGGGGGCTGTCCTGAGCAGGTGCAGGCAGCCCAACGTGGACTGCAAGCAGCTGCAGCACAGAATGCCAGCCATGGAGTGGGGGAGGGGCCGCTTTTCCCTTGCACTCAGCACCAGCTTGTAACCCACCCCTGCTGCAAGCCTGGGTCCCGTGCCAGCTCTAGGCTCCCCACTGGGGCTGTGCTGTGGTGGGAGCAGCTGCGACCTGCCCACTTGCCATGCTGGGCAGTGTTGGCTGCTGCTGCCCACCCGGAGCTCACAGGCTGGGAAGCACAGAGGCGACAGTGGCAAACACTGTCTGGCACGGCAAACAGGGAGGCCGCAGCTGCTGCCACTGCAGTGTAGCCCTGATGCAGAGCCTGGAGCCGGCACAGGGCCCAGGCAGGCAGCAGGGCTGGGTTACAAGCTGGTGCCGAGCGCGGGAAAAGTGGCCTGCCCCCTGCCCGGTGCCCTGCACTGCAGCTGCTTGCAGCCCACGTGGGGCTGCCTGCGCCTGATCAGGGAGTGCCAGCCACAGGGCAGACGAGGGGCCACTTTTCCCCAGGCTCAGCACCAGCTCCTTCCCTATCAGCAAGCAGCGGATCGGGGCTGCACACTGCCCCCCACCTGTACTGCAGGGCTGGGGGGGCACTAGGAGTAAGCAGGTGCACGGGGCCCCACACCGGTGTCCCAGGGCCAGTGCTGGCGGATCCCAGAGCAGTGTGGCAAAAGAACAGGGTCCTGGCTGGCACGGACTCTATGGAGCAAGGCCAGCTCCCCCTTTCCCTCTCCCTGCTGGTGCAGCCCAGCCCAGCTCCACAGACCCCTGCCAGCCTGCGCCCCACTCTGGACCCCACCAGTGCTGGCCCTGGGACATTGGTCCCAAGACAGTAACCAGGTCATGGCGCACCTGTCAAGGGGCGGGGCTACCCATGCAGCCCTCAACAGCTTGCCAAAACTGGGTAAGCAGTCCTCTGCCCGAAATATTTGCCTGCCCTGGTCTATCCTGATCGCAGTTAACAGTTTCCTCAGTACCACCGTATTAGGGAACCGTCTGGTGACCCTCCCTGTACAATATGATGGGAATACAGAGGGCTCCTTCCCATGTGGCTGCTCCTTCAGGCTCTAATGCTATTTGAAGTGCAGCCCAAAGCACCTTTACTGAGAAGGAAAATAAGAGAATAGCACTGGCATTGATTTATGATCTTCAACACTAATTTTTGTGACCAGACGACACTTGCAGCCAGTGCAAGAATATACTCCCCAACACATGGTGGATCGTTTTGTTCAGTGGAGAAGGCAAAGGAAGACAAAGCATCTGAGGCCTCTTCTAAAACATCTTGACATGGATTTACCCACCTCTCGCTTTGAAATGTCCATTAAGACAGCAAAGCTGGTCATGTGATTGCACTGGCAAGCAATATGGCTCTGATTTCTGGAATAAAGTTCACATCCCTTGGAGGACCAGCCTCCTGTCATGCCAATTCTGTTGAATGAAGCAAACACAAGCAAAGTCATAAGCTTCGTTGTCATCTGAGAATATCCACCTCACGGTGCTTCCACTATTCATCCCACATCCCGCTGACAAGGGCAGATCCAGAGGAGCCATGGTGACACAGTCACATCCCCCTTTGGCTGTATGCTGCACGTGCAGTGAATTCTCTGAGCTCACTGGCACGTCAGTGCATCTCCAGGTGACAGCACTTGCATATGCCATGACCTCTATGAGCTCACCAGCTGGTTGACGTGGGGTCTGCCCAGACCTGCTTGCATGCAGCTCCGAAGCCCAAAGGGTGAGCACTGCTACTATTTGCTTTTCTCTTCCCTCTTGAATTCAGCAGCAGGGAAAAAAGAGGGGATAAATGGTTGATAGCAATTTTCAGTCCCTGCTTTCATGCAGCCCAGCCACCACTATTGCTTGTCCCCTCTTTTCTCCTGCTGCTGAATTCAGGGAGCGGGGAGGAAGGGGACAGATGAATCACAGCAATGCACATTCTCTGGGCTCTGGAGCTGTATGCAAGTAGGGGCTCAGGGAAGTCCCCACATCAATCAGCTAGTGAGCTCAGAGCTTGCAGCACAGGAGCTGCACTGACATGCCAGTTCTGAGAGCCCACTGACATCCAGAACCATGGCGAGGGGTTGCAGCCACATCTCCTTTGGAGGTATGGAGCATGTGCAATGAGCTCTTCATTATGCATGGGCTATATTCCTGAAGTGGGTGTGGCTGTACCTCTGTCACCACAATCCTGGATCCACCCAGGCCTATCAATAATACTAACTGCTGAAGCAACTCCTACTCTTAGACTGGAGACAACAGTTTCCAAGAGCGAGTTAAATACTTCTTCCTTTCACTGCGAAGAACCCAAAGAACACTATCAAGGAAAACCCAAGGAAAACAATGAGTTAGAAATAATGTTTCCCCTTGTTTGTTACTGCCAATTTTGGGGGTCTTAAAATAGTATTTGCTGATTTAATTTTTTAAAATTTCTTCTTTGCTGGTTTGTGTGAGCGATCCACACAAACAGCAGCAGAAATGGACTGACTGCACAGGGCATCAGGTGGAACTGACCATAAACAAAGTGCTTTCAGTTGTGAAAATACAGAGCCATGTATTTTCCCTCCAATTTTTCCATTTCAGTAATCTTAGCTGGTACTTGCAACAATCATACATGTTCATATGGAAAAGTGGTTTTAAATTGGGTGTATTTCTTTACACTAGACTAGAAAATATAGGGAAATGTGCTGTGGATAGCAATATGCTAAATCACGGATTATGCTGTGCCAGCACCAAAGAGGAACATAGAACCTGAAAAGAGGAATATAAAACTTGAAAAGTCTTCCCATCTCCACCTGCTATAATTCCACTGACTTCAGAGATGAATTTGTCCACTTACCTACTATTCTATTCTGCAAATTAATTACTAAAAATACTCTGGTATTTATTTTAAGGAATTCGAATTAGATATTATAAGTGACCTTTTTGTTTGTCACTGAAATATTTCAAAGCTGTGTTTGGAGTTAATTCTTCCCTTTATATATAGTTAGGTTAGTTTATATTCTTTGGTTACAAGAAATTTCACAGTCAGGTAGTGAAGAGGCCACAAATAGACTGTAGTTCCAGTGCAGAAGGCACCACCAAGGAAGTAGCAGGTTAACCCATTTAACTGAGTTATTCTAGCCCCCATTATTGCTGCAAAACTTTAGGACTACAAGAACTGACATTCTGTCATTTGAGATACAATCAGCTGTTCACAGAACCAATTTTTTATATCATCAAAAAAGTTGTTCTTAACTTTGTCCTGAGATGACCTAGGACCAGTTCACATGTAGGTATATGGAATAATTTATTGCTACTGATTTATTAGATTTCTGTTGTCTCTTTGATCTTTCTGAACATAATTCACTCAGCCTGTTTTCCCTGACCAGGAAGCCTACTTGTATAATCTACCAGTACATTTCCACTTTCAAGATTTAGAACGTGCGTTTTTACATGCACTGTAATTTGAATAATGCAGAATTATTAATTGCATCATCATCTCTTTATATAACATTTTCCCTCATTTTCCTCAAACCTTTAAAATATCTTGCACAGAACTGCATTATAGAACCCCAAGTCAAAAAGTGATTACAGCTTTCAGTATCTTCTTGCATGTTTAAGAAATAGTTGTGTAGGTTTTCAACTAGATTCTACACAGGATATGAAACTAGAGACTAGACTTTTCAGATCATTTGTTCTGATTCCTCCCCTACTTCCCTTTATGCAAATCAGATGCAGAAACTGCTGCCTTATCCTGGTGGGCTGAAAGATGGAAGGGAATAGGTCAAAGGGTCCAAAGAAGACACTTCCTACCCACCCATTCCCACATATCCCTCATTTTTCAGTAAAATAAATGAAGACAAGTAAGCAGAGGTGCACAGGAGAAAGGCAAGTTGCTTATTTCTTGTACAGTTGCCTTTGGCTGACTCAGGTATGCAAAATTACTGGCATGTCTGCGGTTTAGGCTTGATTGCAATAACAAAAAACATATAGTTTGCACAATGTGAATCTGTAACTAGAGGATCATCTTTTGCTTCCTGGGATTTTTATGTTTAACCTGACTTGTGGAAAGAAATTACACTATTACCACATATCTGACTGTATGAACAAACTTAGAAAAAAGGACCCATGTTTACCCCCAGCCCAATTATCTTTCACACCAAGTGCACTGCCCTATCTCTCCCTTTCAAAATATTAAAGAAATCAACAAACATACGCAATTGAGTGGTTCCAGAATACACAGACTGGCTTAGTTCTTTCCTCTGTTTCGAGCATGGCATATTCCAGTATAATGGGCTTTTCCAGCAGGTTTGATAGAGGCTCCCCATCATCATGAATGGTAGTACTCACTACAGGTGTGTTAATAATGGGTCGGTTTGGTAACCTAGAGGAATAACATCAACATGCAAAAAGACTTCAAAATGAAAATACAGAGGTCAGATTTTGCAGGTGCTGCATATGAGTGACTCACATTTAGGAACTGCAGCAGCTACCCAGTCAGACCCCAAATTATTCAGGTGTCTAGAGCCTAACAGTACTGACCTGGCTGTGCTCATACAACAGAGTAGAGCAGGACAAAAGGAGGACAAATATGCAACCAATTACTTTTACAGGAATAAATGCATTACAGCTGACAGTGGAGAAATATAATTGCAGCATAAGAACTGCTCTGCCTCTGCCTAGCACTCACAACAAGAAACAAGGATTCTCTAAGTTTCAAAGTTTACCTCAAAGTATAAAGTTTACCTTAAGCTTCTTCGGTCAGGATCATAGTTCTCAGGTAAAAGTTGTCCTAGGGCTCGGGAAATAATCACTACAGCCACAGCATAGTCATTTGACTCAGTTGGGTGTCGCTTCCTTCTCTTTGTAAGTTCATTCTCAGTGTTTAAGATGCTACTACCCATCTTAGATAATTTTTGGTTCGAAGGCTTCAGTGTGGGAACTGCTACAAAATTAACACAAACATCACACTAACACTGCCATCAGCACTTTGGATTTCCATTTAAACTGGTGCTTTTGTTTTACATAGCCTAGGTAATATTCAGGCCCTAGTACTTGTGGAAGCATAGTACTGAGCATGCCCTTAATACTAAGTTTATTAATAGTTTATAGGACCATATAAAATATTCTATAATCACTACTGATTATAAAAAAAACACTGAAGTACTTTTCAATAGGGTTATGAAACAAACAGTTCCCGCACTAGAATATATGTACCTGGAGAAAGGTATGTAATCAAAAGAGATGCCAGTGGCTGTATCTATACATATGCTTTCCTGTGGAGTAGACTAATTAGCTCAGCAGTAAAGTGTCTCCACCTACACGTGCACAGTACACCTCCACTGTCTACATGGGTGCAATGAACTAATTACTGTCAGGGACAGTACTATCTTATGCTGGAGTCATTTACTGTGCTAAAACACAGGTGTAGACAGTGACTGGGCAGGCCAATCTCCTGCCTACCACTTAGCTACATGGCTTCACAAGGTCAGCACCCTCGTGCCTCAGCCAGCTCCTCTGCCACTGGATGCCATCACCCGGAGCCTGGGGTGACTCCCTTTATCCCCTGCCAGCCCAGCTCTGCTCCTCTCCAGCTAAAATTGCTGCTGTCCCAGGTGCATGAGTAGACACTGCAACTGGGAGCAGTTTATTTTGGCTCAAACAGCTCTGGAGTTTACTGTTTCACCTTAATTTCATGTGTAGATGCACCCAGTGGGCCCACTGACATGTGCTATTTATGTGACTGAATAAACTCCACTGCAGCTTATTGCTCCTGGGCACCATGTTTACACATGTGCCTGGGACTGCTGAGCTGGGCTAGACCAGCCCTGGCTAGCAAGGAGCTCAGAGGTTCAGCCTGCCAGCCTGGGGTTACTCTGACTCAGCTCAATATGCTGTGGAGGGGCTGGCTGGGCCATGAGGGTGCTCCAGTGTGGGTTTAGCTGGCAGGCAGCCCTTGCACTGAACCACCCTCATGCCCCAGGCATCCCACATCAGTGTCTACACATGGGTTGCAGCACACTAAATGCTGCCACAGGATAGCACTTGTGTTTACAAGTACTAACCTATGGTGGCATTTATTAGTTTACTGCGACCTAAGAGGCCACACATGTAGATGCTGAGGCTCCTGCGGGGCTAATTGGCCAACTCTGCAGTAAACGTCTTGTGTACACATGCCCAGTATGCATTACCCTTATTATTCTGCATGTGCCCTGGGGGATGTATAGTAAACTGTGTATCTTTTCCCAATGCAAAAGAATGAGCCTGTAAAAGTACTTTCTCTAAACTGGCACTGCAAGATCATGCACTTTCTATTTTGTGGTATTGCTTTTGCCATAGAGAAAAGATATGTATAGTATAGAGCCATAAACCATTTCTAAGAAAAATCTTCCATGACAAGTGTATTTTTTTATAATGTGCTATTTGTATTCTGGCTACTCTTTTTATCCTGAGGATATTCAACTGCACATTGTTTCAACCACATATAACTTTGACACCTTTAATATCTTGACACTTCTGAAGACATTACCACCTTAACCAAGTATCCTGTTTCTTCAATTGTCTCTCAGACCCAGGTGAATTTTCAAACACACTCTGCACCTGCCTGTTTGATTTCAACCTTTTATTGGCCTTTATTTTTGGCTATTTTGGAGAGTTCAAAACCCAGAATGGAGCTATCTTCTACATCATTCACATCTCCCTGCAAATTTCACAGGATGTGTGTAAATTTGTCTTTTATCAGCTCTGCCCATGTATACCACCAGGTTCTGGACACCAGTTCTGCTGAAATTCTCACCCATGCTTCAGATAAGAGATTAAGCATACCTGATGGCCCATGGGTTTCACTTGCATATTGCAGAATTTATAAAAATCCTAAAGGAGCAGGGCTATGTCACGTCTACACCTGGATGGCTAGGAAACAAGTGCTGTGTATAGAATGCACAGTTATCTCTAGCTAGAAGTTTTTATTAGTCTGCAGGAATTCCTTTTATAATAATACATATTTGCTTCCCTTCCAGAATCACCTTGGAACTCTCAAGGTTTGAATGGTAAAATCTGAGCTGTCTGGTTTCCAAAGACCCTCATCATTCTCTGTATTGTAGATCAGTTTATAAGAGACTCCCCTTCTTAGGCAAGACTGACTAGTTGTCCTCATTAGGGCCAGCTATAATTAGATTCTTTGGGCCAGGATCCCTGTGGATGGGGAAGGAGCTCTGTCATCAATGCTAAACTGCTTAGGTGGGGTCACCTCTGGGTGGAACAGACAGGACCACTTCTCTACAAAGTGACAGAGTAACATTAAGGGCTTTTTGCTACACCTGATATACAGGCAGGGCAGGTTTCATACCCTGACATACTCTCTTTACTGGCTTTATACCTTACAGATATACAGAGCCACTCCATCGCTATGAATATGCCCAATACCTTCCCAAAACAGTTTATCCTCACAGGAAACTTAGCTGATCCTTTGGGGCTGATAAGAAATGCCTTCAAAATATCTGGAGAATGGTTTTACCTTTTCTTTCTGAAGGTTTGAACAAAGCATCAGGGAACAAAACGGATGACTCCAAATCTTTAGGATAATCTTCTTTAATCTCATCAAACTGTGGCACTTTAGCTCCCGTAAAATTAGACTTGTCAAAGATGTCAACAGCAATAACTAGGAAAAAAAAGGTTTCCCATAAGATTAACTTCATTTCAATCAAAGATTGCATTATCTAAAAGTAAAACTTGACTGAAAGGTTAGAAAATCCATATGACATACAGAAGAAATTTGAACTAAAGAATATAATAATGCAAATATACTTTCCTTCACTAAATAGTTTAAGTGATAGTAAAGGCATATCTTTTAACATTATCATAAAAAAATATATATACTCTGTGTGTGTGTGTGTGTGTGTGTGTGTATACACACACACACACACACACACACACACACACACAGACTACAAATATATATGGATTGCATACATAATGGTAAAGGAGGAATTTCATAGGAATTTTATACTAGTAAAGTACTTTTTCTGATTTGAACTGGCCATGTAAAATGGCAGATTCCAACTTTGTATACTTGCTTTTTGCATATATTTAAGGCAAGATCTTCTGTTTAAGCTTATTGTACTGGGAAGGGTGGTAGGACAGAAAAAGAGGAAACAGAAGGCAGGGAGTTGAGAAGTATGAAGTCTATTGCCAGTTTTGTCAGTTCATAACATGGCTCTGGAGAAACAACTGCCTCACTTTCTTTAACTGAAAACTGGGGTTAACAATACATTCCTTACCTATACAAATATTGTATTATTTTTTAGGGGTTGTAAAGTGCTTTAATAATATCTTTGGATGGAAGATGAACTAGCATGGTGTTGTATTATGTGGTTACTGAATTGGGAATTACTTATTATTTTGTGTGTGAAATATAGAACGGTGGTCAGCAACAGCAGAATTTAGCCATGCAAAATGTTGCAACTTCATCTCAAATTAACAGCAATATAAATTGCCAAAACAAGAGACTGACCTTGTGAAAGTTAATGTAGAAAAGCAACAATATTCTCTTACTCCTTGGGTGCATCTACACATGCATTTACTCCAGCTCAAATTTACTCTGGTGTAAACTACTCCAGAGTAACATTTTTTGGGCAGGCATCTACACACATGGTGATTAAGGAGTAGATTTACATGCAGTTCCCTAAAGCCCTGCAATGGGCCCCTGCTGGCACTGGAGGGAGCTCAGGGGCTGGCAAGGAGCACAGGGCCAAGAGACAGCTTGCTGCTGGGGCAGGTACAACGTCCCCCTAGCCTGACAGCAGGCAGCTCCTGGCCTTGGCTCCCCAATCAGGGACACCAGGCTTGGAAAGAGCTGGAGGAGAGGGGCAGGTCCCAGCCCCTTGGTCCAGTACACCCGTGGGGCAGCTAGAAACTAGCTTGCTGTTACCTGCCCTACCAGTGGATTGGAGCAGTGGGCTGGGAGCTATCCCACCCCTGCAGACCCTTATCTCCCAGCCTGAGCCCTGCAGTCATGGGGCTTGGGTGGGGAGACCCTTATCTAAGGGTCTCCTAGTACCCCACTTCCTGACTGTGATGGCTAAGTGGGAGCTGGGAAATAATGATTTTGCAGCCCCTGCTCCCCAGTTGCAATCTGGGAGCAGGGCGCTTGGAGCTCCCTACTGCCAGGGTGGGAGGACATAGTCCCTGCCTGAGCTTCTGTGGCACAGCCTGCCCTGGCAGCAGGCAGCTCTGGGGGCAGGGAGCCATCTCCTGGCCTCTGGCTGACTAGGAGCAGATTTTACTCCCAGTCAGGCATCTACATGAGTACTATGGCATTGTTACTAATCTCGAGTAAATCTGTTACTTCCATTTGCAGGTAGCAAATTTACTTTGGAGGAGGGAGGTTTACTGAGAAGTAAGCATGTGCCCATGTAGATGCACGTGCTTACTTTGCAGTAAACTATGCTACGCTCCCCCTGTGTACTAAAGGCCTGATGCAATGGCTTAGTTTTAGTACTTCACTATGAAAGCCAGGTGGGACAGACTCATAGCCACAGGGCCTTTTCCTTGGAGAGGTCATGGATGGGAATACTTCCCAGCCTTCCCCAATTCCTGTGCCTTGCATTCTTAGCTAGCCTGTGGCTCCTCCTCATCACCTCTACCTATTGTATAGCTATTAAAAGTGCTTAACTGCAGCTGAGTTGCTCTGTACAAAAATAAAACCTCCAACTGCTGAATTCAGGCTTTTTAATAAAGGTTAAAAGTGAGAAGCTGGAACTCTGGAGGGTAACACTACTGAAAGCTGTGGCCCACTGCAAGTTTTGACAGGAAGAAATATCTAAGTGAAGAACTGCAAATTCCCACACCTCCCCTCATCTCTAAAGAACTCCTGATAGTCAGCCTTATTAAACACAGGGCTCACCTGGAAAAAGTGCTTTAAAGAAAACAGAAGCTATTCTGAACAAAATTGCCTCACCACCTGGAAGCAATATCCAATTCGCAGTATTAGCAGCACTCAACTTGCCTTCTAGCTCAGGTTTCCAAGCTAGAGATCAGGGAACCCTTTCAATGTCCAGTTACGATAGGCAAGGGATAAGTGAAAAATGTTTGGAGGAAAACAGCAAGGGGCCCTACCTCTCTGACCAGCATCCTTGAGCTTTTTCTCTGACACACTTGTATTTAGGATGCTTACCTAACAGAAAATGATAGTTTCTAACCTAGCTACTTACTCATATTTGCAGCAACAATAACAAAAGGTTTCAGGTAGGTTTTCTTCATGTTTTGTGCCACGTTGCTAAAATATTCCTCATAATGTTTCAGCAGGTGAGCTGTGCCACCCTCCGTTCTTTGAATTTGTTCCCAGAGTCCCTTGTTGCTGGCGTCCAGGAGGGCACTACCCACTTTTACGATATTCTGAGAAGAAAAATAAAATATAAACCTAAATCATGAGAAAATATAACTGAGGCAACTGAATGAATTTAGTGCACCAGATCTCACATGAGGAGTATTTAAAATGAACACTGCTTTAGGTGGACACAGCAAAACATCTCAGTAAGCGCCTTTTTAAAAAACTGAACACTTATTAGTCACCCTCAGGTTGTTTTACTTACAAGAAATCCTTTAAACCTTTTCATAAGCAACTGGGGCCAAGATTGGAGGTTATGAGAGCTGTATTTTTTTTCTTTTAAAGACAAAAGCTGTCAAGAAAACTTAAAAGAAAACCTAACCATACTGGCTTTTGCACCTCAAAGAGATGAGAGACAGGACAAGCAGAGACGACTTGCTAGGAGCATTAAGAAACTCCCCTAGGGAAGTTAGAGAACTATGACTTGCTAAAAATTCAACTGCCAACAGAAAGAAATAGACAGAAATACCTTCTTTTACAGAGGCTAACTTAGTTTTATTTTGTAAATTCCTTAATGATTCTACATAATCAGTCCCTGTTTTCAATTTTCTGAGGATGTATATAATAGGTTTGGCAAAAATGTGTCTTAATTTCCATGTACAAAATTAACACCCCCAGGACCTTTTGTCCATTTTTATCTTGCATAAAAATATTCTGTTGGACAAAAGCAGCTCTGGATAAAACCTTGACTACTCAGTTCTTTACTAAACTAAACAAACTAGTACATGAACCCTGAGACAAAATGGAACAGCACTAAACAGACTTATACTTAGGCTTGAAGTATGAACACTAAAGTCCTAAAAGCACTTAAATCTTGGTGCAAATGTAGACCACATCACCATGTTGTATTGAAAACTTTATTTATGAGGTTAAATATAGATAAAATTATAATAGGATTTAAATCAAACTCTTAACATTGATGTTCATACAGCTAGAGCAGGGGCAGGCAATTATTTTGGGTGGAGGGCCACTTACCAAGCTTTGGCAAACTGTCAAGGGCCGCATTTCCTTTTCCGGAGTAGGGAAGCAGAAACAACCCCATGGTCTCAGGCCAGAAGCCTCTGCTAGACAGAGGCTTCTGGTTTGGGGGGCGGGAGGCAGGGCGTTGCTATTGGGTCCTACTGCCAGCTTCCCCTAGGACCTACTGCCCCTGGCTCCTGTCATCTTTGACAGGCAGCCAGGAGCAAATAAGTATTAATTTTCTAAATGTTTTGGAGGCCCCGTGGGCTGGATAGAAAGGCCTGGCAGGCTGGATCCAGCCCGCAGGCCATATTTTGCCCACCGCAAGCTAGAGACATAACAAAATATTTCAGTGTCCACGGTAGCAAGATGTATGGGGGCAGCAGCAACTTCTAGCTGCCTCTGGTACAATTGTGTGGATATGGTAACAGCTGATACGTCCAGGACAGCTGTCCCAGTTACTCCACCTTAGTGAACTAGTGCATATAGCCAGTCTCCTAAAAACTCCTACTTGCAAGGGGAGGGACAGACCAGAGCTGTGTAACTGTCCTCAGTCACATGAACTGAACAGGATTCTGGAGCACTTGTCTGAAACATACTAACTTTAATTCTTTGATTCCCTATGGAAATACTTCATTGTAAATTTTAAAAAATGGAAACAGCAGTTTGCGCTTTTCTGGTTTGTACTTCTACTTAAAAGAAACAAAATTAAAGTCCTCTTGCTTTTCCATCTCAAGGTTTGGGTGTAGAAATTAATTCAAATCCAGTGCCAGAAGCTAGAAGGTTTTTGACAAAGTACCTACTTTAGAGAACTGAAAAATAATGTCTCAAGACCAGGGGAATCTAAAAAGTTAATCATTTCGAAGGTATGCTTTATTATTTCTTAACTGAACTGCATAAAACATTGAGGAAATCTATTCCCTAGTGGGGAATAAATTTTAGTCCTAAATTACAGGAAATTCCATTTTTAGTAAGATCTTTTTCAGGTCTTTAGACACCATTAGCTTCAGATGTTTGTTGAGTCAGTTAAGGAAATAAAAGGATTATTACTGTAGGTACAAAATTGTAAGAAAAACATTTAAAAAATTCTACGGGGTAAATATGGCTACATTATTAGTTGCTTTCTAATGAAAACAATGCACAAAATTCCAGGGCTGGTAACTGGCCAAATAACATTTTGTTTTTAATTAGAATCAAAGAAATACAAGATTTGTGATTGTGTACATATTTCCTGTCTATATTTATACTGGAAATTATAGGCCAGGTCTGATACAGGTATCGGTCTGAACTGATTTTATAGCTCAACTATTTTCTTGTCTGTAGAATTCTGTTTTTGGACAGTACTTTATTAGTATCTATTGGAATATGGAATATACACCATTATTCTATTTCTATGGAATATACAGCACCAAATTCCACTTGAAAATATTTAGGATGCTGATCAATTTGTGATACTAATTAAGAAATTCTGGTACATTCATTCCCTTTAGCTCTGCAGTGAACTCAATTACAAATTTCTAAATAAAAATGTAAATGAGAACCTACAAGCTCAATTTAGTGTATAAAATCTCTCTTACTTCATTGAATTCCACATCCCTTGTTGCAGCCAAGTCAAACCCTTGCTGCTGACTCTCATACTGCAGGACTCTGATCATCATCTGGTATGCTGTCCTCACATCATTCCCATACAAAAAGTTTGTGTATTTGGTGGCATTCTGCAGCACTTTTGTGATATGTATAGACTTGTCTCCATCCATTATGGTCTCATTGCGATGTAACTTTTCATTCTAAAGTGGGAAGGGGGGGAAAAGGGGAGAAAACAATTTAGCAACAGTTTTTCACAAATTATCAATTAGTTCTTTCAATCCAAATACAAGCCATTGTTACTTCCATCATCTAAAAACATATGGAGGAAAGGAATCATTTAATCCAAAAAAAGAGGCTACCCGGGAAGGGATGGAGAGGGCAATGGAATGGAAAAAGGGGGCTCCTAGAAAATGTTCCCAAGGGTCTGAAGATTCAGCCTGATAAGAAATGGAGCCTGATGGTGTCAAGCTCCATGATAGTCATGATAGTTAGAACTAATGAGCATTAGGTTAGACAACAGGGGTAGTGGATTGTATTTAGCAT
The DNA here is from genome assembly GCF_001723915.1 of Gavialis gangeticus. Classification (NCBI taxonomy): domain Eukaryota; kingdom Metazoa; phylum Chordata; order Crocodylia; family Gavialidae; genus Gavialis; species Gavialis gangeticus. The sequence continues at coordinate 10,685,279 of NW_017729008.1, read as the reverse complement.
GCACAAGAACATCATACAGCTTTACTTACACCCGGACACCCACAAACACTAGATATAAATGAGCAATTAAAATGATTAAATATCTTCAACATTTTAATCCAACAAAGAACTGTTATATTCAAGGTGCAATTTTAGTAAATCCCCAGAAAAAATGTTAGGTAAGATGCTCACCTGGTATAAAGTGGTGTTGCCCCACTAAAGGCAATAGAGGAATGCCAGTTCATACCAGCTGAGGATCTAGACCATAAAAGTGACTGGATTCTACAGTGAATATCTCACTACCTGGTCGCTGGCATTTAGCAAACGTAATTTCATCTGAGCCCTCACTAGATTTGGGAAAATCTATGTCTATTAGGGCACTGGCACATGTTACACTTAGGATGAGATTAAGGTGTTAATCATGCCATAAAGGCCCCCTCTACACATTAGAGGTATCCTGCAATTAACTGAGACCAGCTACGTGTGTGAAGTACCTATCACACCAGTAAAACATCCAATCAGCTATAAAGTTAGACCATGAAAATGTGTACTAACTTTATAGCTGGTTGCTTTCCAGCTTTAATTTGCACGTGTAGCAGGGACTGTCCCATCAGCTGACCAGGTTCCTAACCACAGGATAACACCATGTGAAGTTGGTGGGGACTCTTGATCCCACTGGTGCCCCATGGCTGCTGGGACTGAAAGCCCTGCAGCTGCAGATTCTCCATTTCGGTGGCACCCATGGCTACCAAGACCAAGAGTCCTGCAGCTGCAGAGAGTCTGTGAAGGAAGGACTGCCAGAGGGAGTGCTAGAGAAGGAAAAGGACATAGAATCCCACAAGGCTTGTAACCCCTGGCAGCACAAAGTCTTCATCTCCACTTGCAGCAGTTTGCCTGGAGAACAGATATGGAGCCCTCACAAGTGAGGAGGAGGAACACAATCCACTGGTGGAAGAGGCATCCCCAAGGTTGGGAGGACTGAGACCACTGCTATCAAGAGGAAGTGATGGATGGTGGTAGTTGGAGACTCCCTTCTTCAGGGAACAGAGGCATCCATCTGATGGCTTGACCTGTTGTCTTGAGAGGTCTGCTGCTTGCCCGGAGCCCGGATATGAGATGTCATGGAAGGATTACTGAGACTTATTCGACCATCTGACTACTGCCCCAAGCTGCTCATCCAGGTGGGCACCAATGATATTGCCCAGGGTAACCCTGAGCAGATCAAAAGTGACTACAGGGCTCAGGGTGCATGGGGATAGGGGATGAGGTGGTGATCTCCCTGATCTTTCCTGCCAACGGAAAGTGTACGTATCCTGCAGATCAATGCATGGCTGTGCAAATTATGTCACCATGAGGAGGGCTTTAAACTAGATTCACTGGGGGATGGTGACCAAAGCCCCAAGTTAAGTGGGTGACTTGGAGGAAGCACAACCAGGAGGAGACAACAAGGGAGGCCTTCTTATTCTTCCTGAGAAAGTAGGGCAATTGGCTAGTTACCTCAGGTGTCTGCACACAAATGCACAGGGCCTGGAAAACAAGCACAAAGAACTGCAAATCTTTGCACAGTCACAGAGCTATGATGTGATTGGAATAACAGAGACTTGGTGGGAGCTCACAGGACTGGAACACTGTCATGGATGGGTATAAACTGTTCAGGAAGGACAGGCAGGGGAGAAGAGGAAGAGGAGGAGTTGAGTTGTATGTAAAAGAGCAGTAGGATTGCTCAGTGCTCTAGTATGAAACTGGAGAAAGGCCTGTTGAAAGTCTCTGGGCTAGGGTTAGAGGGGACAGCAACAAAGGTGATGTCATGGTAGGTGTGTGGTAAAGACCACCAGACCAGGAGGATGAGGTGGATGAGGCTTTCTTCAAACAGCAAGCAGAAGTTTCTCAATTACAGTCCCTGGTTCTCCTCAGGGACTTCAATCACCCTGACATTTGCTGGGAGAGCAATACAACAGCGCAGAAGTAATCCAGGAAGTTTTTGGAGAGTGTTGGGGACAACTTCCTGGTGCAAGTGTTGGAGAGGCCAACTAGGGGCCATGCTCTTCTTGACCTGCTGTTCACAAACTGGAAAGTACTGGTGAGAAATGTAGAAATGGGTGGCAACTTGGGCAGCGGCAGCCATGAAATGATGGAGCTCCAGATCTTGAGGAAAGGAAGGAGAGCAACAGAGTCTGCTTCAGAAAAGCAGACTTCAACTCATGCAGGGAACTGATGTGCCAGTCTGAGGGGAGGAGGAGTCCAGAAGAGCTGGTTGTACTTTAAAGAAACCTTACTGAAAGTGCAGGAACAAATCATCCTGATGTGCAGGAAGACTAGCAAGTATGACAAAAGATCAGATTAACTTAGCAGGGAACTTTTCAGTGAGCTACAACACAAAAAGGAAGCTTAAAAGAAGAGGAAACTTGGAAAAACGACTAGGGAGGAGAGTAAGAGTATTGCTTGGGCATGCAGGGATGAATTCAGGAAGGCCAAAGCACAACCGGAGCTGCAGCTAGCAAAGGAGGTGAAGGCTACCAGGAAGAGTTCTACAAGTATGTCAGCAACAAGAGGAAGATCAGGGATTAGGTGGGCACCTTTTTGAATGGGGAAGGCAACCTAGTGACAGATGTTGCAGAAAAGGCTAAAGTACTCAGTGCCTTTTTTTACCTCAGTGCTCACAGGCAAGGTCAACTCCCAGACTACTGCACCTGGCAGCACAGTTTGGGCAGCAAACAGTGGTGAAAGAATATGCTTAGTACCATTAAGAAAAGTTGGATGTGTACAAGTCCATGCAGCTGGATGTGATGCACCTGAGGGTGCTGAGGGAGTTGGCTGATGCGACTGCAGAGCCACTTGCTATTATTGAAAACTCATGGTGACTGGGAGAGGTCCCAATCTTTAGTGCCCATCTTTAAGAAAGGGAAGAAGGAGGATCTGGGGAACTACAGGCTGGTCAGCTTCAGCTGAATCCATGGAAAATCATGGAGCAGATCCTCAAGGAATCCATTTCCAAGCACTTGGAGGAGAAAAAAGTGATTAGGAACAGTCAGCATGGATACACCAGAGGCAAATCACACCTGATGAACCTGATTGCCTTCTATTATGAGATGATTGGCTCTGTGGATGTGGGGAGTGCAGTGGATGGGATCTGCCTTGACTTGAGCGAGGCTTTTGATACAGTCTCTCACAACATTCTTGCAAGCAAGCTAAGGAAGTATGGGCTGGATGAATGGACTGTAAGGTGGATAGAAAACTGGATGAGTAGCTTGGGGTCTACTTGGCAGGGGTCAGTCCTGGGACCGGTTTTGTTCAATATTGTCATCAAAGACCTGGAAGATGGGATGGAGTACACCCTCAACAAGTTTACAGATGGCACCAACCTGAGGGGAGTAGTAGATACACTGGAGGGTAGGGCTAGAATTTAGAGAGACCTAGACAAATTGGAGGATTGGGCCAAAAGAAACCTCATGAGATTCAATAAGGACAAATGCAAAGTCCTGCACTTAGGAAGGAACAATCCCATGCACCAGTACAGGAGTTAATGTGAACAATAAGCTGAATATGAGCGTCCTTGTTGTGAAGAAGGCTAATAGCATACTGGGCTGCATTAGTAGAAGCATTGCCAGCCAATCAAGGGAACTGATTATTTCCCTCTATTCTGCACTGGTGAGGCCACATCTGGAGTATTGTGTCCAGTTTTCGGCCCCCCACTACAGAAAGGATGAAGACAAATTGGAGAGAATCCAGTGGAGGACAATAAAAATAGTTAGGGGGCTGAGGAATAGGACTTCTGAGGAGAAGGTGAAGGAACTGGGTTTATTTAGTCCACAGAAGAGAAGACTCAGGGAGGATTTAATAGCAGCCTTCAACTACCTGAGCAGGGGTTCCAAAGAGGATGGACCTAGACTGTTCTTAGTGGTGGCAGATGACAGACCAAGGGGCAATGGTTTCAAGTTGCAGCAAGGGAAGTTTAGGTTATATATTGGGAAAATCTCTCTCACTAAGAGGGGTGTAAAGCACTGGAACAGGTTACCCAGAGAGGTTGTGGAATCTCCATCCTTGGAGGTTTTTAAGACCTGGCTAGACAAAGCCTTGGCTGGGATATAATGGGGGATGGCCTTGCTCTGAGCAGGGGGTTGGATTAGATGACCTCCTGAGGTTCCTTCCAACCCTAATTTTCTAAGACTGCATGACTAAGCCCCAAGTTCTTGATCGCTTGTTTAAATTCCCAGGTATAAAGTGCCTGTGGAAGTGCAAGTTGGGGAGCCAGGAACTCTGCTCCCCAGCTTCATGCATCATTTCATGGTATGGGGTATGGGCAGCTGGGGAGCCAGGTTCCCAGGTTCCAGTTTCCCAGCTTCCAGGTTCCCAGCTGTCCACACTCCACACCATGGGCACTGGCACATAGGGAGCTTTAAAGAATGGGCCTGCAGCTGGGCTGCAGCTGTCCTTTTTAAAATTCCCTGACCCCTCAGATCTAGACAGTGGGTGGAGGCTCCTTGGTCTCTGCCTCCCAGCACCAAGAGAACTTTAAAGACCATGCTGAGGTAGCTTTCCCATCGAGGACTTTAAACCCCATGTCCAGCAGCTCTGGCTGGGGTGCCGGGGATCAACAGCTCCTGGCAAGATTTTAAATCCTCTGCAGGCCCTTCAGCTCCCTGCCCTCCTCCCCATAGCCTCTATCCCTCTCACTGGGAAGCCCAGCCAGAGCTACGAGGTGTGGGGGTTTTGATAATCAGCTGATTACCAGCCAGGCCAGGACAGTCCCAGTCTAGAACTGGATCCAGGGCTATCCCAGATGGGACCAACAATCAGCTGATTGTCAGCTCATTGCACTAGGGACTTGAACTGGATAGGCCAGCAATCACCTGATTGTCAGCCCTGGCCTCAAACCACATCAGAGCTGGTTCCAGTGCCTGGTGTGGTGCCAGGGCAAAAATGACAATCTTTGGCTACATCTGCGGGCACTTCTCATTCAAGGGATGCCAGGCCTCCCTGCACTGAGAAGTAGTAACGATGTGATATGCATCTGGTCCCTTATCTACAATCAGGCTTCCTGCCATACTTGTCTGACATAGAAGGAAGTGTGATTGCTGGGATTGAGGATCACATCCTATTCCACCATTAAATGAACATGTGCCAGGGCCTTAATTTAGTTTTTGTTCTAAGTGTGTCTATTATGTGTGAACAGGTCATATTGTAGGTTGTACTATACATGGAAACAGGAACAGGACAGGTTGGTAGGGCTTGCAAAGTACAAGAAAACATTTCCTACCATGAGTTTAAGATCCACAAAGCTAATGGTGGTGCAGTTAAATAGCTCAGGAGGCAGCCAGCCTTTCTCACTGTTACAGTGCCGAACTGCATTCCCTAAAGTAAACCAAACAAAGGGTTAAATAGGTTTGCAACTGTTCTGTACAAACTAGAAACAGCATTTGTTACAAAACTAGCCTTTTAGTTTCAAATTGCTTAAAGAAAAGCACGTATTCTACCTTGCAAGCAGGCATTCCTCTGCCTCCTGTGAATTAAGCCATTTTCTGATATTTGTGAAGCATTGTCCAGCAATAGTTTGTGTTTTGCTTCCACATTTCTGCCTAGGCTCTCTTACTCTAGCTGCCTCAGAATCTTTTAGTGAATTAACCAATTTGTATTTAGAAAATCTGATAAAGGGTCTACAATTACTACATTTTTAAGATGAAAAAATCATCTGTTCTACCCAGAGATGGAATACATGAGCTCCTTCAGGTTTGCCTCCTGGAAAAATATTACCTGGGCTTCCTAACATTGGAACACTGGCTATGCTATGACTATGCAAAGATAATAGAGGACATAACAATAAATATAATATCCCTTTGTCTATTTATGAATTGTTTCCAAGCACCTTACTATTTTAATTTATTCATTATCTGAAATTATTTGCTAAATAATTTCCATCAGTGATTCTCACTTGGTAAAGTCTCCACAAACAGTTAAATGTACTTAAATTAACTAATTAGCTTTGGCTGGATACATAATCTTGTGATACTGTTTATGTGCCCTTACTGGGTGGTGTAACACAGCATCAGGTTTCCAGCGTGAATGCCTATATTTGTTTTCCACTGATATTCTGAAATACTTACGTAAAATCTGCTATATCCACAAACATCTACCTGTTAACTCATTTGTTATTATATAATCCGAAAGTAACTACAAGAGTGTGTACAGAGTTGGAAAAAATATTTACCAATGTTTTAATAACAGTTAAAATAAAAAAAATCAATTTATATCCCATGATGTACTCAAAACTAGAGACTCTGGCTACTGAACTTTGTCAAACTGAGGAGTTACTGATCACACTCACTGGTACTATTTTCAAATGTTCTATAATCATTTACAATTCTACTTGGACACTGGTCACAGCAGGTAAAAGTTGGAAAGCATACAAATTAGATATATTTTTCCCTCAACAAACTTCTTCATAAACTATTTGTAGCCTACAAGTGGCCACTGCAGTATTTTCAGAGATATTTCCAAGAAACCCGCATATGAACAGGTTTTGGAGCTGACTGTCCAGGTGCCCTCCTTTTCCCACTTCTCTTCATCAGTAAAAATTCTTTAAGAAAATGTTCACACTTCCCAATTGAAAATATTTTTCTATAACAAGAAACAGACTTTACTGGAAAGAAGCATTAGAGCACTATCTAATTTTCACACAAAGTTTTCATATATTGTCAGCCCAGCTAGTGAACTACTTTTTATGAAGAAGATGCAGTCATGCCTTTATGCATAACAGAATACAAACACTAGGAATCTAAATGGTCCAAAAAGGTAACATATTATTGGGAAAAAGTAGTTATATTCTGCCTAAAAGTTCATTAGAAGAAAGCTAGTAAACTAAGTTTCACATAAATAGGATTCCATATTTATCTCTAGCAAGTGAGTTACCTCACTAAAGGTCACATGCCCTAAAAGTTACACCTATAATGATTAGTTTATAGAGTGAACAGAAAGTGAAGAGACTAAGTTTGTTTGCAGATAGAGTTTTAGCCTCTCCTCTTATTGCATTTGTTTCTTTATTTACGGTATTTTTAATATTCTGTCTTTCATTTGTTAACATGAATGTGTTTTAATTAATTCTTGAGATGGGAATTGTATCTAAATAAACCCTTCAGTTTCTGATATCTATACACTATAATGTAATCTCTAGGTTTTATCAATAACTTCCCTCTATGTATACACATGCTCTTTCACTCTTTTCCCCACACCAGACCAGCAGATAAGCATGTTAATATTCTACCCAGTGCGACTTACCCATTGAACCCTTGGGACATGGCACAGCAGCTGGCTGTCCAAACTTAGTCTGAGGCCACCAAATGCCAGCTTCAAATGCTTTGGGACATCCATTATAAATCACTGTGGCAAGAACAGAAATGGTGCAGTTTTTTCAGCAATGTAAAAATCACAGAAGTCAGCAAGATAGCGCAGTTACAGATGCAGAAAGAATTTATCTGTAGCTGGAAGTTTACTGAAATCACCAACAACTCCCATATGGAGCCATGATATTTGTTTTCTCTTCAACAGGAGTGTTCCCTACACTTTAACTGATGATCTGCTCCTTGCTCAGTGGAGGCACCTACATGTGCACTTTACTGTGGAGCTGACTAATTAGCTCTACAGTAAAGTGTCAACGTCTGTACAGACAGCATTATTTGATGGGAATAAATTAATTAACTCTACCATGGGATATTATTGCCTGATGCAAGTATGTCCTGTGATGGAGTTATTTACTCTGCCGCGATGCACAGGTAGATGGTGACTGGGGCACAAGGGTGCAACAGTGCAGGAGCTGCCTGCCGGCTAGCCCTGCATGGCTGCAGCCTTGTGCCCCAGCCAGCCCCTCTGCAGCATGTTGAGCCACAACAGAGCAGTTCCGGGTTGGCAGGCCGACCCCCGGGGGGCTGCGCTGCCCTGGCTCAACGTGCTGTGGTCCTGTACATACATATATACGTTGCGCCCAAGAGCAATAAACTCTGGCATGAACTGTGCTGGAGTTTACTGCATTGCATTAATAGCATGTGTAGATGCACCTAGTGGTGGGATCAAAGACCAAGGAAGATTCATTGTGAATTTATGACTCTGGATGTCAGACCATAACAGATTGGTCCCTTAACTGCTCCCTTATTCTGGGCAAGAATTTCTAATTCACGCTAATTTGACACAGTTGTGAGACTGAGACCACCAAATCTTTTTTCTGTCGGGGAAGAGGGGGAAGGGGACATGCAAAATCATTTTAAATCACTGTTCTTGTGGCTTTGCATCCACGCCAGCAGAGGGCACTCTAAGAGTGATGCAACCTTAGCAAGGATCAATGGCAGCAGGTATGAAGGACTTTTTGCACAGCAGCACAAAATCATATTGAACTGGCAGTTGACTTGCATTTCTATGTTCCAGTGACAGCAGGATTAGAATGTTTTGCTGTTTTTTCCCTTAGGTAGAACTATTCCAATCTGGTATGAATTAAATTAAATAAACCTCAATTAATTCTCTTTCATTTCTATAAGCAACAGCATGCCAGTAGATAAAAGAGAAGCATATTAGCAGTAGCTGATGGACGGAGTGGGCAGTACCTTCACAGCCCCTCATGGTAACCTCAGCGAAGGGATTGTCACAGCGGTTGCACTGTCGCCCAATCACTCCAGGTTTACAGGGACACTGTCCTGTCTCCATGTCACAAGAGCGTGTATAGGAGCCAGAAGGGAAGCAATCACATGGATAGCAAGTGTCACTGCTCTGTGGCCTATAGTAGTTTGCCTGGAAAAATAGAGATAATTTTAATGACAGCATATAGTATTTTAATGATGCTACATGTTACAACATCATATGTCTTACTTCTTAGTCCTTCTTCATAAGCTCATGCATCTGCATTGAAGAATTATTGTGTGCCCAGTTACTGTCTTGTACAGTTACACTGTTACTAACACTAAGACTAACATTAAGACTTCATTGGCAGTGGTTCCTTCTAATATCTACTAGTGCCATAATCTTAATTATGTTTTTGTCCTCATTGAAGCCTCATTGAAAAAATATATATTGATCACTACTTTGTTAAAGAAGCAGGAATATTAACATTTTATAAGGTACAATTAACTGTGTAAATGTAGGGGCCCACATTCTTAAATATGCATGTATAAAAGCCAGGTCCTAGCTTCTGGAATGGAAAAGTCCCAGGGGCTCTTGGACTCAAAAGCTACAAGTGAAGAGAATTCCTACTGAAGCCAAGAACAGTTCTTCATGCAGAGTATTTGCAGAATCTACACAGGGGCATGAAAAAATGAGTGCCATTTACGTGCCAGGAGGGGAAGAATTGTTCCCAGGTTTTCCAACTCCACCTTCCTTCTGTGCTGGAGCAGAGAATGTGTGTGCATACCCACTAGATATTCAACTGGTGCAAAACACTGTTGTATTTACACCAGTGCTGTAAAACATTGTACAAAACACTGATGTACTACTATTCATCGTGGTTTGGCCATTATATACGAGAAATATTATTGTTGGATTTTCAAAGAAATGCCAATGAGGAGAGGAGAGCACCACATCTCTCTCTCCCAGTCTTGTGTTTGCTGGACTGGCATAGTTGACAACATCAGAGTGAATAATTCGCTGCATCTTTACGGCAGCAGTCTGGCTGTTTTGGGCTGCAGGGGCCGCTGATTCAGGCCAACAGCTGGACCTGTGGCCAAAGCTCTGGTCTATATTATCTATCATACACTTAATGGTTTTGGTCCATAAATACAGACATGACATTTCTGGTTTTCTCTGTCCTGCTGACTGTATTCTAATATAAAATGTATCAAGCAGCAATTGAGTTTTTTGTACTGCCTTACTTAGGTTTCATGCAGGGGATCCTATAAAACCAATAATAATGTATTCCATTCACTGTCCTGCATGGTTCTGATGCAAAATTGACGTAAGTAGCAGATTACCAGCAGAGTCAAACGGAATTAAACGTAGCAACAGCTATAGGTCCTGCTGTCATAAGGGAAGCTTTCACAAATGAAGTACTGGGCAAGTTACACCAGGTTGAATCAGAAGTAATACGACTGAAGTCAGTGGAGTTACAGTCTTGTAAGACCTGTGTGAATCAGATCTAAACGCTGTCCTCAGCTATGTATACACAAGTCCTTATTAGCTTCATAGAGTTTTATCCAAGGAAATATTTTTTCTCTAAAGCTTACTGAGTAAAGCTCACTGTTGTGTAGTAACTCAGTAGCAGGCATGTCCACTATTTTGTTCTGCTCAAGTAGATAGACATTTTGCTGGCCTCCTGCCTGGGGAAGTACATTTTACCCAGCTAGTTTAGTTACTTCACTTGCTATTCTGTTTGCCATATAATAAATGCAATAACTAAAATTCTTTCGAGACAGTGCCAGAGTCTGGTCTCACAAAGTCAGGATCTGGTCCTTTATCCTGTCCATGCTGTTTGCCAGTTAGAAATGTGAATAAGAACAGCTGTATAATCAGAAAAATACCAGATTTCAGGCATAATTAGGTATGTCTTAGATATGATACAAAGCAGAATATACAGGAATTTATATTTTATTTATCACTATTCTGACATTTTTAACCCAAAGATAATTTCCATTAAACACAGGTTTCTTTTTCTTACCTTACAGTGGCACTCTCCGTTTGTCTTATTGCAGTCAGGATCAAATCCCTTATTGGTCTCGCAGTTACATGGACCACAAATAGGATTCCCCCACCATCCTCGGGGGCAAGGCAAGTCAATTCTATAAAAGAAAATCAAAGGGAAAGTAGCCTCTTTTGAACTTAGTTCTGAAAAGAAGAGAAACAAAGGCATGGGGCCAAATTCTGCTCCTGCATCAGATTAGAACAAGTATAATTTGCCCCAATACAGAAGATAATATTCAGTACATGTAAGCACATATAATAAACACAGAAAGAGCCTTTGTTCTGCAGAGAACTAGCAAGATCATTTCTCAAGTGTGGGCTGGACCCAGTTCCTCTGTCTAATGCCTGAGGGACAACACTCCCCCATTCTATGAATGGCAACAACAAGTAAATGACTCTCCACCCTACAAGCTTATTTATGGAAAGACACACTGCTTGCAGTCTATGCCAGAGAGCACGTGAATTCCACTGCTTGCTCTAACTGCAGGGCTAATGTGTGGAAAGAGGAAATGATACATTACACACGGTGTTTTAATGGACTATGGCAGGAGTGTGCCTAAAAGGGTGCTGAGTACAGTTCTAATCCAGACAACAAAGATGAATTTGAAAACACCCTAGCCAATACAAGGTTGCATACATATAAATCACATACACAAAACTGCCACAACAGGGAGGGTTAAGGGTTAGAGTTTTCAAGAGGAGGACATTCAACATTGTTAGGTGACACCCAAACAACAGTGACAACAAGATGAGATAGTCAAAATCACCCTACATGGGGCCTTCTCATTTTCCAGGGACTACAAATGACCTGCATTACATTCAGATAGGACAAGGTAACACCTGGCAGGCAAAAGGAAAGGGCTGGGTACCTGGTTCAGCGGGCTTATTACCAGATGGAGGGGGCAGGCTGCCAGAGACCAGGAGTTCAGTGAAGTTCTCCAGGAAGAGAACTGAGCTCTCCTAAGCCTGACAGGAACAGAGCTGAAATATTTTGCAGTGATTAGGAGCTCTCCAGGAGCAGTGACTGTTATGAGACCTCAAATAATAAGGGGAATTTGAAACAAAAACAGAGATTGTTGCCTTATGCTGACTGAAGGACTAGAGGGAACGGGGATGACCAAGACATCGAACAGGGAAAATCCTTCTCTTACTTGTTCTCACAGTACTGCCCATAATAGCTTTGTCCACATTCACAGGTGTAACCGTGGGATGAGCTGGGTTTATGGACACAGGTGGAGACATGCTCACATGGGTTCAGGTTACATACGTCAACACAGTCCCTCCCAAAGTACCCTGAGGAGACAAGGTTATAAAATTACAGCAACTGCTGTAATTTATGATTAGCATGTTTCAAAAAGACCATCTATTTTAAGCTTATACACTTAATAACATGTCTTCCATAATCAGTAGATTTCCCCTGAGATACTGTCAAGAAAGATACCTTTTTTCCTTGCAGTGAGCAGTTAATGGGCTGGCCTTTTCCACAGCTTGCAAACACTTTTTGAGCAACCATAGATTAGCAGCTTCTGAGACTTTGCTTAGGGCATGGGTTACAAACAGCTTTATATTCTTTCTCTACATGTACAGTGGGTGACTGAACCTATTTGCGGCTCACACTTCAAAATTAAGACTAACAACAAGAAAAGTTCAAAACGTCCCTACTGGGACTTGGGGGTGTAAACCAGAAATCTTACAGTAGAGAAGGGCTGGTAGCAAAAAAAAGATGAGAACACAAGGAGGCTCTGTAGGGCAGGGACCCTCTTTTTGTTCCGCCTAAGGCCCCTAGGTGCTAGTTATGCCAACAGCACGAAGTTAAAAAAAGTATCAAAGGCCTTGGCTGTGTAACCAATGCCAGGAACAGTTCTAACTCTCTCCGTATCACACTCAGTTTTCATTCGTGCTCCATTACCTGGGTCGCAGATACAGGAATAGCTATCCCAGTCATCACTGCAGTAGCTGTGTTGGGGACACGGATTGGAATCACAAGGGTTGTCTACTTCACAGCCTTCCTTTACATTGATCTTCACTGCCTGTTTCATATTCAGTGTAGCCACATTTGTAGATGTCTCCCCCATTCTTACACCCTTGAGTACAGAAAAACAATAATTTCAACTCAGAAACTTCCTTTCAGTTACAGCAGTACAGGTATTGAATATGTATCACTAACTTCCTTAATCTTCTGAGTTTTTTAAAGAAATGTGATGTGCTTAGCCAGAAGCCAGATTTTTTTCTTTAAGTGTTGGTCTTTGATCTGCACTATGAGGAGAAAAATGATATTTCCCAAGACCAAAAGAGACTGGATTCCTAACTGAAAAGTCAAAATTGTGGTACTTGGATATTTTAAGAATTCCAGTCATGCAGGATAACAAGAACTCAGGGGAAATAAGGATCAGATGTGTAAGGATCTATCATTTTAGAAGTGAAAACTTGACTACTAATTTTTTTTTTTTTTTTACTTCTTACCTGCATACAGCCATAAAAGCCCTGCTGCACAGATACTTGATCTCCCGAGATACCTCCGACAACAATGCTTTTCATTTTTAGTCCAGGCAGCTGATTTCCAATTTGCACTGTACTCTATTAAAGATTGAGAAAGAAAAAGCATAGAAGATTGGATGATAAAGCAGTGGTCATTTTAACATCAAGAACTACTCTGCTATTCTTACCACATTGCACTGAATCAAAAAATAAGTATGAGTGAACTACAACAGAAAAAAAACAGATCGGTGAAATGAAGATCTTTTAATGTGAACTTGATTTTCATATAGGTATGTTCAAAAATATAATTTCATTGGGTGCAGTGGGCCTGCACCAAAGGTAAGTCACAGAAAATATTGGCCTGCATAGGGTAGCCACAGTAAGGTATTTGGTCACAGTCCTGTTCCCAGAACCCTGCTTTTTAAAAACTTTCAGTTATGCTGTTATGACGTTGCCTTACCTGGTACATCCCATAGTCCAAAGACATGACTGCCAGGTACTTGATGTCTTTTCCATCTTTAGCGCTCTTCAGCTCTATTAACAAATGATGCCATTCACCATCACTGACTCGTGACTGCATCATTTTCAAACTAGCAACCTGATTCAGGCCATTGTACACGTCAAATTGTACATAGTTGTTCAGTATCTATAGGAAATAAATATCACCTGTATTCATTGTTGAAATATTCATGCATGAGGACAAGCAATAAATGCTTTCTACAGACTGTGGTAGCAAGAAAAATGCTACAGTCATAACACCTCCCAGCACCTCCCAACTTCAGAAATTCTATTTCTGTTTGTGCTGAGGAAGGCAAAAAGACAGAAAAAATAATACGAATTATAAGTTACAAATCCAGAGTGAAATCCTCAACTATGTTAAAACAGAACTCAGTGTATCAGGGAGAAGATGCTAAACCACCATTCTAAAACAGTGAAATTAGCACTTTTTATAATTAGCTTTAATGGATATGCATGCCTGATTTTCTGCCTTACTTAGGGAAAGAGGCAGTATCTTTGACTGGTCCACCTGACAGATATCACTAGCAGAATACTAGATCTGAGTGTGTTCTTGGGTTTGGACAGTTTATGTTAATGTGTACATATAAATATTAAGATTTTTTGTTTATTAAAATCATATTGCCATACAAAACTTTTCAATTTTAGAATCAGCAAAGGTAGTAAGGTAATGAATCTATTAATATTTGATGGTATGTATGATGCCATAAATGAGGTAGATTAAGATAAATATTTGTTTAAACCTGTAAGAGAAATTTGGGGAAAATTTCCTGAATTCTATGATCTTCTGTGCTGTCACATTCTTACCTGGATGTTGATTTTGGATGCAGTTCCTGCATTAGCTTGCATTAACATGCCATTAACTTTTCGGGTCCTGAACATAAGTCCAATGTACCACGGTACAGAAATAGTAATATCAAGGTCACTCCAAATGATAATGCTCTCACCACTGAAACGCTGGGGAGAAGGCATTACTGTAAATCAAGAGACGAGACAAAACATTTTATATCTTTTAACACAAAGATTAGAAGTAAATAATGTTTCATCCCAGAGACTTCTCATCAGCAAAGGGACCATCTTTATTGCTTGTGTTAGAAAAAGCAACACATCCTGACGCCAATAGGGTTGCCTTGTCTATATAATAGGGAAAAAAATGTCCCTTGTTTTATATTGTGAGCAACTGATCACCTATCTTAAATAATACAATTATCCCTACTATAATATCATTTCCCAACTGCTACCCATGCTGTAACTGTCACATTGCTATCTCAGTTATTTTCTGCTATAAGTCTTGGAAAGAGAAAGTGGTACCTCAGACACTGTTATGTACTAACTGCTGCCAAAGACTGGCTTCAAAACAGTGACCAGTGGACTACGCTTACAATAAAAAAAAATGAAGTTAGATCATAACTCAATTAGGTTTGGAGAATTCTTGCATAATCATTTTCCTTGGCACGATAAAAGCTAAGCTTACTGTTTACTTGATTTTAATTAATTTGCTGATTATTAAGTGAGGCTGTTTTCTTGTAGAATCACCGACAGGCCTATATTGTTGCCAGTTGCTTCAGGTATGTGGAGGCTGGAAGCTGCAAGTGAGAGAGGAACAGTGGAAAAAATCCTGGTCACACTTAGTTCACCCTCCTTTTCAGCATCCACTTTCTGCCACTGTGTGATGCACAATACTGGGCAAGATGGACCTACAGTCTGACCCAGTAATGATAGTTCATATGTTCTTATGTGAATAAGAGAACACTTCTATTCCAACTCCTTAAACACTAAGGCATCTACCACAAGATGCTACTCTGTAATCAGAGAGAGGTGTTTTTGGAGAGCAAAACTGAATACCTGTATTAATATCATTTTTGGTGTGGAGTTGGTGAACAAAGCAGATCCTATGAGAATAATTTGCCACAGTAGCTTCTACTATATTGCTGACTGCTTGAATCTAATTAAGAGATTAAACAGAAAAGAAATAGCTCTGAGGCAATAGGAAATGTTTAATTAATTTTAAATCCTCCAGGGCCAGGATGGTGAGCTATCTGAACTTCCCAGCCTTTAGGGCAGAGAGTATGTTCTTATGATATTACCAAAATATCTGCCTTTCCTGAACAGGGGTGAGTGCTATGGAGGCAAGGAAGGCAAGGTTCTTTGAGTAAATCCAATATCTTTTATCAGAACAACTAAAAGAGAGGCAGGAAAAAGCCCAAGTATTGCCCTACCCTCTGACTGTAAGCAAATTAATTTTTACATTGGCTCCTGTTAGTAGCCTTCAGGAAAAATAGACAGGGCAAATTCCCTGGTCAAAGGCTCGCAGTCTTCACATGAATGTACCTCCTTCACATGAATGTACATGGTAGTTTTTGTATGTGAAATTCAGGTCCTTAAGGTGGCTTCTCTACCATGCATGCTGGTAGAAGACACAGAGTAAGCTCCAGGGTGCTAGAACTTGTAGTACTTAAGAAGCTGTTGATTTTTTAAAAACACACTAATCTAATTGGTTGTGCCTCTTTTTTAACACCCAAGATTCCCAGTATTCTACAACATTACAATGTTGTCCCTCAACACAGGCAGATATGAAATGGAACTGAAAAAGACCTCATACTGTGTCTTCCCTGTTTTGAATTCTTATCTTCAAAAAACTAGAGCTCCATAGGTCATTACTGTCATGCTCACGGGACTTAATCTTCCCTTGCATATAGCCATTCCCTCCCTTACTGCTCTTCTCCCCCAGTGTCCCACCCAGGGCAGGCAGCTTTACAATGCAATCAGAACTCCAAGGCTAGGGACAGACATTCAAAAAGCCTGAGCCTGAATTGATTCAATCTTTGCAGTGGGGCTAACCTGGCTAGGCTAAATGACTGTACAGACATCCCAGAAATGCGGGCACATGCCTGCAGTGGCTCAGGCTAGAAGCCAGGGGACGTTCCTTCCATAACACTGAGCTGAGGTGGGGTGTGGCCAGACCCCTGCTGGGTGCTCTGATTAGCCCAGCAGGGAATTGGTAACAGTGCTTATCACCCCTAACTCAGTATTTATCACCCCATTAAGAAAACAGCTGAGGGACATTACCTGCTACCTCTTGATTCTACCTGTTGATTCAGCACAGACCATAGCCAGCATGTGGGCTGCTAGCTAATACACAGACACCTCTCTGCAAGGCAGAGGAGAGGGGGGAATTAGCAGGGAGTGGTGTATGTGTGGCGGGGGGGGAGGGGGGGGAGAAGTGAGCAGCCTGCAGTCCCTGCCAGAGCTGCAGCCAGGGAGCAGAGGGGAGGGGCCAGCCCTGTTGTGAAGCAGAGAGCCCGGTCAGCCCAGAGTGCATGCTAGGATGCTGGGGGAGTCTGATTCATTTTAAACCAGCTAGAGGACTGGGACAGACATTGCATAAACTGGTTTGATCCAAATCAGTTAAGTTTGATACTACACTACCGGTTTATCTCAAACCAGTTTCAGCCATTTTAAACTGGTTTATGTGCACTGAACATCTGTTTTGTTACAGGTTTAAATCTGTTTCTGATCACTTAAACCAGTTTATGTATAATGTCTGTCCCTAGTTCAAGGGACCCCAGCCAGTGGAAAGGGGGAGAACATCAAATTCTTGGCGCACTGCCTGTTTGTGGTCAGAACAACCTGCATTGTAGTGCTGTGCAAATTGCCACAGAATCCACTCTACCTATCTGTTCCTACAGAGTTGTTTGGTTTCATTTTTAAAATAAATGCTGTCTCTAGCCCTCCAGTTTATGAGACTAGCCCAGGTAATGTGAACGATATAATTACTGCCTGACCCTGTAAACAGCCTGAAACAACTGGTCTGAGGGATTTTCTATTTACCTAACTGAGAACCTAATGCTGTAATGTAAACATTTTTAACTTTTCACTACCAATCATTTTAGCAGACACTTCCAGGTGTGTTATTGTCCAGCACAAACCCCAAACTGCCTCTCACACTGTCACAGTTGTCAAATGCCACTAACTTTTTCCTCCCCAGCTTTCAAAGGCTCCAGAATATCCTTGACTTCTACAATCCAGTACACAATAAGCTGTGACAGTCGCACAGTAACCTGTCAGCACACAATAATCTGTGACATTCTGAAACTGTGGGTGGGGAATGTAACCAATACATAAGCTACTTTTCTGATATTTTAATTTAAATGTCTCATCTGCCTAACTAAAGTTTCTCAGAAACTAATTATAAACCAACTCTGGAGAAAATGGGGGTTTTATCTATTGGTGGCAGATAGAAATGAGTTGCTAACATTCCTTTTAAATTTTCATTCAGGGAGTTAAAGAAGGGTTTCTTCTTTCATTTACCTTTTATCTCCTTTTGATCCTTGGGGTACTTATCACTATTTGGTGTCATTAGTTATTATTGGTATTATGGTAGTGCCTAGAAGAGCCCATGAGAACTGGAGGTTCCATGTTGAGAGCACCATACAAGGATACAGAGAAAAATGGCCTGGGTCCTTACCAATTTACAGGCAAACTGGACAAATTCTTGGCCTAAGCAAAGTCCTCATTACATTGGTTCTCTGTGGGCGCATCTACATGAGATGCTAGGCTGCCATAGCAATGAGCTGCAGCAACATAGCATTGGCAGACATGAACTGTGACGCTGAAGTTACTGTGCAGTAGCAACAAGCTTATTGCTACTGCGCAGTAGGGTCAGAAACAAGCCATACGTTGCCAGGGTGCATGTGTAGACACTTCCAGTGAGGTGGAAACAGAGGCAATCTTAACAAAAGGACTGTTCAAAACACATCTGCCAGCTAATCCCAACTAGGATTTAACATTAATGTGAAGATTTTCAAAGCCTGCTGTTAGGTTCAGAAGGTATATATATGCACTTATACAAGTGGTTTGAATTTAAAAAATACTGAGCATCATTGGTTCCTACCAACTTCATCTCTTGGCTCCTTAAATCTCTTTTCATATTTGCTAAAAATTTCCACAGTTCCTTTATAAGAAATAATTTGCTTGTGACCTGGTGCCCATAAAGAGAAGAACAATCTTTAACAAAGTTTTTGGCAAGTATAAGGATTACAGCTTAAGCATAAAAGTTCAGGGCTGCACTACCTTCATAACTGGAGAGAATTTTGCAGTAGGGGATAGCACTGTATTTATTATGAAATGTATCAGGTAAAATCCAAATAATGGTTAAGCTTTAAAACATGATTAAATGTTATTTCTTAGATCATTTGTCCTTGGTTTAAAATAAAATATCTCAAGAAAAAATGTACTTGACAGTTTTGATCTCTCTACTCAAAAATCAAGAGGAAGTAATAAGGAAACCAGGCCCCTTGCCTCCAATATAATTATTCTCCATTTATACCACTATGAGCAATATCAGAGCCATTTCAGCAACATCAGAGCCCTTGCTCTCTTTGGAGAGATCAGTTTATTCAACAGTAGATTACTTATGAACAAAACACTAGCACCTGACTGCAAAGCTATCTGACATCAGACCATAGGACTAATAAGGTCTTTCGTTTAGAGCAGCAGTTTTCAAACTTTGTAAAGTCACAGAACCCTTTCATATCACTTCTTCTGTCATGGAACCACTAACCCTATCCTATGAGCTGACATGAAGCCAGGTGACCCGGGTTGGCAATGGCGGCACACCAACTCCCAGCCTGCTCTATTATTACCCCCAATCTCTTTGTGGAACCCTGACGACATATTGTGGAACCCCAGGGCTCTACAGAACACAGCTTAAAAACCACTGATTGACAAGGACCACCATCTGATGTCAGCCTAACATCTACTTCCTGTCACCTGCAACCAAGAGTCCACTTAGCTTTCTTCAGCCACACTGAACAAAGGAAATCACTGTTTAAATTCCATAGAACTGGTGGATCAGTTACACCAGCAGTATAATTCCACTTACTTCAATGAAGGCACTTTCATTTCGACCACAAACAAAGCCAGAATTTAATGTTTTATTTCTAGGGAAATTTCCACAGACTAGTTGTAATGGGATTTTCCCTGTAGAACTGCAGCAGAGCATAAGTAGGAATCAGCAACCTGTGCTAACCAAGAGTAGGTTATATAGCCCTTCAGTATAGCCCATAGCTATAATGCCAGCTCTGCTGTAAGGAACCTTGTTTGCACCTACAGTTTTCCTAATGAAGTATCTTTCTAGCTTATCCGAGGAAAAAAGCCAAAGTCAAATTCTTCATTCTTTTATAAAACACACCTGATGGTTTTTCCTCATATCCTTTTAACAAGTTTCATGCAGTTTTTTTCAGCAATGAGTAAACTCCAATGTCATTTTTTTTATATTGAGGAGGCACTGCCTTCCCCTCACAGAAATGGAGATTAAGCCCCTGTTTGTTTTGGGCCTGGCTCAAAGGCCAGTGAAAACAATGGAAGTCTTGCCAGTGATTTAATGGGATTCATATCAGGCTCTTCTATTTTCAATAAATAGCTCTACTACTTTAGACAAACAGTTCCAAACATGGTCAACCTAATTCACTAATGAAAGCAAATAAAGGTAAAAGCTGTTACTGTCAATCCCAGTAAGTCAACTGCCATTTTTAAATGTAGATGCTGGGGTTTTGGTTGTAGCCATGCTGGTCTAAGGACACAGGCAGGCAAGGTTCTTTAAGTAGATGTGACATCTTTTATTAAACCAACTGAATAGTTGGAAAAAAGTTCTTAGCAAGCTTTCAGGTACAAACACCTGTCTTCAGGCACGGGGAGTCTCTGCTGTTCTGAGACTCCAAGGAAATCTTTAAATGTAGATGAACATACAGTTATTTTAAATATACAATGGGTGAATTTTATTTTTTAACTACAACATTTTATTACCTGTCTCCCTAAAACATCTCAAAAAGACATATACATTATGAGAAGTTAATTATTACGATGCACAAAACCTGTTAGTGAACATAAAGACGCATGCCATAGGAGCTTTGCATACCATACCTTGCTCACAGTTTTTCCCACCATATCGCAGAGGGCACTCACAAGCATAGGTATTCCATTTATTCACACATGTTCCCCCATTCTGACACCAGCTACTCTCACAGTAGTTCTTCTGAGCTGCACAGCCTGGAATTTAGAAAATGGAGTTACTCAACCAAACCATGCACTGCTTGTGTGTCACAAATGGTGTCTGTATTACACAAAAGTTTCCAAGACTTCAAGTGGCTTTAACCATAGGTTTTTGAATAATCTAACAAGTTTCTGAATGACTGTACCTGCAAGACAGTACCTGGAAGTTTGTCAGTACTAAAGAGAAAGGAAATCACTAGACCAGCACAGCACTTCTTTTTTAATGCCCCTCAGGTCAGTAAAACAAAGGAGAGAGGGTCCATATTGTCAAGAAAGACCAAGAAACCAGACAGATACAGCTGAAGTGCTAAGTTAAACACTAATTTAATGCAACAGAACCCAGTGGAATTACACCATGTAGCAAAGTGCTTCCAAATCAGAAAATAACCAAAGAAAAACTTTACTTTATTCAATTTTCCTTAAAAAATATTGCTATGAACTAAAAGTTGTACTGTACTGTACTGGCAAAAGCTAAGCAATTCGCAGTTAGGGCTGCAAGTCCATCCTTAGTTCATGGTCCACATACAAGATTAATGTGGAGCTCTTTCCCCACAGTTCATCCCTTAAGCAGATCTCCACTCAGTGAAAGAAGGAACGAGACTTTTTTACATTATATTGAAACCTGCTGCACTGCCTCATTTGCGGAAGAGAGCACTTTCAGACTTCTTCAGCACAGGAAGTCAGGCATGCCAGCTTGGACTCCAGCACATCTCTTGTTGAGGCAGTTACCAGCACTATTCAGCAGGACAGGAGACTCACCCACATTACATTTAAAATGGTTTGAAAAATCATGATAACTATGAACATATTCTGTGCACACTGCATGTCTAGTTTGGTGGCTACTGGATTTGTTATAAAAGAAGAACTGAATTTTCAAAACTGGCTAAACTATTCCATTTTTTTGACCCAATTACACAAAGTTTCAGAGCTGAGTGTGATCCAACTGTTGTGCTTCAGACATATACAAATAGAGGGTTCTTAAAGGAAATTCAGGTACAGCAGATTGAGTGCAGGCTAAATATGTCACTCAATGTCTACTTTGCATGAAACATGGCTTCAGGGTTCACTCAGGGCTAAATTCTCTGCTCAAATTCCTGAAAAAGATTCTTGTCAATGCAGGGAGTCCAAATAAGCTCTGTGCACCTCTTAAGTGCCACTTCATCCTTCAAGTGCTCCATACACTCAGAGGTACTATGTGTGTCTTTGGTACAAGAATTAAAATTACCTAGCTCAAGTAAACAGGGCAATGTGCACAGTGACCAAAGCTGAGGACAGTTCAACAAGTGGCTGATGCAACCTTAAAGGTGCAACAGCTTCTGTGGCTGTTATACTCCTCTCAGAAAGACAAGCAGAGGGGCTGGCACTGAACACAGAAAAGGGGTTTCCTTCTTTTTCCATCCCCATCCAATCTATTCTGCACTAGGTGGTCTGGGTTCCTTCCTCACACTCCCAAAACTTCCCCTCCACAGCTCAGCGGAGCAGGAAGAACTCTGACACTGGGCAGTGGTGGTAGCGCAAATTGTAGGAAGTTTTTTGCCTGAAATGAAAAATACCCTGCCCAGCTCCTGCAGATGCCTACCCACTGTTTGCAGGCAAAATTAGCCAATCTGCACCAGCTTGCACACAGCCAGTCAAATCAATCTTACATGTAAAAAGGCTGTTCTTGCAGTTTTCAGCCACATGCATAGCACCCTTTCTTGAAAATCTGGCTCTCAATTTGTGCTTATATACTCAGGATGACTGAAAGCTTTTTCTTGTGGATTTTCAAATACCAGGAGCTTATACCTGGCAGAGTGCCGTTATTGGCTATGAAACCAGCCATGTCGATTGGCTTGCTGTCAATGGAGAGGTTCCTCATGCAGCCAACAAACTGTCTGTTATGAACAGGAAAATCTTCTGGTAGGTTTGGGACACCCCCAAGAAGGAGAGGGCCAGTGAGGTCCAAAGACCTAAAGAAATAAGAATAAAGAAATAACATACAGATTATTTTTACATTTAAATGAGCCTTAATTTCAGTGAGTGCCCCCTTGCTCGTGTTTATAAGAAAGGATAATCTGATTGGCTTTTTCTGTATTATTCATTATTTTATATCTACAATGTTATTTGTTATTCAGTTCTTTAAATGAAACAGTGCAGAGCTTACCATCGTCCCTTTTAGAAAAGCCTGTTTAGGTATCTCATTGCTTTTCCCTTCTCTCTTGCTACATCCTTCTTGGATGGTGTGATTTTAAATGATGATACAATATTTTAACCATTTTTGTCCCTTTCTTATTGAAGCTTAACATTGTACTTGCTTTTCTAACCACACTGTACATACAGCAGATGTTTTCACTGAGCTTTCTTCATTAATTCTTAGATTCCTTTTGTTGCAGTTAATTTAGGCATAGCTCTGTTTATGAGCAGTTCACCTTACTCCTCCCAGTTACAATTACTGACACTGAATTCCACATTGCCAGTTTAAAGCTGGCCAGTTTGCTTTCTTATAGGTTCTTTGCTATATGGACTCAATTTTCCTTAATGGTGAAAATGAAAAGAAAATATATGTAAAATACCCTTACTTTTTTGAGCCAGTCTGAGTCCCTTGTGCAGCACATGTGTAGTTGCCAATGAGACTTCCAAAGCGCACAGCCACCGCAGTGTCACAGTCATCCACTGTCACTACTGCCACCTTTTCTCCAGAAGGCCCATGAGGAATTCCTAATCTTCCAATGTTAGGCTTCAAACAATAAATGACACACTTGTAAATAATGCTAGACACACAAAGGAATACATACAGTTCCAATTCACTCACAAAGCGACATTCTTCACATTCTTCTGAGATTACTCAAATAGGGTACACAAACATGAATTAAGGGGTATCTCTTCCAGGTCAGCTATTCAAAAGGAAACCCAATGGCTGATTTCAGAGAATGTTAATAAGCTTCCAGATGAACAATGGAATGATTTTTACCCTTGATTTGAACTTGAAAAACAGATGTGCAGCTTGGCTTCATTTCTCTGGATAAAGTGAATTGCTTCAAATCACTTCAAACATCTTTTTTCAACCTATGTGAAGTGGGAAGATCACAGCTCAAGTTGTATTCTAATAATTGTTTACACAGTGCATGCATCTACATGTGTAATTAATGTAGCCAAATATAATGCAGTAAGCTTTCTCTGGGAGCATAACTATATGTGCGCCCACTGGGAGCAAATTTGCTCCTGACAGGAGCAGTTCAGGGAAGGGCTACTCTGGCCCTGCTCTCCTCCCATATGGGATCCATGGGGAGCTCTAGGCTCCCCCAGGTGCCAGCCCTGAGTTGGTAGGGGGCACCAAGGTGAGACCTGAGGTCTTGGGTGTGGGACAGGCTGTCCTGCATCTGGGGCAGCTGTTTCCCAGTCCCTTGCTCCAATCAGCTGATTGGGGCAGGAGGCTGGGAAAGTGTCCTCTCCCCCACAGATGTTTCCCAGACCCCTGCCCCAATTGGCTAGTAGGACACCTGCTAGCAAGCCCCCAGCTGGGCAATGAATCACCACTGGGGGCTAGCTTGGAGCTGCCCCTCTTCTGGGGCAGCTGGCAGTGAGCTTTGAGCTGGGTGGGGATTTCCCAGAGCAGCTGGGGGCCAGCTGGGAGCTGTTTAATTTACCCTGAAAGCCCACTTGTGAGGTCAGAGTGGCATCTTCCTTATTTTACAAAAAAAAAGAAAGGATATACAAAAAAATTAAAAGATTCAAAGTCCCAAAAAAGTCTATGGCAACATCAGAACTGGATGCAAACTTCTTAAATCCCAGCCTAACATCCTAATTACAAAAGTTTCCTTTGTCTCAGTACAACTCTGTTAACTACAATATCAGATTTACTCCATTTGTAATTAACAGCAGAAAGAAGCTGCCAGACAGAAACTAAAAGATTTGAGATACAGATTCTTCTGAGGGTTACATCTTTAATGTTTATAAAAGGTGTAATAATGATGCAAACAAAGAATTAGATCTTTCATATTTCATACCTGCTGAAAGTAGATAATTTTCTGCTTTTGCATCTATGAGAACATTTAAAGTAATACGTAGTTCATAAGGCAGGTCTTATTCATATGGCAGATCCTATTTGGTTTACTTGTGTCCCTCTGAGGTCAGTGGAACTACTAATATGAGAAAAGTGAACAGGATCTAACCCAGACACATTACATAACTGAAATTCAAGAGCTATTTTATGATCTTTGATTACTAGTAGTAATGACACATTCAGCCTCTGCTTCAGCTTCTTTTCAGAACTTTTAGTCTTTTACCTTGCAGCACTGTGTAATTCTGAATTCCTTATTTTCACCAAAAACTAAGAAAAAGCAAGGGGAGAAAAAAACCACAATTCTGTCTGTTTAGGTTTTGCAAATACAAACTTGCTGAAATACTTAAAGGTTGATTTCATCCTTGTAAAGAATTACAGCTTCAGAGGCAAAGCTAATTATACTTGTGCAAAAAACCATTTTTTAAAATGTTTCCCGGTTTCAAACAATTCCAGTTAGAGTGCATTTTCCATTTCCCCTATCAACGGCTGATGTGATCACATAGCTTGGCAGCTATTCAAATAAAGGTTCTGACCTCTATTAAGTGATATTAAGGCAAGTTTTGTTTTTCCCTGGGCTATGTAACAATCTAACTTGGAAATGACTGGGAGCACACATAGCTGCAATGCTGAAAATTTGGCTAGAAGCTGCTCCCAGTCAATGAATGAATAAATAAAAAATCTCCTGCTAACAGTGAGGCCCTTAAATACTATAAAACGAACATTTTGGATACTGCTGTTACTCATGGGAAAGAAAGACTTAGCTAACCCTTCAGTTCAGGATGCCTTACTAAAATGCATCTCTTGTTTAATACCTAGGCGGCATCAGAAGAATTGGGAGTCAGAGAGAAAATGCTGCTTCAGCTGTGTATGCTTGGGCAGCGTTAACCAAGCTTTCAATCTAGAGGTTCTACTGCGCTGCAACCTGCCCTGCAGTGGCCAAGATACGATTCTGTCACTTACATTGACTAGGTGATTACAGCCTTTCCTTAGACTTTGACTTGTCACTGTGATCTGGGTCTTTGCCCTCAGGCTTAGCCTCCTGGGAAGCATGCTGCAGTTCTGAGGGCTATACCTCAGTGCTTCTTGGGATCTTATGCTGATGAATATAGCAGCTTGTCTTTCACTAAAAGATCCACAAGTGTTTCCTCCCAGCACCAACTCAAAAAACTCTGAATCAATTAATTTCCTGCTCATATTTCAAGGCCTGTTTGTTCTCCCGACTTTCGCTAAGAATATATTGCTAGTAATATGTGTAAAAAGGAAATCTGTGATGATGATAGGGGATATTAAGTTTTTTTTTTTCTTTTGAGTAGCACTTTTTTGTTTGAGTCCAATATACACCTTCCTAGCCCCTGACGTGGGGCATATTGTACAAAAGAAATCTTAACTGACAAAATGTCTGACAAAGAGTTAGAGGGGGAAGACCTCAAGTGTCAAAATTGAGTCTAATTTTATTTAACATTATCATTAATAACCTTGTCACAAAAAGAAGGAGCGTGTTCATTAAATAACCAGGATAACTAGGGATCCTGGTCTTCTCCGTTTAAAAACAGCAAATTCTATGATAAAATCCCTATAACTTCTCAGTTTAACAAACCCCAAATATTTTTATGCAATTAAAATGAAACACCACTACGTATACTGGTATCAGTTAAATGCAATGTTTTATTGATATATTTACAATTTTAAAACAATCTGGAAGGCTACCAGTGCTCAATCACTATAATAAAATAAATTCGAAATACCTATCGATTTTGGCATTTGACTTTGGGTTTTTTACCATGGAAAATCAGAGCTCCCCCTGCCCCCTTCACTCACCAGGGTGCAGGTCCAGCTGCAGCTGTCCCCCACAGCTGTTCTGTGGTGTTGAGCAGCCCTCATATGCCAGTGCCTTGCCCATGCTCATATGCCTCACTTACAAGCCACAGCCCCCCAGTTGTGCTGGTGCCCTCACTCCTGACCACAGCTCCCCATCCCTGCCAGTGCCCCTCACTACCAACACACCGCCGCCCTGGCCCTGCCAGTGCCCCTCACTCCCTTCCCATAACCCCCCAGACCTGCTGGTGCCCCTCACTCCCAAACCACAACCCCCTGGGCTCCGAGGTGCTGGTACTTCTCACTCGTGACCCACACACCTCTGGCCCTGCTGGAGCCCCTCACTCCCAAACCACAGGCCTCTGCCCCTGCCAGTGCCCTTCACTCCCCATTCACAGCACCCTGCCTCCTCCAGCCCTGATGGAGGGGGCCCCCAGCTGCCAGGGTTACGAGGCCAGGACCTCGAGTCTTCAGCCTCCTGCCTGCCTCCAACAGCACCAGAGACCTGGCTACTGCCTGTGGGAGGTTGCAGCTGCTGCTGTTGTGGAGTCTAGCTCACCCTCCCCAACCAGTGGCACAGCTGGAGCAGAGATCGTGGGGGGGAGCAGGAATGGAGATGTGGATGCAGGCTAGCAGCTGTGGGCTCAGGTCTCCCCACCCTGCTGCCCTCCCCTTGGGGCCTCTGTGCAAGGCAGGGCAGAGCAGGGCGGGTTGGAGCAGGGTGGCTTGGTGCTGCCATCAGGTGCCCCACACTGCCATGGCAAGGCACCCCCTGCTCACTCAGCAGCAGCAGGGGAGCACAACTCGGCATAGGGCTCCCAGCAGCAGCACTGACCCTCCCTGTCCTGCCTCATTCTGCCCTGCTGTGCTGGGTTCTGCCTGCTGGGCCACAGAGGCCCCAGGGGAGAGCATCAGTGTGGGGAGACCTGAGCCCACATCTGCCAGCCCACATCTGCCCCCACCCCATACACAATTCTGGGGGGCATGTGTCCCACCAAGCTCCCCCTGGGAGTGCATGCAGTGGCAGGGAGCAAGCCCCTGGCCCCAACCCCAGACAAACCTCCTGCAGTTTGGTCCCATTCACTGCTGGGGCCCTGTACCCAAGCATTCCCACTCTGGCCCCAGACCCCAAGCCCCACCCTCATGCACTGCCCCAGCCATGCCCAACTTTGTCCCTCCCTTGTGACCGCCAGAACCAGAGGGATAAATAAGCAATAAATATGTGCTTCTTGGAGGCATTTGGTATTTTGCCTAAACAGGTAATATTATTTAATATAAAGCTTGTAAGTTTGTAAACTGCAAATGTAACTTGTCTGTCATAAGTTTAACCAAAATGATAAATTAACTGTTCGTGGAATTGACTGGGTCCTATAGGCAAAGCTGTAGCTGCAAGATTAGGAGACCTATCAGTTTTTTGCTCAGGGTTCAGCCTTGATGATAAAACTGGATCCAACTGCCTGGCACACACAACACATTCCAGGAAAACACATCCCAAGAAAACATATTCAAATGAAAGCTAAAAGGGGTTGGGGCTTAGGCGGAGCAATGTCAATTTCAAACCTAAAGGTGCTGCATCATAACTTGCTTATTGGATAAACCCAAGTCTGGGTAGTAACTTTTTATGATCATTTTAACACCTTTCAATCCCATAGGGTAACAGCTATAGGGTAACATTGCGAGTGCCTCTAAAGCTAACATATTAGCATAAAACTAGGTATAAAAAGCGCATGCATCAGGTGATCAGCAGGAAGGAGGGAACAGAATGGTCATTTCTGTTCCACGCCCGGACCACCGGTGTGAGTGAGGATCGGATCCTGATCAAGGGACCTTCCTCAGTAAACCCTCTGACAGCGTCAACTGGGGATGCCTGACTTCGCTGGAAAAACTTGACGCGCACCTATTGAGGGACTATCGATAAGTTGCCAAGCCATGTCTGTCTATCTGTTGTTTTGAACAGCCCAGTGGCTAATACCCTAGCAGTGCCCATTTTGCCTGCGACAGAATTGATCTATCTGTTGTTATTATCTGCTATTTACTATTAGCTCTTAATGCTGCATTATCTGCTTATTGCATTTATCTTTCTGTTAACTGTTGTGTGTATGTAAGCTATAATAAATTTGCCTTCAATCCCAACTTTGCCTCCTTGATCCGAAACTGAATCAAACAGCTCAGTTTGCCTGTGATAAAATTGATACACTCACAGTGCCCAGCCGGGCTGTGACACTCCCTCCCTCTCTCGCTTGCTCAATATAGAGGTCTCAAGTCCCTTCTCCTGCCCTCTCCCCACAGATTAACCTGTGGGGAGCTGCGTGAGCTGCTCTTCATGCTGCCTGGCTGCCACTTGCATGTGTGTGTACACATATGAACGTGGTGGCCCCTGTGTGATCACCCTCCTCACCCATTGGTGGCCTCACCAGTGCTCAATAGAGGGGAATAATCACTTCCCTTGACATACTGGCAACACCCTTACCAATGCAGAACAGAATAGCGTTAGCCTTCTTGGCAACAAGGGCACACTGTTGGCTCATATTCAGCTTATGGTCCACTGTAACCCTCAGGTCATTTTCTGCAAAGCTGATGCCCAGCCAGTCAGTTCGCAGTCTGTACTGGTACATGGGATTGTTTGGTCCTAAGCACAGGACTTTGTACTTGTTCTTGTTGAACCTCATGAGATTTCTTTTGGTCCAAACCTCCAATTTGCCTAGGTCTCTCTGAATCCTAGCCCTACCCTTCAGTGTATCTACTACTATCCCCAGCTTGGTGTCATCTCAAAACTTGCTGAAGGTGCACTCTATGCCAGGGGTGGGCAAAATATGGCCCACGGGCCAGATCCAGCCCATGAGGCTATTCTATCCAGCCTGTGAGGCCCCTAAAAAAATTAGAAAATTAACATTTATCTGTCCTTGGTTCCTGTCAAAAATGACAGGAGCCAATGGCAGTAGGACCCAGGGGAAGCCCGGTGGGCTCCCACAATAGCAGGGCCTGCCTGGCTCCACCCCCCCAGCCGGAAGCCCCAGCTGGGGCTTCTGGCCTGGGAGCACGTGGCTGCCCGGCGGTGCCGGAACCTCAGCTAAGTGGGAAGGGCGGGGGGAGGAGGGCAGGGAAGAAGGCCAGGGAAAAGAGGCCCGGGGAAAAGCTGAGTGTGGACAGGGGCAAAGTGGCCCCACACCTACCTCATGCCTGATGCCCTGCGCTGCAGCCACTCGCAGCCCTCCTGGGGCTGCCTGTGCCTGCTCCAGACAGCCCCACATGGGCTGCAAGTGGCTGCAGCAGGGAGCTCCAGCCATGGGGTGGGGGAGGGGCTGCTTTTCCCTGGGCTCCTTACCCGTAAGGAGGAAAATGGCCCCTCCCCCAGGCCGTGGCTGGTGCCCTGTGCTACAGCCGCTCGCAGCCCATGTTGGGCTGTCCAGAGCAGGCACAGGCAGCCCCGCATGGGCTTCAAGCAGCTGCAGCGCAGGGTGCTGGCCACAGGGCAGGTGAGGGGCCACTTTTCCCCGTGCTCAGCACCAGCTTTGTCCCTGCCAGTGAGCAGGGGGTTGGGGCTGTGCGCTGTCCCCCGCCTGTACCGCAGGGCTGGGGGGCACTGGGAGTGAGTGGGCGCAAGAGCCAGCGGGAACACGGGGCCCGCACCGGTGTCCCGGGGCCAGTGCCGGCAGGGCCCAGAGCAGGGTGGCAGGAGCGTGGGGTCCCAGCCAGCAGGGGCTCTATGGAGCCGGGCCAGCTCTCCCCCTTCCCTGCTGATGCAGCCCAGTCTGGCTCCACAGACCCCTGCCAGCCTGTGCCCTGCTTTGTTCTCCACTGGTGCTGGCCCTGGGACATCGGTCCCAAGACACTGGGACCAGGGGGCGGGGCACCTGTCAAGGAGCAGAGCTACCCATGTGGCCCTCAACAGCCTGCCAAAACTGGGTAAATGGCCCTCCGCCCAAAATAATTGCCCACCCCTGCTCTATGCCATCTTCCAGGTTGTTGATAAAGATATTGAACAAAACAGGACCAATCCCTGGGGCACTCCACTGGATACCGGCTGCCAACTAGACAACAAGCCATTGATTACTACCCTCTGAACCCTCCATCCAGTTTTCTATCCACCTTACAGTCTATTCATCCCACCCATACTTCCTTAACTTTCCCGGGAGAATGTTGTGGGAGACCATATCAAAAGCCTTACTACAATCAAGGTACACCACACCCACTGGTCTTCCCACATCCACAGAGCCAGTCATCTCATCACAGAAGGCACTCAGGTTGGTCAGGCATGACTTGCCCCTGGTGAATCCATGCTGACTGTTCATAATCACCTTTTCCTCCTCCAAGTGCTTAGAAATGGATTCCTTGAGGATCTGCTCCATGATTTTTCCAGGGACTGAGGTGAAGCTGACTGGTCTGTAGTTCCCTGGATCCTCCTTTTTCCCTTTCTTAAATATGGCACTATTTTTGTGCCCTTTTACAATCATTTGGAAAAGGGCACAAAAATCATTTGGGACCTCTTTTGATAGACATGAGTTTTAAAAAATGATGTGGCTCTGCAATCACATTAGTAAACTCTCTCAGCACCCTCGGGTGCATCCCATCCGTGTTTTTCTGTGGTGAATGAAAAACCTGGATCCCTCATGATAACACATAGTTAGGAGGTACTGTCAGTGAAATAGGAGAATTGGAATTCCAGACAGGAAGAACTGAATGATCTTGGGACTTGAGTAATAGAAATGGGATGAAATGTAATAATATAAAATGCAATATCATCTATTTATGGACTAACAACAAGAATCTCTGCTATAAAATGGGAGCTTGTTAGCTGGAAATTGCTGAGGAGCAGGAAAAAGATTGATGTATTAGCTGATCTTGCAATTACATAATACAGGCATGGCCAACCTGCACGTCACAAATAGCACAGGCAGCCTCTGTGTGGGGTCCTCAGCCTCTTGTCCTCAGTCTCAGTAGGAGACTGAGGACAAGAGACAGCAAACAGCATATAGGGCAAGAAGCAGAAAGAAGAGAATTGGATTAGGAAGGGAACACAGTGTAGGAAGCCAAAAACAGAGCAGCAGATCAGAATGGCACTCAAAAAGGGTGTACGATGAATCTGTGGCACACCTGCCAAAAAGGTAGTCCCTAATGAATTAACATACCATGAGCCATAATGTGATCCTAGCATGTTTCAGATGATCATAGAGTCACAGAACCGGAAGGGACCTGCAAGATCATCAAGTACAGTCTCCTGCCATAGGCAGGAAGTCATTGGGCTCTGTGGCAGGGCACTATTGGTGCCTGCCACTTTAAGGGCTAGGTCAGGCATCCAGAAGGTGCCTGATGGCGGTAGCCATTTTGAGAACCTAGTATATAAAGTCTGCAGTCTGCTGCTGCAGGCCCAGGCAGAAACATTTCCTAGCTAAGCTGCAACAGGAACAACCCTGGAGGTGAGGGCAAGAACTTACGGAGATGGATAGGAGGCTCTTGGTCCTGGGTATGACCTAAAACAGCACCCTGCTGGGGATGGGTAGCCTAGGTGGGGTTCCTAGTGGCGTGGGAGCCCCAAGGAAATGCCAGGCCAGTTACCACCCTGGTGAAAGGTGGGTTGGGGCATCTTAATAACCCCAGCCCCCCACAACTGGGTGGGTAACCCCATAGTAGGGCTGAGAAGGCAGACCCATGAAAGACAGTAGGCTAGATGCTCAAGAAGCCTGACTTGAGGCACCCTTGACTGCTCAATACTGGGGCCAGGACCAGAAGGGTCAAAAGGGCCACGGGCCCACCAAGAGGGATGCCCAGAGCCAAGGGCCTGGGGTTCTGACTGGCCTTGGAGGAGAGGCCAGGGCCTGTGTGGCCAAAGGTCCCGGGGGAGGGGGAGCATGCCCAAGAGGGGGAAGAATACAGGAGCTATGTAGCCCAGAATTAGGGCGGAGTAGGCCGCCTGATTGGAGGGTCCAGTTGGGGTCTGGACTGGAGGATGATGGGCCCAGTTTGGAGCTGGTGACGCTAAGAATTGTGAAGCCATCTGCGAGGCATGGGCTGTGGTGTAGGGGAGGACGGAGCTGCAGATAGCGCCCCCTGGCACTGGGGCATGTAATGGGCAGTGTCCCACATTTACCACCAGTTCATAGAAAAACAAAGTTGTGGCACATGAGACTGGGCAGATTTCCCATAGAGACAGGTGGGCGGGCTGCCATGAGATCTGGCTCAGATGAGTTCGACAAGATGCCTATCCAGCCTCATCTTGAACACCTCCAAGGAGGGTGACTGCACCACCTCTGCTGGGAGTGTTCCAGATTCTGGTGACCCTTTCAGAGAAAGTTTTTTCTTATGTCT
Source organism: Gavialis gangeticus (assembly GCF_001723915.1). NCBI lineage: Eukaryota > Metazoa > Chordata > Crocodylia > Gavialidae > Gavialis > Gavialis gangeticus. The sequence goes on along the minus strand of NW_017729008.1, from coordinate 10,652,440 downwards.
AGCCTTAATTTATTCTCTATTGGCTTATGCCCATTGGTCCTTATCCTCCCTTGAGGTGCCTTCCTGAAGAGTTGCTCCCCTAGATCTTGTTGTTCACCCGGATGTACTTGTAGGTGGCTATCAAGTCACCTCTCAGCCTTCTCTTACTCAGACTGAACAGGCCCAGTTCCCAGAGTCTCTCCCCATAGGGTGTATCCCTCCACTGCCTTAACCATACAGGTGGCCCTTCTTTGTACCCTCTTAAGTTGATCCACATCCTTCTTGAAGTGAGGTACCCAGAACTGGTATCCCTCTTCCCTTTCTTAAAGATGGGCACCATATTGGCCCTCTTCCAGTCATCTGGGACCACTTCTGAGTTCCATGACTCTTCAAACAGCTTGGCCAGTAGTGCTGCTATAAGCTCATCCAGTTCTTTCAGGACTCTTGGGTGCAGGTCGTCTGGCCCAGCAGACTTGAAAGAGTCCAGGTGTTGTAGGAGATTCCTCACCTGTTCAGGAATGATTTCATGTAGTCTGTTGTCTTCCCCATGTTCTCTAGGCCTCTGGTCAGGTGAACAGCTCCCATGTGATTTCAGGAATATCTATGTGAAGTATGTATTTAGGAGTTCTGCCGTTTCGTGGGCATCAATTGTGGGCTGCCCCGAGCATTCAGTAGGGGTCCCACAGTGGATCCTGATTTCTTTTTTGTTTTCCTTTTTCTTGCTCCCTATTAATCTGTAGAAGGACTTTTTGTTGTCTTTTATGCTGGTTGCCAGCTTGATTTCCATGCCTGCCTTAGCTCTCCATGTCTCATATCTGCAGGCCCTGGCAATACAGGTTTCATAGATTTCATAGACATTTGGGCTGGAAGGGACCCCAGAGGATCACTGAGTTCAGCCCCCCGCCCCAGGGGCAGGTGTATTCCTCTCTGGTTGTTGATCCATTTCTCTATTGCTTATATGCTGCTTCTTTCTTTTTAAATAGCTCCATAATGTCCTTATTGAGCCAGGCAGGTCTCCTGGTTCCTTTCCTGCTTTGTGTCTGCGTGGGGATGGCCTGTTTTTGAGCTGTGAGAATTGCCTCCTTAAGGAAGCACCACTCTTCCTGGACTCCCAAACTGTGCAATTGCTGGTCACAGAGGGCCTCTCCAACTAGCCTCTTGAGTTTGCCAAAATCTGCCTTCCTGAAATCCAGGATTTCTGCTCTGCTGACTGATTTCCCAGTTTTATGGTGGATGGTGAAATGTATCAGGTTGTGATCGCTGTCGCCCAGAGTACCATCAATCCCCAGGTTGCCTATGATGTCCTCCCCCTTGGTCAGCACTAAATCCAGACTGGCCTTACCCATAGTAGCCCCTTCCACAATCTCTGTCAGAAACAGATCATCTATTGTTGTCAGAAAGTTGGCTGACCTGCTGGAGGTGGCCAAGTGGTCCTCCCAACAGATGTCAAAGTAGTTGAAGTCACCCATGACAATCATATCTCTAGTGCAAGCTGCCTCAATCAGCTCTCCATAGAATGCCTGATTGCACTTCTCTTCTTGGGAGGGAGGCCTGTAATAGATTCCCACCATGATGTGTTTCTGGTAGGTAGAATATATAAAGGACATGGTAAAAGGCACTGGTGAGACCTCCTCTGGATACCCATGTAGAATCCTGTTCACTCATATTCATGAAAGATGAACTCAGACTGGAACAGATACAGAGAAATGCTACTCAGATGATTAGGAGAAGGGACAGCTTACGTTAGAAGAATGAAACAGCTTGGCTTGTTTAGTTTAGCAAACAAAGACTGAGAAAAGATATAATAATATAATAAAAATCAGGGTCATAAATGGTAGTGAAGGAGAAGAGGTATTTAAACTGAAGGACAGCATTAGCACAAGAATGAAAATATATAAATTAAATCTGAAAATCAGAAAAAGATTTCTAATCTTCTGAGGACTGGGGTTCTAGAACAACCTCCTGGTAAGTGTAATGGGGGCAAAAAACTGACTAGTTTTTTAGGTGGGATTTGATCAGTTTATGAAAGGAATTATATGCTGCTGTTTGTTACCTGTGATAGCAGGGGGGCAGACTGCTAATCCAGTCCCATATTCTTTAGATAATAGCAGAATAATTGAATCACTCCTACAAGGGTTTAAAACAAAAAGTTATGAATAGCTATTTAGGGCAGGATCTTTGCTTTCATAAAAAACATCTGCTCTTTGACCACAGACTGCAACAAGAGCAGGATCAAACTCTTACAGAAGAAAGGTTTCAGGACAAAATAGCAATATCCATATTGTTATTCTCTGAGGGAGATTTTCAAGGACATGGCTGAGAGAGAAGTGCCTTGCTCCAATTGACTTTTGATAGGAATTGGGTGCTTGATTACCCTTTCTTCCTTTCCAAATCCACTCCTGTAAAAATCATGCTACCTGAAAGCCAAGCTTCATTAGCTTTGCCATACAGTAATTCTGCATTCATGAGTGAAAATTCAGTACAGCGCACAGGAATTTACCAGCATGACTCCCATTAAAGTTAACAGAAGGCATGTAACTAAGTTCCTGCTTATGGAACTCCAAAATTACCTCTCACTGTCTATCCCTAAACGCTGCTTTTTCACATAGCGTTTGCCTGGAAATAGGTTGACATTCAAACATCAAGGACAACATACTTCAAAGTGAGAAATGCCAGGAGGTTTAAATAAGGAGAAAAACATACGCAAGCTACAAATTAAGTTAATTCTTCCTGGTCCTGCAAAGCTAAGCTGACTTTGCAGAGTGCTAGTTAGCCATGTTAGTCTGAAGTCAGGCAGAAGCACTATCATAATTGGATGTATCTACATGTGCAATTAATATGTATGAATTTACTGTGCAGTAAATTAATACACAGTAAACTACTCCCAAGTGCACATCTACATGCGTACGTGAGTCAAGAGAAAATTGCACCCTATGGGCACATTCAGATGTGCCTGGACATTTGGTTCCCTGGGGACACCTAGCAGCAGCGCACCTTGTGCTGCTGCTACTTGTCCCTGGGGAACGCCCATGCCAAACGCACTTTGGCACGTGGCAAGTTACCCAGGGGAGCAGTAAGGGAGGCTGCGGCCAACACTGTGCTGGCCCTAAAAGCCTTACCTGTGGCTCTGGGCACCTCCTGGGACTGCATCCATGGCAAACCCACTGCATGGAACCTGGCTGACAGCTGCAGTGTGGCTGCAGACAGCCCAGCTCTGCTTTTCAGCAGTACGCACTGCTCCATTTTTTTTTCTACAGGTTGTTTTGACCCCTGGATATCCCAGGGTCAAAAAACCCATGGGAAAAAAAAAACTGGAGCAGCACACGCTTGGGCAACATGTCCTTACAGTATAGAGAACACCAGACTGTGCAGTATGTGGTGCTGCAAACGTGTTTGCGATGCCACATAACACATGACTGCACTCGTCTGGATGCGCCCTATGAAGCAGTGTAGTCCAGGGTTGCTCCCCGCAGCAGCCAGGGGGAGCTCTAGCCACAGCTGCCCAGGTGCCAGCCCCAGGTTGGCAGGGGACACTGGGGGCAGCCATAGCTGGCAGGTGGCATGGGGCTTAGTCCCAAGGTCTGGGTGGTATGGAGCTTGGGGCTTAGTCCCAAACTCCAGGGGGTGGAGGAGCTTTTCCCCTTGCCCACCGGAGCTTGGGATTAAACTGAGCAGGAGTTATGGCTCCCTGCTGCCTGGGCTGACCGGGAACAATGAATCTAATGTGTGGGAAAGTGCACATGTAGACATTAGAAACAAAATCCCTTCAAAGTCTTTGTTCCCCATATTCTAGAATACTATACAGTATCAAAAGCTATACTTGCTTGCTGCCTTCCAAAGAATGATTTCAGAGTAGGGGTGCACCAATAAAGATTTTGGGGGCCGATACCAATAGCAGACATTTAAGGAGGCATATCGGCCGATACTGATCTGATACAACTGCCTCCAGGTGGTAAGTCTGTTCTGGTGGAAGGGGAGGGTTGAGGGAAAGTGTGTGAGGGGAAGAACAATGCCCCTACAGTGAGGGAGGGAGGGGGCAGGTGCTGCCTGGGTGGGGGTGTGGGACAGAGGTGCAGCTCATGGGCGGGGGGCAGCTCCTGCCACTGCTTGCATGCCAGGTGGGCACAAGTTGAGGGGGTGTGCCCCTTGGATTTGCATGAGGCAGGCAGACAGGCTGGAGCTGATGCTCTCTTCTCAGTGGGGCCTGGACTCAGAGCTGGCACTAGCAGCACTGGGAGGGGCTGCATACACCCCAAATTTCACTGCAGTTCCACTCCCAGCCCTGCACCATTAGGCACAGCTCAGCTCCATGTCCTCCCTCCACCCATGTGCTGGGAAGAACTGAGGCTGCACTGGGAGCCTGGCAGTGATGCTGGGAATGGAGCTGTTGTGAAATTTGGGATGGATGCAGCCCCCTCCCAGCATTACTGGTGCCCATCTGAGCACAGCTCCCACCAAGAAGAGTCAGCAGCACCATCTCCAGCACAGATCTAGGGGGCACACCCTCCCCACCCCATCCTCCCAGGGTACAAGCAGTGGTGGGAGCCGGCTCCCCCCAATGAGCCGCACCTCCGTCCCATGCCCCTGCCCTTGCTCCCCCTGGGCAGTGCCTGCCCCTGCCTTATACTCTACTTGCACACTAGCTCCAGTTCTACTTATAGTGGCCCCATAAGCCAAGGCCCAACATCATCTCCTCCAGTAGCTATTTCCTCAAAATTCCAAGTGCAAATTTTTGAGCAAAAGTAGCTACTTGATTTTTTTTTTTTTTTTTAAACAAATGTCTTCATATAATAAAATATATTTTTCAATGGATCTAATACTCCTCCAATTTCACAGCTATCTCTTGAATTCTAACCAGGCCTATTTCTACTTTAAAAACTCCATGATTAATAGTTCAGTTTGCTCCAGTCTCTTTGTTTCTGTTGAAGCAATTGATAAAATAGAAAACAACTTTGTAGCAAACCACAGACGCCACTAACAGTTTGAAAACAAGAAAAGGGTACCCTTGAAAATGAGACACAACAAACGTAGGTATGCATGGCAGGAAGGAACCCATTTTTCTCAAGGGACAGATATAAAGCTGCATATTGCAAACAATCCTCTTGGCTTAAATCACTATACAAAAAGCAAATCTATTAAAAAAAACTTTAAGTTGCAAGGCTGGTCTTTTATCAAAGTTCTTTCTAGTGTCAGGGCTTAATATACAGAGCTTAGCTTGTTTGCTTCTATAATTAGTGTAATTTTTTAAAAAGAAATGCCATTCCAAAACCAATGCCAGCAATTTTCTATCAATGTTTCCAAGTTTCTCCTTGCTTTACAAAAAGCTACCCTCATGTTAGTGTTAATCAGTAGCTAATGATTTATGGACAATTTTGAGTGGTTAAAGGTTAAAAAGAATCTGTTTCCTAGTTATTTTTCAAACACAGTATTTTTCAAAGTTTTTAATTTGCTTAGCCCAGAAATCTCTCTGTTGTGTTTCAAAGTAGAATATATCATGTTTATAGTCTTTCAATCAAATTTTTGATTTCATAATTTTCTTTTTGGCTACAGTAATAATTAGCAGAAAATGGAGCAATGTGCAGAGTCCACCACATATGCTGGAAGTCAGTCGTGCCTTTTTGGTTCAAACACATTCAGTCTCATTAGGAAGCTAGCCAGGTTCAGAGAACCCTTTCATTAACCTGCTGGCCTTGGCTCAACAATCTAATGCATGAAAGGAAAAAAAAGCCCGCAGATTCCCAGGCAATACTTCATTGCTTCAGTGGTCAAAAAAGCTCATTAACTGCCAGCTACGGACCCAGTCTCAGTGGGCAGAGCAGAGTCAAAATTCTGCAAAATAAACAAACAAACAAACTGGAAACAACAAATAAAGCAGCAGGAACTGGAAAAAGTGTGACATTTATAATCTAAAAGGAAGAAATTGGTAAAAACCAGAGAAGTTTAATGACTCTGCATGGACTTGGAGACTGCACTGATCAGAACAGTTGATCAGAAAACTGGAAATTGGGCCAAATTAAGACAAAACTACTAATATTAGTCTCTGTTTTGTAAAATTGCACACGTAACAGAGAAAAACAAAACATCTCCACACCAAGTCAGTATACAGAATGGAGAATCCTTCCTATACTTCCAATAGGATACATCTGATTAGTCACTAAGGATAAAAGAGACAAACACTTACACACAGGGTCTTTATTCATTCCTTAGATGTGTGTTATCCCTCTTGATTTGCTGAATAGTCTAACAGCATTTTTTTGGGTAAATACTTCATTTTAGCTGAATTTACCACATGCGTAAAAGTTTGTGACAGCCAAAAAGCATTTTTCAGTGCAGGGTCAAAAACTTCAAAACACTATAAAAGTACCAGACCTAGCCAACTCACTGTAAAAGTAAAATTCTCCTTACACTCAGGGTTCAGCTTGGGCCAGGAGAAGAATTCACTGGCAGTGAATGATAACCTCCTTATAATTACATCCAGAGCTAATCTTTGATATTCATATACCTTGACCCAGGTTTGACCCAATTCATTATGAGATGCTGCTAATCTTCCTATTAAGACCTCCCTGGTGTGAATGGTATAGCACTACACCGACCTTTCCTTTTTACCATATGCCAAAGAACAATAATGGGCAGTCGCTCTTCATCCTTGAGTCCCTCACTGATCTTGCAGGATCAGCCTTTCCTGCTTTTCTTTTAAATATATATGAAATGTTGGGAAGAAGCTGTGTGCCGCCATGAACATACTGATGACATCCAACTGCACATTTCCTTTCCAGTGTATACAACAAACATCTTTACACATGTGACATAGCTGCTTGTGGCAGGGCGACCTAGGGGTGCCATGACCTCCCCTAGCGCCCCTACCTACTGTGCCAAATTGGGGTCTTGAATGCACCCTCTATCTTGCATGCCACATCTTGTTGTTATATTATTAATGGGAGGCTGCCTTCCTGCCCTCCTTGGCACGGGGCCTGCCTTGCTATACCGGGTCTCTATTTGACGTG
>NW_017729008.1:10593989-10640457 GCF_001723915.1 Gavialis gangeticus | reverse complement strand
GTCTATTTGACATGCTCACTCCCCCCTTGGGTCTGCTCGGTCTGTTCACCCGCCCTGGAGCTTACTGCGTACATGCCCTCTCCCAGGGCTCACCGCGCATTTGCCCTCACCGGGGCTTCCCTGGGTACGCACCCCCTCCTGGGCTTCTCAAACAGCTCATCCGCTTCCAGGGCTTTTCCCTCACCGACAGTGCCCCACTGGGCCTGTCTCTCCATTCTCACCGCGCTTGTGCTCGCCCTCGGGCCTTGCTCGCCCTCCTCGCCTGCACTCGGGCCTTGCTCATGCTTCCTGCGCTCTCACCCCCCACCGGGGCCTGTGCCTCGCGCTCCCCGCACTCTTCACCAGGGCCTCTCAATAAGCTCACCCCCTTCTGGGGCTTCTCCCATATAGACAGTGCCCCACTGGGGCCTCCCTCGCCCCCAACCGGGGCTTGTGCCTCACGCTTCTCGCACTCTCTGCCCGCACTGGGGCCTTGCTCGCGCCTCTCGCCCGCACTGGGGCCTTTCCCAATTGGGGCTCAGGTGGCCTTAGCTTTACCTGGCCCCCAGACCCCTTTCCTGGGTCTATGCCCGACTTGGGCTCGTCCCGATATCGCCCACACTGGGGCCGGGACACTCCAAACGCAGTGCCCCCTACGGCGCTAGGACCCCCCCCTCTACTGGGGAAGCTCCTAATGAGGCCTCCTTCACCCCTACAGCCTCGCCCAGTCCTCTGGTTTTTAATTACAACTATCAACACGCAAAGCCCCTCAGCTACAATGTAAATCTTAAGCCAACCTGGCTAACCTTCTCTCATCCCTGCCAGGGTACTTCTCTATCATGTATCTGCACAACACTGCCCTGCTCGCTTTTGCTCCTTAAGCTGCCAGGGGGGAACTGACTCTGGTCTCAGCCTTCTCTGTTTATAAGGGCCAGGCCCTGCCCCCTTCCAGTCAGCTGACCCAATCGGTTGCCTCAGCAACCCCCACCTGTGCTGCCCTGGTGAGTGGCAGCTGAGCCCATTTTACTGCTACCAGTAGCAGGCATCCTAGTGCCCTGCTACACTGCTGCATAGGACAAGTTCCTGGATGAGACTCACCCCAACTGTGATGCTGGTAGAAAGAGAAATGCTTTGAGCTAAGGAAATAGCCAACCTCTGCCTACACCCTCCAGTAGAAGTATTAGTGCTTTTATTTTAAAAATTATGTTCAAGTATCAGGTGTTACTGGTTTCTTCCCTGTTCTTTGATAATGAGACAGCAAAAAATGGAAGCAGTACCTTTTCTACCATGCGATTGCATGGAAATGATGCCCATTCTTTCAGAGAAAGAACAGGATACCACAATTGATGCACTCATCACCACAAGACTGGACCACTGAAAACTGCTTTGTTTAGGGTTGTGTTGCTCATCTTCTAAAATATTTTCATTATTGTACTGTTAGTGGTTGTGGGCCCTCCTCCTCCTGCCCCTTTATAGCTGTCTAGCTTTACTCTGACTCCCTATTTATTAGAGACATTTATTGTGGATGGTATCTTTTATGTGACTCCCTATTTATTAGAGGCATTTATTTTGAATACCTTTTATCAGATCAACTGTATAGTTGGGAGGGATACAGACAAGCTTTCAGGTACCAAATACCCTTCCGCAGGCCTTTCTTCTGGACCATTATAGCTACAATATCTCTCTATTGTAAGTTCATTCATCTTTCCCCTCCCAAGACTCTACATCCCTTTGCACACTCCCCTCTCTCAGTCTAGTAGTCCTTTCTTCACCCACACTTCAGACCTATGTACACCACAAAATCCCCCCAAATTGTTTACAGTATAAATTTGCATATATTGCATTTTAGTGATGGTTTATTTTGTATTTAGAGTCCAGACACTGTACTCCATTACTCAACACACAATAATACTAAATTATGCTACCTGTATTCACACTGAGCAGCATCCTTGTCTAGCAGCAGTCCCATTTTCTTCCCTGAAACAGCTTGCTAAGTGAAGTGCTGCTCAGCCTAAGTGCAGGTGACAGAACCTATCCTTCACAAATTAGCACTCTTTGCTCCATGAAGATTGGCACAATGTATGACTGTGTCAATGCAGTAACATTTGTGAGAGACTTTGTGCATACACTGAGCCCCTGAAATACACATATGACCCCATAAAATACACAGATTCTGCCAAAAGCAGTTTCTCTTCATCTTCATAGACATGTGTAAGATACTTTAAAATCTTCTCTGTAAATCACATAATTACTGTAGGTTACTGGGTGTGGCAGGGCACTGCTGATGTCGGCCACTTCAAGGGCTGGAGCAGGCAGCAGCCAGGTGCTTGAGTACAGTCGTCATTTTGAGACCCAGGATATATATAGGGTGAAGCAGCAATTTGCTGCTGGCAGCTGTGACAGAGACATCAGCTGGCAGAGCTGAGGCTCAGGAACAGCTTGGAGGTTTATGGGCTGGGGCTATGGGGATGGAGGAGGCTCCTGGTCCTGGGCAAGACCTAAAACTGCACCCTGCTGGGGATGGGTAACCTAGTGGGGCTCCTAGTGGTGTGGGAGTCCCCAGGAAATGCCAGGCCGGTTACCACCCTGGTGAAAAGTGGAGAGCCCGAGCGCCAGGAAGGCGTGGAGCGAGACAGGGCCATGGAGACCCTGAGCACCAGGAAGGCGTGGAGCAAGACAGGGCTGTGGTGAGCCCAAGTGCCAGAGAGGGCACAGAGGGAGACAGGGCTACAGAAAGCCTAAGCGCCAGAGAGGGTGCAGTGCAAGACAGGGCTGCGGAGAGCCCAGGGAGGACAAGGGGACCAAATTGTAACAAGGCCCAGACTGAACAACATCAGTTCCATCTGCGAGGCTTGGGGCATGGTAAAGGGTTGGTTGGAGCCATGCATAGCCCATAAGGCTAGGGTGCCCCGAAACACCCGTTGTGTCATCTACCTTGGAGCAGGACCCACCAGGGGTCCGGGAGTCCATGGGGCCAGAGTGTACAGCAAACCGTGACCAAGAGGGCGTAAAGGCAGCCTCCCATATATACATATACATTTTACATCAAAGACGTGGTGGGCAAGAATCAAGGGTGCCCATTGGGCCAACTTGGCATGGTAAGGGGGCCTTGGGGAGATCACGGCCATCCTCTAGGACCCCGTGCCGTGACAGTATGCTGACTGTTAAATTGGCTTAAAGAAAAGTTAAGCTGGCTTAACTGTCAGAAAGTTAGTACGTCTCCTCTCAGATGCTGATAGTGTTGGTGTGGTAGTGAGGATCTCCATGTTTGGCCTGTATTTGAGTATGCAGGAAAAAAAATGAGAGAGAGATAAATATCACTTGCATGCCTCCTGAGTATGGTAAAAAATAATTTTCGGAGTGGGCAGGAAACAGTATATTACATATTCAGACAGGAGCAGCACATGATGCATTTGACTACTACTAAGTTTTGACTTGGGAGCAAAGTTTTTTGTGATTCAACAATGGAAAATCTATTTCTCTTACTTTCCTTTGTAGTGTTGTAATTTTAACTGTTCCACATTAAAAAAAAAAGACAATGCAAGTTAGTGCCATCAGATAAATAATACAGATGCCTGATAAATGTACAGCAAAAACTCTTCTGATCTGTAGGACAGATCTATGAATTATATGTTCATCATACATTAAAAATTGGGCTCTTTAGCAGTACAAACTTGCTCAAAAATGCATAACTATCAGCTGATGTAGTAACTTCTGCTCTTGGAAGGTACTTCCCTGAAGCTCAAATAAGCCTAACTCACTGGATAGCACTTCATTAACTAAGACAGACATTTTTCCTACTTGAGTGTGAGAGTACATTTAACAGACAGGCCACCTGCAGAACTCTTGTAAATGCACTGTGCACGAAAAGCAGCTTTTTAGCTGCATCACTTGAGTTGCATTTGGGTTGTATGGAATTGAAAAGCTCCCTACAGGTTTCTCTGTGAAATGAAGGTCCTCCTTTTATGCAATTAACCTTGGATGAGGTCCGTTACAGAAGTATAAATTAAGGGTTTAAACTTAGTCAAAAATTGTTCTTTGTATCTTGTAAGTCTCCTTATAAAAACATAAGAAAAATCTTGATTCCAAAGCAGCTTTGTAGAGGAAAAGTCATTGGGCACATGTTGTGCCGCTGGTACTTGTCCCTGGGGAGCATGCATGCACAAGTGCTCTGGAGCATGGCACATTGCCCTGGCTGGGGTAGGGGAGGCTGGGGCCAGCACCTGGGTCTGTGCTGCCGCATACTGCATGCAAGCACTCATCTTGATGTGCCCATTCAGTACAAACTGGTGCTCTTGCTAAGAACTCCTTAAGTGCTTCACAGGAAGCTGATTTTCTTCATTATCAGCCAGCCTGCTGCATTGCAGCTAACCTGAACAGTTCACTAATATATTCTATCAGTTATTAACTATTAACAATGAGAGCAGAGATAAAGCAGTAATAACCCCAGGAATGTAGTTATTCAAAATCACAACGATTAGAGTTGGTTGGAACATCTGTTTTGCTCTGGATGGAAATATTATATGATGGAAATGTATTAAAGCAGAACACAATCCTTCCTGCTGCATACCCTGAACAGAGACCTTGAAGGCTATGCCTTTACCTGTCTGGAAACCTGGATTTGCAAGTGGGGAAATTCTCTAAATTTGAGAAAAAACAGCTTCAGGGTTTCTATCTGCATACCATTTCAATTTTTACAGTCTCTTTCTCCAAAAATATGTTGTCTGATATTGTTAGTTAGCTTTTGCACATGGTGAATTAATTCTGCATCACAGGATCAGGTCTGTGCTGATGTGCATGGCTGAAGGACACAGCAAGTCTGATTCAGATCTCACCTGCAGCCAGTAAAATTCAGGTTTCAGTAGAGTTACTTGGTATCTACTCACTACTGTCCTTTACTAGGCTACTTTAGCCTCAGGCAAGCAAGAAAAGGAGTTGGGAACTTTAGTTGTCCCTGCTTGGAGCACTCAGGGGGTGCATCTACATGAGATACTATACTGCAGAGTAGAGCTAATTAACACACAGTAAGCATCCATTTCTGCATGTGCAGATGCTTACTGCACAGTATTGGGCTCTAATCATGAGTAAATCTGCTACCTGCAAATGCAAGTAGCAAATTTATTCGTGATTAGTAACTGCGCAGTAGTATACGTGTACACACCTGACCGGGAGCAAATGTGCTCCTAGTCAGCCAGGCAGCAGGGGACCAGAGATTGCTCCCTACCCCCAGGAACTACCTGCTACCTACCACCAGAGCCTCTTGCACTGGCAGCAGGGAGCTCCCAGACCCTGCTTCTTGATCGCAATTGAGGAGCAGGGACTGGGAAATCATTTTCTGCCTGCCCTGGCTACATTAACATGAGGCCCAGGCTGCGAAATCCTTCTCTGCCAGCACCAGTTCTGCAGTTGTGGAGCTCCCAGGTGATATGAGAGAAGTATCTCCTAGCCCAGGTCTTGTGACCATGGGACTCAGGCTGGGACATAATGACCTCCCATTGCTGGCCCCATGACCACAGAGCTGGCACTGGGACATAAGGATCCCCAGTCCCAGCCCCGCAATCATGGGGCAGGGGCTATGAGCTCTCTGCTGCTGGGGCAGAGGGACGTTGTCCCCGCCCAGCAACACGCAGTTCTCGGGGGCAGGGAGCAATGCCCCAGCCTACTCCAGGATACGGTTCTCTCCTAGGCTAGTTCCCCCTGGCCACTGCAGGGGCCGGTTCCAGGACCACAGGGAGTGGGAACAGTCTACTGCTAGCAGCAGCAAATCTTCTCTTGTATCCCCACATCTGTAGACATGTGGCTGGGAGAGTTTGCTCAAGTACTTTTCTCAAAAGTAAATTGCTCCCGGATCATTTGCACATGTAGATGCATCCAGGAAGACTGAAAATCTGCATTTTTCTTAGTGAGGGAAGCTTATCCCATGAGCCAATGTGCATAAGGGGAAGAGTGGGGGAAAATGCAGGGAAGAGAAAGGAGTGGGTCTATGGCTTTGCATTTTCCCTGCTTCCCTGTCCAGTGAAAGAGTGGCACTTGAATGCACTCAAGCACAGGGATACCATATTTTCTCACATAAAACATGCACATTTGCTGGACACTGTTCCTGAGAGGACTTACCCTATAATACACAGTCATTCATAACTCTGGAAAAAAATATCCCTATATTCTGCCTTCCAAAAGCAAGGTATATGTGTTATTTGGGGGGTATATTGTATGTGAGAAAATATGTTAGTAACTGTGACCTGTCTATGGGTAGGCCAAGCAACAAAATGGAGAGGGAGCTGTTCCTGCTTCCCTTGCTCCATGTGTTCCTGTTTGAAAACCTGCAACCAGCTGGCCTCTGCTATTTGGTCTTCATGTTTTGATGGATTTTTCTGATCAGGTTAGATTTTGGAAGGAAACAACGTCTTTGCTCAGTGTTTGAGTAAATCATTCAGTGAGGGGTAAATTTTCAAATTCAATACCTGCTGCACTTGGAAAAATATCTTACGTTTTATTTTAATAGGAGCGTCTCTTCTCATTAAAGTCAACTGCACACAAATTTCCATTGTAATACAAACAGGCCCCCTATGTGTTCATACTGGCTGTATCAGAGTCTTTTAACACTGTACTGTCTATGCATAAAATCCTATTCCATCCTTTACTAAATTACTTTTTAAATCATTAGAATCAATTTGATGAATTATCTCACAGGCCACAATTGTCCTTATTTAGATGACATCAGTGACAGGTAATTTATGTTACTTCTATAAATGTTTATGCTGGATCATGGCAACTGATGAGTTGATTTCTATTAAGATCTATGTTTTATGACAGAGTTCTAACATTTCAAAGATGTAAAATCAATCATCTCTCTCCCCAATACACAGGCTGACACAGATCCTATGACTGAATTGCTGTTTGAGAATATTATTATCAATCACTTTTCCAAATGTTAAACCGACAAGCGGAGAGATCTCAATAGTCTCAGGACACAATGTATCCTTTAAATTCAGTGACTGATTATTGTCCACATCCAACGGTTGTTAGGTGGCTTAAGTAAACTGGGTGATGGCTGCTCAGTTCTTTATGGACATGTTCCTATGCCAAAGATCAGGGCTGGCCAACCTGTGGCTCTTCAAAAGTTAATATGCATCTCCTTGAATCTTTGCACAAGTACACAGTGACCAGCTTCCAAATGGTATCTGGTCACCATGTGCTTGTGGAAAGGTTCAAGGAGACATATATTAACTTCTGAAGAGCTGCATGTGGCTCCAGAGCTGCAGGTTGGCCACCCCGCCATAGATTATCCCTCGAACAGACAACTTTGTTGGCAAACCCGAGGCCAAGTGAGCATAAAAACAAACCTTTGCTCAGGGATGGGGTTACTGTAGTCCAGGCTGAGATGCTTTCTACACTGGATGCTCCTGATTACTTATTAGTTACATGGGAGCTGCACGCTGCAAGGCTGACAACACAGCAGTCTGTATAAGCATGAAAGCCACTTTGAAAGACAGAATATCATAAAGTCAGTCAGAAAAAGACTGACTTTTGAAACTAACATATAGTTCACAATCCAAGTTTAAATAAAATATTATTGGACAGCTTACTTTGTTTTTCCAAAAATAACAATGAAATAGTAAATGGGTAGGTGAGGTGGAGTCAACTGTCATTCCTTATTATAGTACAACTATGTTTCCATAACAGGTGAATTTGGTATCATCAGATTAGGTCTGTTTGCAGAAGGAAACGTGATAGCCTATCTGCCAGCTCCAGAGACAGCGAGCATGCTGGCACTTGTTTTCTGCAGTAAGCATCTGTCCCTCTGTTGTGGTGTAGCTGCATTTCATTCCATCTTATTCAAAACAAGTGTAACATTAATCTCTCTAACACTGATTAGCATAATTGTCAGTTTTTTAGGAGTCTGCTCATTCCATTTGCACTTGTACATGAGCTTTGACTAACGGCTAGATTTGGTTGCCTTTGGGTGGCAGAGGCAAGCTAAAATGTTGGGTCTTCTACACAGCAGAGAGCTGGAATACCAGTGCTCTTTGAGCCCAAGAGACAGCAGTAAGAGTACAGATGTTTCACATTCCCCCAAAGGATAGCTGGGTTAATCAGGGTTGTGACCAGGCCCCTGTCCCTCTATGCCACAACTGAGCATAAAGGCCAATGTGACTTTTAAAAGGGCATATCTGAGCATTTTCCCCCAGCCCTTCTGGAAGCATTTTGCCATTCAAGGGCTTCATCTCCTTAAACACACCTTTGCATGGTTCAGAAAACTAACAAAGAGCTCTGAGCAAATGAAAGTAAAGATGAATGATAGTAGCCACAGAGGGGAACAGTAGAACAGAGCACAGTGACCATGTTGGGAGTCAAAAGGGACTTAATAAATAAAGACAATACAGGAATTGTAAAAGGGTGAAACTAAGGGCTCATCTCCACACTGTTAGGTGAGGTGCTCCACATTGGCTAGCCCACCTTAGGTGAAAGCAGCCACACTGCAGAGTAGGCGAACTCAAGCCATGCACACTCCATGCATGCTGCCTCACTATTGATTCAAGGGAGTGGTCCACTTTTGGTGAGCACATCTTGGTTCTGAGCACTGCATTACTCTGAGCTGCTCCTTCCTCAGTTTATTTATGCCAAGAAAACTTTTTGCCTTTTTAGACACCAGGAAGGACATGGTGTTCACCCAGCAATTATAGTATAATACTTCCCATATTCTGGTGAACAGCCATGAGCACTGAGAGGGAGCCATGGCTTTTCCCTACCCTGATCCTAGTGGTAGAAGCAGTTGGTTTGAGGCCACAGGCTCTGACTCCAGGGCCTCAATCCTTTCTTCGCCACAAAGCTCCTGATGCCCCAGAGTAGAGTGGTGGGCTCTGCATCAGTGCTCCTAAAAGGGAAAGACTTATTTGAAAGTGTGCTTATTATAATAGTGATGTAGAAATAAAATTGGGTTGATAAGAACCCGTCCTGCTCTCTACTGTAGTCAAATCTCTCACCAAAACAAAGAGACTGACCAAAGAAAGAATTTATTCAAAGTAAATAACACCATCAGTACAGCAACTGCTTTAAGCATGAAGCAGAGCAACAGTGAGCAATGGTAGCAACCCACTGGTTTAAAAACTGTGCCCTAAGGAGGCATAACATGTACCAACAGTAATGTACTGTGGTGAGGATACCTGTTGTCACTCCACTGTCCTTGCTCAGAGAGGGAGTGATGAGTGCAAACCTGACCATGGGCATTTCTTTCTAGGAAATGGATAACTCTCACATGCAGGCTGCTGCTTGCAGTTCATGGTATTAGGGATGTGTGAGTTCATGGCTATGGGATAGGGATGAACATGAACTTGAACCTGGCTGTTCTGGTACCTATGGCCATAGTTCCTGGGTGTTCAAACATAGCCATTTACTGCAGATACTTCTCCTCATGTCACCGATGTTCTTTCTGCCATGTGGCTCTGCCATGAGTGGTGTGTGTGCTCAGCCACTGCACACTCCTCTCTCTTTGCTGCAGGCTGAGATGGCTGTCCCCATCCCAGCATCGGTAAGGCAGTCACATCATCTGCTGTGAAATTCTGCCAACATGTCCTCCCGAGCCCTCTTCTTTCTGCATCCCTGAATCTGGATGCTGGTGCCTGTTGATAGTGGCTTTCTTGAATGGCAGGCTGGAAGGTATTTGTGCAGGTAAGCCTGTGAAGCAACGAAACAGTATATAACATTTCTGTCCAGGGTAAAAAAAAAAAAAAGGAAATATATCTTCCTTTTAACTTCTTGTGTCATAGCAGGGTAATAATTGCCACTTTTACCTCAAGGTTGTGCTCCTTTCTATAACTAAACTCTCTGTTTTTCAGCTGCTAAACTCCAGGTTTTCTTTTACTACTGACAGCTTTAAAAGCTTTATTTCTCTTAAGCAAAAGCACCATCAAATTGTGAGTCACTGTGCATGCATGTATGTGCATGGCTGGAGTAGACTTGGGGTGCCAGGATAATATTAGTGAGATTCATATGTTTTTATTTACAGCTGTCCTACAAGCCTGGTGGCACTGCAAGATACAAACTTATCTTGAGATTCCTCCATCAAAAAGAGAACAGTTATTCCAGGAGGAAATATTGTCTATAGGAAAACCATCAACTTACACCCTGAGGTGCTTTGTCATCTCCTGATTAAGATGGAAATCTATATCTGGTGGGGAATAGTTAGCTACAATACAAAGTGAGGGAAGTGGGGACTGCACAGAAATAACAATGACCATCTGGAATTTCTCTTACATGGTTCCACGGGCTAGTGTAAAATTCAAGCCAACCTAAACAGGTTTCTGAGGATGCAAAAACAGCTATGCAACTAATGTGCCTTTCAATTTACTTTTTGTCATATGACAGTAGGTACCTATGCCTGCACTTTAGATTTCATGTGGATGCAGGAGGTGTGTGGGAAAATGCAGCATATGAACACTGTAATGGTGATAGTCATGCAGAGCAGGGAACACAGAAGTACCATTACTGGAGGCTGGAGATGGAAAGAAAGCATGGATGATACATGGGCTTGACAGTTACTTTCCCACCCCACCACCATGAACAGTAGATGTACCATTAGCTGAAGCTGATCTTTTGTGTGACAGAGGCAGAAGGTGGTAATGTATGGCTGTTTGCAGACATTAACACCCCTCCCCTGCCAAAATGACACTTTACTTTAAACTCAGCACACTCCTGTACCGAGCCCAGCACATGCCCAGAAGAGGTAGTGCATTAGCTGAAACTGGCTTGCCCAACATCTGTATAGATCAGGTGCTTTAGTGGGGCTTTATTGGTACTTTTATCCAGTAGCTGATTGATTCAGCTTTAAATAAAAGTGCCAAAAAGCCCGCTGAAGCACTTGATCTATACAGATGCTACAGAGGTAGGTCAAAGTAATGTACTGCTTCTTCTGGTAAAGCATGTCATTTAAAAAAATGATTTTTTAACATCTACAAGCAGCCTATGTCAAAGGATGATGGTCGCTCACACCTAGCAAAGAAAGACATGGCAGTAGCTGAACTGCACTCTGCTCAGCAGGGTGGAAATAGAGGTTCCTACCCCCATTAGTGTGTTTGTTTAACTGCTACAACTGGTAGCAACCTGGCTCTACAGTAGAAATCTCCCACTACAGACACTGTCTTTGCAGACACCAACCGACCCCTTGTATCCTTTCCCTCCATAACCATAACAGTAATAGTGAACTGAATCCTCACCTGGATGAGATGATGCTGATTCCTCTGCCTCTTCCTCCCAGTCCCTGGTCTGTTTCTCCTCCTTGGAGCCCTGGGTGTGGGTTAAAGGGCTCTGTGGTGAACACTAGGTAAGTCTTCCCCAGATGGCTGGGCTGGAAATAGCTTTAGTTTCAGGTCCTCTGCAGCTGGTCGTTCATAGACTTCAAGGGGTTCAGGAGCTGTCCAGGGTGGTGACAGGACCCATACTGGGAATTCTAGAGCATATCTGGTCAAACTAGCTGTAATGCAGTAAACTCTCTGGAAGTTCACCAGACAAGGAGTTGTGCTCCTTTACCAGTGGTACAATGTCTTCAAGGATACAGCCTTGTGGCACCGATTGCCTCTGTCAAATACCCTCTGCAGACTTCTGGATAATACATAATGAGAACTCGGCTCATTTGGGAACTAGGACTCAAAATTAGATGTCCTGCTGGCATCACACCATAACTGAAACAACAGTTTGGTGTCATTCTCAGCATAAAAATTTATAGAAGTGACATAAATTACCTGTCACTGATGGCATCTAAATTAAGGACTATTGTGGCCTGTGAGATAATTCATCAAATTGATGCTGATGGTTTCAAAAATAATTTATTAAAGGATGGAATAGGATTTTATGCATAGACAGTACAGTGTTAAAAGACTCTGATACAGCCAGTATGAACACATAGGGGGCCTGTTTGTATTACAATGG
Organism: Gavialis gangeticus; assembly: GCF_001723915.1. Lineage (NCBI taxonomy): Eukaryota > Metazoa > Chordata > Crocodylia > Gavialidae > Gavialis > Gavialis gangeticus. The sequence continues at coordinate 10,628,553 of NW_017729008.1, read as the reverse complement.
AAATTTTTGTGCAGGTGACTTTAATGAGAAAGGGAGCTCCTATTAAAATAAAATGTAAGATATTTTTCCAAGTACAGCAGGTATTGAATTGGAAAATTTAGCCACTGGGAAGAAAGACTATGCTTGACTGTCATCTTCTAGCATAAATATAGTGACAGACAGACCTAGAGTAAATGCTAGGAGGCCTTATACATAGTGGTGCCACAGAAATATCCAACTCATCATTAACTTCTTGTCACTGAAAACAACCAGGTAAATCCCCAGATACTGGCTAATCTCTTGGGCCAAAAAGCAAAAGTCCTCTGCTCTGGGAACCATCTACCTATTTTGTCCCAGGGCTAGGAAGAGGCAAAGAGCATTTCTTTCCTCAGGGGCTCCTTCCCACTCCTCCATATTCATATCTATGTGCTAAGGAACCCAAATAGAGAACCTCCTTTTTCCAGCAACCCACACCTTATATTCTAGGAAAAAGAAGGAATAATCTCTGCCTCCTTCCCATTATAGGCTGTTACCTTACACTCAAGTTGGCAGGAAGATGATCAAGTATACCCAAACACTGGAGTGCAGAGACAGATACGTTATAATCCTGGGGTCAACTGATTAAGCAAAATGATATCAGCACAAAGACTTAGAGGCCAGCCCAACAAGAATGATGCCTGTGTCTGAAGTTGGTCAAAACATGTTTTAAGCACAGAACTGATGCTCTTACTAATGACAACACCATGCATATACACCACTGGGGACTGACAACAGTAGCACCCTCATAAATTGCAACTACTGTGAAAGACTAGTTGTTCAATTTAGATTTACTTCAGCCATTCATTAGATGGTCAAATATCTGAAAATAAGGACTAGGCACTCTCTCTCAACTACCTAAAGAAACTCAATGAATTAAAGAGATAAAAGAATGGCATCTTATTACACGCTGTAAATGTAAGAGGATACCTTTGACCCAATTACTGCAAACAGTGTGGTGTTTGTCTTAAATACCTTCTTACTGGAAGCCTGGAGGCTCAAGTAACTATTACATTCCAGATTTCTTCTGAAGCATTTACACCTGTTGCTTTTGCACTTCTTGAGCTCTGAGCAGTTGCAGTGAATGTATCCTTAACCATTAGTGGAAGACTGAACAGTTTCTCACAGGCATACAGCCTGATCTTGCTATCATTACTCTTGTGAGTCATTCCATGACTCATTTGCAGAGCTGCTCAAGTCTTCCTGTGGTTCAACAGAATTACCGTAATATGCACTGTGTGCACACTGTCCAGGTAGCCTTCACGTTTTTCTACCCTGTGCAGGATTCCTGGCCTGTAGGTGAAATTGTCTTGTGCTCTACTAAGCTGTTACAAAAAGGATGCTGCCTAGCAGGCAGAAACATTTTTAAGCAGCCCTGACAGCATAAACATATAAACACATAGGTAAAGCCATATAACTATGCATGTACGAGCCCTCTATAATTAAGGAACATGTCTATACTTAAAACATTTTTATCTTCTGCCAAATGATTAATTATACCCTTAGGTGATGAGTCAGGAAAAGCACTAACATAAATTTGATGACATAACTTGAATTCTGAACAAAACTGCATCCACACTAAACGACTGGGAGAGTCCTTTTAAGTTTTCAACAAGTGAAAAACATAAACCATTACCTGGCTTATTAAAACTTCCTAAGACAAATATAGCCTGTGATTAGTTGTGGCCTTGCCTGTGCAACAAATTGTGGATTTTTTACTTGACATTATTATTACAGAAAGGTGTTACCATCAGAAGTCCTGGTAGTTTTGGTCTCATTCCTAACAAGCATATATCAATATCACTACAGCTACCACACTACCACTCATGTTGGTAGACTCAGAGGGGGCTAAGGGCTGAATGCTTATAGTTTACACTCTCCAGTTAGGGTTGAGGCATATTAGCAAAGCAGTGGGGGCACCTGGCACTGCTACTGTCCATTACTGCGTCTGCTCTATGGATTTTGATGGATTGCAATCTCTGTTTTTCACCAACCTTTAGTTTACTGGGGCTGAATCTTCCCATTTCTTTCATTTTCCATCCAAAATAAAGAAATAATTCTTATACTTTTAACAATGTACATTTTGGTAAAGTAAGCTGTGAACCATGTCTGTTGTGAGGAAGATTTGGTAGTGGCACATTCAGCACAAAAACAAATGCACAAAAACAGGGACTCTCTCTCTTCTCCTCTCATCTGTAAATTCATTTGTTTGCCTTGGCTGACTACTCTACAAACTGAATTGAAATTACTGATAGGACAACTTGAAGAGTTATACAAAACTAGAAGATACCCAATCCAAAGGAATATTTGGTAACACACTGGCTAGCTCAGACTTAAAGTGTGGTACATTTTGCTAAACCCTGTTAGGCACGCAGTCCTGGGAAAGCAAAAGTTTACTGATGTTTTAAACAAAATAGTGAGGGCTTATTGTATGTGTCATAAAACTACCAGGCAAGAGGGTCAAGTGCCTATGAATTCCTCTGTATAAGGTAGGTACTGGTTCTCTAAAAAACTTCTCTGTCATCCACAATGGAAACAATTACTTTACCAGTTGTCCACATAGGTGTTGAAATCTCTTGGAGTTGTTTTTCATTCAGCTCTGATAAGCAAACACATCACCTTTCACAATTAACTGAGTTTCACATGCTTCGTCTCTCTACAAGATCATAATTCTACCACCTAAACTGATGCCCAAATATTCTTCCAGATACCAGGCAAGCAAGACCCGAGTTCATCTTGTAGAAATATGCAAAGCAAACAAACAAAACTTTGAGACCTTCTTTACTTCAGAGAAAAAGAAAAAAAATGGCATAAAACATTTTTAAATGATGTTTTTTCTTACACTACCAGTCACCTTTAAACTCAACTACACACCTTTCAACAATAATGGCTGCAGGATCAGGATGCTTCAGATAACAAATGTTTTACATATATTTACCAACTGAATAAGAAATGAAAAAGATGCAATTTCAAGAAACTTAGTTCTCCCCCAAAACAGTTAGTAAATATCTATTACTGTATAGCTAGCAGATAAACTGACACCTTGTTAATGCGTGGTTGACTAGACTCTAAATTTATACCTGAAACTAGAGTATGGCTGCAAAATACCCCTGGTTGACCTTTGCTGGCTCATAGCTTCTAGTCCATTCCCATGGTGTTGGCTCTCCAGGAAATTTGATTCAGAATCATCACTGCTCCCACCTAGATATCTGCTTATGTACTACAGGCATTTCAATTAAAACTAAAAAAAATGTTAAGAGATACCAGGGGAGAAAAAAAATCACTTGATACTGTGTGCATTTTAAATAAAGCATCACTCCTTCCTCTCCTTTGATAAAAGTCATCTTTGCTAATGTGCTCTTTTCTCATAAATATGCATGATAGTGTCTGTAACAAAACACCGAACAAGAGAACTGGTAAGAGGTGCTCTTTCATTTTCTAATGAACACACTGTAAATTGCACAAGTATGAAGCTGAATTCCCTCGCCCAGTGGTCAGAGGGATTGAAGAGGAATTGGGAAGGATTACAATACACACTACATCTTAGAATATGTTTACTTTTTCATTTAACCTGACCCACGTTTTGTAAAAGAGTGATGTCAAAGTTAATCAATAACTAACTTGCACCTAATGTTAAGAATAATATTGCATAAAGAAGCAGATGACAGAACAAACACAAAACAGGGTGAGCTTTGTCTCTTTAAGCTTTGGCTATCTACACTGCTACCATTATATGATCTGAACAATGTAACTGGCTGCACATTACCTTTTTCAGATAAATAAGTATACTATGCAAAAGTTGGATTTAACCTCTTGTCAATGACTGGAGAGGTATAATGGGATAGACCACTCTATACCTGCTCCATGTCTTATACTGTTTTTGTAAAGCAGGGATGTCCAATTCACCCAGCCCCACAAGCCAGAGCCAGACTACAGAGCTCCTTGAGGATGGATTCAGACTGTGGGGTAACTTGTGGTCTTTGGGTCTGGAGGCAGGGTAAGTAGCATCAGGGAGCTGCAGGAGTTAATGCAGCTGTCACTTGCCTGTCCCCATCTGCCACCCACATACATTCCCACCATGGCTCCACACCCCAGATTTCAGCGGTGGGTCCCATCCTTGTTCACTCCACCCTGAATTTCTGACCCCTCCAGGAGCCCTGTGGGCTGTATGCAGGCCATAAGCCATATGCTTGATGCCCCGACTTGAAAGCACCCATGCTTGTCACTGTTGGAGACATGATACAGAGCTAGATGGACCTCCCGTCCAAACAGTATGAAGAATCGTGTGTATTTTAAGGGGTAAGGACTGATGTTTTGCCCAGGTATTTGAAGTATCTATTCTTCACTAAGTTGTGAAGAAACTGATGGAGAGAGAGTTTTTCAATAACATGATCTTAATCAAGTTAATAACAGAACAAACACAAAACAAAATTTCCAAGATTAATCAAGATTTCCAGTAATCTTATTAAGCAAACCACTTCTGAATTTGTTAAAAAAAAAACAAAACAAAAAACTTGGGGATCCAGTCTACATTTATCAAAGATTAACATCTTGCTCTAGCTGCAAACTTAAATCTTAACAAATTTCAAAGCTATCAACACTAGTGGCATGTTTCAGAACAGCTGAGAGATGCAACCAACTACCAGGCAATTGTGAACCCCCCATAAGAGTCTACACACGCCCCAGTCAGCCATTCATGGAATCTAAATTTCAGCTACGCTTAACAAAATGTCACTCACTACATTACAAATGTCAAAGCCCACTTGAATTTTATTTAAAGCTAGTGTTTTGCAGATAAGATCTGTTGAATAGTTTGCATAAAATGCAAACACCCTACAAAGTTAAAATAGTCTGCGGCCTGGTGAAGTACTACTCCCCCCACCTACTGGAGCCCGTCCTGATACCAATCTGCACACCCTTTCTGAGCCACATAACTGCCCTGTCATGCCCTTATCACATGTCTCCTTGTTGCTTTGCCTATGACATTGCTACAGAAAATCAGTCTATTGCCCAATTAGCCATTTGATTTACACATCACCTTATTAAGGGTCTGATACTGCAATGTACTGAGTAGCCATTGGGAGAAGAAAGCATCAGTCATAAATAAGAATAACTTGTATATAATGGGTGAGAAAGGAAAAGCTATGTTATGTATTAATTTTATTCCAAAATTAGCTTTGGCAATGCCAATTAAAATGCACATTCAGTTTAACTTCGGCATAAATACCACCAATTCTTACAGAAAGGAGAAAGCTTCAGTGATAGACAAATTACCAATTTTTTCTCATGTAAAGAAATTTGGGAATGCAGTGTACTCCAGTTATTCTCATATTGGATAAGTGCATAAATTTTTTAACTGAATCAGATCCAATTTTCTGCTCATTGCTTACATTATAAATGTTGATTACCTGCATATCCGTTAAACACACAAAACATTTAAGTGCACAGAAACTCCACTCTCTTCTGTGTACTTTAGCCAAACTCTGTTCAACTGCATAATAAATGGCAACAAAAACAGTGAAAAGGCAGTACCTGAATGGCTTCTGACTAGCTCCTGTCGTTTTCCAGGCTTTGAATAACAGCCTCGAAACTGAGTAATATAAAGTATTGTTTGTAGAATGGTAAATGGCAACGGGAGCAAAGCAGGACACTCTTATGAGAAGTCAGAGCCATGAATCTGATTCCAACCTCAGTAGCCCATGTGAGCACCAGATTGGGTGACTAATTATTTCTCCACTCTGCTCCATCACAAACACAGCTTAAGGATCGAAAAGAGTTGTTTATTTGTGGTAGCATTCACAAATAAATAACAGTGTGCAAGATGCCTTCCAGGCATACTGGAGGGGATTGGTTCCTGCTCAGAAGTGTTAACAGCCTAATGGCAGATAGCAAGGTAGATGAGGACAGAAAATGGCAGATGGGATTTTTTCTTTTAAATACAAAGCAATGAAGGCACAGACAGAAGTAACAACTTTTGCCCAATCTAGCCCCTGAAAGTGCTCTACAGGCATGACCATATACAAGTGCACGGCTGCAGAGTGCTTTAAAAGGGCCCAATCCCATTACAATCTGAACCATCATTACATGAGGGTTCAGAAGAAGGCGCTCTGAAGTGGAGCGCCTTCATTAACTTGTTTCTGAATGCAATGGGAGCAGGGCTGGGCTGACAGCCCTGCTCCCAGCACTGTTTTTAGAAAGGGGGGGAAGGAAGGGAGAGAAGGGAGCTTGTTCTGGGGGTTGCTCAGCCAGCACTGGAGGATAAGGGGGTGGATTGGAGCCTCCCCTCCCCACTGGCGTGGAGCAACCCCAGAATGGACCTCCCTCCCCTGCCTTGTCCCCCTTCCATCCCGAGACAGCAAGGGGGTCAGAAGAGAGGGAGTGGAGCTAGGGGAAGAAGCTTCAGAGATACACCCTGTCTCCCTGGATCAGCTCCAAATTGAAGCTTGATTCCCAACCTTCCTGACCCAACAGCTAAACAGCTAATGTCTGTTGGGTTGGAGGAATCAGTCTAACTCATGGTGCTTTCTACGAAGCGCCATGAGTTAGACCAGGAACCTGCACTTCTGTCTTCGCCTTGAGATCCTTATGGGCTGTTGAGTGAGTTTTAGAGGGACTCTCAGAACGGAGTGGTTGGAACCTTAGGCATCAATTCAGGAAGTTTAATGATGGGGGATGTGTGCAGGAAGGCCTGGAGGTAACTGTTCGAGAGGTTGACAAATGGATGGGTGAGGGTGGGAGTGCTAGGACACAGGGGAAATGGAAGGAAAATAAGCAGATGGGGCAGATTTACAGTAAACAGTTTTAAAGGTTTTTTTTAATATTACAGGATAGAGCTACAAGCATTATGTAGATAACAGAAGTCCCCACTAGTCATCTAGTCAGCTATTATCACTTCAAGGTTTCTCACAGGCAGCCTGGCACAGGAGGGAGGAGAGGTTTGAAAGAGGACAAAGTATAGGATATATGGAGCAGCTCAGGCAGCAAGCTTCCTATGCAAGAAATAGCATTGAAGAAAGAGCAAATAGGCTTGCAAGAGAAGTACGTAGCAGATGGAAGCAGCCATTGTTAGCAAAGCAGACAGGGGAGAGAATTCAGCAACAGATAAGGGCAAATTAGTAGGGCAGGACAAAGCTGGCATGACTCTTAAAATACTAGGAAAAGAAACTTGAATGACTCAGTGAAGAGGAGTCATAGGGGTGATGTAATAAGGAAAAACTTCTGGTGAAAATGACAGGCAAAGACCATCTTACCAGGAGCAGCTGTGTTCTAGGCTGCAGCTGCAGCTGCAGTTGCAGCTGCAGGTGGGTATGTGGGGAGCAGAGAAGCCAGATAATAGGAGACTGCACAACAGTTAAGATGCTAGATGATGAGACGCTAGATGAAAGTTCCAGATGTGTGGATGGAGAAAACGTGGAAGCTTGTAAAAGGTGCAAGGCTGAAGTATGAATGCTGTACTAGGAACAGAGAGTATGGTGTTATCCTCTTTCCCTTTAAAGCTGCGCTGTGTGTAATTGAAGGGAAGCCATACATTTTAGACAGTCTATTATTTAAACATGTCTAAGTTATATCAAGTTTAGACAGAACGTCCCATTTGCCTTGGCATAACTCAAATCTCTACATTATCCCTGCCTTAGCAAAATCCTCAGAGGGATTTATTACTCAAACTCTGTTCAAACATAAGCCTGCCAAGGAACTGCCTTTGAGAAAAAGTTTTAGTCATTTGCTTCTGCTGCTGTTTAATTCTGTTACATAAGAGAAACTGAAGGGGGGCAGACAAGAGGGTCATAGCTCTGTCTTGTCACCATCACCACCTGGCAAGAGTAGCTGCCTGGAAGCATGCTGCACTGTCACTCGCTCTCTGTGTGCTGGAAAACTTTAATGGCATTTTCCACAGTTTGCATTATTTTCTAGATATTATAGCACATTCCTGACACTTGTATGTGGTTCTCACAGACCACCCTTGCTGACTTTTTAAATAATTGCTGAAAATGTGAAAACTTGATTTACCAGAATAAGAAGGTAACAGTTTCCATGGACAAATCTAGCATTTTGAAAAGGGAGGTCCAAGCTGTGCTGCTCTTTGCTGATAGGGGGAAGCAGCCTGCTGAAGTGGGTTCTGAGCTCCTTGCACCAGGCCTGGGCAGAACCCCAGGCTAAGCCTCCCTGGGATGCCCCACAGGAGAGAGAGGGGAAATGGATGAGAAAACAGGGTGCTGCTCCTTATCTGCCATGTGTCCCCACTGACCTTTTCTCCCTCACTCAGATATTGCAGGTTTTACGCTCTGGGCAGAGCAAGATAGGAGTGAGAGGAAATACCATGCTGACCCCCACAGAGCAGCAGTAGTAGTGGCATTATGTGCCACAGCTTTGGCTCCCCACATTGCAGCGGCAATGTGGGGGCAGGTGTGGACACCACCAGCTGCTGCAGCCAGGGTACAGGCAGTAGCATATCTGGGAAGGAGGTGATGAGCAGAGCATGAGTCGCAGGCAGCAGACTGACAACCACCAGGGAGTCCATGCTATAGGCCAGGGCTTTGCAACCTTTTTTAAGGAGAGTACCCCTTCTGATGGGTACTCCTCCTGATGGTACCCCCTTCTGGACATGGAGCAGATCAGGGGGTCCCCCAGCAGCCAGTCACTGAACAAGCATGTGGCGGTGGTGCTTCCCAAGTACCCCTGCTTTTCCATGCCACCACCACGTACCCCTTGGGGCCTTCCCAAGTACTCCCAGGGGTACACATACCCCCAGTTGACAACCCCTGCTATAGGCAATGCTGAAATCAGTACAGGGCAGGGGTAGGCAATGCCTGGCATGTGTGCCAGAGCATGGCACACAAAGACATTTTGCTTGGTTCACACACCTTGTAGAAGGAGCCAGGGCTGTGCTGCCACAACAAGGATAGGGTCCCTTGCAGCTCCTCTGCTGTCCACTCCTGGCATGCCAACATCTTACAAATTGAGGTTGTGGGTCTTTTTGGCACTTTACCCAAAAATGCTGCTGACCCCTGGTAGAGGGGAAGTCCACCCCCTAGGTGCACCTATGCTCGCACCTGTTCAGCAGCAACAGGAGCAGCTGGAGAGGAGAGAGCCTAAACTATGGCAGGTAACACCATGGCCCCACACTCCAGCAGTCAGAATATTACCCCTGCTCTGCACCAGGTGCACTATGCTTCTGCCCTGATCCCCTGCTACTTTTGCTGCTGCAGCAGCTACAACAGGTCTGGCTGGCACCAAGTTGGAGAGAGCCTGGGGAGCCACACCACCCCCCTTATAGCTGCTCTGCCTCATCCTTCGACCTTGGGAGGAACCAGGTCTCTTCCTCCCAACACCTGTGGCAGGAATTGGAGGTGGACAGGAGGTTGTGGGGAGAGCTGAAGTGGTGCGCCAAACAGTACAGTGGTGTCCCACTGAATGCAAAATATACAACCAGGCTACTCCACTTCTATGCCAGTTCAAAGTCCCTGAGGCTATATATACATAGACATAACAAACAACACCCATATAAGCTGTCTGCCTGCTCCTATAGTGATGCAGGTGCAGCAAAGACATTGCAGCTTTAAACCTGTTTTATTTGGGGTTTAATTTACATCAATTTAGCTCTACTGTGCCACTACAGGAGTGTGTAGACCTAACACTTATAACAACTGATGCATACTCCCAAGTAGCAACAACCCTTTCTCTTTTAAAGCAGTTAAAAGTTATGTCTGTCTACAGCCCAAGTTATGCTGCATAACACTGGAGTAATATAGTGATGAATCAAATCCTATGTTTTGATGCTTGATAAGCCTATTTGAGATGTCAATTATCAATGGTAATAGGGCATTGAGTTTCTATGTCAGGAAGCTGGCTGAAGAAAGGGAATGATTATCCACAGCCTCCACAACAATGTTAGGAGATCAAGAACAAATATCTGCCATTAAGCCAATGATTTATATGTACGAAGGAGAGACCTAACATGAACAATCCCAATAACCTGTTCCCAAAAAAAAAATGCAGATATGAATATATATTTTAGAATTATTTTACAAGCATAAGGCTCTCATTTCTCTTATTTTGTGCAGACACAAGCTCTAATCATGCTTATAAAATTTGTATGTAATCAGCCCTGCCAGCAGTTAAAAAGGCCATGAAATGAAAGGGGAAGTTGGTGGGGAGAGACAGCTGTGACCTCATATCTGCTTCAAGTATGATTAGGTACATTTTGAACAGGAAACTTAGGTGGAAGGATACAACAATAAAGAGCACAGCTAAACCCCTGTGAATCCCTTTCTCCTAAAGCCCTGGAGTAAACTGTGAGGCAGAATGAGAAAGAACCAGAAAGACATTGGAAAGCAGAAAGTGAGTATCTGTAATAATCTCCTCCAAAGAAGATAGTTAAGCAAGGGCCGCATCTCAAGAGGGTCTAAAAAGCCAGTTACTGAACCTCGCAGGGCATGCTGAGCACTCTAAAGGTGCGCCTACACATTCATTAATGCACCATAGTTACTGCGCATTAAGTTTAGTAACTGTATAACCAGGAATGAAATAAATGCACAATAACTAGTACTACTGTGCAGTAGCGCTGGTGCACGGCTTTTTCGTGATGCTAACTGCGCAGCAGCCTAACACTACTGCGCAGTGGCTTATTAGCACTGTTTCTGCCCTGCATAGTACTGCACAGTAGAATTAGGCTACTGCACAGTTAATGTCATGTATAGACAAACACTGACTCTCCCTGGCATTGCAGAATGGTTCTTCCTTTCCAATACGTCTCTGATTTACTGTTGGGAAGAGAAGAGTGAGTGCGCCTTAACATCCAGCATCCAGGGCCACTCTCCAGTGGGTTTTTTTCCACTCCAGTTTGGAGTGACAGGTCCTAAAGTCAGAGCTAAAAACCTAAAAATTGCTTATGTTTTTAAAACTGTCAAAATAATTTGTTAGAACAGCAAAATAGCTGTACTATCACTTTATTAAACAGAAATGAATTTTGAAAATGAGGCAAAGGCTTGTTTTTAAACTCTACATAGGCTTTCTTTGCCTTTTAAAGAATATCTTGGAGCTGTCTCAGTGCCTTATCTTTTTGGCACACTTCAGAATTCTAAACTACTGATCACTCTGTACAATTGAGACACGAGCTGATGTATGTTCTTTTCATATGCTTTTTGGCCCATGAAGAGGAAAATGTCACCATGAAAGATATGAAGTGTTTATCATTTTTTGTATAGCAATTTACTGAAAAAAGCTAAGCACATAAAAATACAGTGCATCACAGATTACAAAAAAGATTCTAATCATGTCATGGGCCACACATACACCAAGTTATACTTTGGTTTCTCCATAGTGCAGTAAAAAAGAACATACATAATAGTAGAATAAAACTATACATGAAAATGAATTTGTTTCCTCCATTCAATATCTTTAGGCAAGGAGACAGTATCAAGAAGCCTAATGAAAATTCTAATCTTCTCACTCAAAATATCTCACAAGTTGTGATGAAAGGACAAAGAACTGAAGGAAAAAAGAACCTGCTGGTTACATTAATCTATCATCTTCTATTTATCTTCTTACATAAGTATCTTCTTTCCTTTCTAATGCAGCTAACAATACTCTTCTATTTCCTTATTTAATCCTTTATAATGCCACCATGTCAGACTTAGAAGACCCACTTTTCAATAACTAAATGAATTATTTAATTTTGTTAGATACAGGTGCTCTGAAATCTGCATCTAAATGATGTGCTGGTATTTAACCTCAGGAACCTGACAGAAATAACGTGGGCACAAAGAACTCTTACCTAGTTATCAACAAATAGCATTTTACCTTTCTTATAAGAAACCTGCAGAACACACTGGAGTCCCAACATCTTTCATTTAATTAGTGTCATTGCAAGTGCAGTTGAGTGCATGGAATAATCTTTTCTCCATTATATCTTATTGCTCATACTTTTATTTTTTTCACAAAGCTAATAAAAATGATTTAGTTGGATCAGTCCTGATGACTGAAAATTACCAAATGTCACAACTAAATTTTTCAGTAACAAAAGTTTACACCAACTTACTCTGCTTATAGTGTATGCAGTTTTTGAGATGATTCTAAACGTCTATAGAAATATATATAATATGTGGTGCTGGCTGTTTAAACACTGTAATTTATATTATTGTCAGAAAATGGTAATAAAACAAAAGGCAATCAAAAGACCTTGATAGAGGTTCCTCACAGAGAAAATACACTGGTAAAGAAGCTGTGGCAGCAAAAACCAACCATCTTCCTCCTTCCACCTGTCATATGAACAACCTCAAAAGTGAAAAAGCAGCTGGGAAATGTGTATCTCACCAGTGAGACTTCTATAAGGTACTAGCCTCAGATATCCAGTAATCCAAGGAAGAATACAACAGTTTTCAATATATAAAGATTAGCTATGTACACTACACCAGATCCTTAGTTGATGTAAAGTGGTGTCACTCCATCAGAATTAATGAAAATATCCTAAGAGTAAGCCAACTAAGGATCTGGTTCATTGCCTTTAGTGTTTTATAGACAGCATCACTGAAGTTCTCTGTCTTACCTTGTTGTAGTATTGCACCTGAACAGAGTGCCACTGTCCATCACTGACTCCTCCTAGGACAAATGGTGAAACTGTGGTAGAGGTCTCCCCTGAAATGTTAGTTAAAATATTTTAAGAGAATGAAAAAAAACCTCAATTTCATACTGTCACTTATCATCATACTCTGCAACATTCAAAACATGAATACAAAATTAGTTCTGCTTTGAATACAGTAGATCACATTCCCCCAAAGACACCCAGATATAAGGCAGGATACACAAATGTTAATATAATATGCAAGCATTTAGAGTTTGATTCTGTGAGAGCCTGAGTACCCTCAATTTTGTTACATTCTACTGGAATGTTGGGTGCATAAATATGAAAGTAATTTTGGTAATACATCTTTATATTCTATAGTAGCACATGTGTATGACAAATAGAGAAACTGAAGAAGCTGCCAACTGAGAAAGTTTATATAAATGTTGCTGCTTCTTCTTTCATTCACAAAACTGATTTCTGGTTTGTGGAGTATTGTACTGACTAAAGCACAGTGGTACATGAAAGGAAATTACTTCTAGATGAAGCTAAGAATCTGAAATTTGACACCAACAGTGAACACAGTATTCAAAAAAATATTCTGTGTATTTATATAATTTATAAACTTGTGATTAAAGAATGTGTTTGGCAGCTTTTCATCATTTAAAATTAAGGGGGTTTTCTATATGTTGGATTTAAACAAGTAAAAGGTTTTAAGCAGGTATGCAAACAAGAACAACCAGCACGGTGACTACTTGTGCTGCTCCAAAGTAATAACAAGACAAACATTTACAGCAAAAGTACACATGTGCCTGGCGGACTGAATAGGATCTCCCCTCCTACCCTTTTAAACACTTTCACAAAAGTTCCTATTCCAGTGAAAGAAGAGAAGAAAGAACGTTAAAATAACTGTCTATATAATACATCACAGAAAAGATTCCCCTCCCATAAGTTAACAAAACTCACACAATCACATGTTGCACATAAAGACCACATTCTTCTCTCTACTTGCCACTAACTCTCTGCTATTATCCTCTGTGTCCATAACTATTTCTTAATGCCAGATCTTTACACTTTGTTTATTTAAACAATATAACCTAGTTTTGAATCCGATCTACATCCTCTGAAAGGGTTCTCTTTCACTGAAACAAAAATATGTTAAAAATTCATGTCTTCACTCCGTGAAGCTCCACTGATCCCTAATTATTTTGTCTTGTTACCTGCTAACATTGTTATGACATGTTACTCTACAGGCAAACTTGACAGCTAACATGTCCAAAACTTGCATTACCACATTAGTTTTCACCTATAACTCTAAAACATTAACCATTCTTCTTTTAAATAAGAGAATCTCCAAATATCCAAAGGAAATTCAATCAGTTGAACTAGTACAAATTCAAACTTTATTTCATTCATTTAAACAGAGTCTCTAAATTTACATGAGTATAAGTAACAGCAGAATTTAGCCTAATGTCATTTATCTTCAAGGTGTTGTATTAACAATCTGAATCATGTTCAGGCAGGCAAAGGACAGGGAATATAGAATAAGTAAAACAAAAAATATCCACTCAAGCTATCATGCATTATTTCATAACAATCATCAATTAAGAAAGTTTTCCTTAAAACCTGTTTTTGAGTTTTGTAGATAATAATGAAGAAGCAAAACTTAGAAGCCCTTAGATACAAAGGGCCCAACCTTCTGTAAAATATATCAGGATACATAGATACAGGTGCATTGGATTTAACCAGTGAAAATTACAGAACCAATTTTCATGGCTAAGGAGCACACAGACTCCAATGGAGATAGAGTCCATTTCACTGATTTTATGTTTTGTATATTTTCTTTTAATCAAATCAAATTGGACATAAATGCAACCTGGTAATATCCTTTTTAGAAAAGAAAAATATAAAATAACAAGATTATTCCATTTAGAAAATATATGCAGAGGTATAACATGGTAATAATGTGTCTGGGACAGTCCTCTCTCATTCTTCCACCTCTACATACCCCATAAACTGGGCTTCAGGAGGAGGCAGTGTGTAGAAGCAGCAGCAAGCCGCAGTTCGGGCAGTATGTGTCGTGCAGTACACGGCATTCTGGGAATTCTGGGTAGGTACAGACATTCAAAAATCCCATGACAGAACTAAGTTATGCAGTTTTCTATAGGTAGCATAGTTTAGACTGGTAGCAAACAGAATGCATATTCACCCTTTGGTGGGACAGGGGGCAAATCTTAGATTGGGTTCTACCATTTTTAAATCTCAGACTGTGCGCGCGGAACTTCTTTTCTGTTACGGGTATGGACCGGTTTCTGATCACTTATACCAGTAAAAGTGTAATGTCTGTACCTGGCCTATAGTTTTCTAAGGAGGAGTAGGGTTGGCTGCTGCTGGGGGGCGTGGGGAAGTTTTCATGCTATCTTTTTGCCACTGAAGCCATAGTTGGAAAGGGCAGGCACAGTGAGGGATGGGAAGGAGAGGCAAGGCATGCCCTCCCTGTCCTTCTGATACCACTCCCTAGACAGCACTGGGCACAGGCCCTGTTCACCCCCTCCATGTTATGCTGCTGATTATATTTGCATGTATATGTTCATATACCCACATACAAATATATGCAAAAACATTTGCCCATCTAATACCTATTGTAGCACTCCTCAGACTACAGAGTTTTAGAACATCATACATTCAACATAGCACTTGCACGATCATTGTTCCTATTTCTTTTCTTCATCTTAACAAAGAAATTGCTTGAGGGAAACAGCCAGTGCCATTTATTCTTCACTACCCAGATGGAAATCATCATCAAACCACTGTATCAACCACTAGTCATCCGTCCTGCTGGATTTAAAAAAGCTAAAAATAATTCCTTCCAGGCAAATGTATTAAACTTATTCATCAGCTAGTATGGGGATGTGAGATATTGACTAAGAACTTGAGCTGAAGCCTCTTCAAGTCAGTGAAAAGTCTCAGTTACCTCAACGGGCTTTGAATCAGGCCATAAACAATGTATTGCCTGTTTTATTTTCCATTGTGTCAATGAAGACAGATGGTTAGGCATTTTTCAACAAATCCTTTTTTCAACAGAAAATGTCCACACGTTGAAACTGAAACTTTTTGTGGAAACACATACATTTTGAGGAAACTTTCATCTAGGACTGAATTTCTGATCAAGTGCAGAGACAGAGAACCACCTCAGAATATAAGATGCAGCCAACAACTCAGTACTTCAGGTATGAACTTTGTTTCTTGCCTCCTGCTCCAAAATGACACAAAACAGGCACTTGAACCTGGGCCTTCTATTTCCTAGGTAAATCCCTGAATTCCTGATCTGTTTGCTCTTCTGGATACCCTCTGCCTCTCTACTTGCCCTCTTTGTCTTCCCCCACTATTTTTACAAAATATTTTCCCAAGGTCTCAGTTTTTCCTCCAGTATACAATTAAACCAAATGCCTAAAACTTAAAATGTCTGTAAAATTAGTTCCTTGTTTTCCAGTCATCCCTAGCAGTGAATGTTCAGTTTGCTTCTTCCTATTGCTTAGAGGAGTACTAGCTGCAGCCATGTGGAGGTGCTATAAAATGCATGAATGAATTCTACTGACAGCAGTTTTACTAAGTGGAAAATAAAAGGCAGTCCTTTTCCCCTGACTCACTGTTACTTTTTCCTCTCTTTGATGTATTATTTTAGGATAACATGCATAGCATATACCACATTGCTTTGCTGGCACATAGTAAAGAAAAAAAACCAATGAAAATATTTAATCACAAAAAGATAAGGGTAACACTCATTTAAGTGAGTATGGGTTACAAGGCCAGCTGTCAGTCTGCTGTTAAATCTTTTGTTGTAGAGTTATAAACTCACTCTGGGTTTATAACCATTATGCTCCTTATCTATGAAAGTGAGTGCCACTACTATAACAAAGAATGCTGCAGCTGAAACATCTTGCTAGCTTCTTCGCACATTTTGTCAAGATAGTTACTATGTTGGATCTGAATTCTAATGTCCTCTCTATTTATAAGAATTCTTAGTTACATTACCAATGGCAGATGAACTTCTATTAACATGAAAGAATGATACACCCTACCTATAAATGCCCAAATACTTGGCAAGCTTTACTTATGGTAAATAGTTCCTGTCAAAAAGTACCTCTCCCAAAATATATTTCTTTATATTAGAAGTATCAAGCAGCTCCTTGACATTTAGTAACACTGGCAGCGTTCAAGTTCTCTTCTCAAGTTCACAGTGCTCTTTAATCTTTCTTTCCACTTAGTCATGTAACAGAAATGTTAAATTATTGATAAACATGAAAACACTGCATTCTCCTTTCTCTTGCCCACCTCGAAGGAGTGAGGGACTGATAAAATGTCTTACTTTTGGGGGGCCTCATTCTATTCCTACTGAAACCAAGGGAAGTTTTTCAGCTGATTTTGATGAGATTTGGGTCTGGTCTTCAGTGGCAAATTAAAATGATTTGATAAGTGTCCCATGTTGTTATTGGTCAATGATTGAAAAGCTGTGGATACCAAACCATAATATAAAAAAATAAAGAATGCAAGAAATGAAAGCTAAATTATTAAATCTGGTTAAATTATTAAAACTATGAAAAAGTACCATATCAATCAGTAGTAAAAATAATTGATGAAGAAATAAAGAAACTTCATAGTCTTTAAATAGGTTTAAAATACAAGTAATTCTCTTTGCAACTTTAGAAATGTCAGACTACATAGTCAAGGAACACCTTACCTGCAGAGAATGTTAGTTGGATCTGCTCTTCAATGATCTCTAGGGCAATAAAGTCATGCTTTTCATTAAAACGGCCATTGTAAAGAAGAAGAGCATTTCTTTCTCTGGTTGCAAACCTATGACACATAGATGAACACAAATTTTTCATGTAACGACTATAGTGAAGAATGTACAATCAAATCACTCTGAAAAATTATGCCACATCAGTCACCTGATCTCATGAAATAAAATTGTACTGTAACTGTATGATACTTTTAAAACTAACTTAAATTTTGGAAATTTCCCAGGAAAGAATACTAAAAATGATTTAAGGCCTCTCATTTTGATAACTGTATAACGTATGCATGAAGAAAAACACTTAATGCAATATTAAAATTCATATTTTAAAACAGCAGAAAAATAAAAGCTAAATTAATCAAAATTATTAAATTTTAATGCAAACATTTTAACATTAGCCTGACAATAACATCAAAATAATTCATTTTGACTTTTTATATAAAACATTTTTCTCAAAATCAACACAATCCTGTGAAATGTTTTCAAAATGTTTTGGAAAACAACCTGTATTTTTGATTAACAATTCTACCAGCTCTAACAAAACATCTTTAAAGAAAAGAGGTAAAAAACAGATATATGCTTTCCTGTAAGGCCAAAACGATTAATTAGCTGAATGAGAGTGTTACTGTGAAATATTTCAGTCTGTTTTAATTTCCTGCATTCAGTTTCACTGTTTCGTTGATGATCATTTGCATTTCCTGTCTGATACACACGCAATTTAGTGTTGCTGGTTTTGGGGTCACAAAATTTCCTTTGCTGGATACATTTCAGCAGGCAAGGAAAAGGAATTTCTACATTTTTTTTTAGGGAAGAACTCTTACTGTTTTCTTTTTAAACTTAAGACATGTAATTTATAAATCACCTTAAATAACTTATTCTAAACAATTTCCAGTTGATGATATCGCTTTGCGTAAGAGTGAATGAAGGAACTGTTGAAGAGAGGCAAGATAGATAAAATGCATGTTTAGTGGTGGCAAAAGCAGGACATAGCTGGTAAGTGTCCCAAACTATAAGAACAAAGCTTAGCACAGACAAGGAGGGTTTATGGTAAATAAGCATGAGATTTTAAATTATCTTTCCTTAGAAACACTATGGCATCTGCCCTTAGTGAGAACATATGGTGTGTGTAGATCCTATAGGCTCCAAACCATTTAAACGCTGGGAATGCTCATTAGCTTGCAACATAGTCAGTGAACATATGGGTTATTTTTAAAATCCGTTTTTAGTCACGAGGATGAGCTACCCCCACCACCACGCGTTGCGCTGTGAGAGGAATCTAAGGCTGAGGGATGCTAGACACCGTGGGATTACAGGAATGCTCCTAAATCACAAAATATGAAACAGCAAATCCTTTGTCTAGCCAAACTTCTAATTCTTGATTATCCTCAAGTAGTTTTCCCACCTGTGTTGAAGGAGAATAAACACCAAATAACCAATATAAAAAAGTTACCTCTCAAATCTACAAGAGCAGATATTACATCATCCAAGACACTAAATATGATCTAGAGAAAAGTGTAGCTAGCCGTGTTAGCAGAAAGTGTAGCACCTTATAGACCAGCGATTCTCAGGCAGGGTGCCATGGTGCTGTGATACCCTCTAAAGGCTGTGGAAGTGCCCAGCCCCTATGCCAGAATCAAAGAAATTGCTTTTTCTCCTGTCCAGGTGCTCAGTGTACCTCAGACAAGCACTTGCCTGCAGCTGTTTCCCACCTCCCAGAAGCCTTGGCCACCCCTGCTCTCCCAGAAGCACACTCTGCTTTATGCAGGTGGGCTTGTGGATGAGCAGATGTAGGACTGCACTTTTACCATGCTGTTCCCATGCTCCTGGGCCCAGCAGGAAGGGCTGCAGGTGCATGTGGCTCCAACTTCTCGCATGCAACCTGCCAAAGGAGCAGCTGTGGAAAGGTTGGGGGGGATGGGGGGAAGGCAGCACTTGTCTCTTCGGCTGGGGACATAAACCAGTTTAAGTGAATGGAAACTGGTTTTTAACCTGTAACAGAACAGAAATTCAGTCCACATGAGCCACTTTCAAAATGGCCAAAACCAGTTTACAATAAACCTGGTTGGATGTAGTAGCATACTTAACTGATTTAAGTCAAACTGGTTTATGGAATTTCTGTCCCAGATCCCTTCCTGGTTGAGTTAATTCACAGTCCCCCAGCATCCCAGGATGCTTTGCAGCCATGGGCTATGCTGTTTGCTCCAGTGAAGTAGGGACTGCTTCGCCCCTCTGCTCCTTATCCTGCAACTGTCAGCCCATAGGGAAGGGGGGGGGGCAACAGGGGAACAGACCTCCAGCCCCTCTAGCCGGGGTCTACAAAGCACATGAAAGGGAAAGCCTCTGTAGTGGGAGCTTTTCATCCCCAGCAGGACTCCCCCACCCACTTCCCAGCTGCTGATTGCTTCAGTGGCTGATACAGGAGGGAGGGAGAAGTCCTCCTCCCAGCCAGGTGCCTGCCCATGCAGCCCAGCACGGCGGCACCAGGAAGCCCATGCCATGGGGGGCTTCCCCTCACCCCAGCCCAGGGTCCCCTAGCCAAGGGCAGCTGAGGGGAATTCGTCCCTTCCCGAACCCCAAAACTGCCTGCCTCAGCCCCTGTGAGTCTCAGGCAGCCCCAGCGAGGGAAGGAAAATTCTCTCCTTGGTTTTGCCTCAGTTGCTGTGAGGTAGAACTAGTGCAGGGGAGTGGAATAATCCCCCTCAGCTCCCTGGGGCTGCCCCTGGCTGGGGCACCCTGGGCGGGGGTGAGGGAAAGTCCTGCAAGGCGAGGGCTCCCCAGTGCCCCCACACTGGGCTGCATGGGCAGGCACCCAGCCAGGAGGACTCCTTCTCCCTCCATCCTGTGGCAGCAATCAGCACCTGGAAAGGGGAAGGGTGGAAATACCACTCAACAACCCAGGGCTGCCAAGGCTGAGGACCCCAGGCAGGGGGAAACCTCCAAAGGGGGAAGCTCCCCCAAGGTGGGCCAGCACCCAGACAGGGGGCTCCTTAACCCCCTGTGGGAGGACAGCAGAGGGTTGGGGACACTTGGGTGGGCTGGCAATGGTCAGCAGACTGAGACGCATGCTCCAGCACCCCCTGCCTACTGGCCTGTATCAGTACAGGCCTCTCCCTGCCTTTCCCAATTGAAAACTTGAATGTCAGTTCTGTTGGTTGTTGGTTCAACCTACGCACCTTAGAGGAAGGTGCCTAGATTGAATCAATTCTGTCCTGGATTTTTAGACTGTCTGTTCTTAGCCTTTAGGTACAGACCAGGGGCAGGGAGGGCACAGTAGGGTGAGGTCCTGCCCCTGCCATCCTCACCTTTCACTACCTAAATTTTAACTCAGTGTTTCCCAAAATGGTGCTGCTAGGTTCCTGAAACTCAGAAAGGGGTGCCCTGAGGCTAAAAAAATTAAGCATCACCGTTATAGAGGTCTTTAAGATTTTGACATAGCTCCCTGATGTGAAAACTATTGGGCTAGTTTGCTGTTTCCCATAAAGTTCCCACAAAGTGAGATGGAGCTATACTAAACAGAAGCACCCTACACTACAAGGGTCCCTTCCTAAAAGCCCGGCTGGGAAAGGCCTCTAATAGAACAAGAACCACGTGGCAGAGACCATAGAACACTCCTTCATTTACACTGAATATGGATCTGACAGGTTAAATCCTTTCATCTCTCAGCTTTCCCTTGTTTTTCAGGGATGTTTGGAAACTTTCTTACCATGCCCTAGGATCAGTTTTGATCAAAACCAACGCATAGTACCATATTTACTCAAATCTAAGAGTTGGTGGTGAGGGGGCTAAGTGCAATGGACACTATAGATTTTTTGGATGGGCTGCACTAACCTAGCCTTGTAGTAGGTTCCCATCAATGTGTTTGCCCAATGTTGGCCATGTATTTTACAGACATGCTCAATGTGGGCTACATTTTAAAAACTTCATAGTTAGTTTCTATTACTGAGCACATGATGCTTCTGGCAGCAGTTTAATGATAGATAACATATTTAATGGGGGCAGGGTTTCCTTGTATGCAAATATAACATGAAGGGCATTTTTCTCCATGCTGAGGGGGTGTAGGGGGGAACCTCATGTAAATGCAGTACTTTATATGTGGAGCCTTTACACACTGGCCCCTTTAGCTCAAGAACTTGGCAAATTGTATATATTGTATCTACACATGTTGATTTAACTACACTTACAAGGCTCTATTGAATTTTTGACCACCACAATGTTAAGGAACAAGAAAGGTAAAATGAAAACATCCTGCAAAGGAGTAGCAGGGCCACACTTGGGTGTAAAGCAACAAGCTGTGTTTCTAGGATTTGCTTAGATTAGGAAAATTAATTGATCTGAACTAAAACCTTAACTAATCCTGACCTCTTTTCCTAAGGTGGGCAAACATCCAATGCTAATTGCTACTTCTTCTTTTGTATATATTAACTAACCCTAAACCTCTTCCTGGTATCCTAACAGGGTAGCGCATTTTCCTGTGATGTTCCTGGTCAAAGTCAACTTTAGAAACCAAGGGTCAACTTCAACCAGCTAAATCACTAAAAGATTCCAGGCTGCACCTTTATTAGAAAAAAGTTGCATTTACAAATTGAGTAATATTGGTTTAGTTAGGCCTCACTGAGCCTTGACCTCTTGTTCCTATCTATGGAAAACCTACATTAAGAGACTGAAGGGACAGAAGAAGTTGCCTTATCTGCAGAATAATTATTTGGGACACAATAAAAAAAGGGGAGAATTTCGACCCTCCATCCATGGGAACACAGTTTCCTTGCAAAGACAGACACAGTCTCTTCCAAAATATCATTCTGCCAGTCTTTGGCACTCACAGAGCCTAAGGCCGTTTGCAGACATGAAAAAATAAAACAAATTGTGATTTACAGGAAGAAGCATGTTACTTTCAACCCAGCTCTGCAGCATCTGGATACATTGGGTGCTTCAGTGGGGCTTTTTGGCATTTTTATCTAAAGCTGATTCAATCAGCCATTAGATAAAAGTGCCAAAAAGCCCCACTGAAATGCCCAATCTATACAGATGCTGCAAAGCAGGGTCAAACTAATGCACTGCCTCTTCTGGGCATGTGCTGGGATTGGCACAGGAGCATGCCAAGTTTAAATTAAAACCCCTTCTTTTTTTGTTTTTCACATCTGCAAGCAGCCCAGATGACTCGGTGCATTCTGACTCAATGAAAGGGTAGTCTGGAAGTAGAGACCTAAGAACTGGTCATTATCTCCCTGGTCAAAATCTGCAGGCATTGTGCTACACAGTTAATGCAGCCTGAGACAAGCAATGGGTTTTGTGGAGCTCTAACCTCCCACCGTATCTCTGTCTATTCAAATGTCCTTATTTGAGGCCAGGTGTGATGACAGGGGATAAGGAACCTGGCAATCACAGCTTGCTGACTGCACCCACCACAGATCTAAATGTGGGCAGCAACTGGTTGGCAGGCATCTAGCCAGATCAAATGTGAGATATGCTACTGCAGGACATGCCAGGCATGTCTCTACTGGCTGCACATTGGAGATGCTTTCCTTGCACAAGCTCCTTCTTGCCTTCTCTATGGACACTTCTGGCATATCTGCTCTCTCCTAAACCATAAGGGCTACAATTCATCTCTTATCTATATTCAGATACAAGGTTTTGTGAAACTTCAGTAGGAAAAACTACATATGCAGACAAAAAATACTACTTTCTACTGAACATGAATATGATAGTTGTAAACACACATGGAAGTCATTCTCGGTAGTCACTCCTCAGCTCTGGGACTTGTTTCTCCTTAAGACTTGCCAGAACCTGAGCCTAGACATCTTCTAGAAGTGGTTTAAGACTTTCCTCTCTGATCAAGCATTTAGCAAGCAGGGCTAAGCTGGGATACTGTTGAGGGAATGAGGTTATTTTATATTTTTTAAAAATATTCCTGTTGTTTTTATAAGTTATTCTATTTCCTTCCTGTAAGCTGCCATGAGTCTTTGTTGAGAAGAGCAGCATATGAATCAAATAAATGCATAAATAAACCAAATATATGAGGAATGCCAACAGCATTTCACATAGCTTCACGTGATTAGCAGGGCAGGATTTAAATGCAATTTGGGTATTAAATAGTATTGGATTATTGAAGAAAAATGCCAAAGATGTTCATGCTCCATCTACCATAGGAATCAATGGCAGTTCCGTCAGACATGTTTAACTCAGTGCTCTTCAATATGCACCTACCCTCGGGCTGTCCAACTGATGGCCTGTGGGCTGCATCTGACTCATGGGGGGTGCATGCATGGCCTGCAGACTCCCACCCAGCCACCACTTCCCCCCAGTACTCCTGAAGCCACAGTGGCCATGGTCTCTGGGGCAGGACAGCATGGTGGGAAGAAGCCCAATGAACTTGCTGCCCATGTGGCACCAATAGTGGGAGGAAAGAGGGGAAGAAGGAATGGGATTTGTGCTGCCCTCACAGCATGTGGCCTTCACAACATGTGTGCATGTGTGCATGTGGCCTCCCAGAAGTTGGACAGCCCTGCTCTACCTCAACCCAAATCAAAGAGAGATCACAGATTTGGACTGGAATCCTCTGATCTCAAGAAAGAAGGGGATTAACTTACATGAGGGAGACTGTGAAATGGAAGCGCTGCCTTAACCCCTTGAAGGTAACGAATGACTGGGGGGGGAAGCTTCTTGTTGTCATTTCACAGTAAGGTCTTTCGTACTCTCCTGGAGGGCACTCGCATTTGAAACCTCCTACCAGCAGGTTAACACAGGTTCCTCCGTTTTTACATACTCCTGGTGCGCAGCGGCCTGAGCGAGCATTCACTTCACAGTACTCTCCTGGAAAAGAAAGAAACTAATGTCAGGCATGAAACACATGACACTGGGTTCTAATTAAGTAACAAGTTGCCAGAGACTGATAGAGTTTTTCTATTAAACCTCATTTACATTCATGTTTCTGTAATCAAGCTAAGGAGCTATACATTGTGTATGCCACGTTATGTTTTAAATTTTAAAACTGATCATAGTTCTGGATATTATTTCCTGAATGACTCTTTTTCAAGTAGTTAACAAAGTTGGCACTAAGTTTTAGATTTCTAATCTACTTTCAGCCTAGAATGATGACAAGTATATATACCAGAAAAGGGATGACAGTAACACTAAAATCCTATATACTTCCTATCAATCTAAGTGTACATAAATTGTTCCAGCATTTCACTGTAGACTGGAAATTGAGTGAACAGACGTGTGTGCATTTCCTCTTGACTGGAATTCTGTTTTATTGGAAATGTCACTGACAGAGTAAGGTGTGTACATTTATAAAAGAATGCACAGGATGCAGATAACATATAGATTGCTTCCATTTTTTTCAAAAGTATCCAGTGAATACATATCATTTAGTTAGTCTTCCACCATCATTAAAGTTGTTAGGAGTTATGTATCTCAATTACAGACTACTGAAGTTTTCTTCCTCAAATGCTATAATTTTATACCATTCAAATATATTAAGATTTGTTAAGCTTAAGCACTCAAAAAGTGAAGCCTGTTTGCACCGAAGGTAAATTTGTAAGTGCAGCATTAACTTTTGCCCGCCATTGCTCATGTATTACAACAAGAGTTGTCTTTTTCAAAACTGACTTTTGATTTTGTAGTTTACAAGGACTATAGGACCTGTTCATGAGTCCCTTGGCCTCTGCAGACTTTGCAGGGTGCAATGGCAATACCTGCTGCAAAATTTTCTCCCTACAAAGCACTAATTTGTGTGGTAATTATTTAACATTTGTGTACTGAATGTGGCTTGAGGTACCTGTCACTATTATGTTTTATTGCAGCAACCCAGATAGGGATGAAAAACAGTTTATGAAAACTGAACACAATTCAATTAAATTAATCCGAGAAATACTACCAGACGACTAAACATAGAGCAAAACTGTGTGGCACAATACAGCTAAAAAAGGATATTTCTAGCACTATAATATTTGCATAATTACCAGTTGTGGGTTTACATAGTTACATGATTTCAATCATGATGAAAACTTTATGAGTGCATTCTTAGAGAAGTCAAAATGATATTTAAGGAATTTATGAATCTCCCACAGATGTGAAATACAGAAGCATCCTACAATTCCATTATTATTGTCACTCAAATTCATACTTGTATGGGGTACAACTTCAATGGTCTACATCCAATTTGAATTTAGTTCTGTGTTTTTGATTACAACCAGATAATATAGGCAATCGCAGGTGGAACAATAAACTGAAAAAGTGCATGCTGCAAGGCATGCAGGGACAACGAAGTATCTCCGATAACAAATATTTTACACAAAACCAGAAGATTAGGATGCCAGAAACTCTCAATTAGCAAAGCTCTTTAAGCATGTGCTTACAGTTAAACACAAGTTATATGCTTTCCTGTATCAGGATTTATGTTCCTAAATTCATATTTTATCACATTTTATCACTATGACAAAAAGATGGAAAATCCTGTCCTATTTCCCAAAACCGCCAGTACATATCAATTCAGGCAAGTTTATCTTTAGGGATGCCCAATATTAACATAGCAAAGAGGTCATGTAGATTACAACAAGGTGTAACATGCTTCCCCTCACAAGGAAGTGCGGTTTTAGAGGGAAAAAATCCACTGGCAGCGTGTTGAATATGAAGGGACACAATGTAAAACAAGCACATTTGTTAAAAAGATGCTAAGGAATATGTTCGCTCTATAACCAGAGCCAATCACTCTGCACCCCAACAATCCAGAACAACTCAAACAACTCTCCTTCTGTATACCTAAACTCTTCAAGAATTAGAATGACATATTTCCTACATAAAAGACTAAGCACAGGCTTGTCCTATTTATAAAGGAGTAGGATATTTAGTAATATAAATCTGCAACTGCGAATGGAATGGAATCCTTGAGGCTTGCTGAAAAGAGACCAAAACCATTGACAAAAGCAAACAAGGCACAGACCTGAACACACAGAAGAAAAAAAGACATGACATTGACAAACAGGAGGGATTTTTTCCACTCTAGCATGTTGCTGGAATACCATGGCAATGGTACTCATTTAATTGTTCTATATTAATTCTTCCAAACTGCAAGAGTTTACAGGCTCAACAGATTATCAGTTGAGATACAAAAATAATTTCAGTTTATAATGTACAACTGTAAAACCATTCAAAGTTCACACAGAAGTTTTACAGTAAAAGCCGCGTTATCCTGCACTTCAGCAACTGGCATGCTCCATCAACTGCCAACGCTGGTTGATGCAGCAAAAGCAAACCAGAAGTGTCCACTGTGGCACTTCAAGTTTTGTTCAGCCCCCACGGTCCCCATTCCCCATGGGTGCCAGATAACAGAGCTTTTGCTGTATTGATTTACCTTTATTATGGTTTCATTTATATATTGGAAAAAATAATTTTGCAATTCAGTTAAAATTATACTTAGCAACATATTCATATATATACAGCATTACCCAGTTAATAAAATTACAGTACCTCACATTAATCTCTACCATAAATGAGAATAGTATATGACATATATTCTTTGATGCTGAGTATCATGTTATAAATATATAGTCAAAATCTATTGAAATCTTTTTTAATTGAAAAATCTGCAATGATTCAAAATTAACATAAATTTTCAAAGAAAAATATTCCCCTTATCTAATAATTCCTTCTGAATTATTTAATAACTGCTTTCCTGGACCTTCTAAGCACCCACTCAAGAAAGCACTGCAAACATTGTTCTCAGAACACCTGACATGTCTTGACAAGCAAATAAGCCTAAAATGTGTCTCTTCAATTTGTCTATTTTTTCTGAATAGATATTAATATATTTTTGACAACATTTAAAACATTTTTTAAAGGATGGTAGAATATGAAGGTACACTGCTACCATTGCAGTGAGCACATTATGGCTAGGGACAAACATTAAAAAAGCCTGAGTCTGAATCGATTTAATCTTTGCAGGTTAGTCTAACCTGGCTAAGTTAAACAAGAGTTAGCAAGAATCTGCAGGTCTGCACTGAATTGTCTGCTTCATGGGGTTTTTTTTCCAGTACACTTTGGATATATTAATCATTCACTTGGGCTCCAACACTTTCACCTGGGTTCTAACAGGTTCCTAAGTGAAACTGATGGTCTAAAGAGAGATAAATTCTTTCTTTAAAGGACAGGGGGAAACAACAAGAAATAGGGCACCAACATTTTTTGAAAATGCAATCTCCATTAACCACCTGCCCTGAAGAAGAATCAATCATGAACATGCAAATTTTCTTCTTAGCTTAGCCATCATATGAAATATCCTTCCTCCTTAGCAAGCATAATTCTGAAAAACTATAATGGTGATAAATAGTGAAAGAATGCATAAAATATATAAAGGAAAAGTTTTTTAAAAAAACTAAAAAGAGCATTACATATTTCCCAGAACAATACATTTGCAAAAATCTCCTCCAATAACATGAAATCTTCACTCCTTCAGATATCTGCATTACTTGGAAGAAAGCCAAAGTAACAGCAACTCTCAGATAACTGAGCAACTGAATCTCTAAAGCAGGATCTTAACATTCTATATAACACTCAGAAAAAGATTAGGATTCCATTAGAATCTCATCAGGCCTCCACATTAAATATTGATAGACTGTGTGAACAGCCACTGCCAGGACTTGGTGTACAGTTACAGTAAGCAAGGAAACTGATTGTTCTAGCAGATCTCATCTTGTTGCTACCTGTTTAGAATCGAGTGAGACTTAGTAGAGGCACATAAAACCTCATCCAACAAAATGAACAAAGAGAATGTAAGTTGCAACCTGTGCAAGGAAATTTTTCCTCTATGACCTACTCTTCAGATGTCTACTTCATGTTCTCCATTCATTTCCAGCATAGATTGAGTGCTTACTATGCCCTGAGCTCTGCATTGGGGATAAGAGACAGGGCAAATTCATAGCTTTACTGAGACTAACAGGCACTAGAATGACAAATATAGTAATGAGCTAAAAAAAGTAACCAAAAATTGAGGATGAAGTAGACAATGTATTGTTACTGAGTGTAGAAGCTGCCAGATGACTGAGGATTGTGAAAGCCAAAAATAATTAAGGACAATTGCCAGAAATCATGCCAAAAAATCATGAGATTTTGAGAATCATGAGAACTAAATGCCAAAAATCATGAGATTGGTTTAAAATTCATAAGACATTCTAAAACAATAAATTTATGAGGCTTTTTACTTTTACTCTGCTTTCTGATGCTTTTAAAGGAAATTGGCAGCCCCCCAAAAATGTCAGTGCTTCTGGGCTAGGGACACAAATTGCACATAAACTGGTACAAGCTATCAGAAAACGCTTCAAATTGGTAACACAACAGAAATTCAGAGCACATAAACCACTTTCAAAATGGCTGAAACTGGTTTAAGATAAACTTAGATGGATGCAATATCAGACTTAACTGTTTTAGGTTAAATCAGTTTGTTGAACTTCTGGCCAAAATCCCCTCCAGATTCAAGTTAACTCACAGTCCCCCAGCATCCCAGGATGCTCCCCTACAACCCCCACCCCCCAAAAGGTGGGCTGGCTGGCCTTGATCCAAGCTGTCTGCTCCAGCCGAGCAGGGGAGTGTGCCCTAGTGCCCCCTCCCGACCAAGTTTCTAGCCTGGGCCACTGCAGGTATGTGGCTGCATTTCCAAAATCAAAAGTGAAAGTCTGTTCACTTGCTAATCAGTTCAATCTATGCAGTTTAGTCTAACCTGTGAAGATTGAACTGATTCAGCCTTGGGCTTTTTGACTGTCCATACTTAGCCCTGTTGGTCAAAATCTAGCCTCAACACCCTGGCAAAAGCAAGCTTTCTTCTTGGCTTCTCAGAGCTGCCACCATTGTGGGAACCTGCCAAGAGGTCCATTCAACCCTAATGCTCTCCTCTGCTCCCACTCCATGTTTTCTTCTCTCTCATTTCCTGGAAACCCCTAAATCCACCTTCTGTCCCTGCCCAATAGCCTGCTTCACTTCATTCTCCATGTGTAGTTACACAGAGTCTCCGCTGCTTGCCATAGACTCTGCCCAAAAACATCTTGTTCAAACCCATGAACCATGGGCTGCAGCCACTTTGTATGTGGCATATCTTCAATATCACTGTAAGTTGCTAGAAGAAAAGCCACTAGCATGAAGAGAAGATTCATTTACATACACATATAGACTGTAGATAGGATAAAAGTTTCCCTCTTTTTGTAACTGGGTCCTGTACTAAGGTGCAACTGCAGTCTTTGCACTTGTAACAGACATGAAGTGGGAAGTCAGTGATGAAAACCTCCCAAAACATCTGGGCAAGAGTAAGGCCATGACTGGGACCATCTTCCAGTTTGTCCCCATGCAGACAAGAGCTGGATAAGCACAAGAGGGAACTCTCACTGCACCCTGTAGAAATGCTCAGAGATCCCTTGAGTACCCAGAGGAGTTGTGCTGGTACTTCCATGAGTAGCTGCTGGTACACACTTCTTCTCACCTCAACTATGCAGAGACTTTGTAAACACAATACAGACCTAAGAAAGGCAGAGACATACCATTTTCCCCTTTCTCCCACAGTATAATAAACCAAAACAAAAAGCACCCTGCAGGGAGGGATGATTTGGGACTGATTTTTCCCCCCCACTCAATTGAGAGGTAGTAATTTAAAATAAATAATAATACTCATGGGATTAAAGCTATCCAGGGCACATCTGCTGGAGAAATAAATTAGTCTACATACTAAAGAAATTATGAACAAGTCCACAAAATAATATGATAAATTTTGATATTCCCTAAGGGATGCATAATGCCCTTAATTCCTTTGTGCAGCCTCAACGGGTACTATGCGCACTGACTGAGGCTATGATATGGTCCCTAGGGTGCGACATATTCTACCTTCTATATTTGTCAAAGGTCGAAAGTTCCTGACTCAAAACAATGTAGGTTTTGTCTACACTAGAAAGATCTGCACCTGTATTCCAGCAATGGGATTAGCAGTGGTGTAAACATGAACAGTGCTGCCAAGTCCAGGATTTTATCACAAGTCTCACAACACTCAATGTTATTTTAAGTCCCAGTTTACCCTGAGGGTTCAGAAACCAGAAGCAAAGGGAAAAAAAACTCACCCCACACTATATTTTTAAGAATGTCTCATTATTTTTAATTCAATCTTTTGATACTTTCCTGGAGTTGAGGATGACTTGTTCCTTTTCAACCCTTGGATTTGGCAATACTACACTGCCTCTACCAGGAGCTGACTGTTTTTCTGTAGCATCACACAGCAAAACACAATCGCAAGCACACTCAAAGGCAGTAGTGAGGAAACAGGACTACAGAGCAGAGCTTCTCATGAGATAGAATCAGGCATCACTTATCTTCATGAACACCCGCTCACAGCATGGGGTGAAGGCTGTGTAAAGATGCTAGATCGGGACTTCCTACTCTGTGTGCTCTCAGCCAAAATGTCTCCATGAGACATGCCAGAAAAAACTTCCCAAAGGCTAGGGGCAGACATTCAAAAAGCCTGAGCCTGAATTGATTCTATCTTTACAGGTTAGTTTAACCTGGCCAGGTTGAACTGGTTTGCAACTGGACAGACATTCTCTCTAGACTGAGGAAATTCAGGCACATGCCCGCAGTGGCTCAGGCTATAAGCGTGGGGGTGAGGGCGTGCTAGAGCAGCCCTCCCTTCACTTCTGCAGGGAGCTGGGCTGAGGTGGGTATAGACAGGCCCTGGCAGGACCTCTGATTAGGGATATCTGCCTGTACCATCCCAGGCTTTTTCCTGCTGGCTGCTCAAGGGGCAGGAGTTTTTCCAGCCCCCACCCCCCTGCTAGCACTCTGAGGCAAAGGGGGTGTACAGTGCGTGCATCTGTTGATGATACAAAGCTTTTCAATCTTCCTCCCTGCTTCTTTATACTGTCTGCAGCAAACTGACAGGCAAGCAAGCCAGCAGGATGATGATAACAGTGTTTATCACCTCATCAGCAAAACAACAGCCTCTCTCCATTAGTTCAAACTGTTCTTTGAACAGCTGACCTGTTGATTAGCTCCAAAAAGCCCTAAGTGGTCATGGTTCTGTCTGCCTGTCCCAGTGAAGCTAGAGACACACAGACACCTCTCGGCATTAGCTAGCATACCACATACCTGGGATCTGTGGGGTTGGGGTCTATGCTGTGGGAAATGGGATGGAGGGGGAATTCCTGCCTGAGCAGTGGGGGTGGGTAGGGCAGGGGGAAGCCAGGCAGACCTTGCTATACCTGCAATTTCTGCCAGAGCTCCAGTCAGGGAGCAGAGAGCTCCACCTAGACAGCATGCCAGGATGCTGGGGGAGTCTAGTTAATTTTAAACCAGCAAAGGGGACAGACATTGCGTAAACCAGTGTAACCCAAATCAGTTAAGTCTGATACTACATTCAAACAAGTTTATCTCAAACCAGTTTCAGCCATTTTCAAACTGGTTTATGTGCACGGAAAATCTGTTCTGTTACAAGTTTAAACCAGTTTCGGATCACTTAAACCAGTTTATGTGTAATGTCTGTCCCTAGCAAATAGGTCTCCTCTAGTTCACTTTAAAGATGAAGGTGGGGGAAGATCTAGAGGGGGTGCGGTAACACCCTTTCAAACCACGCAGCAGGAGCAGCAGCCAGGGATGATTTTTTTTACATCCCTGAAGTAGGTTAGATGCCCCCTGCCTTCTCCTCCACACTCAATAGTGGAATGGGGAAAGAATGGCTCTGTAGGTCCCCCTGCCCTGGGATCAGCAAAGGCAGCATAGAAGAGGGGAGGAGAGGAATGGGAGTAGACAGGGGACAGGATTCTTACCTGATAAGGGGACTTAAAAAATGTCCCTGGCTGCTGCTCCCATAGGCTAAGTACAAAGAGTCAAAAAGCCCAAGGCTTAATTGATTCAGTCTTTGCAGGTTAGTCTAAACTGCAAAAATTGAACCAATAAGCAAAAGAACAGGCATTCACTTCTGATTCAGGAAATGCAGCCACATGCCTGCAATGGTTCAAGCCAGAAGCCAGGGAGGTTCTAGAGCACGGGCTGCGCGTTCACTTCCTCTCCCTGCTGCACCCAAGGTCTCTGGGATTTGCAGTCCACAATAAAAGCAGCAGGACACTGCAGGGTTGCCCATCACTTCTTGCTTCGAGGTGCCTTTGGGATTTCTAGTACACAGTCACAGCCAGCAGTAAATTTAGCAGAGCAGGGAAGCTCTGTAGTCAGAGGAAGGGAAGTTTAACACCCCTCCCTGGCCCGAGACCCCAGCTGGAGTTTGCTTGGGAGGGCCAGTGAGCCAGCTCTCACTGCTCTAGCTTGGGAAGGGGAGGGCAGCCTTGCTCTCTGGAGCAGACCGCCCAGCCAAACATGCTGGGGGACTCTGATTCAACTTGAACCAGGAAGGAGTCTGGGACAGACGCTTCATAAACCGGTTTGACCTTTATCAGTTAAGTGTGATACTACATTCAACCAGGTTTATCTTAAACCAGTTTCAGCCAGTTTGAAACTGGTTTATGTGCACTGAACTTCTATTCCAGCAGAGGCTTAAACCAATTTCTGATTACTTAAACCAGTTTATGTGTAACTTCTGTCCCTAGCCAGTGTGGTCTGCCTGCTCCTGTGGGGTGGGGGGGAGATGGGAATCAGGGTGCTGCTACTGTTGGCGGCAATGCTGGTCACTGCTCCTACACCCCGCTTTACAAAATCCTGGGTCCTCGAAGGAATGGGGGTGGGAGATATGGGTGAGGAGCAGAAGAAGAAGGAAGGATTAAGATAGGGAACTTGGTTTTCAGCCTGTCAGAGGAATAATTTTGATCTCTCACTGCCTTTCCAATTATCTCTTAGTTACATTATTCCATTGATGAATGCCTTTTTAAGAGATTAGATCCCTCCCATGTTTGAGTGTAAGCTGAGCTTGTGGGCTCTTTTAAGCTGTGCTTACCACCTGTCACTTTCTAAAATAAGATTCATCTGGATACATGGGAATGAAAATCATTGTAGGATGTGTCTACATAACAAACGTACCAGGCCAGGCAGCAGTGTATACAGGCAAACAGCACTGTTCCATGTGACCTATCACCTGAATAAGTAGCTGTGAGGCAGAAGTTTCCAGTTCCTGCTGAGTACTACAGTAAATGTGCAAGAAAATTTGCTGCAACGCAAATTACGCTGATTTGTCATGAGATATTGTGATGCAAAACACAGCCTTTCAAGAGCATAAGCTTTATCTCCATATGTATCTAATTAAATGAATTGTATCTAATATGTAGCTAACTGAATAAATTACTGTCTATCTAGAGATACAACACAATTTATATTATAACATTGCACCTGCAATTTATATCATCTTGTTTGGATAAGTTTTTCGGAACAGACCTTTCTAAAATAATACTTCCTTGTCATTCTGAAAAGCCTGAAGGCACAAACACAAAAATATATAAACCCTCAACACAGTTAAAACCACTTCAGCTTTGCTCTGTTTATTTGTTAGAAGGTTTATTTGAAAAGGGAAGTAATCTGACTCTAGCCTAAATGTAAAATAAATTATTTAGTTTCTTTTTTCTATGCCTCCTTGATACTCATTCAGAATATTTATTATGGGGAAGGGAAAGGAGAAAGAGCAGAAGGCTAGATCAATTGCAATGCTGAGTAGAAATTTGAAATCCTTGCTCACATTCATGAGTACTTAATTACACATCGTGGGAAAGGATTGCATTATCTAGCCCTTAAGGCTGCCATAAATAGCAGTAATAGAAAGTTAGGAGGTTAGTTATAAATGAGTCAGGGCTGCATTAACAGGATAGGTACTATTTCATTGAGTAAAAATGGCAATTATTGCTGGGACAATAGCATGCCCCAACAGGCAGTTTCAGGCAGCTGAACAGTGGTTTCCACAGGTGCTAAAAGTGTTCCATTATGGACCTGAATGAGGAAACAATGTTTCTACTAACTTTTCAGCTTGTCGGAACTTCACCTTGTTAAAAAAGATTTACTTGTAGTTCCCTCCTTCCTCAAATCTTTAGTCTTTTCTGCTTCTTTTCTATTTCTGAGTAGCTCAGCTTTTAAACCAAAAGATCTCCTCTACAGTTAGATTATTGACAGTTAGAGAAGGGAGAAAAGACAGACACACCCTTTCTGGCATAATGGATTCTGGATGTTTATGGTACACAAATGAACAAGACTGATTTGTTAGCTGTGAGATAATCCAACCCCCCCCCCCCCAC
>NW_017729008.1:10583870-10593867 GCF_001723915.1 Gavialis gangeticus | reverse complement strand
CAACTTGAACACCAAAGAATGGATTGCAACCCAAAAATTCAAGGGGGCAGCATTCAATACATGGTCATCTGGTAGTTCTATATCACCTCAAAATGTTTCAGAGGTATAGCAAAACCTAAAATTAAAAAAAAAACTAAGATAGAGAAAGTGCCACATTTTCTTAACATCTTGCAGAAGACTTCATAATGTCAAATATGTTGTGTATAAAACCCTCATTAAACCTTGTTTTAATAGAGAATGCAGAGATTTGAGTCCTTTTTTTAAAATAAGATTGATAGAAAATAAATCCAGTCAGTTCTATAGATTGTAATTAAACTGTTAACTTTGTTCTCTAGATTAAAGTTTTGTTATTCTGAAAAACATGGTTTCATTTTAAAGTGACTAAAACGACTGCCAAGTCTAGCTGGATTAAATGTTCTTTATTGTGTTATCTACACTGGTTTTAATTATTAATATAAACCTGTCATGTTCATAGCAACATTAACAATGTGCGTGTCAGCATGCCGACCTCGTCGGGGTGGGTGGCCCACATCTACCTAAATGATGGCTCCCTAGGCAATGTTATTATGCTGTAAAGTATAATGTATTCTCACTCAAACACTTAGTGAAAGTGCATTAAAAATGCTTATGGCAAAAGAATGAAATTTTAAAAATAAACTTAAAATTCAAAAGAACTGCTGCTTCTAAACTTCAAACTTAACATATCAGTGGCATAGTACAGTATACCCTTGCAGAACAAAACCATCCCATATGAGTGGCATGGGATTTAGATGAAGTCACTGAAGCATGAGACACCAGATAAAAGAGCATTTGCAGCAACAATGAAAACACAGTTCCCACAATGCTTCACACAACTGTATTTCAAAATTCTAATTATCTTCATATTGAAGTCCAAATGCCTCATTTGTTCCTCAACCGTTGAAATTTTCAATCACTGCAAAACAAAGAGTCCTCACTAACTCTCTCTCTCTCTCTCTCTCTCTCTCACACACACACACACACACACACACACACACACAATTTTTAACAGGGGACCCCTTAATCATCACCCTTCCCCTATCTTTTCAATCCCGGAAGGGCTCATCTGTGACCTGCTGCCTGTCCATTGACAAAGAGAAAGATCCTTTGGCAAGAAACGTAAAATGACCAAAAACACTCACAATGCTGACCCAAACATTTTCTATAATGTTACGTTCATTGGTGGGTTATGGTGATGGGGTATACCCTCAGAAACTGGAGTAAAATAGACCCTCCAGCTTTTCACCCATGGTTTCTCTTCTCTCTGGCTCTTCCAAAGCTTTTGTGTTACCACCATTTCCAGAGTTTCTTTTTTCAGCTTTCATTTCTGACCAGCCATGCAGAGTGTGGCTGCCTTTTATATAAGAGGAGTGAGTGGTTTCAGGGAGAAGAGGTACCTTAAAAGAGGGTTGTTTCTTTTCCACAAGAAATACGTGTTTTCACCTAGTCTCTTTTTATCCATTTCCTTAGTTTTACTTTCATTAATAAGAAAATAAAAACGAACAGGATCCATGGCCTTGGGGGGAAAGGGAGAAAACTTAATGGGTAGGATACAGGAGGGACTATTTTGATTACTAAAATTACAGTAAATTTATATTTTTAAATGCATTTCTGATATTTATAGACATTTGAGAATTTTATCCACCTCAGCTTATGGACATTTTAAAAATAAAATTGTTACGAAAAAATCTCCAATCCTGTATATTAAATAAAAGGTATGTAATACACCCAAATTGATAAAGAAATTTGTAAACTAGGTCCACAAAGTGTTTTTTTACCAAATCAATAACATTTTTTTTTAAATTATTTCAATTGAAGTTGTTTAAGTTGAATGTGCACACAAGACTTAATTTTTTTCTCCAAGTAAAGTCCTCATTTGCATATTTATGTTCAAAATCAATAACATTAATAAAAAATACAACGTATTGTCCACTGCTTTATTTTATCTATTTTTGTATCCTCATATACCATGTTTTGTTTTTATTTTATGTAAACTGGTAGAATGGATTATATTAATTTACTATTTTAGGCAAAATTATAAATTACATAAATGCTATCATAATTTATATTGTAGTATAATGATTTATATTTACATCATAAACATTTTTATGTTACATATAATTTTATGGCTCATTTTATTGTATTTTTCTTAGCAAAACTTGTATATAAGCTACTATTAATCAAAAACGACATAAAATTGTTGACTCAAACATAATAATACCCAGCCATGTGCTTCTGCAGAAAGTTTTTATTAGTTATCTCAAAGATAGTTTTCTCAAGCAAACAAAAAACAAACAGAAAAAGCAAACCAACCAATCAAACAAACAACCTCTCCCACTCCCAAAACTATCAGAAAATGAGCTACAATCCAGATGGATGGTATCAAGTAATAGATTCAAGAACAGTCTTCAGGTAAATTACACAAACTGCACTTTCAACTTCCAGGATGGAAGTTAAATAATTACCATGTGTTTGATGTATCACTTTCCTTTACAAAGCACTCTTAATGCAAGCCTTATTAAAATGCTTTGTCTGGACAGAAATCTTGTCAAACTAATTAAAGAAACAAACAAAACCTTAAGTCTTTATCTTGGTTTTAAAATGACAGCGAAGGACTTTGATCAATGCAAATATTTCCACAGGCAAGCAGGATAAGACATGGAGTACAAGCCTCCAGAAAAGGAGTCTAAACTCCAGGCACTCTTAACAGTTCAGCTGGGGCTAACATTAAGGATCCTCACAGGTATAAAGAAAGCTGGATTAATTTGGTGAAAAGGATGGGACGGTTTTGTGCGCTACTGTAAAAACTTACAGGTCAATCAGTAGCTAGTGGGTGTAAAGTAAATCAGGACCAGGTACCATGAAAAAATTGTTTACCTCTTGAGGGAAAACTCATAGCAGACTGATGTTAAAGCTGGAGGCAATTTGCAGTGTTTGGGGAATAAACAGCCAACAAATATACCACCCTGATCCAATTAAATGAAGGCCAAGACATAAACAAGTATTTCTGCTTCCTGTCAAGTAAGCATTGATTGTAAATAGCTGTAGAGTATGTCCTTAAGAGTAAAAAAAAAAAAAGAAAAGAAAAGATTCCTATGCCACTAACAGACCTCTCCAGAAATGCCTGTGAACCTCATGTAATGTTTAGATTCCCAATGGTAGTTTTCATAACTGTGATAGTTTTGTCTATGGACAAATACGGACAAAAATGTGGGTCAGCTATTCTGGATCCCTCAAAATAATTCTGCAGTTTTAGTATTCAATCAAACAAGATAAAAAAATTAATTATGAAACCATGGTAGAAAGGGAGCAAGAAAAGAATCTTGACATTTGTTTGCAACACAAAACTCAGAACAGCTTGAATTAACTGTCAAGTTAAAAATTATGAACTACATACTACTAAAAGCATGTTAGCTCCCTCTGAACACTTTAGTTCAAAAGTAAAGGGGCCCAAACTCACTGTAGTTTAATCCTCCTCCAGGAATGATAAGAAGAACCAAACAGAGCTCCAAAGCATAAACTAATGTACATTAACTGCACACCTAAAGTAATTTGTTTTACCTTTTCCAAGTGTCTGCATGTAAACATACCTTTGGTGACATTCAGATTAAATGGTCAAACCAGAGATCTCTAAATGGAGCTCTAAAGATCCCCCCAGTTAACAGTAGTAAAAGTCAGCCCAGCATCTTCTGTTCTAACATTGGGAGGTCTAAAAGCAATTAATTCAAGCTGAAACTGAATTTTATCCTATTTTCAGTTGGAGGCAAACAGAAAGCAGAAAGAAGTGTTCTGATAAAATAAACTGATCTGGAAAACTGAGAAGGGTGGTTATAATAAAAAGATGGAGAAAACTCTGTATCGCCATTAGATACATATTTTAGTTTGTTTTTTGAAAAAACAGGCATTGTGACTGATGAGACAATATTGCATTATTTAGATAAACAAATGAGCAGCATAACTGGAAAATCCAGTTGGAAACAATAATGTACTGAACCGCTGGTCCTGTGTGGCTAACAGATCAGGAAGAGCCTCCTTTCCCAATCTATAACATAATATGGCTGAGGCCTGAAGATGTTGTTCTTTACTAGATTAGGGCCACTGATGTTCCTAAAATCCCAGAAAGTAGTGGTGATCTGATTTGTGCATGCATAATTCCAACATAATCATGAAATTATATTAACAACTGATGACGTATTGTGTCTGTGATGTTATATGCTGTATGTGCTTGACCATCATTTAAGCGTGGGAAATGTTTTGCTTCAGTATTTGGTTACAGTCCATTTATTAGAAACTCAAATTCTGAATTTGTCTTTGATCTTTTTAGCCTAATTCTTTCATCAGCTAATCCCAGTAAGATGAATAGCAAAACCTCCCATTAACTTTAGTAAGTGCAGTATCAGCTCCTATGAAATTTACATTGAAATGTACATTGAAATTTACATACAAGATTAGAAAAAAAAAGTTAATGACCCTGCTGCAGTTTATTAGTTTCCTGCGTCCTAATAAGAAGGCACGTGCAGATGTGTTTAGTACGCACCTAATTAGCCTATTCCACAGTAAACATCTTGTGTAGGGCTGCCCATTATTACTCACTCTCAGCATGGATTCACCAAGGGCAAGTCATGTCTGATCAACCTGACTGCCTTGTATGATGAGATGACTGGCTCTGTGGATGTTAGGAGACCAGTGGATGTGGCGTACTGAGACTTTAGCAAGGCTCTTGATACAGTCACCCACAACATTCTTACAGCCAAGCTAAGGAAGTATGGGTTGGACGAATGGACTGTAAGGTGGATAGAAAACTGGCTGGATCACTGGGCTCAGAGGGTAGCAGTCAATGGCTTGATGTCTAATTGGCAGCCAGTACCAAGTGGAGTGCCACAGGGCAGCCGGTATCAAGTGGAGTGCCACAAGCCCCAGTCTTGGGGCTGGTTTTGTTCATCAATGACCTGGAAGATGGCATAGAGAGCACCCTCAGCAAGTTTGCAGATGACACCAAGCTGGGGGGAACAATAGATAGGCTGGAGGGTAGGGCTCGGATTCAGAGAGACTTAGCCAAATTGGAGGATTGGACCAAAAGAAATCTCATGAGGTTCAATAAGGACAAGTGCAAAGTCCTGCACTTAGGACCGAACAATCCCATGCACCAGTGCAGGCTGGGAGCTGACTAGGTAGGCAGCAGCTCTGCAGAAATGTACTTGCGGGTTACAGCAGAAAATAAGCTGAATATGAGCCAACAGTGTGACTTTGTGGCCAAAGTCTAACAGCATACTGGTCTGCATTGGCAGGAATGCTGCCAGTAGGTCAAGGGAAGTAGTTATTTCCCTCTATTCAGCACTGGTGAGGCTATATCTGGAGTACTGTGTCCAGTTTTGGAGGCCCCACTACAGAAAGGATGTGGACAAATTGGAGACAGTCCAGTGGAGGGCAGCAAAAATGGTTAGGGGGCTGGGGCACATGACTTACAAGAAGAGGCTGAGGGAACTAGGATTAGTCTGCAGACGAGAAGTCTGAGAGGGGATTTAATAGCAGCCTTCAACTACCTGAAGTGGGGTTCCAAAGAGGATGGAACTAGACTGTTCTTAGTGATGACAGAACAAGGAACAATGGTCTCAAGTTGCAGCACGGGAAGGTTAGGTTAGACATTAGAAAGCATTTTCTCACTAGGAGAACAGTAAAACATTGGAACAGGTTACTCAGAGAGGTGGTGGAATGTCTGTCCTTAGAGGTTTTGAAGACCTGGCTAGACAAAGCCTTGGCTGGGATGATCTAGTTGGGGGTGGTCCTGCTTTGAGCAGTGGGTTGGACTAGATGACCTCCTGAAGTCCCTTTCAACTCTAATTTTGTATGATTATCAGATTCTATTGAGTCAAGAGATCTTGAGCCAGATTCTCAGATGTGACAGAGAAACTTTTTGTGTTAGACCAGTCCTGGGGCTTTTGTATGCTACTCTGATTCCCTAGCACAAAATACAGAATTTGACTTCAAAGGCCACAAAGGCTACCAAGAAGCCATTATTACACTCTGGAATGCCAGTGCCCAAGAAAGCCCAGGGCATATCCTGGTACTGGTAAGAGAAAGCAGGATTTGGCATAGGAGCCACTACTGAGAACTGGTCACAAGAGAATTCTCCTTTAGAGGCAAGATCTTCCAGGTTTTAGGTCACTTATACTAGTGGAGTAGTACAAAGTCCAGGGGCCTGTTCTTGACTTTCCCAGACCCCAAATAAGTTGAAGCCTCTGTGCCATACTTTCCCCTTCTGTTAAATAAGGATAAACATGTTTCTCTAGTACTGTTTTTGAGTCTAATTTTTCATCATCATCATATCTGCAAAAATCATACAGATCCTTCTTTAGTGCTTTAGAAGTACAACTTGTAAAAATGAGAAAACAAGGATCTTTTACGATGGATATAAATACATAGAGGTTTTTGCCTGATGATACATCACCATTAAAATTTATCCTAACCGAAGTACAAAAAAACCCCAAAACATTTGCTTTCATGACTATGTAGTGCAAACTACCTTAAAGAAAAAGAAAGTAACTTAAATATCACAAAGGACTGCTGTGGTAGTGAAACGCGCTGTAGTATACAATAACCAATGAAAGACTTACTATCTGGGGCTAATTGCAGAGAACAGGTTTTAAAGCTTCCTCAAATATTCAGATACTAAGTCATCTCACAAGGGAATATCTAGGCTAGGGACTGAAATTACACATAAACTGGTATAAAGTGATCAGAAACTGGTTTAGACCTGTAACAGACCAGAAGTTCAGTGCACACAGACCAGTTTCAAAATGGAACTGGTTTCAAAATGAACTTTCCTATTACACTTGAACCCAATTCAAGATAGACCTGGATGGATGTAGTATCAGATTTAATCAGTTTAGGTTAGATCAGTCTATCAAACCTCTGTCCAGATCCCCTCCTGAATCAAGTTAGGTTGCAGTCCTCTAGTGTCCCAGGAGGCTTTGAAGCCCCACTCACAGGGCAGGGGGCCTAGCCTCTGTCCCACCTTGTCTCCTTTGGTTGAACTAGGCCAGCCTTGTCCCCGAGCTGTCAAAAGCTGAGGCAGCAAAGCCTCTGCCCCCCAGCCCAGTGGGCAGTGGCACAGGGTAAGGGAGAGAGAGGGAATGGACCTCACCCCTTCCCCCCCCCAGCCAGGGTCTGCACAGCAGAGTTGGCTAATGCCCTTGTGGCAGGGGCTTCTGCCCCCACCCTCCCCCACAGACTGACTATGCTAGGATGCCATTGCCTCAGCCCTGCCTCCTTCCCAGCTCCCTGTTTCTCAGCCACAGGGGAGCAGGCCAGGGGAGAATGGAACCCCCCTTTCCAGCCCCAGCTGGAGTGGGGCTGGGGCTGGGGCCAGAGTGGGAGGCTCCATTCCCCCCCTCCCACCTACCACCCTAATGGCTGAGAGGTGGGGGACTGGCGAGCGGATACGGCTGGGGAATTCACAGCCTGGCAGAGCTGGGAGGAGGCATGTGGCTCAGCCTGGCAGAGCTGGGAGCACCCCCACCTTCTGTCCTTGGTCAGTGCAAGCATCTGCCTGCCTTGGCCAACTGAAGAGTAAACATGAGTTCTGTTCATTAGAGAAACCTGTGTAGATTGGATTAATACCCCCTCAGGCTTTCTGACTCTCTGTACTTGGCCCTATTGCTCATTTACCTAGATATATGTAATGGTCATAAGAGGAAACTTTAAAGAACAGAAAAATAAAATTTACATGGGACCAAGTATCAAAGTACAGAACTATGTGATGAAGATTACAGAAAAAGTGGAGAAACTTCTCTGGTTTTTGCATGAATCATGCTCCCAAAGGTATGCGCTGAATCTAAATGCTGCTCCTAGACATATCACTGTATTATCAGCAGTTTCTTCATTATCCTTATAACCTTACTGGTGGTAATTAGAAACTTTGGATTGTGTAAAAGCAGGAATGTCACTAGAACAGTCCAAATCTATATTTTAGGGGAGTGGACGTGTCTTTAAATGAGAAATCTGTTATTTGAGAAGTTGGATTTGTTAATATATAAAGATTTTTTAAAAAGAGAGGTCCCAATTACATAATCTCTCTATATGAGGGGTTGGCAACCTATAGCTTCTGGGACAAATTCAGCCTGTAGAGCTTTTAGAAATGCGTTGGCAGAATTTGGAGTCAAATGCCAAGGGATCCAGTGGAAATTGAGCTCTCCTTGTGCTGTGCTGTGCTGTGCTGCAGGCAGGCACCCAGGGTTCTGGTAGAGTGCTCCCTACCCAGGGTTCTGGTAGAGTGCACTATAGCCAAATGAGGGGGAGATGCGGTGGAGGCAGCTGGTCCAAGCTGGGTCATTTCATTCCCCTGCTAGAAAATGTTGCTGACTATTGCTTTATATACATAATTTCCATTGCAAGCAATGAGAGACCTTGGGACATTACCTCGAGTGTGAATAAAATACCTATTTTATTTCAGTAAGGGGGTAGAAGAGCTTCCCTTTCCACTCTGTGCTGACAAGAGAGAATAACCATGAAGAATGAGAGTGGCTCAGGACGAACTAGGGATAGAACTGCTAAACCTGGGAGCAGGGACAAAACAGGGAAAGGGGGGTGGCTCTGAGGACAATTCAGTGCATTTCTCCATGCCCATACCCATACCCACCTACGCTATGGAGAAAGGCAGCCAGGCCCACAGAAACAAAA
Organism: Gavialis gangeticus; assembly: GCF_001723915.1. NCBI lineage: Eukaryota > Metazoa > Chordata > Crocodylia > Gavialidae > Gavialis > Gavialis gangeticus. Next base: position 10,585,170 of record NW_017729008.1, on the reverse strand, counting down.
TGCAAGTATTGTTCAATGCACATATAGCTGCTACCAGGATATGATGGCAGAACTTCATGGTGTCTCACTTTGGAATGACCTAGAGCTCTACTCTGGGCCTGTGTTGTAAGCTGTTTCCACCCAATCCTGCTGTTAACGGGCACCTGGTGAAAGGCAGCTGGATAGGATGCCAGTCACGCCACTCTTGTGTGCATGACTGGCTATAGAAGCTGGTTTGCCTAACCACTTTAGCCTGATTTACCATTTGGCTCAGGCAGACTTTTGTGCTTTATTAGAGCTGTGCGACTGTTACCTAATCTGGCATGTGAGTACTCAAAGCTATAAAAGGGACCATAATGGTAGCATAATACACTAGAGCAGAGGAGAAATGAGCAGGCCTTTTATATGACATAGGTTTTCTTATTTCAGGAGAGTACAAATATTTCAGTGAACTTTCCTATTACACTTATATCTTGGAAGTAAAAGTAAAAATAACCAATATCCCTCCAAGGCTTCAGGAAAAATCCAGGAGAGTAAAGGCAATACTCAGCATTCCCATGGACTTTGATACAAACTAGGTTATCAGAGCATTTTAAATAAATGAAAAGAACAAAACTGTTTAGACTTGTTTCAAGTAAGAAAAGCTACATTGTACAAGTTATTAAAATGACATGAGTCATAGTCCATGACTGAAATTAATACATTTTAATCTGCTGAAAAAGAATAAATTATTTTTACATCATTATAGGAAACATTTTTACTGCTTTCAATATATTTTCAACATAAAACACTGTTTAGATATGCACTTAGGTACCAGCATTACTGCTTTGAAAACTAGGACAAAACTATTTCTATGACAGTAAAAAGAAAGTAGCTCCATCACACTACCCATAACATCTGCCCCTAGAGATGCACAGAAATGGTCAATTAAGCATTCAAAATGTACAGCTCTAGAGAAATATTTGAGAACTACAAAATTTCTTCCTTGCTGTTATGTGGCAACGATGATCTTGGTGAAAGTTGTTTGAAAGTGCTATCATTACTAGGGCTGTGTGAAGCTTCGGGTACTGATTCGAGTTGGAAAAGATTCGGCTCAATTCAGTAGCTAAATCTCCAAATCCAAATTGAATCAGGAGACCAATCAAAAGGTCCAAATTGGTTTGAAGCTCTCCAAATCGATTTGGAAAAGATTTGGAGAGCTTCGATGATTCGGGCACTCCCTACCTGCTGCAGCAGGGAGCTGGAGCTGGACTAGGAGCTGGTAAGTAGGGGCGGAGGAGGCGGGGGCTGGAGGAGGGGGGGGACCATGGGGAGACCCCTG
>NW_017729008.1:10579023-10583288 GCF_001723915.1 Gavialis gangeticus | reverse complement strand
GGGTGGGGGGGCTGGGACAGCGGGTGGGGGGGAAGAGTTGTGAGGCTCCATCACACAGCGTGGGGCAATGGGGATCAGTGGGGATTTCCTCCCCTGCCCGGCAGCACCCAGTGAGTCAGGGCTTTTTTTTGCAGTGCTGGGAGCTGAGATGGGCAGGATAGCCATTGCCAGGGCTGGGAGAGTGGTGACAGATGGGCCTGTGTGATTCAGAGATTTGGCTGATTTGGAATCACTGAATTGAATCACTGTCCCCCGAATTGGCCGAATCCGAGTCAAATACTAGTCGCTTCACACAGGCCTAAACATTAATATAGCTATGCTATTGAAAACAGTGTAAAGGTTATCTTGACCACTGTGAAAATTAGTCTCTAACAAACAAAACAAAAACTAAATTGGCTGCAGAATTCCAGATATCCTTGTCCAAGATAAGCTACCCACAGTGCCAGATTTCTGGACTCAGAAGTTGAAAGGCTTCCAAGTAAGTCTACGTGGCTTGAAAAGTTAGAATCTATTATTAAATGGAGACCAAGACATCATGTTTTTGGCTAGAGAACAGAAATTACTAAAGATATCACAGGACTTAATCTCTTCATTTTCTTTTACTTTTGTAAATTGCTTGAAAGGCCCCTAATTGCACTAAGGACTTGCTGCATCTGTATCTGCTAAAGAATATGAATGGGGCTTTCCAGTATGATTTGGATCACTCATTAAAATGCAACATTAATAAATGTAAAAGGTGAGATTTTTAGAGAAATACATATTTTATTATTCTCTGAATATCTAAGCAGTAACATAACTAACTGGAGGGCAACTACGGTAGTGGCCCCAAGTGACTTGGGCTGCGAGGAGGGTGCATTACTAAAATTTGCTGCTACTGACTGGCCATGGTACTAGTGGTGGGAACTGTCCTGTTAAACCTCTGTTTCTAAGTAGTATTACTAGAAACATACTTAATTCACAATTTCATGGATTTCACAGAAACCATGAAAGCAGGCATTGTCCACAAAATCTACTCAATAAAAAAACAACCAAAAAACCATCACTAAAAATAAAATGCTGGCTTCCCAGTGGGAGCCAGGAGTCCTCATTGCTGTTGCAGCCCAGCCTTGCAGCCCACTGGGGGGGGATGGAAGGGGAGGATGCCAGTGTGAAGGGGAGCAGCCAAGATGGCAGGCACTCCCTGCTGCTGATTGGCTGAGAGGGCTGCCTGCTGTGTGGCCCCACCCCTCTATACCAATCAGCAGCGAGGGGCAGAGCTGGACAACAGACACTCCCCTTGGCCAATCAGTGGCAAGGAGTAAATTTGCTGCAAAAAGGTGGCAAAATCGGCTCCCTGCACCATGAGCAGCCTATGAAAATCCCTTTTGCTCACCATGACTTAGGTAGTTCCCTAATTATTACTGCAGTTATGTCCTCTGGCTTAGATTTCCTTTGAATAGCTAAGAACCACAGAATTATAAAGGTAAGTGTGCAGTAGCACTAATTTTACAGCCAAAAAATGCACTGCTATACTTTAGTCTGCACACATATGTACTCAATGAAATATAAAAATAGTAAAATTCCTCAGACACAAACAACATGAACATAAGAAATGCAATGAGAAGACCAGGTCCTCCCTTACACAAGAAGCAGCTGTGATCATTTCTACTGACTGATTGAGAACAGTAAACATCCTACTGCAGATTACCCTGTCTTCCCCACTCTACCCAAACCCACTCATTTTTCTTGTCTATCTGTTCTGGTTTATCTAATAGCTAGAAAGCCCTTTGCAAGAGGAACTATTATTTACTGTAAGGTTGTTTGGCACCTACTACAACTGCATCCCACTTAGTCGCCGCTTCTAGATACCACTGCAACAGAACTCTTAAAAAAACTAACATTGGCAATAACTGTATCCTCCATAACACAAAATGGGAATGGAGAAAGGGAAACACATTGTGGGTAAGGTGAGGTAATACACTATGGCTTTCCAGGTCAACAGGGTAACCATGAAAACAAAGTTTAAAGAAAAACTGCAGTATAAGAGCTTTAAAGACCTCTAATCTCTACTTTTGCTCACCACAGAGGTCTGTCCCGGGCCTAGTACTATTTGATGTGTTTATTATTTGGATGCTGGAATAGAAAGCTTCCTGTGTAAATCTGCTGCTGCTATGAAACTGGGAAGGGCTGCAAAAACATTGGAGGACTGGCATAGAATTCATACTGGAAAGCTGGGTTAGAGAAAACAGGATGAAATTCAACACAGATAAATGCAACATGCTACACCTAGAAAAGAATAATCATAAGGGAGATTGACTGGGTGGCATCCACAAGAGTTTTAAGCACAAGACACTGGAGGTGATCATCTAATCCATGCTGGTGAGGCCTCATCTAGAGCAGGGCTGTCCAGTTTCCAGGCACCTGGGGATCTGGGGGCCACACAAGGCACAAGACCCCTTCCAGTAGCCCAGGAACCCCAGTACCCTTCCCAGCCATACACAAGGCATGGGCACCCCCCAGGCCTCCAGGCCAAATGCCGATCCTTCAGTGACCACAAACAGTGACTAGTTGGACAGCCCTGATCAAGAGTACTACATGCAGGTCTAGTACTCTTGATCATGGCTGTCCAACTACTGACTCCATATTTTAAGAAAGATGTGGAGAAGTTAGACAAGGTCCACAGGTGGGTGACAAAAATCATAGGAGTTGGAAGGCACGCTGCACAAGGAAAGGCTGAGAGAACCAGGCATGCTGATCTTGGAGAAAAGGTGATTACAGAAGGGCACAATAGCAGTTTTCAAATGTCGCATCTGAAACACTGCAATGAAAAAAAGGAAGAACAACCCTTCTCCCTTGCTTCAGAGGCTATAATGTGATGCAATGCCTTCAAACTTCAGATAACTAGATTTAAATTATATATCAGGAATAACTTCCTTACCATTCAAACAGTGAGGCAGTGGAACAGACTGCCCAGGGCAACAGCTTCCTTAGCTCTCAGTGTTCTGAATTAGGAAATATAATTTTAAAAAGGCATTCTTCCACTGTACTTAATGTTAATTAAACTTGTTTGCTTAACTTAAATTACATTCTGTCATATGGCCTGATCCTTCAGGCCCTTGGTCACGTACGTAACTCCATTGAAATGTTTGGCATTATCAGAAGTCTTACTGCATTCAGTCTGTTTACCAATGTGCTCAGACTTGTACAAAACACAGAATTATAGACAGGGCCCACTCTAAAGAAATTATTGCAAACTTCTGTCTCCTGTTCACTCACCTTCTTACATCCCAGGGAATGAAGCCAATTTCAAGTAATCAGTAATTAGCCTGTATTCAAATTTCAAAAATACCTTGCAAAAATTCGTTTTACCTTTGTGCTAGTAACAGAAGACTCCTGCAGATAGAGAAACTTTCATCATGTATAAATTACTAATAATTACATGAAAACAAATGGAGAGCTTCAAAGCTGGAGTGAGGGGGAAAGAAGGAAATTCCACCCTATTAATCCGTAATTATCTTCTAGAGAAAATAAATACTACTGTATATTTTTAACAGATGACCAGAGTGATTTTGTACTGGGACATGCCTGCGTTATGATACCATATTTACTCAAGATGAGGTTTTTTCACCTCCCAATCAGCATGGGGGGAAGAGCCCCTCATCTTATTTCATAGATTTCATAGACATTAGGGCTGGAAGGGACCTCGGAAGATCATCGAGTCCAGCCCCCCACCTGAAGGGCAGGAAGTCATCTGGGTTCATAGGATCCCAGCAAGATAAGCATCCAATTTACTCTTGAAGGTGTTCAATGCTGGTGCTTGAACCACCTCCGATGCCAGGCTGTTCCAGACCTTGGGGGCTCGGACAGTGAAGAAATTCTTCCTTATGTCCAGCCTGAAACGGTCTTGCAGTAGTTTATAACCGTTCAAACTCGTCATCCCTTGGGGCACTCTGGTGAACAAACGTTCCCCCAGATACTGGTGGTCACTCCTGATAAACTTATAGGTGGCCATCAGATCACCCCTGAGCCTATGCTTTTCCAGGCTAAAGAGCCCCATAGCTCTCAGCCTGTCGTCGTAAGGTCTGTTTCATAACCTCTGATCATGGGTGTGGCTCTTCTCTGGACTCTCTCAAGCTTCTCCACATCCTTTTTGAATTGTGGGGCCCAAAACTGGACGCAGTACTCCAGCTGAGGCCTCACCAAGGCCGAGTACAACAGGAAAATGACGTCCTGGGATTTACTTGAGAAGCATCTATGGATGCAAGCCAGCGTTTTGGTCACTTTAC
>NW_017729008.1:10568741-10574023 GCF_001723915.1 Gavialis gangeticus | reverse complement strand
TCTTGTCCAGGTGATAGGTCACCTGTTCGTAGAAGGATTTATATACAAAGTGGAGTGGGGAGCAGGCAGTTGTTGCAACTCTGACTCCAGGTCAGGGCCAAAGTCAGACCCACAGCAGCTTCTGCCCTTCCTTTCCTCCCCCTTACTATTGGATGCAGCTCAGCTCAGGCTGGAGCTGGTGTCTCTCCTGGGCACAGAGCACATGGAAACTCCTTCCCCTGCCCAGCCAATCAGTAGCACCGACACTGCTGCATTGCCAGGCAAGAGCTGAGCTTCCACGTGCTGGCCTCCCAGCAGAGCAGTATCTGACAGTAAGGTGGGGCAGGGGGAAGAGGCTGGAGGAAGCAGGGTGGAAGGGGCAGGGACTGGGGGGAGCTGGGGATGGGAGGTGCAGGGGGCAGACAGGGCAGGAAGGCTGCAGGGGGGAAAGTGGGTGAGGCAGAGGGCAAGGGAGCTACCTGACCCCCCAAGCCACTGCTTTCCATGCTGTAGCCGTATGGGGTGGGGATTCAATACAGCCCTCCAATACTTAGATTCTCTATCTGGAAAATTATAACAAATGTATACATTTTCCTTATATATAATCTAATTATTGGGGGGTCATCTTATACTCACATTTGTCTTACATTTGAGTAAATAAGGTATATCAATATTATTATTTCTTATCAAATAAATGATAGAATTTATTATTGTCTTGTATTTTTCTAAACATGATTTATAATAGGGAAAGCAATGTATTCAAACTTCCAAAGTTGGCTGCATTACCCCTCCAATCGGTATAACCCATCTTTTAAGGTCATTCGAAGATTCAGCGTCTGATAGCACTGAGTCAGTGCAGTATAACATTTTTATAGTGCCAGCATTCCTCAGCTTTCAATTTGTGTAATTTTTTATGCATACCATGGGGCAAATTTCTCTTTTACTCATAATGATTTACTACTGTTGCATTACTTAAGTAAACATGCAGTATTATTATTGAAACATACCAAATAATTGAAGTAATAATTACATTTAAAAATAGCAGTCTTAAACAGTGAATTATACCTTTATAGACATTTTTAAAAATAAAATAACCCTAGATACAAGTCAAACATCTGAAACTGTTAAGTGGTTTGTTTTATAAAGAACACAAAATTATAAATAAAATACTGTAAGTTTGTTTTTCTTTTAATAAAGGAGATGGATATCTCTGCCAAAAGTGGTTAGATTACTCTGTGAAATATTTCTAAGCACATTTCTGATAATGGATTATTTGTTGATAACATTTTCAACCCACTTCTGTAAGGAAGGGAAAAACCCCAAGCTCTGGCTAATCACCACTGTATGTTGCCAACAGCAACAAAAAAAAGATATATACAATAATACAATGTTTGGCCTAAAGCAGAAACTCAACCAGGAAGCACATACTTAAAGCTTCTGGTCATCATTTAACAATGAAACAGGAATAAAGTAATATTCATATCAATTTGTTGGTTACGGGATTCTACTACCCTCCTTTACAGGCTGTATACAGCTTTCCCCGAGTAGAAATCCACAGCTCTCCTGCATGCAACTGTCAATTGTTCAAGCAGGGCTGGATTAATACATAGGCAAACTAGGCACATGCCTAGGGCCCTGAGCTGCAGGGGATCCCAGTCCTTCCCTCTGTGGTGAAGGCGCTAATGACCCCATCAGCCTCCCTTCCCTCCCCTTCCCCTCAGCCAGCCTCATCGCCGTGGTGGCTGCTTCCTAGCAGTGGTTCCAAGTTTTGCTCCCCACTGGTGGCAGCACCAAGGCCCACGAGTTTGTTGGCCTAGGGCCTAACTAAAGGGTTAAACTGGCCCCTTGTTCAAGCTCACTTCACCAGAACACCAGTAGCCATAGGCATAGTTCTGCTCTGCAGGGCCTCTTCCGAAGTCACACAATGGCTGGGTTTTTATCTGTTCAGGATATAGCTATCTGATTGGCACTAAGGCCCCATTCTCCAGTTTGTCTGCTGCTCCCTCAACCATCATTTTACTTAAAGAGGCTATGTCATGGAAGTGAGGGACTGTGAATTCCATTAATCTTGAAAAGGAACAGAGCACTGCGCTCCTGGATGGTTAGCTCTAAAACCTAATATGCCAATTCAAATGTCAGCACTGTTACCTGCAGGGGTGACGCATAGAGGGTGCATGTGGGTCTACAAAAAGGCACTGCCGACTCTGCAGGCGCCGCTGTTCACCACCCGGCTGCCAACATCTGCGGGTGGTCTGTGATCCCTGCTGGCCACCACTGACACTGCTGGCGGCGGCTGCAGGTGGTTGGCTGCAGGTGGTCACTGACCCTTGGTTGGCACTCACCACCCCTGCCCCTGCCACCGACAGCGCCAGCAGCTTCTGCGGAAACTCCCCCGCTTACCGCCGCCGTGCTTCCTCCACCGCTGCTATGCCCCCTCAGCAGCTGGGAGCACACATTGTTCATGATTCACTTTTAGTCACTCTAGCATACACAGCTAGCAAGTGTGAAAATCTTTTTTTTTTAATATAATAAGGATGCACTGATTCTTTCTTATATATGAATATCACAGTATATTCCTTTCAAATTTATGCCATATTTCCTATGAGTACAGAATACTTTCAAATAAATCAGCTAATTTGTTGTGTAGTTATAAGGATAGAAATGTTCATTTAGTCAGGCTAGATCTTTTTACAGAGTTCTCTATCAAAGATATTCCTAATACCCTAATATGTACTTTATATTTCCTAATCTCTTGCAAAAATATTCCTGCAGCAATGCTGTAGCCAGTAGAGCAAATAATACTCTGGCATGCCTCAATCAGTGCATCTTCCGCAAAACCAAGGAGGTGAATCTTCCACTCTGCTCAGCACTGGTGAGACTGCAGCTGGAGTACTGCGTTCAGTTCTGGGCACCACACTTTCACAAGTACATGGACAAGCTTGAGGGAGTCCAAAGAAGAGCCACCCATATGATCAGTCTTATACAGCAAGCCATACAAGGAAAGGCTGAGGGATCTGGGACTCTTCAGCCTGAGGAAAAGGCTGAGAGGGGACCTGGTAGCAGCTTACTGCTACACTAGGGGAGTATATCAAGGGCTTGGTGAGCAACTGTTCACCAGGGTACCCAAGGGGAAAACCATGAGTAATAGCCATAGACTCCTAGAAAACTGATTCAGGCCCAACATTAGGAAAAACTTCTTCACAGTCAGGGTGTCCAGACTGTGGAATAAACTCCCTCCAGAGGTGGTGCAATCACCTACCCTGGAAATATTCAAGAGGAGACTGGACAATCACTTCGCTGGGGCCACCTGACCCCAGTTATCTTTCCTGCTTGGTGCAGGGTCCTGGACCCAATGATCTTCCAAGGTCCCTTCTGGCCTGACAATCTATAAATCTAAAATTTGACACATGAAAACAAAGATTATTCCAAAATCTAGCACATAGGTTAATTACATTTATTTATAGGCAATGTTTTGTTTAATGAACCTTGCTGGTCATAACAACTTTTATTTAAATACTTTTAATCCAATTAACTGGTTTTAAAATTTACTTTATATTTCCTAATGCTTGATATAATTTATACAATGTCAGTTGCTTTCAGTGGAACATGGATTGTATGCTGTATTTTGTAGTATAAATGACCCATAGAGAAACTGGCAGCAAAATATTTTTTCCCCAAACTTCAAATACAATATACAAATACAAAACTCTGTCTTTGTAGCTTGACAAAGCAATGCTTCAATGATTAAGCTAAAGTGTCTCCTGGATTTTAGATGTCCCCCTTGTGGAGGTTCCCATTCCCCTGTCTCTGGTTTGGTACCCCCATGATCTAACATATTCTCTGGCTTGCCCACATCTCTACCGTATCCTCTAATTTTTAACATGTAAACTATATACTCAAAGGAACTGGAAAGACTTTCCATTTACCCTAACTTAAATAAAGCCCTGTCAAGCATATACATTTTTGATATATAAACTTTCGTACTCACATTTCTTAAAAATATCAGACTTATGCACTGACTGGATAAAGTGAGTTTGCTAGGGGCTTAAAGGAAAGAAGTAATATGGACAAGAAGGTCTCAGGAGAACACCAAAGAAAGAGCTGGAAAGCTATCTAGACCAGTGGCATTTGACCTGTTGGCTCTACAGGTAAAATAAGCGATGCAGAGCCAGTCTGCAGGCTGGATCAGGCCCTGTGCACCAGGACTGGGCCCTGTGCTGCCCCCACCTGGTCCCACAGATCCAGATAAGGCACTGCACAGCCTTGACAAGCGTTTGTATGACTGTATTGGGCCCCATGGTGTCCCTGCATGCTGGGATCAAGCTTCAGTGCCCTGTGCCACCCCAACCTGGCTGCATGCACTAGGGTCGAGCCCTGTACACTGGGATCAGGTCCTTATGTCCCAGGCCCCGTATTGCCATTTTGTACCTGAATTGGGTCCAGGTCACCCTTTGTGCCCAATCTAGCATTCAGGGCCACACTATCCAGACTGCAGAAATTTCCAGGAGACATTCAGCACCTGACAGAATCATGGCATGCTGTATTTCTTGTTTATCATGATTTAAAAGAAAAGATCAGATATACTGGGAGCATTATTCTAGTCTGAAGTCAGTGCATGGGGATATCTGTGCATAAACTACAGTACAGCCCCATATACCAGTCCTTTACACCATAAACTATATAGAGTTTTCCTGTGCCTTTAAGGAATTGCCCATTTTTGAGGAGATCACTGCTGTCACTGATGCTAGCCTAGCACAGTCCTACAATACAACCCTGGTTATTAAAATCCCTTTGGGAAACACCTGCTGAAAAGCCACTTGGTAGCTGCAATTTTTTGGATAGCAAAAGTCACAGCCTCTGGTGAAGAATTCTACATGACACCCAGTGTAAAAACCCCAGACTGCATAGTCCAGACCTTAAATACACCAAAGCTTAAAAGAGGACAGTTTGTTGTACAATACTAATACTTGCAAGTTATTGCATAAAACTTAAGAATAAAGATATCATATAGTATTAATTAAAGCTTAAAAGGGAACAGCAGACAGTACCAAATTACAATACTGTATCATAGAGTAGATGTACCATCTGAAATTAAGCTTAAGAAGAAAATGGGTTGTTCTGCCATACCAATAGTTATATATCAGCAAAATACATGATGCTGTCTGGATAATCCAGGGTTTGGATAATGGAAATTCTGATAAGCAATGGTGTACAGTGCTGTCCTTTTGCTCATAGGACTACGTGGTACTTGGCCCTTGCATGGAGGCTTTGGTTGTGTTGGTGGGAAAGGCAGGGGGAAGAAT
>NW_017729008.1:10567120-10568714 GCF_001723915.1 Gavialis gangeticus | reverse complement strand
TCATCAGCTCTGGGTCCCTGTCCCCATATTTAAATACATTAATTTGAGATTTGTTTAAAAAAAATCTTAGAATATCCCCACATGAAATACTTGTGGTGATTATTATTTAGATATTTCATGTTTAGGTGTTTAAAATGCACAAGCAAATCAGTTATTTTTTTAAAATAATCTACTATTTTCCTTTTTGTTGTAAAAAAGACTGAGAAAGTGTCTTTAAAATCTGAGTACTTCAGGAAAGTAAACACATGTTTTCTATTTGCAGATGCCACAAACATAACTCATACACACCATCAATTCTTTTGGCTTCTACATCCTTTCACTCTATATTCTTTCAATCTGCTTAGCTTTTGCTATTACATAGACTCATACTGAGTAGATGCACTCTCTCCTCTCCACTGCTATTACTGAACGTTTTTTCACTGTCTTTCACAAAGTATGATTGAGTTCTAGATTAAATACTAAGGAATTACTTCAGTTTTATTTTAAAAAATGAAATGAACACCCTAATGGAAACATTGGTCTGCAACAAATGCACTAAAACAACATTCTGGTTTCAGAAATACTGCAGGCTTCAGAATAAATTCCAATATTTCAAAATGGGTAATTTTTAACAGGTAATAAAGCAGAAGCCAGCAGGAATTTTTATGTACTTAAAGACACTTATCCAACAAATTCTTAACCATCCAGTTAAGTATCGGTCTTGTTTCCTGGCAGTTATGTCACTCCTAAAATTTTTATCAAGAACAAGTTAGTGCTTTTTTACAATGTTAATTTAAGTCTTCAGTGGGCGCATCTACCTGAGATGTTTATTGTGGAGTTGACTAACTAGCTCTGCAGCATACATCTCGGCATCTATATATACATGCACGGCAATTAGGCTGGAGTAAACTAATTAACTCAGCAGAGTTTTTACTCCACAGCAACGCATGTGTAGATACTGGTGGGGCTGGCTGGGGCATGAAGGTGCTTCAGTGCAGGGGCTGCCTGCCAGCTAGGGGCCCCAGGCAGCCCCACTGCAGCACAATGAGCTGGGGCATCCCTGGACTGACAAGCTGACTCCTGGGGCTCCCTGGCAGCTGGGCACGTTCCAACCCTGTTCAACATGCTACGGTCCCAGGCACACATGCAAACAGCATTCCCGGCAGCAATAGACTCCAGTGCAATAAACTCCAGAGTTCATTACTTTGTATTAACTGCATGTGTACACGTGCCCACGGAGAGTTTAGGTCTTGGGATAGAGCAAAATGACTTAAGAAAATAAATACCTTTAAGCACATAAGTATTTCCATTGGCTTCAATGAGATTTCCACTTAACATTTATTTAAGTTGTTTATACTCTTGAAGACTACTCTAGGAACAGCATTTTAAACTTTCACTAATTGTCCAGTAAATTATGAGACAAAGTAACTTCCTTAACAGGCTAACACAGAAAGGTCTAAGATAGAAGAGATGTCAAAAAGAAATAATTTTATAGATATCTTATGCTCTTTTAAGCATGTATTTTCTACAAAGGAGTTTTTTGGATCCTGAGAGACACTATTTCCTTCTGTGCTAGTCAAGATATTGATATACTGCAACTGACATACAGTAATGT
>NW_017729008.1:10561726-10562120 GCF_001723915.1 Gavialis gangeticus | reverse complement strand
TGTAGCTGGGCAGTGACCTCCACCACCAACCCTTGGGACTTCTGGGAAGCCCTGCAGGCTGGATGACATGGCTCCAGGGGCCAGATCTGGCCCATGAGCTAGAGGTTGAGCACTCCCAATCTAGACTATTATGTATGCTACTGGCTTCAAGTTTTATACATCTAATGGAGGAAAATGCCTTAAATGATGCACTAGTTTTCTCCCTCTGGTCTCAAAGGCTTTCAGGCTGCAGTTCTGAATGGTAGTTGGAGGAATCTGGAGTATACAAACATTCTCTCATAGGTGTGTAAAGCTTCAAAAATAGGAGATATGATGACCTGACTGTCTGCAAAACCATTCAACTATTGTCTGGCTTTACTCCCCCCCCCCCCCCCCCCCCAACAAAAAAGACTTT
>NW_017729008.1:10556734-10561497 GCF_001723915.1 Gavialis gangeticus | reverse complement strand
TCATCAGCTCTGGGTCCCTGTCCCCATATTTAAATACATTAATTTGAGATTTGTTTAAAAAAAATCTTAGAATATCCCCACATGAAATACTTGTGGTGATTATTATTTAGATATTTCATGTTTAGGTGTTTAAAATGCACAAGCAAATCAGTTATTTTTTTAAAATAATCTACTATTTTCCTTTTTGTTGTAAAAAAGACTGAGAAAGTGTCTTTAAAATCTGAGTACTTCAGGAAAGTAAACACATGTTTTCTATTTGCAGATGCCACAAACATAACTCATACACACCATCAATTCTTTTGGCTTCTACATCCTTTCACTCTATATTCTTTCAATCTGCTTAGCTTTTGCTATTACATAGACTCATACTGAGTAGATGCACTCTCTCCTCTCCACTGCTATTACTGAACGTTTTTTCACTGTCTTTCACAAAGTATGATTGAGTTCTAGATTAAATACTAAGGAATTACTTCAGTTTTATTTTAAAAAATGAAATGAACACCCTAATGGAAACATTGGTCTGCAACAAATGCACTAAAACAACATTCTGGTTTCAGAAATACTGCAGGCTTCAGAATAAATTCCAATATTTCAAAATGGGTAATTTTTAACAGGTAATAAAGCAGAAGCCAGCAGGAATTTTTATGTACTTAAAGACACTTATCCAACAAATTCTTAACCATCCAGTTAAGTATCGGTCTTGTTTCCTGGCAGTTATGTCACTCCTAAAATTTTTATCAAGAACAAGTTAGTGCTTTTTTACAATGTTAATTTAAGTCTTCAGTGGGCGCATCTACCTGAGATGTTTATTGTGGAGTTGACTAACTAGCTCTGCAGCATACATCTCGGCATCTATATATACATGCACGGCAATTAGGCTGGAGTAAACTAATTAACTCAGCAGAGTTTTTACTCCACAGCAACGCATGTGTAGATACTGGTGGGGCTGGCTGGGGCATGAAGGTGCTTCAGTGCAGGGGCTGCCTGCCAGCTAGGGGCCCCAGGCAGCCCCACTGCAGCACAATGAGCTGGGGCATCCCTGGACTGACAAGCTGACTCCTGGGGCTCCCTGGCAGCTGGGCACGTTCCAACCCTGTTCAACATGCTACGGTCCCAGGCACACATGCAAACAGCATTCCCGGCAGCAATAGACTCCAGTGCAATAAACTCCAGAGTTCATTACTTTGTATTAACTGCATGTGTACACGTGCCCACGGAGAGTTTAGGTCTTGGGATAGAGCAAAATGACTTAAGAAAATAAATACCTTTAAGCACATAAGTATTTCCATTGGCTTCAATGAGATTTCCACTTAACATTTATTTAAGTTGTTTATACTCTTGAAGACTACTCTAGGAACAGCATTTTAAACTTTCACTAATTGTCCAGTAAATTATGAGACAAAGTAACTTCCTTAACAGGCTAACACAGAAAGGTCTAAGATAGAAGAGATGTCAAAAAGAAATAATTTTATAGATATCTTATGCTCTTTTAAGCATGTATTTTCTACAAAGGAGTTTTTTGGATCCTGAGAGACACTATTTCCTTCTGTGCTAGTCAAGATATTGATATACTGCAACTGACATACAGTAATGTAAACATATGAAAACTACCACAAGTCCTTTGGCGCAAGAATCTTCTTTTTGTTGTCTTTGTACAACACCTAGCATCATAATTGACTGGACTATAATCAAGGCTTCCATGTGCCACTGCAATGCAAATAATAAACACTAGTAACTGTTGAAGCTAAGGGCTGAACTATCATAAAATGGTGCATTCAGAGTAGACTGATTAACGTCTGGCCCCACTGGTTGTCTTAAGTATTCAGAGGCAGTAGAAGATAGTTCAGATGTGCAACTAGGAACGAGGGACAAGAAGTCCACTTTTATTCACCCACTCCAAAACAGAAATATAAAATAATTCTGTAGAAATGAGGCAATTTGGGAAAAATTATGCAACTGAAATGATTTCCTATAAAGGCTTTGGTTCAAGCTTTCAGTAAGTGATTCTTGTAATCACTTCTTCATGCAGATATGGGACTTGTCCTAACTGAAGTATGACACACAAAAGCCTTCACTCGACCAGAGTCTCATGTCAGAGGCATTCTTCCTATGGGTAAGAATGCAAGCAATTTCATCTTGATACAAAACTGACTCAGTTGACGGTCTAACGTATAAATCATGTGTATACTAGATAAGATAAACACATACCAGTGTAGTCCTCATAACATTCACAAGTGTAGCCTCCTTCTCGGCTTCGACAAAGCCCATTATTGCCACAAGGACTGGAGTAGCAGAGGTCAATCTCCGTTTCACAATAGTCACCAGTAAATCCAGGAGGGCACCGACACCTCAGCCCATTGATGGGATGGATAGGTCGGAACAAGACAGTGTTTGAACTAATAAATGGAGCGGAGCTGTCAAACTTCAGCACAGACACACACTTCATGTAGTTCTCACAAGGCTCTCGCAGACAGATATTGTCATCGAAAGGCAGGACCCTCTGTGTAGAGATCATGGTTAGCAGTGTCCGGTTGAGGTAGATCTGTTCTTGGAGGTCCTCAGAGGGAAAGAATTTGTTTCGAATGCCACCAGGAAGCAACGCAGAGAATGTTACATTCAGGATATTGGAGCTGACATCAGTGTCATTTTGAATGTTAAAGACGAAGATGCCATCCTTGGTAGTAGAGAGCACTGTTGCCACACCCTCCACAAAGAGAGAGAGTAGTGGGGAGAGAAACTTTTCCTGAGACATGTTTTCCAGTCGCACTGTGATACTGTTGGTCAGCATGTCATCAGTTATGATAGTCACCCGCAGGGTGCAGAGAGCTGTAACACTGTGAACACCATCTACAGGGAGAGAGAAAAAAAATCAGTTATTCTACCAACCTTCTCTATGTGATGTGAGAAGGAAAAAACCTATCTAACTTCTGCCATACTCAACATTTCTGTTTGTGCACAGAAAAATTCCCTAGAATCAGGATTTATGTACAAGGGACACCTAGAATGCACTGTTCAGGGTTGTCCCATCACACCAGGTAGGACATTCCACTCAAACAACTAGAAAATATTGGCAAGACCAGTTGATCACATGACTGATGTGGCAGCATTAAGAGCAAGAAACTTTGCATAATATGAGCAGAACAGATCTTACACAGGTCATTCCTAGACTACAAGCAATGCTGTGAAACTCACTTTCCACAGTCTAAGACCAAAATTGAGCTCCAGCAGCAGCCTCAAGCTTAAGAAACTGAAATATGCCAGAAAAAGATTACCAAGGCTTTAGATCAGGGGTGGGCAAAATATGGCCTGTGGGCTGGATCTGGCCCACGGATGGACTTTGTCTGGTCCACAGCCGGTCCTTCGGTCCCATCTGGCCCAGGCACCATTTGGCTTATAGCACATCCCACTGCCCCTGGGTGAGCAACAGGATTGGAGCAGATCCACAGCTGGACATCATTTCTGGGCAGCCCAGGAGGCGGTTGTAGCTCCTTTGGGCTACTGCTGCCACTGGCCCCAACTGCATGAAGAGTGGGGGGCACCTGCACACACAGCCCTGACCTTGGCCCACCCCACATCCACTCAAGCCTCACCTCGGCCAGAGTGCACCAGCTGGGATCTATGGGCACAGCCCCAACCCTGGCCCACCCTGTGGGTGTGGGGGAAAAATGGCTGTCTCCCTTTTACCACTGCCAGGTCCTTCTTGATGTGGCCACCCAGAGCCTGTGCCTGGGATGGCCTGCATCTCCTCTCCACTGCCACCACTATTCCACTGGGTGGTCCAGAGGTGGTGCTGCTGATGGTGGTGATGGCAGTGGAGAAGAGCCGCAGGCAGCCCAGGCACAGGCTCCAGGTGGTCACAGCAAGAAAGGCCCAGCAGCGTCAAGGGGGGTGGCCACTCAGCAGATTCTCCCTGATCCTTGCCACTGCTGCTCAGCATGGGCAGGCAGTCCAGAGCAGGCATGGGGCGAGCCAAGGGCAGGGCTATGCCCATAGGTCCCAGCTGCTCCAGAACTGTTCCACTCCAGCCAGGGCAAATCTAGCAGGTGCAGGGTGAGCTGAGGCTGGGGCTGTGTACTCAGCTGCTGCTGGGTGCTGGTGGTGGTGGCAGGGCACATGGGCTGCTCAGTGTGCGGGGGTGAGAGGTAAGGGGTGCTGACCAGCTTGCGGCAGCTCACCAAAATTGCCTATGTGGCCTCTGGGCCCAAATAATTGACCACCCCTGCTTTAAATATAAGTCATCTTAGAGGGAAAAAAATCATATTTGATTTCCTTCAGGGATCTACAGGTAAGTTAAACATAGGCCGAGATCAAACCAATCTGTAATGGAATCCATCATTTTAAACTTTTCCATTTGTAATGATGTTTTTCAAATGCTTGACATTCTCACATTTGTTTTGGAACCCCAGGTCAAAATGTTCATACAGCCTAGTGATACTTGAGGGATACCAGCACAAAACCTTTTTACAGTGTATATAGTTGTATTTGCATTATGGGTCTGCAAATCTTAAACATCATTTTGTTATGACACACAATACTTAAAGACATAATGAATGCATAATTCAGTGTCAAATTTGTCATGAAAACCAGATCAAAGCCTCTTATTTAATTCTATCCACCTACTAATATCAAGAAGGTTATCATTTTTACATTGCTTATATTTTATTTAGAAAATATAGATTACAAAGCACACATTATTAATTGTATTACAGTAGCCCCAACAGATATGGGGTGAGGTGAGCACGCTAGTAGGGAGGGAAAGATTG
>NW_017729008.1:10555276-10556723 GCF_001723915.1 Gavialis gangeticus | reverse complement strand
TACCTGGCTGGACTCATTTGAATCCAGTCTTTTCTCCCGCCAGGTGGGGGGTCGGACTTGAAGATCTACATGGTCCCTTCCGACTCTACTTCTATGATTCTGTGATATCTGGACTTTATTGCACCAGGCCCTGTATAAACACTGAAGTGAGAGACAACCCCTTGTGAAGATCTTACAATTCAAACAAACGAGATAGACAATCGGGGTGCGTAAAAAGGTCTGTATTTGGTTCAGATACAAATTCGGCCTGAATCGGAGACAGTGATTCAATCTGTTGATTCAGATTACTGCCCCCAATTTGATTTGGCCAAATCCAAATCTGAAGATTTGATGTCGATTTGGAAATCAGCTATTTGGCCACAGACACAGCTTTAAATGTTTTTTCTACATACCGTGAGGTCCCATGTGCAGCTTGTGAACACTGCAATGGTGGGGAGGATGGAGCATCCCACAGGAGCACGGGGGGGGGGCGGAGACCCTGCATGCTCAGTGGTAAACCCACTTCTGGGTCTGCCGGTGAGTGTGCAGGAGCTTCCCTGCACCCCTGGCTTGGCATTCAGCCGTGGGCGGACCCTGGGTGCCCCCCCCCCAGACTCAGGAGGCACTACTCATGAAGCCAAGAGGCGTGGAAGGGGGGGCCCCCTGCACGCTCCCAGAAGTGGACCAGAAGTGCTTCTGGTCCACTTCCATGTCTGCTGCCCAGCACATTGGGAAGCCTCCCATGCTCCTGTGGGACACTCCATCTGCTCCACCATCGCAGCATTCACGAGCTGCCTGATACCTTGAGGTATGTAGAAAAAACAGTTAAAGCTATGTCTATGTCCGAATAGCCAAATCTTTCCAAATCTCTCCAAATTGATTTGGGGGGTTCCAATTTGATTCAGAGAGATTAAAGGGTCTCTTGATTCGATCTGGAGATTCGGCCACTGAATTGGGCTGAATCTCCACTGAACTGAATCAGGAATTGAAACTTCATACAGCCCTAATAGACAAGGCGGGGAAGGAGACAAAAGCTGGGGTGGGCAATTATTTTAGCTGGAGGGCTGCTTAATGAGTTTTGGTGAGCTGTGGAGGGCCACAAGGGTAGCAACACCCCTTGACAGGTGCCCCGTCCCCTGGCTGTCACCTTGGGACTTGAAGTCCCACCCCAACCGCTGACCTGTGCCACCAGAAGTCCCCCTCCTTACCCCAGAAGTACTCCTTTGGTGGGGGGAGAGGAGGGCTGTCATCTTGAAACTGGAAAAAATACAAATCATATGCTAAAAAACAAACATCTACTATAATGTATTTTAATATTATTTTTAAAAATATTGTTGTCCTCATTTACATTCATTTGCATATTGTATACAGAGATGCATCATAGCTCAAAAATAAAGTCTTACTCTTGTATATTGCGTGTGGGGCATGTGTGAGGGTGTATGTGGGGTGTGGTTGGGGTGTGAAAAAC
>NW_017729008.1:10511402-10554891 GCF_001723915.1 Gavialis gangeticus | reverse complement strand
GTGAGGGTGTATGTGGGGTGTGGTTGGGGTGTGGTGGGGTGGGTGGGTGTGAGGGGGGTTCTGGAGGGGTTTGGCTATGTGTGGGGGGGAGTGTGTGTATGTGGGCAGGGTGTGGGGATGGTGTGGTTGCTGGGGGTAGTGTGGAGAAGGTATGGGGGTGTGAGGGAGGGTTTGAGTGTGGGAGGCTGTGCCCCCTCCACATGCCTTCTCCATGGTGCACAGCCCCCACTGCCAGTGCCAGCAGCAGCAGGCAGACCCCCTGGCAGTGCATGGCTCCAGCCACTTCCAGGAGCTGCAAATGGTGGCAAGGAATGGGACCAGGGCAGCCTGCCTCCATTGCATGGGGCTCCCCATGTTTCATGTGCAGCTCCTGAGACCTGGCCAGAACCATACACTGGGAGGGGGGAGTCCTGCATTATGAAACCAGCAGCCTGGCCCTGCTCCCTGCCACTCCCTGGGACTCTGCTGGGAAGTGGAGCCAGCCTAGATCCATCAAGTGGGGCTCCTTGCCACTTCCAACGGAGTCCCAGGAACTGACCCAGGCTCTGCATTGCTGCTGCCTCACTGGGTACCAGGTGCCCCAGGCTCTGTACTCCTACCCAGCTTCAGCTTTTCCCTGCTCCCTGGCACTTCCCTACCTGTTACCCAGAGCACTGCAGCAGGGACATGAGGAGGAGCTGGGGGACCCAAGCAGTTCTCCCAGTAGCAGCCCCACCTAGAAGCTGTATGCTGGCTGGAGCCAGGGCTCTCCCTCACATAAGGGTGGGAGAATAATGTGCTGCCCCAGCAAGAATGTATGGTGCTTAGGCCTCATGTGAGTGCAGCACAGGCAACAACAGGCTGGGTGGAATACAATTAATTGGTGGGTGCCTGCCCACAGGCCGGATTAAATTACCTGGTGGGCCAGATTTGACCCATGGGACTTTTTTTACCTGCCCCTGCACTAAAGGATGGAAAGATGAAGCGACTTGAAGGTCATGCACCAGGTCAACAGCAGAGTTGAAATGGAATTCATGGTTCCCAATGCACCATCCACTGCCTCTCAAATTATCTATTAAAAAAACCTAATATAATACAGTGACCTGCAATGCTACTTTACTCAGCATTATTCTGGCTTTACTGGAGCTATACATGTTGCAAAAATAGAGCACTATGGGGCCTGCATATGTCTCAGCACCCTCCACTCTCTCTCTTAGCACTCGCATGCTCTCCAGCATTTGGGCAACAGTGGGCAGGCCCATTGATAGGCTCACCTGATCAGCTGTTGCCATCACTGTAAGTCACCTGTGGGGGCAAAAGCTGATGATACAGTCTCCACCACCCAATCAGCCACTGCCACCGTTGCACCCCCATCAGCTGTTGTTGCCGAGTGGCAAGAGTTGATTGGGCTGTCTACAAGCTTCTGTAGCAATGGCACCTGATCAGCTACTGCTGTAGCCCTGGTGGAGTGGGGCAAGAGCGGCTTTATCAAAGACAACCACCACAGCCAGCAGAAGAGGTGAAGCTGCTCTCCTTGCCACCTGCCAGCCCTCTGGTTGGTGGCTTCTGTGCTTGACAGCCATAGCTGTTCAGCAGAGGCAAGCAGCCACACAACCATCAAAGCCTTCAATGCCATAGTTCTACTGGCTATGAGCTGTCAGGAAGCCAGTTGCTCTCCCTCCCTCCCCCTTGGACAGGATGTGGGGGAGAGAGAAACAAGTCAGCTGAGACAGCTCTACCCGTAAGAGTCCACTACAAAACATGATGCTTCAAAGTTCCCATTTGAAATAGAAACTTTTTTTGTAGAGGATCTGCCATCTACTACAAAGCAGCCTGAATGTACAGCCACTTACTTTCTGCAGAGCATGGGCATATATAGCACTAGAACAGCAAGGCATGTCCAAAGCCTGAGACATGAACTGGGCCTCAGCTTGCTTGAGTGAGTGTAAAACTTGTAAGAGGCCAGAATCCAGATGCGCTGATTTTCTAATAGATTTTTATTCTTGTTTTCGTGGAGTGAATTCTCTGATGCAGCAAGTGAAGTTGTGTCAGAATAATGACTTAGAAAAGTGGAAGAATCAGAGCAATACATTTTATTTAACAATGCTGTTGGCTTGTGGCAAATTAGAAGTAAATAGATAGCTAGAAGGTATCCTTTCAGCAATTTAGACGTCTCTAATACAGTTTCAAAATTACCTGTAAAATTTTCAGCTGTAGACTGTTTTCCTTTCACTCTAAAGCAAATATTTTCTCCTCGGTACTATTTTATTACTGCCTGGCTAAAAATAAACACTGGTGGAATGGTAGCAAATGGTCACTATTTTGGGTACTCCTTTTGATGTGCCCTTCCCACCAACTAATTCTTTAGCTTTCTTTTTTCCCACTGTTATTTTGCAGTGATCTTACAGCTCTTCCTCCTCCGTTTCAGACAGACTTTGTCTTATTTCAGTTTCCATGAACAGGCAAAGCCACTGTGCATGCTCTTTAAAGCTTTTCTGTAGCCCCAACCACAAGTATAAAGACTTCCAAGTGCATGGTCTGCAGGTTTCTGAACAATGGATAGATAGGGTGCATTTTATTTTCATAAATGACAGACTGAGACCAGCTCACATTTCTGTCAACTACACAGTAGACAACAGCAGCAGAACTAACCAGTCACACTTATTTCTACAACAATTGACATTTTGATTGGCTGTTCCATAGGATGTCTGAGCTATTTTGTTATTTGCTGCACAATATATTACACAGATTCTCCCATACCATGAAGGAAAAAAAGAATATTGGACAAAGGACCCTTTTCTTAAGAAAACGCTATGATCTATAGTCTATGGTATGTATATTGAGAAGACAAAATACTATCCACTGTCTAACAACACTGGAATCTACAAACTGTCATAATCAATATCAACTGTCACAATATACAAGAGCTTCCCAGCACTTGCAGCAGCTATTCTGACACAGTTAATAAATCACTAGAAAAAGCCCAGTGTTGGATGCCATACAGCTTTGTTGTTCTGAAGACAGCACAAAAGAAAAACCAGGCATACATATATGGCTACACACAGTCTGAAATTACAAGTAATGTTTTAAAAGCAAATTTAGCTTTGTGCAGCCCTGTTGCAAAGACATTAACAAACAACACACAATGACATATTTTAAAATGTGGTTTATACATAGACAACAGAATTAACATTGCTATATGCTTTGTAGAACAACTGGCCCTTTCCTAACTCCATCAGCTTTTAAAGGAAAAATCCACATTTGATTTGATTATTCTATGTACCGAGTTGTCTGTTTAAAAGATGCTGGCCATGTAAAGCCTTCTGTGATAAAGCTAGTATTTATTTTGTCTTTGCATTGAGGAAAGGAGCCAAAGCACAATGAAGTTAATAGAAGTTTTGGTTTTGACTTTAATGTGAACTGAAATAAGTTCTAAATGTTTAACAAAAATAGTATTTGCAAAACGTTTTTGCAATCTTTAGAAGAAATACACAGTGAAAGTGCCAATACCATTATTGCTACAAAAATAAAAAT
This sequence comes from Gavialis gangeticus, assembly GCF_001723915.1. NCBI lineage: Eukaryota > Metazoa > Chordata > Crocodylia > Gavialidae > Gavialis > Gavialis gangeticus. Next base: position 10,551,378 of record NW_017729008.1, on the reverse strand, counting down.
AATTTTACATAATAATGTGTCTTGAAACAGTAATAGTCCATGTCTTTATTGTGCAATATTGCCCAGCTGAACAGCTGTCTATGTGCACAAGAGGTTTTATATGGTTATGATAGGGTGCCTGCTGAAAAAGGATGTCATAATGTCATATAAATCTTACTTTGCCAAGCGATAACACTATAGCTATAAAAATCTAGACTGTTTCAGCACTAATCAACATTTCTCAGCACAATAAAAGCTATAAACAGAATAATTGAATATAACTTGTCACTTATTTTCTATCACCCTTTCCCTGGTTTTTTGGGTGGGGGTTTAACGATTCAAAAACAGGTCTGGTTTTAACATTTCCAGTACGTGTCTGGTTTTGTTTGCTGCCAGTCACATTGCAGTAGTCAGAGTGCAACCCTCCTGGCAGTGCCCCCTCACTATCCTAACAACCAGAGGAAAGGAGGCTAGGGTGGTAACTTGGATTCAACCTCCTGCCCTGCTATAGACTTCTTGCATGACCTCAGGCTAGTCACTTAAGTCCAGATCCACAGAGGGGATTAGGCTTGCTGACATAGTGTCACTGCATCTAATTTTAGGCACTCATCTCCAGTTGCAATTCAACTGGTCTCTTTTTTCATCTAGCTCACAAGGAACAAGCAGATCCAGTAGTGAACGCACTTTAGCTAAAGCTCTCCCGCTGCCATTTTTAAGTGCAGGGATGCTGATACATGAGATGCTGAAGGCTGCCGGAGCACGGTAAATACCATGTTCCAGCAGACTCAACTGTGTGATTCCAGCACATTGGATAAGCCTCTCTGCTCATGTATAGACACTGAAAGTGCATAAAATATGTATCTTACATTACTCTCTCTTGCCAGCGACTATTCTAAGTACTACCAGGCTGTTTTATGATTTAAATGGAATAAGTGGCAGTTCCTGAAACGATCACTCTAATTAAGATGTCATCTGCAATACAGAAAAGTTTGGAAATTCATGGTGTAGAGGTTCAAAAGAAAAGTGAATTGTGTGGAAAATAAATTACTGGAAATTAAATAAAATGGTAGAAAATGTAATTAACAGAAGGAAAAAGTATAATCTAATCCGAAATATACACTTATGTGGAGATCATACACTCCAGCCTCCTAACGACACCCCTTGAACACTGGCGCACTGGGGTTTTGTAGCATTTCAAAGGGCCAAGGCCCAGCATGGCAAACTTTTACCATGCATTCCCACTACCAGCCAGAGATTCCACAGTGCAAGCGTATGCATGCCATCCAGAATTTGGCCTGTGTACCAGTACTATACTCTGAAAGAATCAAAGTGCAAATTTCTCTTTTGATGTATATGTTATACCACATGAAAAAAGGAACATAGCAATTGCCTGGAAGAAATACCCCATTATCTCCTTTTAGCAAACTTTAAACTTGTCCTGTGTAGCTGTAATACTATCCCTGGGAACAGCTTTAACTGATTCTGCCACAGCCTACTGGTCTCCTGCTTTAGGATCAGAAACACTTCTGAAAAGCAGTATCTTTTTTCACTAATTTACCAACATGATAGGCAAATGCTTTCTTTCAAGTATATTAACTTAATGTCACTGCCTCTGTTATTTCCTTCATTTAATACATACTCAATACAAAACAGTCTATAGCCTCAGCTTCAAGTATTTGCAAGGGAAATGTCTGCCAAATGAATGTTGTTGGGGGATGAAAGGAGTACACAAGAGTAATTTACTACTTATACAGTGACACAAATGTTTACAGTACAAACACTGAGCCCATAATTGGAAGAGTTTATAGTCTAAGGGGTAGGTCCAGACCCATGGAAGTCACTAGAAAAATGCACAGTGATTTCAGCAGGCTTTGGATCAGGCCCTGAGGCCATGTTGTAAGCCAACTCCAGGCAACCAGGCCCTTGCACATATACAGTTTTACTCAAGTCAGCAGGGCTCCACATGTATAGAGAGGTCTGCCCAGATAAAGCTCATTGCAGAATCAGGAAAACAAAAACATAGGAAACATACAAGAAATGACGGGAGGATCATGAGGTACTATTCCACATGCCTTAATGGGTGCAAAGAGCTGTTTATTAAAATAACCTAAAGGTTTTTAAACCTCTCTGAAATCCAGTATTTAAATTCAGATTGGGGCACTGATAGTCCCCACAGAAGTTAGCCAAGATTACTGGTACAGAATTTCAGATGTTCCAATTTGAAAACACTGGTCATAATGTTAAGCTGCCTTCAGGAAGTGAATTTTAAAAAGGTACAAAAAAGGAAGAGGAAGATGTGCCAGATCGGTGGCATTTAACCTGTGGCCCATGGGTGGCATCTGGCCCATAAAGCCCATGTGAATGGCCTGGAGCTCCACATATCAGTGCAGGTTCTGGCTGGAGCCACCAATTTCATGCAGCTCAGAGTCCAGGGGGGTGAATGTCGCCACTCTTACCCCCTCTTTTCCCTGCCCCTGAATTCAGCTTCACCTACAGCCCATTTCTGTGCCTGCAGAGATCCAGCAATGCTTTTCCATGTGGCCCTCAGCCCATTTCTGATTTTAAGGTTTAGTCCACTTGTAAAAAAGTTTGAGCACCACTGGTAGATTGTTTGAAAATGGGAGTTTCAGACACACAGGGCTCAATAAACAAGACAAGATGAACACAGGAGAAAAAAATGGGACAGGGATTTGTGCTGAGGGTGGAGGAATGAAAGGAGATAGATGCCAGAGGTTGAAAAGAGGCAAGCTGTAGGAAGTATAGGCTTGACTTAAGATCAGGAGTTAAAAAATTGGGGAATAAGGTTGTGGCATCTATCACAGCACACATGGTGTTCACAGCAAAGTTCAGGGCCAACTGGTAGCTGTAAGTTCACTTTGAGGAGCTGAAGGATCTAGGCTACAGTTTTGGGGATTGCAGAAAGATTTCTTTCCCGTATCTGTTTGGCGCTATTTCAGGCTTTATATTTAGAGCAGTATCAGTGTGACATGCATGAATATAATGATTAATTCCTCTGATTTGTATCAATAAAAAGTTCAAGAACACCATAAAGTAGCTGGATCTATTTTCTAGACATACATTCCTACATATTTGTATCCACAAGAAATCTGTTTTTAAAAAAGTGTGGGCTGGCTTCCTGGACAGGCATACTCCCTGTGAGGGGAATTTCATTAAAATATGAAAGGACATGCCCTTAGCAAAAGCTTTTACTCAAATACCCATGGGAGATAGCATATCCTTTAGGCATCAGACATGCTTATAGTACACAAGCTCAAAAAAGAGCTTTGAAATGGGCCAATATACTTAACATGTTCAAAGACTGAAGTCACCCAAGCCAGAAATTCACCAGTTAGGTTGGTTAGGTCATGTCATGTCATGTCATGTCATGTCATAATGGAAACAATTAAGTAGGAAAAGCAGTTGTGTATTGAGTTGGAATTGAAAGCTGAGGCAGTGTCCTAATGAGGAGCTTCAACACCTAAAATCAAAGAAAGAAAGAATCTGAGCTAATGGGGAAGTGACAGTTGCTGTCCCAAAGACGTAAAGAAAATGAGTATAGGAGCTTTCTGGACTGAGCTAACAGCACAACTTCATTAACACATAAGATTAACAGTGTTTTAGTTCTGAAATGACATCTTCTGACTCTTTCTGGTATGGCTTTTTATAAACCATGATTAAAAGAACATAAAATTAAATGTTTTTCTTTTTCTTCATTTTGTTCCTCTATTTTAAATACATTGGTGGGCACCTCACTTCTTTGCTAAGGCGCCAGGAGCAGTACAAAGGGCTCTAAAATGGCAAAGGGTCCAGCTGAAGGAGAATTCTCAAAGTAAAAAATTGACTTGACAAGTTTTATTTCATGGGACAGGCTGGGAAAGGAACTGGAGCTGGGAAAGTTGTATCAGGGAGGGATTGCAGTACATAGGACTGTTGAAGTATGCACTATGGAAATACATACTACTGTGGAAAACGCAGATACGCCTGTAGTCTAAGCACTACTACTGTAGTAGAAACACACATCCAAGGCTGACAAATTTAGGGTGGGGTCTGGTTTGGCCTGCAACACAGTGCAGAATTAGGATGTGAAGCATGAGAGGCAAGGATTTCTTAAGCTGGCATCTTTTATTAGATCAACTATGTAGTTGGGATAAAGGTTGTCAAGTTTTCAAACGCAAGACATTCTTTATCAGGGCTCTGATCACAGGAAGCCAGGCACAGCATAGTGAAAAAAGGGCTAAAGATGGTGTTATGCAGTCTGGCTTCTTTTTTCCTCAGGTTGTAGATTTTCCATTGTGGAGTTTGCTGCTGGTCGGAGAAAGGAAGAGAGGAAATTGACTCCCATTTTTTGCTGCCATATTTAGCCCTTTTTTGCCCTCTGGACATGGACTTTGGTAACCAAAAATAGGGGTCAAACTCCACTGCCAGTCTGGAGAACTTTGATTCCCAGAATGCCTTGCATTCCATGGGCATCTATACATATGCTCCAGGGTGCAGGGACAGGGCAGGTGCTTTAATTAGAGTGGTCTGAGAGCCTCTCTAATTAAAGTGCCCACAGAGTCACATGTATACAGCATCCTGCACTTCAAAATGACAGTGGGTGCGCTTAAACTAAAGCTCATTTGACGCGCTTTAGTACAAGCACGCACACAGACATTTTGAAGCACTGGATGCTGAACAGACATGACACGGAGGCTGCTGCAGTGCATTAATTAACACACTTGAGCAGACTCGATTGAGTCTGCTCCATGCACTAATTAGCATGTGTCAGAGCAGATGTCCAACACGTGCCCCACAAGGCTTCCTGGCGCTCTGCTCTGTTCCTGTGCCTGCTATCAAGAAAGTTGGGGGTGAGGGGAAGGGTAAGAGATGGCTGCCAAGGACATATCTTTCCATGCTATGTCTCTGCAGTATTTATACATATATCTTTGGGTAGCTGCTTTATTTTGGGAAATCCTCAACACTTGTAACTCACTGTGAGATGAATCAGTTCAGTGCTATGAGCATATACCACAAGAGGACAAGGTCAAGAAGAATGAACGGAGGGAGAAATATACTGTTGGTGCTAGGTTAAAGACTGCTCAGGTATCCGGTAGCTCAGGCAACCCCTGGAACAGGTACCACAACAAGAATTGGACCCCTAGTGGCTTCCCCACTATCTGCCCCTAGCATGTCAACATCTTACACATTGAGGTTGCGGGTGTTTTTGGCACCCTAACTAAAAATGTTCCTGAACCCTGACCTACACACTGGACAGTCTCATCTCCTGGCTACAGTGTAGACATAGCCTTCAGGATATTGGGACAGCTTTCCCTGCCATTACAAGTACTTTGTATTTCTAAGCATCAAATGGGGAAGAAAAGAAAAATGGTGAAATGCAACTGGGGGCAATACAAGAAAAACTTCAGGACAAGCTGTATTAAAGCAAAGAAAGGGACAATATATATCTAATCACAACTTATTTCTCCTTTTATGTATGCTGTGGCCAGTCCTTCAAACAAAGCCACTTACGAGTGCTGTCTGTAAACTTTCTTATGAACACTCAGCATGAAGTTTCACTGGTTGATTTTATATTTGAAAGATTCATTTTTCTCATCCTGGCATGGATAGAGGTTTCTGAAGCTCTGACAAGAGATAAGCAGTGTGACCTGAAGTTTGGAACTTTTGGAAGTCTCTCTTAGAGATCCTGTCTGTAATATGTATGTCAGTGCAGATTAAATTAAGAAGCTGAACTCCACCTAGAAGGAAAATTGTTGGAAGGGGAACTGTACTCTGAATACTGTTCAAAATGCAATTATTTAACTCCTAAATTATAAGCAATTAACACTGTATGTACATGCTACCTTGGGAATCTCTGCTTTATTATACACTGTGTGATTCAGTGTGATTTCCTTTTTCTGAAATGCTTAGAAAAACGTTTTGATTTTCAGCCTCCTGCCAGACCAATGGTGCAAGAGGCTAACAACAAAATTATGCTAATTGTACTCAAATTGTTCAAAGAAAGTTAGGGACTAATCTTGTGAAACTGACACCAAGAGTAGATTCACACCTATTCACTGAACACCTTCCCTGACCTCAGTGGAGGTTCACCCCACTGGGGACAGAGGGAAAGTAACTTTAAACTCCAGCTGGCAGAGACTGCCAGGGATCTCCTGGGCACGTTATTCCCACCCTGTGCCTGCCTGAATACACTTAATTAGTAACCTGAGCCAGCCATCTCCAGACCCAGTCCTCAGTGGTGTGGAGGCTGCAAGACATTTGCACTGTGACAGCCCAGTTACAGGCAGTTTTTACACTGCCCTTGTCCACAGCCTGTGTTCCACAAACAGAGCCTAGGCAGGGAAAGCAGCCCAGGGCTTCCCAGAGGCTCATCCCAGTGCCATGCCAAATTGCTCTCTGCAGGACATTCCTACTGCACCCTTGAACTAGAGCCTGACACTATGTCACTGTTCTACCTTAGATTTCAGCATAGAAGGAAAAGTCTAAGGTACCTATTACAGCACTAACCGCACCTCCTCCAAGCACAGACAACCCTCACACCATGACAGGTTAGATTCAAAGACAAAATAAAACATTTGCTGAAAAAGAGGGAACTGATTAAAAAAATGTTCAGCCCCTTCTCACAGAACTAAGTCTTGCTTCACATAAGGTTATAAGCTATTGTCTTACGACTGGTACTTTCTAAAAAAGATCTGAGCTTATATATAGACAGACAGATAGACAGACAGCTCGATCTATATAAAATGCCGTTTGCATTTTCACTCAAGATGCAAGTAGCTACAAGGCCAACTCTTCTTTCTCAGTGTATGGCAGTATTTTTTACATGACTAGTTTACAGCCATGGTTTTTGCTCTACAAAATCCTTCAGAAGCTGTAAACAGAGGATTCCTGAAGTATCGTGTAAGTACTAGACAAACTGTAAGCTACAGTTGTGGGATATCCAAGTAGTAATCTGTATTCATGAGCATGCACTCCAAGTAAACTATATATATTGTAAAGACTGTGATAACACCAGCATGTTTACTCTAAACCATACTTTTACATCATTAACTCAGCTTCAAAAGAAAGAGCCCATGTTGGAATGTCCAGCTGCTTTGCTGGTACAGCTTGACTGAGCAGAGAAGGGGGTCCCCACAAAAGGTTTGTATTCTCTACTTAGCTAAAGATTCCCTATAAACATTTTGCTCATGCAGGCTGATTAGAAGAACTTCCCCAGGCATGCAGGGGCGGAATTCAAATCATTCTCTTGGCAGTTTTGCAGACAGTTAGGGTCAAGGGAAAGAGGTTGTAGGGAGAGTGCTTCTGAAACAGTGAAGATATAAGGGTAGGCAGCATCTGTGCTTCACACTGTACACACAGAGAATGGTAAAATCAACCCCAGACTGAGCTTCTGAAAGTGGTGGTAGCACAACTAAGTGACCTACAATAATTTTCTAACATAGCTAAATACTTCTCTAATCTCCTGCTTCATTTGCCTCTGGATGTACTACATTCTTTATTCTCAATGGACCCGATACAGTTTGCAATGAAGTTAATGAGGGCCTTTCCACTGGACTGGGTTCAGATTTACTATGCTGATCCATAACCCAAGAAAAAGGCGAAGAAAAAGAAAGAAGAGTGCTAGAGCTGTTGCACTGTTTGAGTCTGATACTGTTGTCCTGCTATTGATATGTGTCAGCTGAAATGACTGATATATTGGGGAACAAGTAAACTCACCCAGCCTGTGAACCTGATCCATCATACTGCTGAGAGGAAAGTGAGCCACTACTCTTAATGGCAAAATAAACACCTGAATAAGGGTTAAAGAGCTGGCTGCCACATCCTGTAGACACTTGACTGTCCTCCCTTTGTGTGATTTACTGTGGTACATATTCAAGAAATTTACATCTTAGTAGACCTGGGTAAAAAATTTTTGATGAACAGTTCATCAGGCAAAACAATACAGCTTCAGTTACCCTGAAACTATTGGCAAATTTGTCTGGAAAAAAAAAATTGGGGGCTGAGAGAGGGCTAGATTCACACAACTGCCAGCTGAGAAGATGCTGGTCCCCTTTTATCCAACAGTGCTTGAATGGGGCACTCACCTAACTTGTTGTCAGATGGGAACCCCCAGGGTGACCTAAAAACCAAGCAACAGGGCATTTCTGGTGCATGGCTCATACTTTCTCTTGCTGATGCTGGTCTACTATATATAACACCTGTAATAGTTACTGGAGCAGGGACTGGAAGCCAGATGTCCCCTCTCCCAAGTGAATACCCTAACTAAAGGGCTTTAAAGCCATTATCATTGTCTCTTTCTCTTTGGCTCAATGAGTATTTAAGTATTTTATATATAGTGAAACAGCATCAAAGAGGAAAGATAAAAAACAATCTACCCCAGAATACCATGTTATGTGGTGATTAGGGCGCTCAGAGTTGGAAGATGCAGGTTCAAATCCCCTCAGGTAGAACAGGTCTCCAACAACAACTGAGCTGCTGATGAAAGGGTTCGAGGACCTCATGTTTTATTTTTTGTTTTTATTGAAAGTACCAGAAAACAAATACTTTTATTCAACCCAGAATTAAATTTTTGGGCTTTATTTCTTGTTGCAGGGAGTACATGCGAGTGTGCGCTCGCACACACACACTCTTCAGACTTCAACAAGGGGGTTGTAGAGATGCCACAGGGCACCACAGGGGTGACTTAAGCCCAGTCATTTCTTCTCTCCCCCACAGCTGGCATACCATACCATAGCAGCAGCTGCCCGAAATTTTCTGAAGTCCCTGAAGTAGGTAAGACCACCCTCTCTCTCCGCACCCTCTCTCTTCACTTCTCATTCCCTCCTCCCTTCCCCAGCAGCGCTGGTCTCTGGGAGCAGAAAGCAGGGGCCTGTCTGCCAGTCCCACTATCCCTTGCTGATCCAGCAGCAGGGGGTGTCCCAGAGCTGCTCCTGCCTTGCTTCAGCTGGGGGCTTCGGTAAGCAGCAATATAAGGTGCCAGGCTTGCCCAGGGTTTAGGGTGGCCATCACAGAGGACAGTCGAGTTGTCCTCTGTCCTCTAGTGATACAAAACCGGCCACCTTTATATCTTGGACATAATGGTGGCTGGTTTCGTATTAATAGAGGACAGAGGACAGAGTAGCTGAAAACCGAAATTTCCTCTATGATGGCCACCCTCCCAGGGTTACCCCTTCCAGCACCTGCTACCTGCCTGGTGTCCCTAAGTGTCCACCACTGGCTGGGAGCAGGCACTGTAAGGGGGGACTGCTTGCTGACTGCTGTCCCCAGCTTTGCCCACCACCCTGCACAGCTCCTTCCTGCTTCCCTGGGATGACTGGGAAAACGTGGAAGAGGGGGAGGGAGCAAGTACTTGCCTGCTGCCACTGCTGCTGAGTGCAGCATTCCCCACAGCTGCTCCCTGCAGCTCCCAGCTGGAGAAAAGCAGGAGTGGTACTAAAGCACAGGTACCAGCAGTACCAGAGGACAGGACATCACTTCTTCACCTGCTCCACACTTGGTCCTCATGGATGTCCTACTTCAACCTGGGGCTCTAGCTGGGCCTTGGACACTGCAGGGGATCTAGGGAAAAAGTGCTGCTGGCACATGACTTCCACAATGAAAAAGGGTGCAACCAGAACACTGCACCCCAACCCCCCCAGGATCTACCTGTGTAAGTGAGTACACACACACATGCACTTATTTTAAATCAATATGAATTAATTTTTTTCCCCCAATTCAGTTGTTCAATTCCATTTTTTGCACTACCCCACTTACATCACACAGTTTCTGTACGTTTTGTATTACATCACTATATCTTGTGAGCATATGCATACCATTTTGTGGATAATCCCACTTCCCTATTCATCAAATGACAGAATTAATTTATGATAATTTCAGAAGATGCGCAGGTGCAATTTCAATGACTTGAGTAAATGTTACAACCCCGAGTTGGGTCAGTGTTATAACTCGGGCTTAGTACAGACAATCAAAAGCCTGAGGCTGAACCGATTCAATCTCCGCAGGTTAGTCTAAATTGTGTAGACTGAACTGATAAGCAACTGAATACACATTCATTTTTGTTTTTGAAAAAGCCGCCCATGCCTACAGTGAACCAGACCAGAAGCCAGGGGCTCTAGAGCAGTAGTTATCAACCTTTTTTTCTTTTGTTACCAGGACCCATTTGTAAATATCAATGCCTAACCCACTGCCCGCCACCCCAGTCCCCAGCCCTCCAGTGCATGTGGCAGAGGGTGGGCGTGTGGGGCATGGGGGGCCCCAAGCAGCCCCTTACAGGCTAGGACTCCGCCAGCTTACAAGGAAAAAGCCCCAGTTTCCCAAATTTTTCTCCTTTAAAAGAGAATCCATTTTTAAAGTTTGTTCACAAGCCTTTCATATATTCTTCCAACCCACTTCTGGGTCACAACCCACGGGTAGAGAAACACTGCTCTAAGGCATGCGTCCGTGCTTCACTGGAGCAGACAGCTTGGACTAAGGCTAGCCTGCCCATCCTGCAAGGGTGGGGTTTGTGGGAGAGGTGCAAAGCATCCTGGGATGCTGGGGTACTGTGAGTTAACTTGAATCTGGAATGGATCTGGGACTGAAGTTCAATAAATACATTTAACCTAAATCAGTGAACTCTAATACTACATCCATCCACATTTATCTTAAACTGGTTTTGGCCAATTTGAAAGCAGTTTATGTGCACTGAACTTCTGTTGTGTTACAGATTTGAACTAGTTTCTGATCACTTATACACAATAATTTATGTGCAATTTCTGTCCCTAGCCCCAGATTTCAGTGAGTCACATATTCCACTTTAGATAGCTGAACCCACAGAAATTTATGGGACTATTCAAGTGGTCGAATTAGCCATGTATTTGAGTAACTTGCTGAATCAGGGCCCATGAGAAAAGTTACAGTAACTGATATCTACTTGAACTGTGCGATGGAAGGGGAGGGGAACAGAACACAATGCTTGCACGCACACGTCCAGACAAGCACCGATAAAAAGGAAATTTACATTATTAGTTATCGGCTTTTTTTGGCTGTTGTAGTCGATAATGTTCTCCAATAATTATTCCTTCTGGCTGGGGCCCCCAGAAGCCTGGGTTCCCTCTTGCCTGCGGGGTCAGGGTACACAGATGTCTGGGTTCCCTCCCACAAGCTGGGGTGACCCCAGATACACCCCCACCCCCTCACCAGTGGGCAGGCTGGGCTTGAGTGAAGTAGCTGCCATGGTGTCTGGGGTAGAATGGACTGTGGGCTGGGGCCAGGGCAGGCACTGTAAGAGGCACCAAATGCCACAGACGTGACGGGTGGGGAGGGGCAGGTGGAGCTGAGCTGCCCAGTCCGGCCCAGCATGACTCAATCTGTATTTAATATTGGTATTGGATTGGTATCAGCCAATATGGCTGGTTAATAATTGGCTATCAGTATCGGCCAATCGGTGCACTGTATCAGTGCACCCCTAGGTAATACCTTTACCAGATTCTGCAGTTTTGGTGTAGGCCCAGAAAAACAAACAAAAATTTAAAGAAAAATCTCTACAAATTGTGTCTAACTTTTCTGCTTATAAGTAATAATCACAATCACTTAAAAAAAAAGTTTGTCCAGCTAATGATCTATGTGTCACTAGCCACTGGCAATAAGATCATTTTGTTTTTGGCTGTACAGTCTACTTAGAAGGTTATTCTTGGATTCCTGCCATTGAGCTAGTTTGCTGAATGCTAATAAAAAGAGACAAAAGCACTTGTTTCCTGTTTCTATAGCCCCCAACCTACAGTGGATATTTTTTCCTTCTGGGATTTACTCCACAAAACTTTTATAAAAAAGGAAAGCAGCCCTCAAGACAAAAAGCAGAAGACTACAAAACCCCCAAAGGCTTCAGCTCTTATCTATGTACATAATCATGGAATGCTGATACAAAAAGCATGTCCCATCAAGTTATGAAAAACTAAAATGCTAACAACAGGGATTGCAAGTCTTTGGTGAAACTGGTAAATATTAAACTGATTTCTAGAAATGGTATTATAATCCCAGAAGCCTCTGCTTATCTGAGCACAATAAAGGATTTAAGTCAAGAAGTGACATCTTTCTAAAAGATTTTATATTTGCTTATATGCGGCATAGGTTTGTGCATTTTTAATAATTACACATTATATATAATGCTATAAAAATAGAAGAGCCCTAAAGGAATAGTCTCTATTAGTTTTTTAATAACTGATACAATTTTCTCCTAGTGCTTTACAAGGTAGAGATCTTGAGTGAATTATACAAATATTCATGAGAAACTTAAAACTATCTTATAGTAAATATAGGAGTTAGTGGAAATTCTTTTAAAGTAGACATTATTTTTAAAATAATATCCACCTAGAATGAATAACACTAGAAAATGCTGGTGTCCCCACCAAGACAGCATTTTTATATGCCACAAGATTAACACAGCACAGTGATATGGAGAGTTTTAGGTTAGATGCTGCATGGTTCTCCCATGCACATAATACTAAGGTGTGTCCCATGGCCTCTGCACTCCAAGAAACAAAAATGCTTTCATTCGTACTCCTCTAGGGCTGTACCCAGCTGCAAAAGGGTCAAGAAGGTGGCTGAAAAACCCAGGTTATGCATCAGGAAAGCAGAGCTTGCTGGTCAGCAAAATGAGTTCTCAGAAGGATGCAGTACAATCATGCAGCTCAGAACCTTATGGCTATATACAGGCATTTGGGGAGCTTATGGGGAGGTTAGATCATGTTAAAAATGGCCACCCAATCTTACTTAGGGCACAGAAGTGCAGCTCCCCAGACCAACTCATGGCATTTCATAGAAAGTGCCATGAGTTAGACAGGGGCAGGCAATTATTTTGGGCAGAGGGCCGCTTATTGAGTTTCAGCAAGCCATCGGGGGCCGCATAACAGGCAGCCCAGGGCAGATTAATATTAGTTTTCTAAATTTTTAGGGGCCTCGCAGGCTAGATAGGATAGCTTGGCGGGGCCACACCTGGCCCCCGGGCCGCATTTTGCCCACCCCTGAGTTAGACTGACCCAACAGACATTAGCTGTTGGGTCAGGAGGGTGGGGGATCAAGCTCCAATTTGGAGCTGAACCAGGGAGATGCAGCCTTTTAGCCTAGCCCTGCCCTCAGTACTGTCTCAGGATGGGAGGGGAAGAAGGCAGGAGAGGGAGACCCATTCTAGGGCTTCTTCAGCCTGTGCTGGAGTGGGGAGGGGGATGGATTGGAGCCCCTGGTCCCGGGGGCTGGGGAAGAGAACCTGGTGGGGAAGAGAACCTCTTCCTGCCCCTCCACCAAAACCCATGAGCCTCTGATCCTGCCAAACCCTCTCAAACACTAGCAAAACCCCCGCAGGCCCCACCTTCCCCTGATCCTCCCCACAGACCCCACCTGCCCTCCAATCCCTTCAATCCCCACCTCCTTGCAGATTCTGTCTCCCCCTGATCCCCTCTGTGGACTCTGTCTGGCCTCTGCAGACCCTGCATGCCACCCCAAGCTCTCACCTGCTAGTCCCCCCAACCCAACTTACCTTAGATCAGGTAGTGATTTTTAACTCAATCTAACCTCCTCCTAACCTCCCTGAATGTCTGTATACACCCTATGAGTCACCATCTCTACAGAGCAGAATGCCACTCCTTTAGGGCAATGTAGCTCTGCATTGCCTGCTGTGCAAGGCTGTACTGAAAGGGCATCCCCAAACCCTTAGTAAAATAATTGAAAACCACAAAGTAACAAATCTAGACTCAGCAGCTCCAATATGGAACAAGCACTCCATGCCTGCCATGAAATGTGGTTCACCTGCATTCCAAATATCTATGTATTTCTTACTGAGTCTTAAGTCATTACTGCTAAAATATGGTGACATCTCTAATACCATTTTCCTTTTTCATGAAAAAAATGTAAGCACCAAAGTTAATGTAAGCAAAGAAATGTCAGCAAAGAAAGTCACCAAAGTGTAAACTACTAAACCCACAGAAATTAAAGGAGTCTCATATTTATGTGAAGGCTATTTCACAGAAAAGTCACAGGAATGAATTCTCAGCCCATGTTCTTGCATGAATTCAGTGGAGGATGGTTTTCTGAGAAAGGAGTATGTCAGGACTGTGTGATTCAGTCCAGCATTTTCAGAGGCTTGGTCTTCCTTTTATGACCATGAAAAACATTTGTGGAAACAGAAAGTAATGGGGATAAATATTAATCCTGACCATGTTTGCCATGTAAAGAAAATTTTGTGGTTAGAAAAGTTAACTACTCCTTCATTTTATACTATTCACTTAAAGATCTACAGTCCTGTCCAATGCTTCATATTGTATAGAAATTCCCTAAAAACTTATCTAATTTCTATATCATTCTAGCAGAATCAGTAGAATTGGCAAAAGAGTTTTCAGTTTGCAGGAGCTCTGTTTCTCAAACCAACAGAACTTTTGCTACCTCAGTTACTGCTAAAGTGTATACTGAGAAGGGAAATCAACCTTCAGTAAATGCATCTCAATTGCTTTCTTTTCTTATGCATAGGCACAAGGCAGCCTGTACAAACTGCATTCCAGAGAGTTCTGCTGCTGCTGTGCTATTGCAGCTGCTGCCTGGCATGACAATGACTATTACACATTAGCCCTATAGTCACTGTCTGTCTTGGTTTACAGCCTCTCCCCTCCTGCTGACCAGTCAAAAAGCAGCCGCCTCAATCAGTCAAAGAGGTTCTCACTGCACTCTTAAAGAAGGAGCAGGCTTTAAACATGTTATATTGTCAAATGCCTGGACACTGTTCCATCTGCTGACCTCTGCCCTGCAATTACTGAAGTGATGCCTAGGGAGCTGTGCCACAGGCTGACCATTTAGCAGGTGGCTTGAACATGGAGATATAGGCCTATTGCTAGAGACCAAAGAACCACAAACATGGTTTTACAGGACCTTTTCTGTTTCATTACAGTGCTGCTTCTAAGCTGCAAGAGTTAGGGCAGTATAGAAACAGTGTCTATTTTCAAGACCAACCAAGCTATGACTCAAACCTATTAGCTTGCAAGGCCACAATACATCTCACATGCTCTCTTTAGAGTGGCGTGACACATTCACTAAGGTAGTGCTTAAATGGTAGGCTCAAACTCTGAAATAGTTCTGAAAAAACTGTACTGGAATTAGCTCTCTCTCAATCTAGAGTCAAGCTCATTTCCACCAGTCCAACAGTACAGACCTCAGAAGAAGAGGAAAAAAATATTTTTTTAATGTTTCTTTATTGCCTTTGGGATTACAACTTAGGTAGATCCCGATCTACCTGTAATTCACCAGGGCTAAAATTTATTTATCTTACATACTTGGCTCACAAACGTTAATGTATTTATCCTCACTACAGCCTTCTGTTCCTGTGAGATCCTAAAGTGCCAACACAGAGAGAGAGAGAGAGAGAGAGAGAGAGAGAGAGAGAGAGAGAGAGTGTGTGTGTGTGTGTGTGTGTGCGTGCCCAAGATAAATACATTTTAGCCCTGATAAATTACAGCTAGATAGGGATCTACCTAAACTGTGCTGAAAGTGTGCTACACAGCAGCTCCTTTAATCTTGCTCTTTTCACTGCCCGTCCCCAACCTCTGATTTGCTGAGGGATCCCAGCAGCTCTGCTGCTCAACTCTTGCTCCTGACTGGCCAGGAGGCAAAAACCACAGTTTTAAATAAGCTGTGGTTTTTGCCTTCCAGGCGATCTGGAGTGTACAGTGGGGTCACTGGGGCAATCACTGGCAGAAGACAAAAACTGCAACATATTTAAAACTGCAGATTTTGCCTCCTGGCCAATAAGGAGTGTGGAGGGGCTACTGGGGTCCCTCTGCCAATCTGTGGTATGGGCAGACAACAAAAAGAGCATGATTAAAGGAGCCACTGCGCAGCACACTTCTGGTCCAATTTAGGTAGATCCCTACAGAACACAGGACCTATCTGATAGTGTTCATCAAATATTACTCATCTTGAACCTCAGACATGAGAATGTCTCAGCTGTGAGGGAATACTGCATATACTGCATAGAAAAAAAGGAAACCTTTCTCTGTTAGGATATAATGGGCAGGATAGAAAGGAAAGGAAAGCTGTTTGGAGCTTCTCAGAGGCTTGGAATGCTAGAAGCAATACAAGCAGAGGTTGACTGATGGGTAATGTACAGGTGAGATGGTCGTGAGTGATAAACTGCAACTACCAGGAACATTGATCACACATATATTACCCCCATCTCATGAGTTTAGATACTAAGATACACACATACAAAGTTATCATGAGAAATTGCTGGAAATTTTGGGTGAAAAACATTTTTTGCCTCCCAATCAGAAAACGTTGCATCACTGAAACCAAAGTTTTGGAAGGAACAAACCAGTGTTGAGGACTCTCTCAACAGGAATACATTTCTCAGGTCGAGGATAACATTTTTGCTCACAGAGAGAGAAAAAAGAAACACACATACAAGAGAATAGTCACAGAATGAGAATGCCAGGCTTCAGTCGCTACTCTCCATAATTTCGACCAGGGACAAGAATCTGGGCCTGCCACCTTCCTGGCAAGTGCTCTAACTGCCAAGTTACAGCGTATTGAGTACCCTTCCCCAAATCTATCCTGTTGGAACTGTTCCACTTCACATAAATAACTAAACATTCACCAAACCAAAAAAGCTAACTCTACAGTCCAGGATGTAGAATATTCACTGGGGATATGGAAGACCC
Organism: Gavialis gangeticus; assembly: GCF_001723915.1. Classification (NCBI taxonomy): domain Eukaryota; kingdom Metazoa; phylum Chordata; order Crocodylia; family Gavialidae; genus Gavialis; species Gavialis gangeticus. Next base: position 10,534,723 of record NW_017729008.1, on the reverse strand, counting down.
GGGTCTTATAAATTCCTCAACTGAATCAGGTAGAGCCTTGAAACTGGTGGGTGGTGTGCCCTAACCATTAATATTTGTGATTCTGGGTCTCTCTGTCTTTCAAAAACAAAAGGAATTCTTTAAATTCTTAGTACTGCTGGATTTGTAATTCCTTTAAGGTGGAGCAGGATGTACAATGAAAGTATAATTTAGTCCACTGTTGCTCAATGTGCTAAGAATTGAAGAAGGAGGAGACTTCAATGGGATTATTTATGTGAGTAAGAATTACGCACATAAAAGAGGCTTACAGTACAGTGAACTAGATTTAAAAATGTGACTTGCCAAGTTCTAACCTTAACAAGCTTTAACATACTTCAAAGAACTTTAATTGCAGCAAATATTTTTTAAATTTCTTTAATTTCTGAGGCTCAACAGTAATGTTACATTAGTAATAATTTGACTCACTTTCAGAGACATGCTTAGGGATATGTTGTCTTACATGCTGTCTTATGACATTCTGAAATCTAAAGTCCGGGTTTGCTTCCTAGGACTGTCACCTGTTTCATGCCTACAAGCTAAATTCTTTTGTATTTACCTTTGAAACAGATTCCCAGGAAGAGGAAACTTATGCTATAACATTGGGTTCCTATAAAAGCCAAGTTATCCAGCTCTCTAAAAAGACCTCACACACTGAAAAATGACTCCTCTAAATGCTGTTTCTCAATTAAGTGCAGACATCTGCTATGATCTTGCTTAAGTTTCTACAAAGGTAATGTTAATCCATAAAAAATATTGTAACAGGTGGTTAAAATTCTGTTCAGCACCCAAAAAAGGAAATGCGTGAACAAGCAAACATTTGTTTTCCTTTTTTACAACCACAGTTACAAGTGGCATTCATTCTTTGTGCGAGGGTAGGACTAATATATGGTCATTACCAACACCTAGTACATAGAATGTAAGTTTATCATCACAGTCAAGAGTGCCTTACTGAGCTCTTGGAGTTCAGCGAGCAACATACTATTCATTCTCTATAATGCAGGAAGATACTGGAGTCATGAAATTGCTGTATTTTAATTGTTCTACCACTTGACTGAGTTAATGAAAAGACAGAGGGTCTATTGTGTACACTGTAATAGAGGGGCTTCAGTCTCAGGGCATTTATTTTATTTTAACTTCACACCATTTTAGCATTCTATCTAATCTTTGGGTAACAGTGTCTACATATTTTCATCTAGAAGTACTTTTCCTACTTAAAATGCTGTGGTGATAATGAGACACTTTTAAATGCTGAGGTTGGAATAATTATATTATTCTAGAAAATATGGAACCTATTAATTTCATTTCAGTCATACCAGCAGAAGGTCAGCAACCTATTAAAAATAGTGTGAGAACAATGGTGTTTCCAACATTTAAAATCTAGAACTATCCAAGACTACCAGCTATAAAATATACTTGTTTCAAACTATTCCTTGCTATGTATAGCAAAATGCTCATCTGCACTGATTAACAACCTGAAAATAATCTTTTATACATAAACAAAGAAAGAATAATTGAAGTAGTATGTTTTGAAAGCCTCTCTCATAAATTAAAATGGCTAGCAGAGGTATGCCCTTGGTGCACTGAGATCAAAGTATAACTCAAATCACTTGCTTGATAATATTAAAACCTCAAAACCTCCTCTGAATATGTCATTGCTCGCATTTCTCCCTTTAAAACATTTGCATCAGTGATGAGAGGTGATCACTGAGATCCGTGCTGCACCTTTAATTACAGTCTGTTTCTAAAAAGCCCTGTCTAGATGCTAATCCCTATGTATTTAACTGCTGGATTTTCAAAGGAGGGAAAGGAGACAGATGTATGTTTTGGGTGGTGAATCAGGGCCCAGTTTGGTATGACAAAAGCAACTGATACTGAAGCCAACTAATTCAAATGCAAATGGTCAACATTCAGTAAAGAAGTGGGGCAGAAAAGCGGGAGCTGGGGAAAAACATGAATACAGATGTTAAAATTAAACTACCAGAACAACATCTTTGCTCTTGATACTGCTTGTTTGAACTAGGTTCTGCATGGTCATTACATAGAGAAGCAATGTTGAAACATGGTACAAAGAGCTAGGAATGGCCTGCAGACAGCTTCCCTGAATGACACAATGCAAGACCATCTCCCCCCTGCTCGCTCATGGCCTTAAAGAGGCAGGATTGGCTCAAGAAGGGAAGCACTTCTGCAACCCCCCACCTTGGGGAGGTGAGTCAGATAAATGTTCTCCCTTTTTCTTGCCTGATTCTGCCACCCTGGTCCATGAGGCATTGCAGTGCCACTTACCCTTCTGATGTATCAGTAATGTCAGCCTCAAGCATTCATTTGTAAATTTCTCCGAGGGATTGTAGTGATCACCAGGTTCAATAAGCACAAGCATACATGAATGAGAACTAACAATAACCTTTATTTGTGGAGCTGTCAACAGGCCGCTGCAGTTCCTTGTTTTTTCTGACTAACTAGGTGCACTCCTACTGAGGGACCGACTCATAATTCCTATCTCCCTCAGTCTCCCACTGGGGAGAATCTCTGAATTATAACTTCTATCAATACACAGTGGTGATTTCATGCCAGGTTCCAGGATGCCGCTTAGGGAAGACTTCCGCACCTAACCTAGTCCTTCAAGTCCTCCTTCAACCCCTACTCAAAAACTCGTTCTGTTAGGAGATGTAGATGCCTTTTGGAAGTAAGAGCTAGGCAGGGTACCAGTAGGAAAACATAGAGCTACTGTACATGTGCTTATTCCTATCCCACCTTTAACATGAAAGTTCCAAACCCTCCATTATGTACATGTTGAACCCTTGCTCTCTTTCCCCCTTTCACTCAGTTACCAGCATTTACATCTTAATTCAACCATTTTCCTGAAAGCACTTTCTCTTCTGTGTTTGCACAACACTTAGTACTATCTTGCCTGGGACCTTAGTTTACTGCTGTAATACAATAAATCAAAAAACCCTGGTGGTGAATTGGCCAGTGCAGGAGTTTTGTGATCTCAGAAACTGTATTTGTCAGGAAGATACTGCAAAGGTTGTTGTTTTCTTCACCTACTCTGGATTCTGACTTTCATACAAAACAAGTATAGAAGGGTATGTTTGTAGAGAAAGTCTTTTAAGCTGATGACTAAGAAGCAGACACTAGGTGGGAAAAGCTGGATACAAAGGTGTATCAAGTGACCCTGATTGGTGGCTTCACTTGACCTCATATATTCATGATCCCCAGTACAGAAAACAGGAAAAAAAGTTGCTTTCCTGGTGGTGGGGAAGGACTCAGACTCTACCTGCTACCTGAAGAAGAGGGAGAAATGACCATGAATTATTATCCACATATAGAAACTAATTACATGAACAGAGGAACAAAAGACAAGTCAGTGTTATCAAAGGTGACTCTAGAACAAGAGTGGGCAAAATGGTGGATCCAGGAAGTGGCTGGACTCTATTCCCAGCAGCCCCTGATGGGCAGTGAGTTGCTCCGGGGCCGGGATCTTGCGACAGCGACAACACAGGGCCGGAGCCAGGGCAGAGCCACGATCCGCTGCCTTCATGCCCCTGGCCACAGGATTCACGCTCATCGCAGGGGCATGCAGGCAGTGGATCGTGGCTCTGCCCTGGCCCTGCCTGTCTTGCTCCTGGCCGCAGCCCCATCTCAGCTGCCCAGGTATGAGGCAGACAGGGCAGGGTGCCCAGGCAGCGGGGCTGGGTCTAGTGGCAGCAGCCAGAAGGAGCTGTTGGGATATTGCCCACCCCTGCTCTGGACACTTCAGAAGAGAAATGAAAATAACAGGTGCAGATACAGGTAAAGACCCACTTAAACTGGCTGCCAGATGTAGCAAGAAAAGGGACATAAAGGACTTGGATTCGTGGAACTGAGGGTTCCTTCTACGATGAAAGGCCACTGCAGAGGTTAGGTCTTCAACAGACAGGATGCTAACTTCCTGGGTTCACAAGATACAAGCCATAAGGAGGACAGACACAGCTTATACTTAACTCAAATATTTGGCATCTACTTCCAACATAAAGTTAAAACCAAAAATAAAGGAATTCATTTCCTAAATTAATTCACTATATTAGAATAAATTCAGTATAACAGCAGCCGATATACAGGTTTCCCTTGCTTCATGTGGGTTCAGTATGTCTGAATTTGGTCTTATGAGGTGACCATTTTTATACCAAAAATTCTTTATATGCGAGGCAAATTCACTCTTATGCCACTGGTGTGAGGGAAGCCCGCAGTCAGCTGCTTTTGTGGTGCACTGTGGGAGTGACACACACCAAAATACAGTCTTCTGTGTGGATCTATGCTCCTTGCTTGTTGTCTGCGACATGTGTTTCTGTAGCTGCCATCCCCATTACGGTAACATTCACCACCACTCTGTGCCTGTGTGTACTGTCTGCTGTTGGTGAGTACCACAATTGTCTTGTAGAAGTGGTAGAAATGGGTCTGGGGGTCAGTATAGTCAAGGTCTTGGAATGTATCCCTATTTGTTACATTGTAAAGTGGGTTCCCTTTATACAAATTCGAATTATGCACCGTTTTCCAGGAACACATGTACAGCATAAAGCAAGGGAAACCTGTAAATGAAACAACTGAACACTTTTACATATACTGAAAACAAGCCAATGCACTCAACATATCCTGATAGCCTGCAACCATTTTTTTCCCTACACCACGGCTGTGTAGGCACACATGCCATTGGTTATGCAGCTCTGATTGTACCTGTGCATTTGTGAAATCCATGACTTAATGTTCTAATGGCTTTAAAAAGGCTCAATAAAGACAGTAAATAAAACTGCAGTTGTAGATAAAATATAAAGGGGCACTAATATATAAAAATGTGGAAAGGCAAATGCAAGAGATGTGGGAAATAAGCAAGATAAAATGTATAATTTATTAATAATTCTCTTTGATTATCTAAGCACAAGAACTGGAACAGAGAAATAATTCTCATAACTGAGGCAAGAAACAAAAAGACAAAGAGGTGGTGGGACAATGCCATGTTAAGAGCACTGACTTTGCCAGTACAATAAAATATATCAAGACAATGCTTTCGGTAATAATAAAAGGAATCAAAAACAAAGGAGCAATTATACTGGGCACTGCTACAGACCACCAGGAGAGGAGCACAGAACAATAAAAAATCCACAGAATTTAAAAGGTCTTTCCTTGAATACATTCAAACGTGCTTCATCATAAGTTACATAGGTACGTCCACACTAGAAAAAAAGGTGTTTTGTTCTGTTCTGTTTTGTTTTGTTGCTGTGTACTGGCTAAGCATCCTCTTCCCTAGTGAAAATAGGGGGCAGCTTTATGTAAAAAAACAACAATTCAGGAAGTGAGAAAGAAATGCTGGACTAATAAAGCAGTTGAAAGTAGCAGGGAACAGGAGAGTAGCAGAGAAACACTGTTAGCAGTCATGAGCTACTTGAAGTCCATGTTTTTAAGAACAGGTCCTCAAAATGCAGCAATAAAATTTACCACCATTTTGTTTGAGCTGTAACTGAATCACTCAAACATGACAGAAGTGAATGTCACATTACAGGTACTAAAGCTTTGCGACTTGCTTATTTCCACTCTAGATTATTTGCTGTTTCAAGGGATATATTATGGTAGTTAGAAAGTTTATAGGAGTATATTTGCTTGACTTTAAAACACTGCTTCCAATTCACATAGAGTGAATAGTATCAACATGGTGAGTTTGCAACTGCTGCTTTTGAAAATATTAATTGAGCAGGCCACACCCCTTTACTTTTAACTGTCACCTTGTCTTGTTTAATTTATCTCTTTGTAGCCAGTTGCAGTGCAATATGTGGGTTTGGCTCAAGGCGCTTAATGAAGTAATTCAGAGAATGCACGTTCAAATTTTCAAATCAAGAATACACGCCAAGGGCATATTTCTCAGCCAATCAAGTCCTGAAAGAAGGCTAACGTTATTCCTCCTTTGTCAGCTTCTAGAATTGAGTGTAGCTCCCCCACAAAGTACAGGTTTGTTCAGCTCAATTAAACAGCCTTCCTTGAACACGTAGCATGAAAGGAGCAAGCTTTCAGCTCCAAGTGAACAATACAGATCAGAGTTCTTACGTTTATTGTAACCTGACAGATTTTAGATACATATATGCCTATATGCAATATGATTACCAAAGCAGCCCTATCTTAAAATCAGAATATGGTTTTAAAATTGCAGCAAACTGGAACTTGTTGGAAACAGTGATTTTTAGTTTTCTGTCACACTGAATAGAAAGATGCTTCATTTTTCTCCATTCAAATGATTCCAAAAAATACAGAACAGAACTTTGAGTTAATTTCTTATATATTGATAACAGTGAATCATGGAAATGTTCTTGTTTAAAAAAATAAAATAATACTTAATGAAGCCCTGATTCCTCTTTTTTTAATCAGAAAGTCATGTGATTATGCTTTTCAAATTCAAAATTAGATTTTACCTTTTAAACTATATTCATAAAAGATGGTCTATGTAACATTTTGCTACTCCTACAACAGACATTTCCAATAGTTGAAAGAACAAATATAGGAAGTCTCCATTATTTTACCCTTTAAAGAAAATCTCTCACACTTTTCCTTAAAGCAGGAGTATAGATCACACCGAATGGAAGTTGTCACTGCATGCCAATAAATGTCTGCTTTGTCTTCCCAATATCACAACAGGAATCCTGCATTCCAGCATAACAACGTACAGCACAGTGACAGTCTTTTCACTGCTGCTCACACTGTCACAATTCTGTTCAAATCTCATTGGTCTTTAACAGACCAATCTTTTGGTCTTTAATCTTTTGTTCCTTTTAATATGTAGTTTATCAGTTCTGTAGCCCTGTCTTCTTGGTATCATAATTAAAGAAAATAATAAAAAACAGACATAAACATGGTAGCTAGGTTCAGTTCATATTTTTCAAAGAGAGAAAAGTCTGGAAAGTAAGCCAAGTGGAAGGCTATCTAATTGGACAGGACTTCATACAAGCAAGACAATCATAATTATCTGAAGAGGAATCAAACCAGACGTGTGTCTAGTCTAGAGATTCCACTTCTATTTCACTGGAGAACAATCTGATCAATAGGAAGCTTGGATAATCAAACCAGTTATGCTAGCAGAGGCTAAAGACCAAACAGGCATAAACATGTAGCCAATAGGTGACCAAAGAATGATTGATGACTGGAGCAGAAGGTGTGGATAATTTTGCACTCACGTCCATAAATAGGCTTTTATTTTTTTTCAGGACTGTTAACCTGGGACCTTTTATAAGTGCTAAATCCTCCATCAAAAATGCATAAAAAATAAATCCTTAAACTAGACTCTAGAATTCTCCACTAAGGCACCATAAGGCAAAAGACAGCCTGTTGGAAATCGTATAGGGAGCTGCTCTCACAGCTGCTCCCCATTCCTTCCTTCCATCGCTGCACAGGATAAGTTTTAAAGTCTAAAGCTCTGGGAAACAGTGCTAAGGGGGGAAGCAACTGTCTCCATCAGCACATGCACCACACAAAAGCTACAATGGGTGAGTTGTGCTCACTGGAGGTGATATCAGATCCCCAGAATGCCCAGGACTAAGCAGAACAGGAGGGGATTGAGGTTGGAGGGGGGCAGGTCTTTGTGCCCAACTTGAGCTGTCCACCCCCAACATCCTTGTAATGGCTCTGATTTTTTTGTGTGCCCAACACTCCACACTCCCAACCCCACACAGTAAGGGCAGGGTTTTGCCCACAGTTGACACAAGCATTCTTTGACATATGACGATTATTTACAGTAAAACAGCATTCACACAGGCTTCTAGCTATCAACAGAAACTTGAAATCTAGTCACTGTTTATTTTACTGCAATGCTTGTCAAGGTCAGCTTTCTACAATCACAGTAAAACTACAGGCAGTTGGGAAACAAACTGGAAAGACCCCAGCTGTAAATTCAGATCAATACCATAAGCCATGTGTAGATGAAACAAGAGGCATGTGCGCATGACACTTTAAAGTGAGCTAAATGCTTTTGCACCGCTTTAATGGTGTCAGTGTTTACATGCCTTGGCAGCATATTGCACATTAATACCAGCCACTGTAGGAAATTTGGCGGTGTAATGTGCCTTAAATGACTTTGGGCACAGCAAACTAAAACTCCTTCGAGGAGTTTTAGTTTGCTGCCCCTACAGCCGCAGAGCGCCTGGTGCATCCCTCTGCGGCTGCGATGCCTCCCAGGACCGCCCAAGCTGGGTGCCACCTGGCAGGGGGCCACTGCTGTGGTAGAGGGAAGCACCAGCAGGCCCTCCCTCCCCTACAGACCAGGGACAGCTCCACCCATTGGTGACTTGCCCTCCCCTCCCCACTGCTAGAGAGGCAGGTAAGTCAGCAGGACGTGTGCATGACACAGGGGTTTAATCAGCCCTAAATTGAAGCTGTGTTTTTTAAAACCCACCACTTGAGTTTAGGGCCCCCATTTCGTCTACACCTGCCCGTGTTATGATCCAAAGTAAGAAAAACAACCTGATGAATAATTTCTGCTTCTCCCACCCCACCCCACATTGGCTTTCACTCTCTAGCTCTCCCATAAAGTTAAGACCTATATAATTATTCTTATTTATCGCAAATTCCTCTCTAAATTACATGGCTGGTAGTTGTATTTTAGTTAGGTTGCTGATATTGCCCATAAAGAGAATTTAAAATCTTTGTCTTCTACAGTTGCACAATTTCAGATAAATTTATAGTAGTTACAATAGGAGGAGAAAATAGGGACTTATATTTTAGGTAGGTACAGCTAACTTACAAAAAATGGGTTAAGTTTGAGAGCAAAAAACCCAATTATCATTTTGAATCCCGTATATTGCTGTAGAGATCATTTTTGGAGCACAGATTCAAAAAGGAAGTGTGTTCATGCTGAAAGAATGACAGACCCAGCCTCGCAAACTTCTGTCATTTTTTTCTAACTTTTCCTGCCTTGGGTAAGTTGATTCATGCCTCTCATAGGTATAAACGATGAATGATGCTATTGTTCCCATAAAATCTCAACAAGCTGCAGCGTCTACCCTTTCCTTGACACTTTGTAGCAATGGGACTGAACCAAAACTCTGGATCCAACTACCTCCCAATTTACCAGAAGTCTGAATTGGGACAGGAATTTCCTAGCTAGCACTTATCTTTATGATGGGCCAAACCAAAACCGTGAATTGGATCACACACAATGCCTTAAAAAGTCTAAACCTAGATCCAAGTTTTAGCTCAGCCCCAGATCTTTTTCCTGTCTGCTTTCCTCTCCATCACCCTTGTTTGTGAGAAGAGGAGATGCATTTTGTCTTTCGCAGGAAATATTTAGTTCAGAATCAGCTGGTTTTGCCTGATACATGCCATGTAGTAGAAGAGGGATGGGGCAGACCCAGGGGGATGTGATGGTGTGGTTGCATCCCCCTTTGGCTGTGAGGTGCATGAGCAATGAGCTCTCTGAAGTGACTGATATGTCAGCTCTTGCTAAATCTCCAGAAGTGCTGTGAGCCCTGAGCTCACCAGCTTATCAGCATGGGCTCTGGCTGGAGTCCCTGCTTTCACACAGCTCCAGAGTCCACCTGCCCTGGCTGCTGCCACTCATCCCTCTTTTTCCCTATTGCTGAATTTGCATGGGGGAAAGGGAAGGCAAAGGGCAGTGGCACTCACCCCCTTGGTTCTAGATCTGTATGAAAGCCGCTGGCGACCTCAGAGACCTCACTACATGACAGCCATGCTGCATTATGATCCAGAATCTGCCCACAAAATGGGACAGAACCCAAAATTAGGCTAACAGAAGATAATCTTGATAATTTGCAGGGGACATCAGTACTGTTGACACTCCTTTAACCACTCATTTTCCCCAACACATACTTCCACGTGCTGCTGCTATCATTGATTAACAGCTTTGCATGCTTATACAGTAAAAATTCTAATAAGTGGATAATCCAGTAAACTATTTGGAAAATAATTTTGGCTGTTAGAAAAACTAGAGCACTCAAGGGAATCTGAGCTCCATAAGAACACGCAAATAAAAGGCAAACAACTCACAGTCCAAGTAAATCAACAAAGATCTCATTTTTATATTAAGTACAACAAATGTACACGCATTAAATTGCTAAAATAGAATTTCAAAGAATATTTTCAAGAGTGGAGGGGGAGCTTCTGAGGTACTGAGCTGTGCTCAGAACAGCTCTGCGGCAGCTCTTATCCAAGCAACTCTACCAATTGCCTTTCATAAGCAGCATTTGGGAGTGGGATGAGGGAATGACTCAATAAATATCAACTATTTTATCACTTGCTAAAGATTTGGAGGTTTTCTGGTCTATCCCCTAGCAGACTTAATGATTTAATGTTTCTCTCACCTGTATCAATATAAAATTGATATGGCCCACAAATTAACACATAAAGATTTACTTCTGTGGATTTCTAACTGAACAGAGGGTGTATCTACACAGTAGATGCCAGAAGCACAGTAGACTAATTCTACTGTCCATTAGTGCATCGGTAACACACAGTAGAGTTAGTCTACTGTGCATTAGCATCACCTAAAAAACATGTGCCAGTGCCTCTGTGCAGTAGTTCTGACTACAGTGCTTTAAGTTAGTACCTGTTATTACAGGTACTAAATGCCCCATAATTATGGTGCATTAATGGATGTGTAGACACCCCCAGATTAACTGACTGTTAAATCTCTCTACCATTGACTTATTTCTGGCACAAGTTGTTTCAAGGAGAACTTCGGAGCTAACCTGGAAAGAAAAGAGTATGTATACAAAAAAAAAAAATTATTTTCTGTCCTTATGTACTAATGCAAATTCAGAACAGACTTCTGTGATCCTGTGAGGTTGACTCAACAGAAAAAAAATGCCATAACACTAATAACACTGAAGAGATAGAAAATTAAGTGCATCAGTGAGTGGAGTCTAAAATTTGGAACCCAACATGCTTTAAACATGCTTTTAGAGGCATTTATTTATATTAGGCTGTTAACATACATAAGAGAACACCTTTCAAATCCTAGTCTAGATAAGAAAGTATTTTTCAATCCATAGGTCATATTGGAAGTGACCACAAGCTGGTGAGAAGTGGGGTCACAAGTCCAGAAAGATGGCAGACAACTGAGATATGGCCTCGGGGATTCCAACTACTCTGGTGCTTCATAAAGACTTGCACAGCAATCCCTTTATATTGCAGAAAAGAGGGGGAAAGCCAAATTCTCCTCTGCTTTGGAGAGAAAAACTATTTTCCTAAGGCCTTTTCTCCAACTGAATTTTGGGTCAGGCTCAAATTTTGTAGATATTTCACACACACTTTTGCTGTCTCACCTTTCAAGAATGAGGTGGGAACAGCATACAAAGAAAGATTAGAAAAACCGTCATGGGATGTATATCCCCTGCAGGAAAGCTACGGGCATTATTGCCTCCTCTCACCCTCCTTCACAATTTCTGTCTGATTTCAACCCTTATTGTCAAGTTTAGATTTTCAAAGGAAATTTGTTGACCAGCTCAACCAGAACATTCTACTGTTGGAAAATCCTCATTCAGAAGAATGTGAATCTGTCAAAACTTCTGGTGGATAGTGGGCAGAATGCTGCCCTCCTGGTTTCTGTCACCCTTCAAATCCCTGGAGAGCAACCTTAATGGGAGCTGTCTAAAACCCCCAAATGTCAGCTCCTTGGCATCTACCCAAGTCAAAAAAGAGGGGGGAAAAAAGAAAAGAAAAAGCATTTCAAGTCTCCCAAAAGGAAATTTTTCAGAAAATTTCCTCCTGTGAACATTTTCCTTTTTTTTTTAAAACTTTCTGTCCCATTGTAGGATAAACATTTTTTTCAAAACTTTAAATGTTACATGGGAGAAAATTCCATTTTCTGACCAGCTCTACATTTTCCCTTTTTAAATGACCACCATTTTATCCAGTTTTTTTAGGTGTCTTTCTAGGTACTTGAAAATTATATATAAAAACCTAGACTGGACTGCTTAAATAAGACAGAAATACCCCATTTGGAGTAGTTCAAAGTTGCAAGTTAGTAGTGAGAAACACCAATAAAAAAAGACAGAAATAGGTGTTTTGGTGGTATTAGTGGGCCATACGGTAGTCCAAGTCTGCAAGTTAGTAGTGAGAAACACCAGTAAAAAACAGGATTCATTAGGTCCTTACGCAAGTCTTCTTTTTTTTAATTCACTGGTTCTTAAAGGGCCATGCTATGAGGAATGCCATTTCCTCTGAAACTTCCCACTGGAAATTCCTTCTTCACTCCCATTCCATAAAACCCAGATATCTCACATACAAAACCCAGATATCTCACATTTTGCAGGTTCTGGCAGAGGAAGGAACAGACTTTTGAGCTGCTTCCCTCTACTGCCATGAGAGACAGGTTCCATGAACAATGCCATAGTTTCTTTTAAACAACACTTTTGTGGAGGGCTCTCTCATCCTTAACTAGGATATTTCCACTATGGAGATTTTTATATGATATTATGTAAATAGGGACAAAAGATTATCTTATTGTTTAATAGGTGTGGTTAATAACAGATTATGATTAAGCCTTTTGCATAACAAAAGGACAGAGAAAACTGCTACCCAAACAATAATCTGACCAATACATAAACTAATTTACATTACACTTGTTTCTATTTAGCAATTTTTGCTACTTAGCAGGTAAGCATCAAGGACATCTCCAATGAAGCCAAAAAAGTTTCACCTGAATAAAGACTTTGGGCCAGCCTCTGAGAAAACATTTTCTGGAATGAGGGTGCATTTTACAAAACATGTTTTTCTCTAGAAATTTGGCCTAAAATAACAAAATGGTAAATAATTGACATAAAATGCAAAGTAACAGCATTAAATGTATAAAACATACTTGAATTAAAGCAGAAACATGTAAACTTTTAACTGAAGAGGTTCATCTGCATTTTGAATTCTGCATATAGTAAACTCCCACTGTACAGCAGTATTACTACATGCTACTCAATTTTGGGACCTTGTACTGGCAACTGGAATGGACACAACACATTGTAACAAAGAATAAATTAAATCTACTTCCTATCACATGGGAAATATCAACCAATACAGAGCAGAAACAAGAGTTGAAGATAAACAAAGAAAGAGCAAACTGCTAACTGTTAACATCTCTTTCTAATGTAATGCCAAATAAATCTTTGAAGTATTAATGAAGTCTTAAAGGGAGTTCCTTAAATACTGATCTTTTCAAACATACTTAAAGTATGAAATGGTGATAACTTTCATTTTGCCAGAAATAAACAAACATTTTAGTTAATCATCAATAAAAAAAATCCATAAGATCCTTTTACAAGACAGAATTCTTGCAGGCCTTGAATACTGTACAAAAATTGTACTGCAGTAGCTATATCAGCACATAGACAATACAACCCTTTAGGGCAGACATAGTTATTCTGCTATAAAAGTGCCTATACTGATATAACTTGTTCCTGTGGGGAAAAGGGGAATTGTTTACAACGACAGACATACCTTCATAGTGATATAACTCTAGAATTGTATAACTGTATAATTAGTTCAGTCAACATCTAATATATTGTCAGCACTTCAACTGCTCTACAGTGCTTTTAGCTTATATCCCATAATTACTACTTTGACAGACCAAATAGGAAAAAATTTACCAGTCATTTATTGTACTGTATTAATACTCTATTAAAATTACTGCATTAATTATTCCACAGTGAGTAAAAACACTGAGGTTTTAGCTAGTTAGTGGAGTAATGAAAATCCAGGTTCAGAGTTGCTAAGAGCCCCAGCTTCAATTGACTTTCTTGGGAGTCAAAACCCCTGAAAAAAATCAACTCTTTCAGCACTTTTGGATTCATTCTAACAAATCAGTCAGTCATTCCCTTCTGCTTTTCTATTCAACAAAACAGATATTGTCCAGCTGTAATTATCTTGGTGACTACAGCTTAATGACGACTATATATTCTTTGTCCTGACTAAAGAAAACGTGTTTCTAACTATTAACCAAATGAAGTCTTCCCATCACAGCTGAGAAACTGAATCTGAATGCAAAGATATCCTATTACGTCTTAAACTAATTAAACTACTGCAAGTATTATTTAAGAAAATATTTATCCAATTATTAATTGAGTGCCATATTAACTACCTAAATGATGATATAAAGTACAACTTTGATTATCCAAATATGAGTCGGAGGAAAAAAATCCTTGGTAAGTCTGGATCACTGAGACTCCTGTTTAATCACTGGAATTGTCAGAATGACAAATAGATATTTTAAACAACCGTAAATTCCATATCATTTACATATTGCATAATACATGATGTACTATGTCATAAATCAGAACGAACATGTTCAACTATCCAGAGGGCCACGTACACTATTACCAAGTGGAAGGATTCCAAATGAAAGCTGAAAAGGTTTAAATATTTTGCGCTACACTCACTGTTCCAAACAGGAGATTTTACCACACCATCAACTCTCCTATGACATATGGATTTCATTTCTACCTAGGAGAGCTTTTACAATCTTTTCTCCTATGCCTGAAGAAGGGTGCTTATGCCCAAAAGCTTGCAATTAAAGAAACTTTTTTGCAAAAATCTAGTTGGTCTAATAAAGTATATCACCTCTACCACAAGTTCTGATTCCTTGTGCTACCCTCCCCCTGCACATTAATGACATGAAGACACCATGACTTGGAACAGCACACCTGTTTCTCCTACTGTGTATAATTCTTCACCAATTTGTACTTCTTGTTAATTTACAACTGTTAAAAGTGACTGCAGTGAGGTGGAATGCTGATTTAGAGTGGTATCCAGGTTGTAGCTGTATTGGTCTAGAGGAAAAAGCAATCAGGACTCGTAGTAGAGATGATATCTTTCATTAGACCAACAAGATTTTTGGAAATCTTGTTGGTCTAGTGAAAGATACCATCTCTACTACGAGTCCTGATTTTTTTGGTTGTTTTATTATTCAGAAGTAAATGGCTTTTCATCGCCCTGTGTGTGACATTTCACCTTGATTTTCCTTGTCCTGAGCAAAAGCAGAAGCGCCAGGCATGACAGGGATGCACAAGCTAATCATTTCAGAGCTACAGGAATGAGAAGCAGAAGCCCATAACTCTCAGCGCTAAGAAATATGACAGAAAGACACTGCCCTACGTATACTGTCTCACCAAAGAATGGGAGGCACCTCCAGTAGCTGTTTGATGAATGTTTGAAACAGTGAAGGGAAAGTAAAGAGTTCCAGTCTCCTAGTACAGCTGGGTGGGAGCCTGCACCCTGATGGAGTAATGGCTGAAGGCGGATGAGGTTACAAATCCACATCTTGAAGTTCATATTCAGGTGAAATATCTTTGGCTTCAAACAGCTTTGATAGAGCCACAAAAGTATCATGCAATAATAGTTCTCAACCCTTTTAGACACCCCTCAATAAACCTACGGCATCCCTTGGAAAATACCAGCACTTCATTTTTATTTTTTTTGACTACAGAAAAATAGTAGATCAATTTTTCTGTTGCAAAGAACACAGAAAGACAAGAAATCGCGAAAAACTTGCGAAGACTCAGCAAATACTCCGTGGCTGAGAATCACTGGGACTGATTCTGCTTTCAGTTGCAATACAAATAACTGCACTGAAGTGAAGAGTTACACTAACATGGGCCAGACCTAAGCCTGTCTCAGAAAATTCCCCTTTTTAATTTAAGCCAGTCAAATACATTATTAGATCACCCTACCCCGCCACCCCAGCCATAACAAAAGCAGATAATTGTTTTAGACTACTTTAAAGAAACTTAATAATGCTGCTAGGGCTACTCCCTGTAAGACTAAAGATATTTCTAAGTGCTACACAAAGTTTACCTTTCCCCCTACATCAACACAGAAGGAATCTGCCCCTCCAGTTAAACAGGTGCAGAAATCACACAGCACTTTAGTGCAGTTTAGTTTGTCAGATTGCTCATGACCCACATTTAAGGAATGTCAGTTTACATAATCCAAAACTGAAAGATACTCCTGCAGAGGCAAGGGAAAGCCAGTTTTAATCAGCGGGTCTGGAGCAGAGTATTGTCAGACGCTAAAGAATGCAGTCATTGTTGTATTCTGTGTACATTTGCAGGCAAAGCGGCGGCAAGTTCATGTATGCTAATAGAGTTGCTAAAAAAAAAAAGCAGAGTTCTAAGCAGAGTAGTATACTACCATGACTGGTAATAAGGTAAAAGAAATATTTAGGGTCCAGAAAACCAGTTGTGGTGGAAGAGGGTCAGCACAGGTTGTCATTAGATTGCTCATTTTTTGTGTGGATTTGTATCGTTGTGGGAAGGTAAGACATACAACTGCAGACTGAACACTGTTCTCAGCTCCACTAGTGTCAATATGAAGTAGCTCCATCAATTCTGACACATTTTGCACCCATGTAACTGAGAACACAATTCACCTCTGAGAGTTTCAGTATTTATATAGTAAAGTGAATTGATTATTTAGCAGTGCTGAAAATTTACTCTGTAAATAGTGGGTTGTAGGAGAATGATCTTAAAAATGTAGCAGCCTCATTTCCAGTGTGCTTTCTGAAATGGTTTAAATACATTTTTTTCTCTAACCTGCCTGTGAGAGGCTGAGTATGCACAAGTCCCAATTCCTCTCAGATGGCATTCCGACTCCAGGTTAAGTTCTCTATTCTGCATTGCTGCCTACAGGAAATTCATCACAGAACGACAGACGATTTTGTTTTCACAGAACCACTACAACAGCAACTCTCAGACACTATTTTAACATTTACACTCGTTTGTCCACAAACGCCCCTATACCTTCTTGGGTCTGGAAGCAAACACGTCCAACTGACTGTGAAATTCAATACCAGTTCAGACATTCTGCAGTTACCTAAGACTACCTCACTCCCAGAGATGCAGTCCTAGCCTGACTGCAATACAGAGCTACAGAGAACAATGCAAGACCATTTTTCAAGTTTTCCATCCACAGAGCTGGTATCCTTACACACCTAAGGGCCACAGAGAACCTCCTAACTGTAGTGATAAAAGTTATAATTTAGAGACACACTCTAATTTACAAAAGTTGAGAACAGGAAGATAGTCCCTCGATTTGGGAGTAGTTGTTAATTAGTCAGAGACAAAGGATCTGCAAGGTTAGCCTACTGCAGAATTGCCAACCCCCAAAAATTTGTTTTACTGACAATCTGCAAACTTTACTGACAACTAAACTCTTTTACTAACATATGTTTTACACAATATAAATGTAAGCCTTCTGCCAGGTCTGGGACAGTGGTTCCAAGGGCTATGATCAATTTCAGGGGTTTAACACCAGCCATAGTACAAAAGTTTGGTTGTCATTAAAAGTTTTCAGATTGTCACTAAAAAAAGATTCTTGGGTTAGGAAGCCTGCTTGACTGCAGCAACGATTTTACACCATGCTGCCCCCACCCTAGGAGTCCCCTACTCACCCCATACCTAGATACCCCAGCACCCTGCACTGTGCTGCTCCTGTCAGCCCATTCCTCAGTCTTATCCCTGCCAACCCTGCTGCCCCCATCCTGGCATAGACCCCCACCCACTGCCTTTCCTCCCTCCCTCCCAGTCCCACAGCTGCATCCTAGCCATGACACCCTCCCCACTGACCCTGTCCTGGCTGGGGCCATGCAGCCCTGCCTACCTGTGACCCAGGAATGTTCCAGGCACGCAACAGGACATGGCAGCAGCACACAAATTGGGGAAGGGGAAGGGGGAGTTTGGAGGCTCACATGGGCCACAAAGCCCTGATTTAGCTCCCTGCAGGGTGCTGCATGCCCTTTCAGACACCAGGTGTTGCTGCTCTGCTCTGTCTGTCCTTCAACACCCAGCCTTGTTGAGACCATGGAGCTTCAATCAAGCTTATGGTTAGTTAGGTTTTTTTAAGGGTAGCTCCATTTTTAATGGACTTTATAAAGAGGCATTTTTAGCTTTTTGTTTTATGGACTGTCCATAAATTTATGGGCAGTTGGCATCCTTACCCTACTGCTCCATATTAAAGTTTGTTGTTTAGTTCTTGTCATTCATGTATGCCTGTGTTTATTTCCTGAAGGTGTTAATATATAATTACTTGGATGCTTTTCATTTAAAATCTTTACTTTATGTTTTTAACCACTGTGGTTAATTTACAGGAGCTCCTACAAATCAGAAAAATACTGTCAATGTCAAAATGCCCTTAACTGCATATAATGAGTGATTATTACATTTAACTGGAAGAAGGTAAAGCAGGGTGGTACCTTAGAGACTTACTGGTTCAGGGAAGCATGAGCTTTTGTAGAAAACAAGCTACTTTGTCAGATACTATGAAGGCAAAAATAATATTTATTTTTTATTTCATATAATTTAAATTAAATCATTTAATTAATTAGAACAGAATTAATAGAAACATGGGCTAGAAATGGAAAAAAACATATGTAATGAGGGAGTAATAGTGGTATGACCTCTCTAGGTAAAACTGAGGCAAGTAAGCTTCACTTCAGAAGGGCATATCTTGAACAAAAAGAGAAATCATTTTGCTTCTCATAATCAGTGTACCAATTTTCTCCACATAAAGGGCTTAAACAAATACCATGTTAACAACATTACCAGGATTTTACAAAGAAATGAAATGAATGAATACTAAACTGCATATTATAAACCAAAACTAAATATATCTGACAAATAAGTGCTGAGTTCATGTCCCACTGCTTTATTAGTTCCATCCTGCTGTGCCTGACAATTACAGAAATACATAATATGTAAGATTACCCATGTGTCTAAGATCACCCATAGGTGAATTTGCTGTGCTATGCACCAACCAGGACTGCACTTATTCAGACCTATGTGTGCTTCAACAACATATGCACCCATATTGCCAATCTTGCAAAGGCCAAATCTGAACAAACAACTTCTCCAGGACATTGGAAGGTTTCTTTACTGCTGTGCCCATGAGCCCCCCAACACTACACCATCCGCTCACATAGGCACCCCTCCCACTGCTGCACTACACAGGTCTGTCTGGGCATCCCTTCTCCCTATCACTGCACTGTGTAGCTCTGGACTTACCCTCCACTCCCTGCACCACATGTCACCCAGCCCCATTCCCTGGAGCAGGGGGCAAGAGGTGGCAGCTGGAAGGGGAGGGAGTCCCAGCTGCTGCTGCAGCTAGAGCAGTGGTGAGGTGGCAGTCCTGCAAGAACTTGGGGCACTCCAGCAGGACTGTGGGCTCCAGCAGGAGCAGTTAACATCTCATGGTCTGCATGCAGCCCACAGGCTGCTGGCTGGACAGCCCTGGTCTAGTACTTCCTAAGCCAATTCTACTTTTAGCTTCTTTGCTTAGATGTGTGACAATGATTTCAATAATTGCCAGATGTGATAATGATTTCTATGATATAGATATGTATCCACTTATAACTTGACTGACACTGAATACTGCCAAACTGACTTCACATAGGTCACTAGATGATGCATAATATCTTTTTACTAAAACACAATATACACAATTAAGTCTGTTTTTAACTATTAAGAAGTTGGTATTTTAAACACTGACAGTTCTCAATTGTTTTGATCTAGAAGTTCTCTTAAAATAACAGAACAGACTAACATTTCATTTCTTACCAAATTAAAAAAAAAAAGAAAGACTGCACATTACAGTCAGATTAATCTCCAAGACCAGCAGAAAGCGCCACTAAAGTCCATGACTTAGCTCCTACTTACATCACAATCCAATACAGCTTTTCCTTCATTCTGTAACTTGTTTACAACTTTTATCACAGTGTAATTTAAACCCAATGCCAAATCAGGAACTATACTGGACAAAATGAAAATAATAGCCTGAATCCAGCTCCCACTGAAGACCACGGGAATTTGGCAAAGACTTTAAGAGAAGCAGAACTGGACCCAAATATCTGCATTTCCAAGACTACAATAAGCCTCCTTAATTCGTAATTTAAAGAATGACACTGTTCCACGTTTTATCTGAATTATCTTTCCACCACAGCAGGGGCGGGCAATTATTTTGGGCAGAGGGCTGCTTACTGAGTTTCGGCAAGCCATCGAGGGCCGCATGACAGGCAGCCCAGGGCAAATTAATATTAATTTTCTAAACTTTTTAGGGGCCCCGTGGGCTGGATAGAATGGCCTGGTGGGCCGCATCTTGCTCCTGGGCTGCATTTTCCCCACCCCTGCTCCACGGAAATGTTCAAAATGCCTACTGAAAAATGCAGACACTGTAAATTAAAAAGAAATTATCACCTGTCTTAGACCATTACAACAACAAAAAAATGGAATGTATCTTTCTCTTTTTATGATCCTTACTCTTTGCATCTCCTGCTCAGTGAGTTTCACTTTCAGATTTGAAGGTCTTCAGTGTATTTCAGAGCGAGGTAGTTATTCAGGCAGAAGGCAGAATAGAGATGCACCTTACAAATTAACTGAAACAGAGATATATACACTGTCAAGGACAAAATTAACTGACTTAGCTAACAAAGTGCTACCTTGCCTTCTGCAGCATTTCAGCTGTTGACACTAAATTTGTTTAAAAAGAAATGTTTCAGATGATACTGTAAAATATAATTATAGAAAGATTTCTATTTGATTTTAAGCCCTGTAAAATAACAGTTGTACAAAAATCTAAACTTTGGGCTATTTAGTATTTTGCTTGGGTTTAAAATACAAAAATTAATTTGTTGTACCAATTAGCTTAAGCATTTAAATCCTGTTGTCACTGACACTTGCATTCATAAAATATTATTTTCAAATATATTGTTCCAAACAGCAACACTGAACAAAGTGGCCAAGCCAATGACTATCATTTTCTAACATGCCTATAATGAGTTTCAAATGATCTTCAAATAAAAACAGTTATGGATTTTATTTATAAACTACCATGAAATAGCCATTAACTTTAATAAATCACTAATAGATTTCTAAAAAGCTAGAGGTACTGAAATGACTCCTACTATGAAAATCTTGAAAAGACCATCTACAGTAAAAACTGTATCTGTAATCAATTATACCTTTTGCATCCCTGCAAAACTTGTGGGAATTAACTTACATTTTAAGAACCAACTACAAAATACCACTTCCAGAAAATTATTATAATTCTTAATTTTTTAAACTTTTAAAAACATAAATTTAATGTTGAAAGCAAACATTTTTGGTCTCTATGATTCATCAACTTCAGACACTATAGAACACTTGTATAACAGGAATTTCTTATAAACAGAATGCCTCCTTCTTCCTTCAAAAATCTCCTTACTTAGCTAGAACTTTAGTCCCTCTGAACTTTAAGTAAAATATGAATATTATAATATCTGGCTTTCAAGGTGAGCTTTCACTTATCTATCCTTAGCACTGAGAAACACAAGACCCTCTAACAGATATTTTATTTCCCAACCTATTCCGCTCTTTCATGTGTTAGTTCTTCTAATAAAAAAATAATTTTAGTACACAGGAATGACTCTAAAATGATTCTCTAGGTTCTTTTAATTTGTTCTCCGTCACATATTAGTTTCCATATTTTTCCCCACTAAGGACATGACACAGATAGGATATATCTTCATTCTTAGGGTTCAGCTCTATGCCAGATTTGGGGTAGAAAGGTCTTTTTCATAGAACATAATGGTTAAACAACTACAACTATAAACAGATGTTGTCAAATGATGCAGATTAGCTGTGCTAATGTTCATGGCTGTTCCACTTCACTGCACAAAACAGATGCCATCCATTGTCCTGCAGTCAGGCCCCCACTACTCCTGGGCTTCAGGCACCTGATCCTTCAGGACAATACTTAGGGTATGCCTTTGCAAATGATGGAAATCCTGCTTTCTGGGTGCAGCTGGAGTTGGAATTGCTGGTCACA
The DNA here is from genome assembly GCF_001723915.1 of Gavialis gangeticus. Taxonomy (NCBI): domain Eukaryota; kingdom Metazoa; phylum Chordata; order Crocodylia; family Gavialidae; genus Gavialis; species Gavialis gangeticus. The sequence continues at coordinate 10,512,895 of NW_017729008.1, read as the reverse complement.
GCTTTGCAAGCAGGGAAACTTATAGGGAAATTCCCAGGGCATGCAAGATTGAGACACTGGAACACTGCCAAGGGCAGGAAGTGCCTGCTAAGGGCACTTAGAGAGCATGGGCAGCTCCGGGTTGCCCATGCTCTCTTGCCTTAAACACATCTAGCACAAACTATATTACCTTTTGTAGTTGGCCACAAACTTGGGCATTTGTGGTGCAACAGAGGACGTGCAAATCTGCTTGCTTTCACTTTGGCAAAAATGGGAGTTTGCTTTCCATAAATACTTTATAGAAACACAAAGGTGATGTCTCTTTGCTGTCTCTGTGCTACTTGAAAAGAGAAACACTTTCAGGATTAAATAAGCACATTCAATACAACTGATGGCCCTGGGTTTTGTACTTCTCCATTTTCACTCCTACTTTCTTGCTCAACCTTCCTCTCCTCTGATCTCACTGAACACTGGTTTTAAAGCACTCTAATCACACACACTCCACTGGAGTGGCTCCTGATATACACTGGGCTGACAGAATCAGGTCCTCCTGTTCCAAAGAGAAATTTATTATTCTATATCCATTTAGATTATAAACCAGTGGGTTCTCTGCAGCACTGAACATGCTCACAAGACTTGCTATATACTGGTTATAGCAATCCAGCCCAAGAGAGAACACTGCTATTATCTCCTGATTTGTATAGCAAAAAAGATTTTCCTTGTTATTCAAAAACATTTCTCTTGAACTAGAACAAAAAGCACACTACTTGATTTCCATTACAGAGGCTTTATCATAACATAGTGTTGGAAACGCTTCATGCATTTGTTCTCACAAAGTAGTCCAAGACAGACTTCAAAAGATCATGACCCAGAAAACTACGTATGTAAAACCAGACATAACTTCACAGTAACGTTACTTTTAAAGACAGAATAACCGCTGTGCCAGTTATAGTTATAGTTTCTGCCTAAAAGCTGCAAAACAGAATTTTCACCCATTAAGCAACCCTACTTTTGGTGTAGAAAAGTCTGACAGAATGCAGTTTGGGCAATTTTAGTCACCAATGTGTACAAACTACCTTGAAAAGGTTTATTGATAGATTAGTAATTTAGGATTTAAGGGCCTCCCAGGACACTAAATCTAGTCCCCTATGTTTAAAGGCAACCAATTTTCTATAAGAATGTCTACTATAGCATACCATAGCCAAAAACACTCTATTATATATATTATATATAAAAACTATACACAATACAGAATCCCAGAGACCTCCCCTCATGATGCATGTCTACAGGGAACAGAGCTGGCACAGTACATCGCCGAGCACGCAAGGGGGGTCAGAGGACCTCCGTCAGTGGCAATACTGTGGCTGGACCTAGAGTGTCAAGGTCAGGCCAGGCAGAGCCCTTCAGCTGCAAATAGGTGGGAAAGAGAGAAGGGAGCAGCCAGCGAGATCAGCCCTCTTGGAGAGTAGTACTGCTCCTTAGGAACTAAAAGATACAGTGTATGGGTTTTTTTT
>NW_017729008.1:10503839-10506402 GCF_001723915.1 Gavialis gangeticus | reverse complement strand
TGAGGTTCATTACTTGGAATTCCCAATATATTTTTCCAGTCTTACTTAAAAGGGATGCATTTCCAAAACTTGTCACCTCTGATAATACATGTACACATATGTATGTACATACTAAAGCTAAGAATAATGCACTGTTATAATGTTTATTTGTTGAAATCTTTTTAGGAGATAACACTTTCTGCCTCACACTCTTTTTTTAAAGCAAAGGCCTAGAGCAAACACCTACCCAGTTACGTATTTCAAATACCTATTTTATCCAAAAAGGCCTATTTTTTAATGTATTGTTTTAAGACCCCTTACAAGATGACTAGTATGAGTTCATAAGCAAATAAAAACCATAGTTTGTTATGATTGCCTCAGTGAAATAAAAATCAAATCAATCATTTGCCATACTTAGTTTACAAGTATTACATGTATATAACAGGTGTGATGTAAGGAAAAAAGTGGAATTAAAATGCAAGGTGTTTACGCCAGGTGCATCAGGAATCCAAAAATAAGCAAATACACATCCCGCATATAATCAGCAACTAATCTTTGGATCCATTGGCGCACACTATTTCTTTTTAGTACTTACACCACCATAAATATAATTACTTTCTGTGCACAGACATCAGTTTTTTAAGTCCCCCGTTCCTGTGGAACAATGATAAATCATTCTACATTAAATTGAGTTTTTTCTGCCTGATCACTTTCAAAAGCTAAGAATGTGTGGAATTGCTTTTTCAAAAACATCTAACAATGCTGAAAATGTGCTTCTACAGAAAGGTTTATAAACAAGCAGCCACCTCCTGAAGAAAAGGAAATAATCAGAGCTAGCACTTCTAGTTAGAGAAGACAACTACAGTGGGTAGAAGAGGGCAGTTACTAGACACTCCTTATCAAAGCTTCAAAAATGGTGCATGGGTGCTGTACTATCAATACCGTTTCATTTTTCCTGAAGTGTCTGTTTTTTCCAGGTTCCCAGAAGAGATTGGGCCTCAAGATGAGGGTGAACTGACTGAGTTTCAGTACAAATAAAAAGATGATGTCAGTGGCCTGGGATAAGGAATTCAAGATTATAGCAGGGCTTTTGCCAGTCCTCATAATTAGGGATCACAAGCTGAAGGCAGACTTTGAAGTGGAGATGATGATAGCAGTCTCTTACTTTCATGTGCATGGGCAGATCCAAGAGGGAGTATGGGGCAAAGCTGCTCACCACTTTCATATGACTTTTTAGGAGCAGCAGCCAGAGGCTTTCTTAAGCCCCCAGAGAAACTAAGAATCCCCCTCTCCCTTTTTCGGACCCCCTCCCTTCCCCGCTGTGTTTACTGGCAGTTCTCTCCTCTCCCATTCCCGCCGCCTGCGCCGCCTGCTGCTGCCAGTACCCAAAGGACAGGGAGAGCTCCAGAGCCAAATGCCAAGAATAGCAGCAACAGAAGCTGCAAACCATCTCCAGGAGCCCTGTGTGCCAGAACCAAGGCAGAAAATTAATCACTGGGGGCCTAATCCTGCACTCCTTGCTCTGGGAGCCTCTGTCCCACCTGGGAAGCCTGCAGCCTGGGTTACTCAGAGTGGCGGAAGAGGGTGTTGGGAGGAGTGCATGATCAGGCTCTCAGCTTGGAGGAGAGGAGTGGACAAGCCTTCCCTGCAGGCAGACACCCATGATGGAGGTGGCCCACTGTTGCACCATAGGCAGTGGGCTCTCATCCCCTATGAAGCCCATGAAGCAGCTCTGCTTTTCCCTGCATAAATCCCCCATAAATCTAGCGCCCATGTCATTCTGTTGACAATGAGCTCTACTTGGGGCTAACTGTGGACCAACATTTTAGATCAATGCGAAGGGCAGCTGGTCTCTGTGTGTGGAAAATGTAAGTGAAGGAAACACAACATGTTAGGAACTCTGATCTGGAAAAAGGAGTACCAATGTAGAGTTATGTACTTTGTCCCAGATGTCCTGCTCTGGCTTCTTCTTTGCTTCTGGGTACACTTAAGACGGTTGCATCTGGTCTATAACAGATCTTGAAGACTGCCTTTATCATCCCTTAAGTGTCACTGTTATATCAAAATCATCAAGCTAAGAGATCCTTGATTTTACACATCAAGGTACTATAAACAATGTATCTTCATTAGAAGGCTATCCACTATGAATTCTGCTCCCTCCATTGGTCTGACAGAGCTTGAGTTAGCTGAAACTCAGGGTATGGAAGACTACCTCCCCTTTGCACGTCACCTCCCCAAGGTTTTCACTTGGGTGAATAAATGGTTTAGACTAGAGCTAGTTTGGATTTGGGGGAGAGACTCCCTTTCTCTTCAGAAACTTGTTTGAGCTCAAGGCGGGGATGGAACTGGGACTAGCTACCCAGATCAAGGACAACAAGAACTCCTTTTCTAAATACATAGGGGGCAAAAAGAAGGTACTGGGTAATGTGGGGCCCCTGCAAGACATGCTAGGAAATCTGGTCGTCACACCAGATGACAAAGCTAACATATTTAACAACTTCTTTGCCTCCATTTTCCTGAGCAGGGACCAGATCAGCCCCCACCAAGCCCCCCTCAGGCCCCAGGGGAGGCGCACCCAGGCCAA
>NW_017729008.1:10483724-10493656 GCF_001723915.1 Gavialis gangeticus | reverse complement strand
CTTATGATGAGAGGCTGAGAGCAATGGGGCTATTCAGCCTGGAAAAGCGCAGGCTCAGGGGTGATCTGGTGGCCACCTATAAGTTTATCAGTGGTGCTCATCAGGATCTGGGGGTACGTCTGTTCACCAGAGCCCCCCAAGGGATGACAAGATGGAACAGTCACAAACTCCACTGTGACCGATTCAGGCTGGACATAAGAAAGAACTTCTTCACTGTCCGAGCATCCAAGGTTTGGAACAGACTGCTGCCGGAGGCGGTTCAAGCACCCACTTTGAACGCCTTCAAGACACATTTAGATGCTTATCTTGCTGGGATCCTATGATCCCTACTGACTTCCTGCCCCTGGGGCAGGGGGCTGGACTCGATGATCGTCCGGGGTCCCTTCCAGCCCAAATGTCTATGAAATCTATAAAATTGGTCCTAAAGACTACATGCCACAGTGATGTATCATGCTCAGCTACAACTTTAACAGTTTGCATTCATAATGTTTATGCAAACGTGTTCATCATAGCCATGACATTTAATTAATGAGACCTGTTAAAAGACACTTTAATTAGTATGTAAAAGTGATATCACAGACTAATGAAAATTTTATAACCCATTATACTTTGCTGTTCAAATACCATTATTTTTAACAAGCCAAATATTTTAGGGGGAAAATTACAGGAATACTACCACCTGTGTGTATACTGTTCAACATATGATAGCATGGGTCCATCTATTTGTTCATTCATTCCCTCTGACTTTCCAAAACTACAAGAGTTTCTAAAATATGTTTTCCACCCCTTTTTCAACAATGCAACATGTACTTGTAAGGGGACATAAAACTGCCATTCTGGGTTAGACCTAACCCACTAACTTGCCTTGAACTGTGGGAAATAGTATGTGCTTTAAAAGAAAAACATACAATTAGGGGGTACATAGAGGGGTCCTTTCCAGTCATCAGCAGAATCACACTTACTGGTTACCATAGAAAAGGGAGTGAATATTCTTCAGCAGATTCATTTTCTATGGAAGCAATGGTCATTGTATTTCTACTTTTCTCTTATTACCTTTACACAGAAGCTGAAGATGACCTGAAAAAGAACGCTTTACATTCAAAAGCCTGCCTAAATTTATCCCAACTATACAGCTGGTCCATATTTCCCCCCACAAAATCCTTGCCTCTCACATAATTCCTAGACCATCATGGCAACAACATCATTCTACCACTACCATTGAATTTTACTAATATATTTTCACAAACAGCTTCTCTCCAATGGGTGAAAAATTTTGCTTCAGCAAAACTGAATACAGACACAAAACTATATGCACAGTTAAATCCACCAAATGTATGCCTTCACTGAAGACTACTCTGGTTGTGGAGAATCACAATGCAGAGCACTACCAGAATTATTACATCCCAGTGGCACACCCCCACTGTAGTCCTTAAGACTTCTGGAAACATATCCTGATTCTCCCCATTGCAGTAAACTGAGCTGCTGAATGATTCCTTCCCAATGAATCAGGGGAAAACTTCTGTCCTGAGCATCTGGCAGAAATTGTGGGGAGGAATGGATCATTATTAGTGCTCAAGATACTGCAGCAAAGATGCAAGTTATAAGTAGATGGATTGCTACTCCAAGTGGAACTGAAACCCATGTCATTCAGCACAGATTGAAATCACCACTTAATTCAAGTGAGAGATTTTTGTGTGTGGATGGGAGAGGTGTTAGAACCAATGCTTGAATAAAAACTCAGACTAACTGTACATGCATACCTGACTGCACTTACCAATCGTGCATTTAAGCATCTAAAATAGTGCAAATATGATGAAAATTAACTGTGCCTGTGCTGAGGCCCTAATAAAAATCAAGTCCAAAGAGGTCTAGTAATTACAGATAATTCTATATTATTGTATTACAGATAACTATACACAAAGATAAAGTCAGCCCAAGTTAAATACAATTCACAAAGACAAGCATTTTAAAATATGCATATCCTAGATCACATACTTTCCGTACTGCCTTAATCTCAGCAAAACTTCAGACAATAAACAAAAAGACATTGTTTGAGGATTAGAGATTTAGGGGGCAGAGGACTGGCAAAGCTGGAGAGCTGAAATGTGCCCAGATCCCCAGATACCACTCCTTCACATATGCCCAGATCTCTCCATGCTATTTCCTATTGCTCCTCCTTGCCTAAGCCAGCTTTTCCATCTGACATGCAAATGACCAAGAAAGAGAAAAGACCCATGCAGGCAATTCACTTTGCAAGACATAAGGGTCACAAAGGCTAGGGACAGGCATTACACATAAACCGGCTTAAGTGATAAGAAACTGGTTTAAACCTGTAACAGAACAGACATTCAGGGCACATAAACCAGTTTGAAAATGGCTGAAACCGGTTTGAGATAAACCTGGTTGAATGTAGTATATCAGACTTAACTGATTTCGGTCAAGCCAGTTTATGCAATGTCTGGGCCAGACCCCTTGCTGGTTCAAGTTAAATCAGACTCCCCCAGCATGCTCTCTGAGCTCACCAGGCTCTCTGCTCCACAGCGGGGCTGGCCCCTCCCCTCTGTTTCCTGGCTTCAGCTCTGGCAGAGACTGCAGGCGTCCACCTGGCTTCTACTCCCTCCCCTCCCTTCTAAGCAGGGATTCCGACATCCCCTCTCCCTTACACAAAAACCTCTCAGCATTAGCTAGCAGACCACATGCTAGCTACAGTCCGTGCTATGGCAGACAGGACAAAGGCAGAATCAACAGGTAGCTGGTAATGTCCTTCTGTTGTTTTCTTAATGGGGTGATAAACACTGTTATCAGTTCCCTGCTGGGCTAATCAGAGCATCCTGCCAGGGCATGGCCATGGCCCCCTCAGCTCAGCACTGTGGAAGAAAAGGGAGGGCTGCTCTAGAGCCCCCCCAGCTTCTAGCCTGAGCCACTGCAGGCATTTGCATGCATTGTTTCAGTCCAGAGGGGATGTCTGTAAACTTACAAACTGGTTTAGCCTAGCCAGGTTAGACTAACCTACAAAAACTGAATCAATTCAGGCTCAGACTTTTTGAATGTCTGTCCCTAGCCAGAAAGAGGAGCAGATCCTGGCTTCCACCTCCCGAGAACAACCTTTTTGGCTAATGGGCAGTATTATTGCACTAAGTCTTTAGAGTATTCTGAATTCAACATGCTTACTGAAAGCAAACCACATTTTATTAAACATTGCAAACTATTCTCCCTTAAAGAGACAGGGCATTTTTTGATGTGGTGCCAGGCACGTTTAATTAGGAAGCTGCACTAAGTAAAAGCCCCCGGCATTGTGTCAGGGATACATGCATCAGTGGTGCAGCATGCCTCTGCACTGAGAAAAGGGTGGTAGTGTGCTTTGAACTAAAGCACACAGAAAATGTTTTAGTTTAATGTGCACTGCTGCCATTTGCTCAGTGCAGAGGCACGCTGCACCATTGATGCACATGGCATGTGAGGCTGCCAGAGTGCGTCAATTTATGTGCTCCAGCAGACTATTAATCAAGCTTGCTCCAACGCAGTGGATTACCAGCATGTTGGAGCAGGCTCCTTGCATGTCTGTAAGTGCCCACAGTGCCCTCTTCCACAAGGCAATCCATTCTACCCACTACCAGGTTTGACTTCTGCAGCATTCTCTACCTGAGGTTACAAGTGACTAAGCCTCCTCTGGTGCAACAGGTTGCACTCCTACTCGTAATCAGTATAGGTCAGTGCAAACTAATACCAAAGGTTTTCAACTGTACTAGCTTCCAAACTCAGGGTCTTAAACTACACTTTGGGACACTGCATTCTTTGTCATGTCTTCACAGGGGCAATGCTGCTGAAAAGATTTATATCATTAAAATATAGTTAGAAAATATTAACCACATTCCACCAACAAACTAACAGACCACAAACAAATCCTCATGTGATCTAGCACTATGCTTGCCTACATGGCACAAGCAATATCTCGAGCTGATTCACTCCCAACCTCTCAGGTGACAGTCTGAACAAATAGTTGGCTTCATGCCTACCTTCAGGTTTTAAAACCTAGTCTTTGCTGAACAAAAAATGGAAGCAAGTGCCTGAAAGGATCCTTCCCTCCTTCCCCAAATTTTGAAACATAGGACTAACTGAAGAACTTCTGTAATGCCAACATCCAAAAAGTTCTACATGGAAAAAAAGTCAGTCTTACACAGGTAAGACCTAAAGCAAGCAGTCCCTTAGGCAATCCCAGACAGAATGCTATCACATGACCTTACTGACTCCTCCTGCTATGTGGTACCATTGCCAAATTCTGTATTAACTTATGCACAGTGCCATTCCAGTGAGGCCAACAAACTTGTACATGTCGAACAGAACTTAGCTTTAGCACACTAGCAAAATCAGTTGTGAAGAAAAAGAAAACTATAAGTGAGCCAGGCCTTATTCAAATAAATGGAACTTCAGTATTCAGCAAAGCACAATTGGAAAAATTATGAAACCCACGTGAACAATGAATGTCTTTATCTTTAAATCAGACAGATTAGAAAGTGTTTTGTGGCATGAAATTCCTTCTCTGAGTTATTTGTGAACAAAACAGATTTAGCCAAGTTCTTCCTTCAGAAATATGCACAACACTCCCACTGAAGTTAAATCCCCCTAAAGTCAAATGCAGTTACATACATAGCACTGGGAAGGGAATTTTGTTAATAAAATATATGCTAACTCCCATCTGAAGTTATGAAAATGAAATATGTTGATGCTATGTAAGCTGAACATACACCTTTAACTCCTCCTAATCATAGATGTCCAAGTAGTGTTGCTGTTTTTCCTAGTGCGTCAATATTTTATTAACGGGGATCTAGATTTTCCATTTGCTGTGAAACAACAATGATTTTCTCCTTTAATGGAGAAAAACATGGATTTTCCCCTTTAAAGGAGAAAAACTTGGGAAACCGCAACTCTTCCCCCCTTGCAGGCTGGCAAAGTCCCAGCCTGCAAGGGGCTGACTGGGGCTGGGGGGAGTGGGACACAGGGGGCACCACATGCATGTGCGCACACACATGGCAGCCAGGCAGAGTGGTGGAGTGCAGCTCCCTTATCACCCTCCAGGTAAGTCTATGGAGGTGGGGAGGGGGGGTCACAGACAACATATTGGGGAGGCAGTGGGTGCACAGGTGACGCATCAGGTTGGGCCAGGGAGAACAAGCGACATCAGGGGAGTGGGCAGAGTGACATGGTGGGTGTACACGTGCCCTCACAGATTTCTACACCCACAGTGGGGCACAGGGCTGCAGCCAGGCCATACCAGCTTGGGAGGAGCTGCCTCCATGGCCCAGCGGATGGGACCCATAACAGAAAGGAGTACCATGACACCAATGCTACCGAGGTGAGGCATCCCCTGCCTGCCCAGCAGCAGCAGGATACACAACTCCACACTGCTGCACCTCACTATGGCAGTGTGGGGCTCCCTCCCACACCAGGTAGGCTGTGGAGATGGCTCCTGCCCAGAGCTGGTCCACCATGGCTGCAGCCCTGTACCCCACTATAAGTGCAGAAATCTTGAGGGGCCATATAGTTTCATAGTTTCATAGTTAGTAGGGTCAGAAGGGACCTGAGCAGATCATCAAGTCCGACCCCCTGCCATGGCAGGAAAGAGTACTGGGGTCAAACGACCCCAGCAAGGTGACTGTTTAGCCTTGTCTTAAAGACCCCCAGGACAGGAGCCAGCGCCACTTCGCTTGAAAGTTGGTTCCAGATCCTAGCCGCCCTGACAGCAAAGTAGTGTCTCCTGATGTCTAATCCGAATTTACCCTCTGCTAGCTTGTGACCATTATTTCTAGTCACTCCTGGGAGTGCTCGGGGGAACAGGGACTCCCTAAATGCCTGCTGGTCCCCTCTGACTTTTTTGTAACAGGCCACTAGATACCCCCTCAGCCTTCTCTTGTGGAGGCTGAACAGGTTCAGGTCCCATAGCCTCTCCTCGTAGGGCCTGCCCTGCTGCCCCCTGATCATGCGAGTGCCCCCCATATCATGCAATATGCCTTCTGCCATGTTGTCTGCCTACCCCCTCATGCATCACCAGTGCCCACAACCCCCCTTCCCCACACACACCCACTCCCTTCCTCACACACTGGGGGACTGGGGGCAGGGGACCGTGGGTCAGGAGTGAAGGGCATTTTAATCACAGAAAAATGCGGATTTGGGGGGTTTGATCAGAGAGTTTGAATTTTTATCAGAGAACTAGCAAATTTGAAATACAGAAAACTAGGATCTTTGTTTATTGTAAACCTCCTCAAATCCTACCAACCTGAAACATGGCACAAAAGACTTGTATCACTTACAGTACCAGATTACATACATTAATTTATGAATTTGAATATGGAGCAGAAGTGGGAACTGACCTAAGAGCTGCAAAATTGGGTCCTCAGGTTTCAGTAAACAGAGGCTGTTCCTCCTCTCAACCAAATGGAAGCAAAAACTCCCATTAATTTGACTGGTGCAAGTTTTCTCCATAATGCACTTTCCCAGCGCCTCAGATATTTCCAGTTATACATAGACAAATATTCTTTAAGTGAAATGAATATTTTGATATAAAGCAGCCTTGGCTGAGTTTGGATGTAGCTCACACATGAGAGTTTGGGAAAAGAATTTCATCTGAACTAATGAGAGCTTTCTGTCAGGACAATAAATCCCTAAGGCTCGGTTCTACCACACTTACTCTTATTGAGTAATATTTTATTCCCCAAAATATAGTAATTTCAGAACAACTACTCTAGAATATAATGTTGCTCAAAATAAATATGACAGAATTGGGCCTTAGGTTCTGTATTAAAACTGGTACAGTATGGTTTACAGTGTCATTGAACGCAGCTGAAACATCCTCTTTGTAATAGTAAGGGATGCTGAAATGAAATCACAGCAGGTTGAAAAATCTTGTACAGGAGATATTACACTTCCATTCATTTACATGGTTTGTTTTTTTATTCAAGCCATGGATCTCATGCTGGTTTGATGCCCTCTTACATGGAATCATAGTAACTGTAATACCCACATCTAACAGGAAGAGATAATGATGTTGAATCCTCTTGTTTTGTGGGCTTAAGTTACAACTTTAACATTAGTTTAGCAAAGCTTTTTGTTCTGTTTCTTCATTTAAACTAGGAAGTTCAAAGCCAGCCAAAGGATTTGGATACTCAAGCCCCATTAACTATAAGAGCAGCACTGTTACAGGAACTCATTTATTTATCAATTAAATTAGCACTCCTAACTGGGAACATGCAAGTACTGCCACATCTTAGCACTGCTCAGAACAAAAGTGCACAGCAGAATCTGGCCAGTGTAAGGATGATGTTCCTTTAAGAGACTTGTACTCTTGTAACCAGTTTTGTATGGAACTGGCTGTGGGCTGTTGGTTAGGAGCTACCTTCTCCTAGTTACACTCCTCTTCTTTGGTGTCTTAATAAAGTTAACTAGTTCCTGAAAACTAACTATGGCTCCTCCTCCTGTAAACCAAAACGCAATACAGACAGTAGACAGGAAAATGTTGCTAATGGCAGAAAACTAACAAGTTATTTGTACCAGTGAACTACTTAAAAAATTTTTTTAAAGTAGTTTCTTCAATGCATTAGAAAGGAACAGAAAACACTGGTATTGCCAATTCACTGTCTGCCAAAATGTTTTAATAGTATTAAATGCCTGTGTGTAGAATAAAATAGCAATTCATAAGTCCTATAAAAATTGAAAAAAGAAAAAAATGAAGAAGAGTTTATTGAAACACCAATAATTCAAGTACTTCATATTATTTTTTGGCACTGTGCAGTTCAGAACAAGCTCAACCAGTTAAAAACTCTTTTGACTCAGGAATTTGATTCATGAACTGATTTTTAAGTGTATTAGTACATTCGCTATATTCACAAAGCTCTAAATCAGTCTGTGCTTCACTCTAACTTGGACCATGTACAAAAACAGTGAATTGTGTCTGTTCCTCACAAAAATCTGCTAATTTATTTCATTGACTCAGACACTGTTCCAGGAGTTTAAACTTTTTTATAATATTGTATATGTAAGTATAAAATATACCTCCTGCTACTACCTGTTCCCCAGCGGCAATCGAGGAAGGGGGTGGGATAAGATGAACCTCCAATAATTAGATTCTGTACATGGAAAATGATAACGAATTTAAATATTTTCCATATACAATATTTAATTATTGGGAGGGTGTCATTTAAAATGCAAAGTTCTCTTGGATTTGGGTAATATGGTAGTTTTTCTAATGACCACAAATCTGTGAATGGGAATACAAACCTTCTGGGACAAGTACCTATAAAACAATTGACAAAATTCTCTAGTGATCTGTGTTGTGTCCAATCCTATGCATTTACCTCACTACATGCAGCATAAACCAATGCAGAGTAAAATCAGCTGCTCTCAGTTCAGCATACACAGCAAGTGAAGTCAGCAAGTCCTAAGGGACTAAGACCTGTTCCTGTACAGCATTGAATGCTCCTGTACAGCACCCCAACTGTGGGAGCTACAGGACTTTAATTAGCAGCTTGTTTATTATCAAAGCATAACATCGGAGTATTATCATTTTATCATTATTTGTTAATCATCAATTCCATGGTCTGTGCTGTAGAAGACAAAACTTAAGTCTCTGCCTTAAGGAGCTTATATCAGTTTGATATCCTTGATAACAACTGGACCTGGTATAAATGATTAACAGACATTCCTGATGAAGAAAAGTAGTTAACCCTACCCACAGACAAATAAACAAGACATAGCAGCCTTATGGAGCTGTTGTACAAGTGAGGCTAGCACTTCAGTTACAGAAATTACTGTTAGGATAATACTCTTATCACTGTACTTGTTGATAATACTGAATTGCAACAGTAAAAACTTTTAATATAAATGAAAATAAATAAGTACATTCCCAGAAAGGTAAAATTACGTAAAGAGAAGATAAGCAAGGCAAAAGGCTAGGATTGTAAAAGAACCATTTTACTAGGCAGTATGAAAGCACAAACCAGTTTCCTGAATTAAACTACTTGATCTTAGAAGAGCAGAAAAGTCTGACTGTACATCTGATCTTCAAAGCCTAAACTCATATGAGTTAATTGTTTTAAAGCATCAAAAGTCCCTATTCACATGCGTAAGAATTTGCAAGATGAGATCCCAAAGCAAGCAGGGTAATAAGGGCAGGGTGAACAGTACTCAAGTCATGGGCGCCAATTTAGAGGAAGTACCAATAGTATCTCACAATGCTCTCCAATGCTTGGAGATTTCTCCCGCCTTTTGTGTCCCCCAATACTTGACTCTCCCCCTGCCCCACCACCTTTGTTAACTGGTGATCAACATCATCTCTTCCGTGGGTGCTGAAATTAATAGTTACACACTTCTGTCCAAAGTGCTTTTTACATGAAAACCTGACAGAATTTGTAGCTTATAGAAATTACTGTGATAGCGCTACTGGACCCATACTGCAGCTAAACTCACTGAAAGCCTTGTCTATGCTAGGGTTGTTCCATGTAACCAAATTCTCTGTATTATATGAATTTAAGCACACGCTACTGCAGTGTATTCATATTAACTATGATGAATCATGCGTTGTGCCGTTGCAAATTTGTCATGAGTCTCCACTAGCACTACTCTGAACTGTTTAAACTGCTCTGTTATCTGGGGATGTGTTACACAGCTTCTGACACAGTTCCCAAGAGCAGTGCATTCTAAGAAATTTTAGAAAGTCTGGTCTTGCACTGTGAATAGTGAATGGACTAGTTGGCCTGCTATAATCTGTCTGTAACTATACAAGTATTAAAATAGTTCTGGTCACAAATCCAAATTAAACTGAGATTTTACCTTGACAAAAACAAAACTGATCCAAAAAAATCAGCATGCTTATAAGCAGTTTGGAACACTTATAGTGTCATAGTTTCATAGTAGCTAGGGTCAGGACAGACCTGAACAGA
>NW_017729008.1:10482685-10483077 GCF_001723915.1 Gavialis gangeticus | reverse complement strand
AAGGGCTCTACCTATTTGCTGTTGATCTCCCCTGATGAGTTTGTAGGTAGCCACCAGGTCCCCCCTCAGCCTCCTTTTGCTGAGGCTGAACAGGTTCAGGTCCCTCAGTCTCTCCTCATAGGGCCTGTCCTGTTGCCCTCTCACCTAATGGGTGGCCCTCCTCTGAACCCTCTCCAGGCCGTCCACATCCCTTTTGAAGTGCAGCACCCAGTACTGAACACAATACTCCAACTGTGGTCTGACCAAAGTTGCACAGAGGCAGAGTATCAACTCTCTGGACTGGCTTGAGATGCATCTTTGGAAGCATGACAAGGTATGGCTGGCCTTGCTGACTGCGGTCTGGCATTGGCGGCTCATGTTCATCTTGGAGTCAATAATGACTCCAAGATCCC
>NW_017729008.1:10473740-10482018 GCF_001723915.1 Gavialis gangeticus | reverse complement strand
CAGATTGGTCAGGCAGGACCTGCCTTTGATGAACCCAGGCTGATTGCCCCTGAGCATGATCTCCCCTGCTGGCCCCCCACAGATGTGCTCCTTGATGATTCTCTCCAAGCTCTTCCTGAGCACCGAAGTGAGGCTTCCAGGCCTATAGTTACCTGGGTCTTCCCTCCTCCCTTTCTTGAAAATTGGGACCACATTAGCCAGTTTCCAATCCCCCGGCACCTGTCCAGATGGCTACAAATGCTCATACAGCTGGGCCAAGGGCTCCGCGATGAACCCTTCCAGCTCCCTCGACACCCTTGGGTGGAGGGCATCTAGACCTGCAGATTTAAAAATGTCTAGCCCTTCCAGAAGATCCCTAAGTACATCTGCGCTGACTGAAGGCCTGACAGAGCTATCCCCAAGATTGTCCCTACCTCTGGTAGGTGGGATGTCTCAGTCCCTGTTCAAGAAAACAGAGGCAAAGAAACTGTTAAAAATATCAGCTTTCTTGTCTGGCATAGCCACAAGATTATCGTTTGCGTCTTGCAGGGGACCTACATTGCCTGGTGCCCTCTTCTTGCTCCCAATGTACTTGAAAAAGTACTTTTTGTTGTCCTTAATCCTGGACGCTAGCCTCAGTTCCATCTCTACCTTCGCCTTCCTAATAGCCCTCCTCCACTCAAGGGCCGAGGAGGAGCACTCCTCTTTGGTGATAGCTCCTCCCTTGCACTGGTTGTACGCCCCCCTTTTAGTCCTCAGGACTTGCTGAATGCCCTTGCTGAGCCAAGGGGGTTTCTGAGCACTCTTACTCCCCTTGCTTCTCTCAGGGACTGTTATCCTTTGGGCCTGGAGGATCGCTCTCTTAAGGTACGACCATCCCTCATGGACTCCCATCTCCTCTACCTTCTGGGCCCTCAGTGCCTCCCCCACTAATCTCCTAAGCTCATTGAAGTTGGCCCTTCTGAAGTCAAAGGCATTAGCCTTGGTGTAAGCCCTTGACACCCTGCATTGGATAGTGAAATTCATCAGGAGATGCTTGCTATTGCCCAGGTGGTCAAGGACCTGCAGTCCCCTCACAAGGTCATCCCCTGTGGCCAGGACCAGGTCCAGCAAGGCATTACCCCTAGTGGGGCTGTGCACTTCCTGCATAAGGTGAAGGTCCTGTAATACAGCCAGGAACCTACGCAAGTGGTCAGACCTAGCTGTCTGCTCCTCCCAGCAAATACCTGGGTAGTTTAGGTCACCCGTGACAATAATATCCCTTGACCTAACCGCCTCCATAAGCTGACTGGAGAAGTCCTGGTCCAGCTCTTCCCCTTGGTTGGGTGGTCTGTAGTAGACAGCCACCGTAAGGTCCCCTTCAGCATGCCCCCCTTGTAGTTTGACCCACAGTGTCTCTGCCCAACCCTCCTCTAACCTGAAGCTAATCCTTGATGATGTGAGGTGCTCTTTGACAAGAGCGCAACCCCCCCACCTTTCTTCTCTGTCTTGTCTCTTCTATATAGGGTGTATCTCCGAACACCCGCCACCCAGTTGTAGGTTGGGACCCACCACTGCGTCTGATGTGTTCACATCTCAGATTAACCGTGCCACCCCTCCCACCCATCCCTTGGTGACAGTGTGCTGGGGGAAAGAAAGGGGGGGCTCTGTCCAGGCTGCCCCTGGGCTGAGAGATTTGACAAAACTGGAAGTCTTACTTCCGGTTTCCCTTTTGCCACATCGACCGGTGTCAACCGGCATGCTGGTTAATACAGCATGCCAGTTAATGAAGTGATGGTTAACACGGTTTCTACTGTATATATGTATGTATCATTGGAATAAGCTTAGCATGGTATTATATTACAGATCCAGGAATAATACAACAACTTACTATGTCTATACCATGATATGAGTGTTCTGTGGGAGAGTCTTACAAGACATGTTCATTTTCCAAAAGTTAAAGGAAAGCAGTAACATATTTGTTATAGAATCAAATGCCTAATGAGCAAAACCATATTCACTTCTAAAGCTGAAATGTAGACTATAATACATAATGTTCCAGACTTACCTAATCTCTTTACTATGTTTAATACTTTAAGAAATGCAGACCATGTTCAGAAGGCTACGAGTACATCAGGGATCAAATTCTGTTCATCTCGCTCCCATGAATACACTTACTGATTTAATATGAACAACTTGCCTGGTAGGATTTGGCCTTAGTGGAGTGGCAGATTTAAAGCAATGAGGTTGAGGTCTAAGATAAAAGACAACCAATATGATGCTGGCTCAACTGAAATGTACTGCCAGTGAAAGAAGTACACAGTGGGTGCATCTACACATTCATTAATGCACCTTAGATACTGCGCATTTAATTCAGTACTTGCTTAATAAAGTACTAACTACACGTGCAGTGACGAGTTACTATGCAGTAGCACCAGCACACGGTTATTTTGTGACACTTACTGCACATTAGCCTAATAACACTGCTCAATAGGCTATTAACACGGTTTTTAACCGCCATGCTACTGCACAGTGTTATTAGGCTAATGCGCAGTGTCTCAGGTAGACATGCCTGCTGTCAATGGAAAGTTAACAGGATTCTTGGCTGCACTAAAGGGAATCAATCAGACCTTGGTACAAAGCAATGGTGAAACCAGACCTGAAGTACAAAATCCAACTTAGAACACTTTTCCCAGAAAGGCACGTAAAAATCCCCACCATCTGTTCTAGCACTGGCTCTCCTCTCTTTCTGCTTGGGACATTCTCCATCACCCGATTCAGTCATTGTCCAACCCCTACTTATGCAGGACTGACTAGGAAACAATGAGATTATGCACATAAAGACCCACATCCTGGGTCCCATGGATTGGCATGGATGGAAAGATGGTTAAGGCTTAGCCAGTTGGTCCTGGATGGCAGTAGCACAGCTGCCACACACAGGCATGGAGCTTGCAGGTGCACAGCGTATGAGGGAGGTTCTCTGCCTCATAGCTGTAGCATTGGTACTGATTCTTGCAGTTCCCATACCGGACAGCATCACTGAGCAGCAAGCAGTTGAGGCGGTGGATGAAATGCCAATCTACAAACCGTGTGAAGCTTCCACTCAGCATGAAATGGTTCCTGGCGTCCCACTTCGAGGTTAGCTCAAAGAATGTGCCCTGGTTTGGCAAGATCTTCAAACTCAGTTGACCTTATCCAAAAAGGCTGAGAGCCTGATAGGAACCTACCGCAGGGCTAGTTGGTGCCAACCGTGCTTCATCCTCATCAGCACCAACTCTTTTTCAAGTCATGGTGAGCCACTACAATGAATACATTTCAATTTCCTCTTCACTCCTACAGCTGAGCTATGCCTTTCTTTCCTATTTCCAATTATTCCTGCTCTTCACAAGCCTGAAATGTCTGGCAAACATCACCAAACAGGGTCCCAAACATTTCACCAGAATCCTCTATTACCCCCTCTCTCAGCCTGCCACTTATTAATGTGGCCCTACCCTCCATGAAGTGAAGCCAGACCAGGGATGCTCTGCACTACATCTGCATATCACTTTTTAGAGGATCCAAAGACTCATGACAAGATCACCCAGTTCCAGTGTGAATGGGAGCTAATTAGCATATGAATCCTTTGAGGGGAGGGGAGTGTACATATATACTGAACAGTGCTGAGCTCTGGGGTCACCAGGGCTTGAAATGCTGTTGTCTCTCCTGGGGCCCAGTCCAATGAACTATGTGATAATTCATGAGGCTTTTGGCTTTAGACTAATATAATATACAGTTTGTACTCTATGTCAGGTGTGCTGTTTATGTTTGTGGCATACCTTTGCTAAAACTTGCATTAGTTAAAAAAAGAGATAAGATGCATCAATTCATCCATCAGTGTTTTCAAATTTGCTCCTCATTTCTATGTGCTCATGGACAGTAGGGTCTGACAGTAGGGGGCAGGTGTAGAGGCTGCAGGGGAAAGAAGCTGGAGGGGCAGAGGGAAAAGGGGCCACCTGACCCCCCAGATTTATTTTCCCTGCTACAGCAGTAGTAAGAGGGAAAATTCAAGGCAAACCTTCAATAATTAGATTCTATACCTGGAAGATTATAACAAATGATACATTTTCCATTTATAGAACCTAATTATTGGAGGGGTCCTCTTATAATCAGGGTTGGCTTATATTCGAGTACATACAGTAAATAGCTAGACATTCAAATACATGCTTGTATGCAAACAATCAAATATACAGTAAAAGTTCTGTTATCTGGCATCTTACAAGCCAGCACGCTCCACTAACCGGCATGCCAGCTTGTAAGATAAAGTGGAACCGGAAGCGCCCACCATGGCACTTCCAGTTTCCCTGAGCCCCCAAGGCTTGGGGCAAAGCAACCTGCGTTGCTGAGCCCCCACGGCCCAGGGGCATAACAGGCTGTGCAGGGCCCACCTCCCTGTCCTGTGGGGCCCGCGGGAGGGGCGACAATGCGGTGGGAGGAGCGGCAGGACGCCCCAGACGTGGCAGAAGAAGTGGCGGACAGGGCTGCTCAATTAAGCAGCATATTTTGTTATTCAGCATTCCCCATTCCCGGCGGATGCCAGATAACAGAGCTTTTACTGTACAAATCAATGACAGGATGAGGCTCTCAGTCAATACATTAATTATGAATCCTGCCACCAGATGATAATGGCAGTTCCACTGAATCACTGGTAGTGTAACATTCAATAAATATGTCAACGGAAGTTTAAAACATTTGAAAAGCAATGCCACTTATAAAAACATAAGGGCTTTGCCAATGACTAATAAGAGACACTCTATGAGCCCAAATATGCAGAGTGCTTGCAGGAATTGGAAACGAAGCAGGGACCCTGACTCACCCTTGGATTTACTATCTGATACAAAAGGGGAACAGGCATGGCCTCCCTACCTGCCACAATTAATGCTCCATAGGCTAAGTACAGACATTCAAAAAGCCCAAGGCTAAATTGATTTGGTCTTTGGGATCAGCCAGCCTTCACTGCTCTAGCTAGGGAGTAGAGGGGTGGGGCCAGCCCTGCTCTCTGGAACAGACAGCACAGCACAGCCCAGCCCAGGACTGCAAAGCATGCTGGGATGCTGAGGACTGTGATTTAACTTGAAACAGGACGGGGTCTGGGACAGAAGGTTTCATAAACTAGTTTGACCTAAATCAGTTAAGTCTGATACAACATTCAACCAGGTCTACCTTAAACAAGTTTCAGCCGTTTTGAAACTGGTTTATGTGTACTGAACTTCTATTCTGTTACAGGTTTAAATTAAACCAGTTTCTGATCCCTTAAGCGGTTTATGTATAACTTCTGTCCCTACCCACAGAGAGCAAGCCATTGGGGGAGTTCTTACTCTCCCTAGACCAGGCTGGGATTCAAGGGAGGAGCAAGAGTTCCCTGTCTCTAGTGAACCTATTAAACTACAATAGGGATATAAGCATAACAAGGTATTTAACTAACAATAACTCAGGTACATGTTTATCTGAAATGGGATAGGCACAACACCAGATAATTATTTCAAACAAGCAGAAGAAATTCCTTTGAAAAAGTCAACTCGGTAAAGCAAGAATACAATGCAACCCACAACTGCAAATATAGTTAGTCTCACAGAGCTGATGGTTAAGCATGTAAAAGACACTGATTTTTGTTATCTTACTGCATATCTTTTTGCTGCCACCAAGCAATGGATGTCAAAAAAAATCTGAAAAATTCCTTCCGTATGTGGGGCAGTTAAGGCTCTTTTACACTAAAGAAGTGCCCTTGCCTTAAAATCAGGAAGTAGTGAAGTGTTTTGTTACGAATACTAGATGCATACAGGCTTGGGCTATCATTCTGTATGCATACTCTATAGCCCAGAGTATTCAATATGTTAATTATGCTGGGGCCTAGATAGATCATATCCGTTAAAGGGGATCACTTAGCTAGCACTGATAACACAAGTTAAATTTCTTTTGAATGCATACAAACACCATGATGAGTTTAAATGCCATTATACATCATTAGTCACTGATGAAAAAGCATTGAAACTTTTGCACTACAGCAAAAAAGAAACACATTTAAGGAAAGCATAAATGGGGGGAAGAAACCACATGTTTCTAAAATCTAAAGGAAAGAAGCTTCACGCTTTTTCTCTTTGCAAAGCAGAGATGTATGCTTTTCAACACAACAAGCCTCTGTTTCATCTGTCTTGTATCAGATAACCTCTTACATCCCAACTATTAGAGTTTTGTCTTCCAAAAGAGCTGTGAAAATTCCTCCACACCCCTCTACCGTGGTCAAAGATCACATTTACAAATGTAGCACAGTACTCTTGGTTACCACAGTAACAGGGGAGCCCTCTGAAAGGCTCAGTCCTTTTCTGTTTAGCAGTTCTGCCAGTCAAACTGTTTATGAGTAACTAAGGGGACAATGATATTCACTGAACACTTGTTCAAATTACCAAATGCCAGACAGACCAGGGAAATGAGGTATAAAAGGCTGAAGAATGAAACAAATACATGTGTTCACATAGTTACTAGTGAAGGTGGGTGAGGAAAACAGCCAAGTTAAAGCTGCAGCTGGTGAGACACCTGTAGCTGGTGGCAGTAATGATCAAGAGAATATTAAATTTGATTTTCCGGTCTCCCTTTATAACTGTTCTTAAAGGATTTTACAGCAAGTATTTGTAGTAATTTCTCACGTGGAAAATAAAAATCTAAAGGATACTGTAGGATGTGTTTTCAAGCCACAATGCTCTGAAGTGGATATAAATTTGAATTTCCCACAACTTTAACAGGGGAGGAAAAGTTTGGAAAAGTCTGATCCTAAGTTTTGTTTTAATTGACTTCAAATTATTGTTGATTCACAGCAACTGCTTTATGAATGAGTCCTTTCAAATACCACTATTTTTGCAGTAAAATCAATTTGAATTAGCTCAGAAAGTTCCTTAACATCTTAAAACAGTAGCTTATCTAAAGGAAAAACATTTCTTTTTTATTATATGAACATAGGAGTACAGTTACTGAGAGTAAAACACCTTATATTGCCTGTATAAACTCTAAACAAACAGACAATTGGTACCACTTATCTTGACTGGAGCTTGTCGGTACTACCGCAATTACTGCTACTGAAAGAATGTTTGTAGGCAATATCTCTTATTAGACCAACTGTGCAGTTGGGATAGACTTAGACAAGCTTTCAGGTATCACAGTACCCTTCCTCACGTCTCAAAGATAGATTGTTATATTATACTATACTATACTAAAGGAACCATGACCCCAGGGGGAGGGGAGTTCAGGAAGAGTGGCTGCTCCTCAAGAGAGCGATCCTCAATGCACAAGCTAATTCTATTCCATCTTGAAGCAAATGCAGCAAGAGGGCACAGTAACACCCCTGGCTCTCCAGGGATCTAGCAGACCTCCTGAGGCTAAAAAGAAAAGCCTACAAAGGATAGAGGGTGGGATTCACCTCCAAGGAGGAATATTCTGCACTGGTCTAGTCCTGCAGGGAGCAAACCAGGAAAGCCAAGGCTGCAACTAAACTCTACATAACTTTGAGTATCAAGGACATTAAAAAGTCCCTTTTCAGATATGTGGGGAGCCAGAGGAAAAGCAAAGGCAACATTGGACACCCGCTAAACCAGATGGGAAAACTGACACCGAGGAAAAAGCCAACCTATTAAATGGGTACTTTGCGTCAGTATGGGACAGGGAGGTCCAGGTGGGAAAGATCCACTGCCTTCTATCAATGCTGACCTCATGAAGGCACACCTTGAGAGGCTGGATACCTTTAAGAAAAGTTTATTAAAGAGGTCATCCTGAGTGGACTGGCTGACACCAACATCCTGAGGGATAGCAAGCCCAGGTTTGTTGTGGGTAGGTCTTGCTTGACCAATCTCATTTCCTGGTCATAAAAGGATCTATCATCTGGACAAGGGAGAAGAGATTGATGTCATACATCTTGACTTCAAAAAAGCCTTTGATCTGGTATTCCATGATCACTTCTTGGCAAAACTGGCCAATTGTGGCCTTGGGTCCATCACAATCTGCTGGCTGGGAAATTGGCTCCATGGTTGGACTCAGAGGGTGGTAATAGATGGAAGTCAATCGTCATGGTGCCCTGTGACCAGTGGGGTCCCCCTATCCTTGGACCCATATTGTTCAACATCTTCATTAATGATGTGGACATTGGAGTCAGAAGCGGACTGACCAAGTTCGCCGATGACACCAAACTTTGGGGCATAGCGTCCACACCTGAAGACAGGAGGGTGATCCAGGCTGACCTGGACAGGCTCAGCAAATGGGCAGATGAGAACCTGATGATGTTTAACACTGAAAAATG
>NW_017729008.1:10465414-10468740 GCF_001723915.1 Gavialis gangeticus | reverse complement strand
GATAGGGGGGCTGGACTCGATGATCTTCCGAGGCCCTTCCAGCTGTAATGTCTATGAAATCTATGAAATCTAGGAAATAAAAAACCCTGTGTATTGTTTGTGAGTCAATCATGCAGGTATCCAGGCAACAATAGTAAAAAATATTCCAAGATGTACAATAAGATGATAATGTAAGACCAGATTTAAATTACATTTCATTATTTGTCAGCCCCAAAAGAGGGAAAAGCAACTATGCAGGCTTACATTTGTAAAGTTTTCAACCTTCTGTCTACCAAATGGGTAAAACAGCAGCAGTGGTGATACAAGTTTCTCTACTCCACAGCCTTACTAGTGTGCTACAGTGCTGGACTGCAAAAACTCCTTGGAGCATGTGCTCCACTTGCTTCATGATTCAGCTTTTGAAGATAATGCTGAGATTGCCAGAGGACATGAGATGCAGGGGTGTATGGACACAGAAATGAGTGCTTGTGTGGCACAGTTTGAAAAGTTTTACTTTTTACTGAATCACTTTTAAGAATTCCAAACACGCACCAGATCTGGGCCTCCTTACAGTCTAAAGAGCAGGCTCTGCTCCCACTCAGATGGATTTTGCCAAACATGAATGTTGAAGTCACTGTCTTCTGACAGACAAACATCTAATGACAGAATGCAAGCGACCTAAATGTGCTGAGAAGACCCTAATTCCCTTCGAGTCTATGCCAAGGGTCCCACTGACTTCAAAGACAGCAGAAGTTAGAGTCATATCAGGCAGGGGTGGGCAATTATTTGGGCTGGACGGCCCCTTAATGAGTTTTGGTGAGCTGCTGAGGGCCAGTGGGGAAGAAACAGGGAAATGCCAGTTGATCCTATCCGGCCCACTGGCTGCCACCAAGAGCCTCCCCCATGGCCAGCATGAACTCACCTCCAAGCAGCATCGCAGCAGCAGCAGCTCATAGCAACAGGTGGGCAAGCAGGCAGATGGGACAGCTACTCATCATGCTGCATCACATCCCATCCTGTGCAGGCTTGGATGCTGGCGGCCACAGGGCCAGGACTGCGCAGCTGCAGCACCAGAAGGAAATGAGGCAGGAGGCAGATGAAAGGGGTGTGGGTAGAGGAGTCTGTACACTTCATGGCCTGGCCTGGCCCAGGCTGCAGCAGAGCAGAGCACTGCAGAGTGCAGCCCTCCCTCCTCAGGCTTCTGGCAGGAGCCAGAGGGCCAGATAGGATCAACTCCCCACAGATCTATTGGGAGCCTGATAGACTGTGGCCATGTGCACTAGATTGGACATGCAGGAGGGCAGGGGCACAATCCTGGCATGCAGGGGCTGGTTAGGTGTGGTGTGGGACTCCCGGAGTCTGGCAGGTGTGCTGCAGGGGCCCCTGGAGCTAAACCCTGGCCTATGGAGCAGCCCTACACCATGGGACCAAATCTGTGAGCACTACTGATCTAAACTCTGTGTGTGTGCACGTGTGTGTACGTTATGCTAAGCCAAGTCCAGATGACAATAAGGCTAGTGCACCACTAGGCCTTTTCAACTTAAACTTCTGAAGACCTATCAGGCTGCACATTTCCAACACTGTCCAAGCTGCACTTTTCAAGCCTACTCATAACTGGCAATTCATAGCTAAGCATTACATCAAAGAGCCTTCTTGGAGGCTTTTTCTATGAATCTAGGGAACCAAGATGTGATCCAGGTTTAGGCCTAAAAAAAGAAGCCCTGCAGTACCAAGGAAATTGGAACTTAATTCCCACTGAGACATTTCTTGTTGAAAGTAATTAAAATCAGCATTGATACACAAACAGTACTTCAGAGTACTATTGTTTTACAAGTGACAGAAATCTGCATTTAGACAATGAAGTGGGCTCTTCAATTTAAAGGGTCCCTTACTTAAAAAAGGGACTACAAAGGTGCATCTTGCAGCCTGCCTTTCCTGAGGAATGTCTGTGGGGAAAGTTTCAGTCACTATGACAACCTCTTTCTAATGCCAACACTTTTCTAGCCCTGACAACTCTTTCTTGAGAAAGGGCTTGTTTCAAGGCTTTGCCAAAACTGTCGTTAAAAAGCATTACTGACAAAAAAGATAATCTATGAGGTTACTGTTTTGGCAAACATCAGCTCTTAAAGAGAACTGGCAATTCTGCGTTAATGCTGCTAAAAGGATAAAAACAGTAGACCAAATAAGAAAGAAAATGAACTAAGCAAAATATATTTAAAAAGGGTGATCTTCATTTAATACATTTTTTGCATACTGTGATATGGGAAACTTGCACCAAAAAATATTGTATATAGACATATAATAATAACAAATGGCTTCAACAAGCACCATGGATTCTTTTTATGAACACCAAAGGCCATTTTAATACTTGCCAGAATCTCTTCTTGCTAGGCCAGCTGTGCAGATTTATCATTGTATGAAACAAGATTGACAGAAATAGTCACTATGAACTTTTTAAAGGTATACTTTTAGCTAGTATTTTGTCCTATACTGACATATGCAATACTTCTAAAATTAGAAAATGATTGTTTTTTAAACTAGTGACTCTATAGTCAATTTTATTATTCCTTAGAGACTATGATATGATCAAGGTATAGATGTTCTAACAGTCATTGTACAGTTCCACTGAGCAAAGTTGATCTGAGAAAGCATAAACTCTAATCCAATTTCTTAAGTATAAAATGTATTACTATTTTTATGAAAGATGAAACTAATGCACAAGGACACTGGATGACACATCCAAACTCATACAAAATTTATAGGCAGATCAGTAATTAAAGCAGAGGAGTTTCTGAATCTTACCCTGTTCTAATCATGACTTCAGTGCTACACAGTTCGAATTCAACCTTTTGTATAACTGGTTGACAACTAAAGAAGAAACTGGACAAGGTACATTTTAGTAATCTTATCTATCACAAAAGTCCTATCAACTGTTATTCTAGATTCTGAAGCATGGAAAATGTTACCAGCATTTTACAAGGACTATTTCAATTAAAAAAATAATCTAAATGACAAAAGTGCTCCAAGGATAACTGGACAGCTTTACTGCAGGGGCATCTCTTTATAGCTATGCATATATAAAAGCCAGGAGTTCATTGGAGACAATTATCTTGATGAGTCTAGAAAAGAGGTGACAGATGATAAGTGAGTGATGTTAGCAAGCCTGTAAGGCCAAGTCCACCTTAAGGAGTTGTACCAATGAAAGTGCTGCTGATATACTGTCAGTTATTTCAGCAATGTGGGTTTGTACTTGGACACATGCCCCAGGGCATACAAGATAGAAGATAGCCAATGTGGTCCCCATCTTGAAAAAAGGGAAGAGGGAGGACCCGGGCAACTATAGGCCC
>NW_017729008.1:10465142-10465403 GCF_001723915.1 Gavialis gangeticus | reverse complement strand
GCAGATTGGCTGAAGAGTCATACTCAGAGGGTGGTGGTGGAGGACAGGTCATATTCGACCTGGGGGAAGCGGGCAGTGGAGTCACCCAGGGCTCGGTCCTGGGGCCTGTGCTGTTCAATTTCTTTATCAGCGATTTGGACGATGGGGTGAAAAGCAACCTGTTTAAATTTGCTGATGATACCCAAATTTGGGGTGAGGTGAGCATGCTAGTAGGGAGGGAAAGACTGCAGCAAGACCTGGATAGGTTACAGGGGTGGGCTA
>NW_017729008.1:10423605-10460142 GCF_001723915.1 Gavialis gangeticus | reverse complement strand
ACCTACCTGGCTGGAGTCATCTGAGACCAGTTTTTCTCCTGCTCAGGCAGGGGGTCAGACTTGAAGATTTACAAGGTCCCTTCTGACCCTACTTCTATGATTTTATGAACATCAAATTGTGTTGTCAGAAAGTGAGTTTTACTGTACACAGGCACTCTAGGTCAGATTCTCAGTTCTGCTTTCAAGTGGACTACCATGGGGGAAACTGTTGCTGCATGTTGTGGGTCAGACAGGAGCAATGGAAAAATAAGGAGTGATTGTCACTTGAAAGTACAGAACCCCAAACTGGTGGAAAAACAATTTAGTGTTGGACATTGTGATGACTGAGGAAATCTATGTACAGTACAACTTGTAGATTCTGGCTGAAATCATGAGGTTGTTATGAAAGTGTTGCATCACAGATTGCCTCATGGATATGGAATAAGCCATTTGATATCAGGGCTGTAAGCCCATCTCTGCCAGACCACAAGCAATAGTCATTAAAAACTTTATTGATTCAGGTGTAAACATCTTGGGACAATGAGTTGGCTGAACGTAAGCCAGGCTGATTCTTCCAACTTCTCTGCAGGAAGTGGAGAGTGAAAAATCCCCAGCCGCAGAGCAAAGGAATCAAGATGCTGATGCTGACCTTTAAAAACTGTAGTCTGGATATGTCAGGGTAGGCCAAGATGCACTGGAGTCTTAGGCAGGAGGGAGGGGCATGCTTTGGTAAAAGGAGAGTCCTGTTTAACTGCAGTACCAGGCAAGTTGAAATGGCCTTGTATTAGTCAGAATTCGGTCCCACTGAGGTACTTCCCAAGGTTGAATTGCAATAGGAAAGCATGCACTCTTCAAGTCAAGAGCAACAAAGTCTTGAATGGGAGAGATGCGATGATGGAGGCTGACGTTACTGTCCTGACTATGAGAAAGAAGATATATTTGATGACATCTCAGACAGGATGAAGACCCCCAATTTTCTTCTTCAGAATTAGAAAAAGCCGGAATTAGAGCTTCTTCCCCCAAATTCCTTAGGAATCTCCTCTGCAAGCCCTAGAAATTGTAATTAGTCCACTTCGAACTGTAACAGTCTCTCATGATAAGGGACAAGAGCGGGGCAGATGAAAATGTATGGAAATAGTTTAAGTGGCCATAAGGAACGATCTGTAACACTCATCTGTCCAACATCAAGGCAGATCACACCCAGTGGATTTGAGAGTGGTGATACCCATGTGACTGGAGGATGTATACATTGGTGATAATGATACACGTTCTTGTTCTGAGAGTGGTGCAATATGTATGGTGCTTTGTGCACTGGAGCCTAAAACCAGCACTAGCAGATGCTTTTGCTCCAATGGTTGTTCCAGGTCTCCCACCGAGTACATTATACAAGGTCAACATCAAATACCAAGGGGTGGCAGTGCCAGACACAGAGCTGTACAGAGATGGTCTCGTGCACAGTGGAGTGCTCTGTTTCCCCAGGCCTCAAAGCTATGTGAGCTGGTGGATTCCTCTCTGGAAGCCTGGTATTCATCCTTATGTAAAGATACCAAGCTCCAGTTCATGTCTCTGTTCCCATGCTCAGGGAGACACCTTTCATGGCCAGGCTTCAATGCCAGGGGTGACTGTTTTGTTGATACACAAGGGAGTCTAGCCATGGATATTTGGTCAAGCTGGGCCAATAAGATAAAGATTATGAAAAGAATACAGAAGATTCATAAAGAAGCTAAAAGCAGCAGGTCAGATACTTGCAAGTTTCCCCTCTACACATGGGTACAGAAAACTGAGGGAGGACCATGACTTCTGTGCCCTTTAAGGAATCACCCAGAAGCCTGAGGAGGCATATGACACATGCAAAGCCCTCACAGACCAATAACATATTTTCTTGCATACAGCATACTCCAGAATAATAAATAAATAATAAAAAACAGCTTCCAGCAGCTGTTTTTTGGGGTGGAAAAGTGCAGGTTGTATGCAAGAAGTTATAGTATTTGGAAATTTCCCGTCTCACACATACAGTGCTAAAGCCTGCAGGGACATCCACTCTGACATGCTTGAAGAACTATTACTCCTTACTCACTCATTCTTAAGCAGCAGAGATTTATCTTGCTCATTAATGCCCTTTCTCTTCACAGCATTCTGCCTTTTTTGCTCCTTTTTTTAAAAAACATCTCTACTTAGAAACCTCTAACATCTCAAATGGTCTGTATTATGATGAAGAGGCTATCTGAGTCATAAGGGACTCTCAAGTATTTATACAGTACACACAAAGAGCACACTAACACAAGATATATTCCTAAGGTTCATCTGCATGTTTGTATACATTATGAGCTTGGATCTGATCTTGATAAATCAATGGAAGGTTTGCCATTAATTTTAACAGGAGCAGGTGCAGTTACAATGTAAAGGCTTTTTTTTAAGCAAATCCCTGTGTTTGGCATGGTAGGGTGGGGAAGACCTTGCTCCTGGAGAGACTGTGGTATTCAGTTTTAATTATCCATGATACCATCCTAGAAAACAGTTGTAGCAGAGAATTAGCATGGCTTAGTTTAATTAAAATAGACTTGCTTTGTAAGATCTGTCTTAGGTGGGAGATGTCTGTCAAGAGACAAAACTGACAGTCCTTTGGCAGTGTCTCAAACAATCTGAATTTTCCACAGCTTTTGCAGTAGTACATTTCACTCAAAGCTGACAGTCAAGAACCCTCTTGTAATCTTCCTATCAGTTTTTAACACCGGATTAATAATTCACTGTTTGATCACTCATGAAGGAAGCAATATTGGCAAGTAAAGACAGAATAAAAACTAAACATACGACATCATGTTATTAACAAGAGCTGCTCAGTTATGTGCCTGTTTAAGGAAGTGGAACATTTTTATTATATTTATTTATATTCCAGAAGCAGCCATGGACCCCAGTCAACATAACCTCATTGTACTAGCCACTGTATAAATATGCAAATATCACAGTCCACACTACAGACAGAAAGACACTACTGCATGAATATTTTTCCAGATGATGTCCTTTGAAGAGGTTTTTACTGAAAATGGAAATGAAAACAATTTCAAGTCTAAGTCATTGACACCAGTTTCTACCTAATTGTAGTTGTTCCATTAACTTTATGAGATCAAGATCTGAAGTCCCATGTTCAGTATGACTGCTCCTCTCTAAAGCATTGGTGACACCAGGCCCCCTTACTGACTCTCCATAAGCACAAACAGTTTCTCAAAGTTCCAAATCCTTTTGTTTCATATAGATCATACTTGGACTGGGGTCTTTTTGTTTACAAGTTTAAGAAAACCCTCTTTTCTGAACTGATCTAGGATTACAGAAAAAAAATCACTATGTTCTGATTTTTGAGGAAAATGAGTGACATTTTTTGTAAAAGATCAGGAATAGTGCACTCACTTAGCTTTTTCCAATATGATTTCATAGACAAGTGGTGTAGAGGGTAGGGTTGTCAGGTCTTTTTTCTTTTGCAACTTCTGTTTAAAATTCAAACGTTAGTACATGGGAAGCTGTGCTTCATTCACAGCCACCTGAGCTAGGCAACTAGACAGCTAACCACCTTTTAAGAACCAGGAAGCTTTCCACTGAGGAATCATGTTTTATGGAGAGATTAGAAAGATAAGCTACTTATACTCTTAAATGACTTAAACCTGCAATCAGCATTTTATCAAAATACTGACTAGAATAATACCTGTTTATTCTGAAAGGTCCTGTAAAAAATTATTCCCAAGTTCTATAAAATGGCCCTGTGACATACGTGGAACTTCATTTAAGTCAATCAAATGGCTTCTAACATCAAGGAATGACAACACTTCCTAATCAGATGTACACGGTGCTGAATCAGAAAAACAGCACAAGTAAACCCTTGTCCCAACACCATCTAAACCATAACCCCTGGAGAGCCTCTTTCATTGTTTACCTGACCTGCTCTTCAAACACATTTCTGAAAGAAAAAGAAGCAAGCTTATTTTCTGATTAACAGGTACTGCCAGGAAGAACCTGCAGTGACTCACAAACCCACAATGCATAATGCACGTGACAATTTCTTTCAGGAGCGTTACCATCTGCCCAAAAGTTGAGTTTATTTTGTATTCTTTGTAAATAACTTTATGACAGGAACACATTATTGATCCTCAAGAAAAGTATCAGATGGGAGTTGATGGGGAAGAAAGCTCCTTTCTCTGCTGTATGAGCTCCCAGTCCAGAACTCAGAGCCTCTGGACTCTAGAGCTTGAGCTTGTAATGTGCTGTACTGTAATCTTTTAGAAAGATCACAGTAGAATCTCTAGGTTTCTAGTCTGGTCACCTGCAGGAACCAGGAAGAATGGTCTCTCCCTGCTCCCCCCCCCCCGCACACTTAGTTTCTGGGTTATTATTGCCACCTGCCTCTGAAGCACTGATGATTTGCTTTTGCTAGAGTTGGGAGATGGGAGGGAGCGTGCTAATGCTCTTAACGGTACTAAGCAATCTCCCAGGGGCCTGGCTAATGGGTTTTGTTTAGAATTTAAACCATCACAAAACCTGGTTTAAAGAAGGAATTGCATCCTCTTCCCTTCCTCCCTTTCCCCCAGTCAGACTACCATTGAAAGGTGAAGGGGTTCTTTACCTGTCTACTTAGTTCCATGTAGAATATATATATTTCCATGTGGAACATGGTTCACTTCCTAGGACATAATGGACATTTTTGCTCAACAACTCCCCACCATCACCAAGGTCAAAGGCATTAGTGGTGCCCTCGGTCTCTCCTACTCTTTTCTTGTGGTGCCTTGTTGTATCTGAGGTCTTTGTTTTCCTGTTTTTTGTAGGAAAGAACCTGCTTGTTTTAGGGGGTGACCAAATGCTTTGTGACTTACAGTCTATAGAAGGGGCTAGAAGATTGTTCTCATGGAACTTTCTGCACTCAACATCTATTAAAACGGTGCCTGAGATTGCAGGTGACTGACTGATGATTTGGTGGGTCTTCTCCAAGCCCATGATACCCCTGTAAGGGTTTGGAGCTTCCACACTGTTTCTGAGTTTCTAGCACCTACCTACCCTGAAGAGCAAATGGGGTCTTCAGCTGGCAGCTGTCCTCAAGGTAGCCATTAGCAGGGACTTCCCCACTGCAGGAAAAGTGGCTAGATTTCCTTCTGGCTGGATTTCTGTTATCAGATAAATACTACAGATCCGGTGAAGGCATGACTGGAGTGCCCCCTTGGCCCTGCCCTCATGTCCTCTAGCTCATGTCCATAAGTCCTCAAATCCGTTAACAGCCTTTTCTGGCTGCAAAGGAAGCTGCCTGTGCAAGGAGGGAGATGGATGGGGACATGTGCATGTGGTGAGACTTCCCAGCTTGGGGTTGGGAACAGCAGGTGGGGTTGTTCTTCACAAAGACCATGATTAAAACAAGGCAACAATACAATATACAGAGCAGCTTTCCTCCTTGTGCTCCACTCAGCCATCTTGCCATTATACTTTATAATCCCTATACCCTACACAGTGATTATGTATACCAGAGAAGGTTTATGTATACCAGAGCTGCCACATTGGTGGCCCATGGGTCACACACAGCCTGCAAGCAGTTAAAACACGACCTGCTGGCCCCTGCCTCTCCCACTGCTGCACACCAGGGGAGGCCCCTGAGGGGAAGCCGCATACCACTGATACAGCTTGCACAGTGGGGGGCTGTGTGCTGTTGGCGCTGTTGCGGGGGTGGGGGAAGAGGCTTGGGGGGGCATGCACTACCAGCACTGCCCAGGGGACCCACTTATCACTGATACTGCTGGGAGTGGGGGGCTGTGCACCACCAGTGCTGCCTGGGTAGGGCAGGAGGATATTGCATACTGCCAGCATTGCCCAGGTGATGGGGAGAGATCCCAGGGGCCACCCGCACCACATGTGGTCCGTGCAGCATACAACTCCGGACTTGCCAAAATTGGACAGTCTTGATTTATATGGTGCCACCCACCAGATGGAAAGTACTTTTCTAGGCCTCAGAACAAAAGCATGAAAAGGTGTGTACCTTTTTGTCAGCTCTGACAATGGACAAAGTCATAGAGATAATTTCAGGAGAACACAGAAAAACCTTGGTTTTGGTGGTTACCTTGTTGCAATAGCATTTCCTTGGCTGGAATCCTAGGCCTAATGAGCCAGTCATTTTTTTTCTTACTACAGACTGATTCTATGGGTCTTTTCCAAAAGCTCTAAGTAACAGTGGAGAGAAAAAATAACACCAATCCCAAGACAGTAGTATGCTATATCTATTGCTTCTCCAGACATTTGCCACAATGAAGCTACATACAGAAGGGTCATCTGCATGAATGACAACCCAGACCTCTCCATCCACAGAGATTTAAAGAACCTCCCAGCTTGGTCTCCTGGAAACCTTTGTAGACACATGTGCAAGCACTCGCAGGACATGACAGTGCAGCAGCTTGGAGGAAAGTGCAGAATGAAACCACCATTCAGAATAAACATCTAATTTTTCACCCCACAATAAAGCCTCCTGGTTTTGACCTTCCATGAAAAACATGGAAGGTTCTAAATCAGATCCGAGCTGTGCACGGCTGCTGTGGTCACTTCATGCACAGATTGTGTAGTAGGAGTTCTGCAGAACGTGACTGTGGCAACCCTGATCAAACTACTGATTACAACACTGTGCTCTATACAGAATTGATGGTGACATTGCAGAGATACTTTCCCTTTCCTCAAGAGCATTAGACTGATTAACTAACCTTAAACTGGACTTATAATTGTTGCTCCAAGTCAGCCATATGGAAGAAGAAGTATGCCATACCCAACTAGGTATAAGTATACAGTATCTGCATTTTCACAAACCATAACTTGGGTATGTATCTGGGTTTTTCACTTTTTTGAGACGTCCTATCTAGTTTGAGTCATTTCCACTAGCACTCACCAAATGCTATCTAGTTCAGGCAATATCTAACTCAGCTGACATTATCTCTTGGGAATACTTATAGCCTGTTTCCCAGATGTCCTACCCTACTTTAAGGATGTTTTGGAGTAGCTTAAAACTACACTCATATGCAACTTTGGAACCAAGTGCAGCATTCTAGCCCTGGATAACCTGAGTATTTTCCCTCCCCTTTTATATAAAAAAGATTGAACTTCAGTAATAATAGCAACAGAGAGAAAGGTAGTATAGGCAAGGCTCAGGCTCCTGAAGCTCTGAGCAGGTGTAAACTAGTAATTAAAATACTGGTAACTTGCCTGTACAATACTATCTATTCCACTACCATAACTACTAATGGAGTGGCACCAGCATTTGCAGAAGTGAGGATTTTTTCATTGTATTCACACAGCCATTATCACTTGGGCAACCCCACTAAAGCCAGAAAGGTTTCCCAGAGTTCAGAACCCAGCCCTTTTTATTCTTCCCATTTTGTTCAGGTCAAGAATTGGGAACTGAAATCCTGACCAGGCCAATGCAGGCAATGAGCCCAACTTTTGCAAGTAAGAAGCCTCCAGAAGAGGTCAGAAGGCTGCCTGCCAAGGAACTACAGAGAAAGCCAGTCTGGTTTGAAAAGCTGTATTTATATAAAGACAGCAAAACAGTAAACAAGGAACCTCTCCTGCAATCTGAAGGAATGCAATAGTTTCTTACTACTTCCCTGTAGCTGGGGTGAAGTCTTTGAAATATTACCAGGTTTATCAGTTCTCCAGTATTCACTTATCAGTTACAGTAGTACCCAGATAATTTAGCAGGACTTAATCAGGGCAAGTAAACACGTATGCTTGCCCACTAACTCACACTGGCTTACTCTGCAGACTTCCAGGGTACAGCATTTTTTTAAACAAGGTCAGTCTAGCATGTAATTCAAAATAATCAAAAGCAAAGCTACCTATTATGGATGAAGGGTTATATGTGTTATCCAATTGCCTGTATTTGAGTCCACACTATAGCTGTCATATTTTTATATGTGTTTCTAATTTATGACAAGTTTTTAAATTTTCACCATTTCACCAGTCTTGTTAATTTAGTTACAAAGTGCATCTCTACCCTGACTTCTGCCTGACTTCAGACTAACGTGGCTAACTGCCTCTCACTGACATTGGTAAAACCGACCTGATATCATTGGATTCATGGCAGCTTCAACCCTAAGAGGAAGGAAAATGTTTACTGCGACATTTAAATTGTAGGCTTTGATCCAAGTCACCTACCTACACATCATGTCCTGATTACCACACAAGCACTGGAACAAGTTCTGCCCTCTGTATGTATCAGTGAAGATACACAGGTCTAAAGCAACATCTTTTGGGGATCCATCTAAACAAGGCACATTCTAATAGTGGGATGGACCTTCTGTGGGGTCCAGAACACAAGTAGGGGGAAGGGGCAAACCAGGTGTCCTTATATACACAGTTCACTCCACTAGCAAACAGTGGGGAATCTACTAAGATAGTAACATATTCTGAAGCCCTATTAATTTATCTCAGAGCCCTTCTGCACTGCGGACTCTTCCATTCTACCCTGATTTGAGTGAAAGTGAGAACAAGAACTATGTTGCCAAGGCACAGCAGCATAAACATAGGCAGGCAATTCAAAAGGAATAATCTGAAAATGTACTTTTTAAAAATCTATATAGGAAGAGAACCTTGGATGCAACCTTCTAGGTCACTGAATCCAGTCCTCTGATCTCACAAGCCGCTGCATCATATAATCCCAACCATAAATTCATTAAGTTTGGTCTTAATATCAGTAAGGTTGTTCATCTCCACTATTCATACAAAGAGTGTTTCAGAACCTCATTCCTCTGGTGGTTAGAAGTTTTCTTCTAATTTCCAGCCTACTTTTATTCATGACCATTTGTTGTTGGGGGAAATCTTAGACTGGGTTCCACCATTTTTTAACCAGTTTACATGTGCTGAACTTCTATTCTGTTACATACAGGTATAGATCTGTTTGTGTGCCAGACTACTGTTACGAGTATAAACTAGTTTCTGATCACTTATACCGGTAAAAATGTAATGTCCGTACATGGCCTCAGTGTTTAAGTCACTATAGAAATGAAAGTTCAAATTAGAATAGTGTACAGTTAAACACACAAAGTAACTTGATGGAAATAGTAGCAGAGGCATATCAGGAAACTTCATGTCTGTTTTAACACAAGAGCTACAAAGCAAAGCACTACAGGTTACCACAACATGATATAAAGAGAATTATCAGAATTTTGTCAGTTTTATCCGTATATGTTGACAGTGCACAACAGCCAGCTTAAGAGGAACATTCAGTTCATCATTGATTTAAAACTCACTTTCTTCTTCAGTCTTTACTAAAATGACCAGACCCATGATTCAGATCACCAGCTCCTGCTTCTGCTCACATTATAGACATTCCACACACACTGCTAATCCTAAGGGATTATTAACAGTTTTCCTCCTCTTTTAAAGAGCTGCAGATGCTGTATAGAAATCCAAAAAAAAATATTCTGCCCTAAACCCTATTTTGCTCATTCACTGTCATGCATGATGTGGACCTTTGCTTAAATACAGATTTTCTTTATCTGTTTTTCCCTCCCTTTTATTATTCAGGACAATTGTGTCTTTGATGGTTATTCCTTTTCTGAAGTCATAATTATGTGCATTATTCTCTATACAGAAAAAAAGGGTCATGGAATTCCACCCAAAATAGACAAATCCAGGGATCCAGAAATTTCGTAGTGGGGAAAGCAGTGGCAGTACTAGTTCCCACCCCACTGCTGCTGAATTTCTGGACCCAGAAGGTATACCAAAAGCCAGGTAACATGATCACACTGGCATGAAGCTAGATCCAGGTGCCTGGGATCAGGCTGGCATGTGGTCAGATCCAAGTGTCCAAGCCTGCATGGGATCTGGCCTTTGGACAACCCTGCACTACTCATCTAGCCCACAGGACTGGAAGATTGGGTGGCACTGGGCTAATATATTTCACAGATCTTCCATGCGGTATCAACCTGACATCATTCAATAAACTATGAAAGAAAAAATTAATGCCATCAAGGCATCAATTAAAACTGAACTAAAAAACCCTCTTTTAATGTACAGAAGCAGTGGCAATTTGTTAACATTCTTAAATTATTAACTATCATGCTTTCTTAGAGCAATCACATTACCATGCAGTTTTTGAGCCGGCTTGTTGTGAGCAACTATCAACTTTTATTAGCAGAATAATATTCTATAAAGTTCAGATGGTGGCCCCAGCTGACTGCCACCCTGCAACAAATAAAATATAAGATCTCTGCCTAAGCACAGGTCCCCTGGACCTTAGGCAGGAACAAGGGAAGAAGCTGGCACTGTGCAACCACATCTCACAGCTGGAGGACAGCAAATGTCACAGCTGAGCTGATACAAGATTGAAGTTGTAATCTGCTTTTGGAATAAGCTAACAGCAAATTACTAGCCTGCTCAAAGAAGAGGGGTGCAAGGAGAAATCATGCCCCATGGTCTGTGGTAAAACTACATGGCTTCTTCAATGCAAAGCTAAGCACGTCATTAACAGTTTATAAAACTGGGGGAAAAAGTCCAAAAAGAAAATGCACAGACAATGTGAACGTAGGTAAGCTGCACACTGTCAGACCAGATTTACTGGTAAAGATAGTTTGTCTCTGTACCTGAAGAGTATTTTACCCAGTTAAACTAGCAAATAATTTGTCCCATAATGTCGCAGACAGTATTATATATCATGTGGCTGAATGCTAGAAAGCAAAAGACAGAACTATGAATTTAGAAGTTGAGTAGATCAACCAGAAAAAAATTCTAAAAATTCAGTTTTACCAAATCATAAAATTCCATTCACCCTTTTCTTTGATTACTAATTTGTATAAGCTCACTAAAACACCTTTTAAAACCATCTCAACTTTTTATATAAACATAGTAAAATGATCTATAAGCACAGTGCTTTTTCAGGTAAATTGGTTACCCCAAAGAACTCTGAGTATACACCCAGCAATTAGTAATGACATGTTTTTTTTTAAACCAGGTGCCAGTGTTGTCACTTGACTTTCCCTTTTAGGCCTTGAAAAAGGCAACTGGATCTTTTGACAGTTGCAGTCTGATTAAACAAGGGAGTCACTGACACCACATCAGAGGGAGGTGACACTATCTCTGTTGAAAGAATTACCACAGCAAACAAAGGCATTAAACCATTACTGATAGGTCTAAAGAATTCGGATAATTTTATCTGATCATTTCACCATTCAGGCTCCACAGTGATCTAATAGGCATACATAAAC
Organism: Gavialis gangeticus; assembly: GCF_001723915.1. Taxonomy (NCBI): domain Eukaryota; kingdom Metazoa; phylum Chordata; order Crocodylia; family Gavialidae; genus Gavialis; species Gavialis gangeticus. Next base: position 10,448,947 of record NW_017729008.1, on the reverse strand, counting down.
TGCAGCAGAGTTTCTGAAATTAACTTGACTTAGCTTTAGAAATCCCCAATAATTTGACTCAATGCATATTTTTAAAATAATTATATTAAAACCTTATAAACACTATATAATGTAACAAAGAAAAAAAGCTTATTGCATACAATGTGACAAAAATTCCTACTTCTTATATACTTTTATTATTGTTAATCATCCATACCCATCAATGCTGTTACTAACAAACTGTGAAATTTGGAAGCCTTTTAAATCACAAAACATCATTAGTTGCATTGTAAAGAGCAGATACCCTGAAGGAGGTGACAGCAGATACTTTAGCCAACAAAGACAAATGCAAATAGTCAAACAGAATAATGACTTAAAGTAAATGTTTGGATACATACTGGGCAAAAATAGAGACATACTCGTCTCTGTGTAAGACCAGTGCGGCTCTCATTGACTTTCATAGATTCAAAAATTGTAAGGCTGGAAGGAAAGATCATTGGGTGCAATCCACCTACACCAGGCAGGAAAGAAAACTGGGAAGCAAGGTTACTGTCCAGTCTCCTCTTGAAGATTTCCAGGGTAGATGACTGCACCACCTCTGGAGGGAGTTTATTCCACTGTCTGGACACCATGACTGTGAAGAAGTTTTTCCTAATGTTGAGCCTGAAATGGTCTTCCAGGAGTTTGTGCCCATTACTCCTGGTTTTCCCCAAGGGTGCCCTGGTAAACAGTTGTTCACTGCTCGAACAACTCATGACCACGGCAGCTGGGGGGGCACAACCGCGGTGGGAGCACAGCAGCAGAAGCGCAGCAGTGGTAAGCAGGAGACCTCCTGCAGATGCTGCCGGCACTGTTGGCGGGGGAGGGTGGCAGCAAGCGCCAACCAAGTGTCGGAGACCACCCGCAGCCACTGCCAGCGCTGGCACTGGCAGTGATCACGGACTGCCCGCAGACAGGGTGGTGAGTGGCAACTGCCTGCAGGTGCTGCCAACAATGTCAGCGGCACCTTTTTTGTAGGGGGTGCACAGCCACGCTGAGGTGTAGGTGTGTGCACCCCCTACACGTCATGTTGTGTCTGGTTCACTGAGCCCTTGATGTACTCCCCTGATACAGTGGTAAGCTGTGACCAAGTCTCCTCTCAGCCTTCTCTTTCTCAGGCTGAAGAGCCCCAGGTCCTTCAACCTTTCCTCGTATGGCTTGCCATGCAAGTCTGATCATATAGGTGGCCTTTCTCTGGACTCTGTCAAGCTTTCAGGGGGATCAACAGCTGAGATCAAAATGTATACTGTTATATAGCAGTATAAAAGAATTACAGTAGCTGTTTTTCTTCATCCAAATCATTTTAATAGTCATACTGAAGCAGGGATTAAAGGGCTGTGGAAAAATGGGGAAAAAATCCATTTGTATTCAATTGTCAGTACCATAAAACTCCAAGATTCCTAAAACATTTTACAACTTCAATAAAACACAGAGAGAGAGCCTTTTATTTAATCAGAATCAAGTTGTCCTGTCTCCCCAAAAGACAAAGGTTGCTATCTCCCTCCTACAGAGAAGGCCAGAGCCCTGCGTCTATGCAGATCTCAGGGAAACTCGAAGAGGCAAAAAGATGGCCCCAGCCATCCATCTGCCATTTGGCCCCCAAGTAAACCAAAGGAAAAAGCAAATACTTGTACAAATACATTGGGAGGGTGGACATGAAAAGGACAGACAGTATGAGAGGCAGAGAAGCAGGGAAGGAGTGAAAGCCAAACACACCTTATCTTGAAGAGGTGGGATGAGGCAGAATGAAAGAAGAGGCCTGCTCTCAGCAATCAAAAAGGGTGGGGAGGACCAAATTTGGGAGACAACTGCTAAACACCATAGAAACACTGGCTGCAATTTCAAAAACATTTTCAGCAGGGCTCAGGGTCAGCCCAACATGCCCCCACCTAACTTCCTTCTCACATTTCAGGGGTTTCCAGCTACTAGGGATCTGTTGTTGCTATTACAAATATCACCTGTGCACTGTAAGTAATAGGGATCAAGATATGACTGCATTAGGCTGTGTACAAAATGTAGCATGTAGTAAGAAAGTGCTCCCTGCCCAAAAGTACAGACAACCCAGGGCCATGATCCCATACTGAGCTTACTGCAGAAGGCAGTACCTACCTTAAAATGAATTAGGCAGATGCAATAAACAAGAAGGGAGTTGGAAAGGAAGGGTGAGGTAGCAATACATAAGCATGCTTTTTTCATACTAAGCCTCAGCCTGAGATAACCACCTCCTTGGTAAATTTTTCAAACCTAGATTTTTAAAGATATAGCCCATACTATGTTTTGCATAAAAATAAGAAATCCGTATTCAAAACACAGTATCAACCTCTGAGATGAGTCAGGTCCTGAGCTTCAGTCACTTCTGTAACAGAAGAAGATTAGAGGGAAAAGCAAACATGAATGTTACCATTAACTAGTGCTCAAGTATCAATTCAAATATTAGATTTATAATCTGAATATATATTTTAAAAAGTCATATGCTTTGACGACCATCAGCCAAGAAGCTACAAAAAATAGAAAGCTAAATAAAGAATAAACAAGGTATTATTCAACTTTTACATAAATGAAGATATTGCACATACCATATTATTTAACTCTTTTTAAATGTTTCGTAGTCTAGGAAACTTAGAGCTGGTGAAAGATCTTGGCCATCTGAGAGATCTGAGCCCTATGTTTGCTTATTTTTTTATTAAGCAATAAAAAGATAGGTTTGTCTCTGTACCTTTTTATTATTATTTTTTATTATTAGGGCTTGCTTACTTAAGCCCTATGTTTGCTTATTTTTTTATTAAGCAATAAAAAGATAGGTTTGTCTCTGTACCTTTTTATTATTATTTTTTATTATTAGGGCTTGCTTACTTAAGCCCTATGTTTGCTTATTTTGTATTTTCACCTTCAAGTGAATCAAACATAATATGGAGGCACTAGCTTATGCCTTGGACACAGCACGCACTGTTTTTAAAGTGCTACAAAAATAGTGTTGTAGGGCATGCACATGTGCAGAGCTCTCTGACTAGAGTACGATAACACTGCCCCAAAGGCATTCTCTCCAGCCAGGGAACAATAGGGAGCTATTACTTGCCCTCAAGGGAACTTGTGAGGCAAGTTCAGACTCACTGACAAGCTCATTGGATCAGCTATTGCCACCACTATTGGCAACACAGCTTCACAGTGCCAGAACTCCAGGTCTTACTGGGACTCTGGCAATAGCGGTGGAAACTCAGGCTCTGCAGCAGTATCAAAAACTCCCACAGCGCTGCTGGGGCTACTGGAGCACCAACAAGACCCGGACCTTTGGCAGTCACTGCAGGGCTCTCTGACAGGTCACCAGCTGGGCAGGGTATCAAGGAGCCAACCACTGCTCCCCAACCTCCCGCCCTGCTTGGAAAGGAGTGAGGAAATGCAGAGCACTGTGCAACTGGGGGTCTAAGAAACCTGAAGGCACATTATGTCACACTACAAAATGTCACATGACAGAGAAGTTGCTATTTCAAACAACTGTAAGGATGCCTGGGGGGTTTTTTTCCTCTCTGAGTATATGCCATGAAAGCATATCAAAAGCCTTAACCTGTATCTTCATTAACACCTTACAGTTCAACTTTGGTGTATTCATTGAAACAAATATTTTCAGTAGGTTCTTTAGACTCTTCCCTATTGACCTGGGAAAACTGCTGAAATGCATACATAGGGCTACAGCACACTGATATTATTACTGCTTCTAAGCTAGTCATCTCTCCTATAAATAAGTTAATAAATATACATTGCAAATCACTACTTTAAGTTTCAAGAACACAAATCTTTTTTGATTGACCATCTGCATTTTTTGGCAAAAAAAGGAAATGAATTTGAATGCACCAGCAGCTTTTGTCCACTTCAGAAATTCAAGTTAAGAGAGGATTTAAATTGGGAAACAATGAACTGCCAGATTGCAAGTTCACAGCATGAAGCACACATCTTCTGGGCTCTGCATGGAAAAAATAAAGCTCTTCATAGTGAGAGTTAACTACACACCTTCCTCAGTAATATTGTAGTATGAATTTGAATCACTTTCCTCTTTTTTAATTACATCCATGTCTACACATTACATGTTTATTCACTGATTTTCAGGATGATGCTATTGAGCACTATTGGCAAGAAACTGCAGAGTAGTTTCTTTAACGATGGGTCATGATACTCTCCACTCTGGTATTAGCATGAGTAGTGCTGGGAAAACGACATACTCCAAGAAACAAGCAAGGACATGCAGGTAATTACTAGTGGGTCTATCACTCTTGACAATGCTACGATATGGAAGAGGATTAACAGTAGGTAAATCTATGTTAAACTGTAGTTGTTTAACAGCTCATTAGGCTGATCCTATGAACCCTTTTGAAACAGACCCTTTATCCCATCTTTAGAACCCTTCATATAGCCTTCTGCCTTCACACAGAATAAAGTGATGATGAGGCTCACTATTTTAAAAACAGATCTATAAATACCCAGAGCCAAGAAGCTATATACACTTTAACACTATGAAACTGGCCCAAATAATTTCAGTGGACTAAATAAAAACATCCTACTAATGAGTCTAGGAGAAGAGGAGAAGTATTGAGGAGGTCTGGCCTGCACACAGACTTGTACTAAAATAGCAAAAGAATAAACTGAAACCATTATAGCAGTGCATGCCTGTGTGTAGTGCATCCCAGAGCCTGAAAAGTTTGAGGGCTAGATCCAGTAAGGAGGTATCTCCCTATATAGGACTTCAGTGGAATTATTTGCTTAAATGGAAAATTGCAATCTAGAAAAAACCGTTTAACTGTGTCTAGTCCTAAAGGTACCTGAACTCGATATATGATTTACTTTTTCCTTTTAAGTTCCTTACGCACATAGAGTTATAACTCTGCGGATGCCCAGAACTGCCTGACAGGGCTAAGCAGCTTAATGCCTGGCTCATGTCTAAGCTTGATGAGGATCCAGAAACTAGGTGTTTCTTTGCCCAAGTCCCCGAAAGGGATGGATGAGTTAGAGGTTGCCCGGAAAATGCCTAACACACACACACCAACACGTTGGACCTTTCAAAAGATTTAGTTGCAGCTGCTACTTTCATTTAAAACACAACCAGAGGGTGAGGTGGTAGCGCCACAGTTCTGTATAATAGATTACGTGTCCAGAAATTTGGCAGCAGTAGAGTAGCAATTAACTTTCCCCTGCCACCAAATTTTCAGACTCGTGGGGAGCCCAGCAGGCCAGATGACCTATCACTATAGGCTGGATTTGGCCCAATAAATATTAAAACTTTTGCTGTCCAGTGGCACTCCCCAAATAGCCAAAAGCTTTGTGGATATAGCACACTGCAAGGAATTGGGGGGGAGGCCGAATCTACATCAAGTTGGTGTTTAACACTGAAAAATGCAAGGTTCTCCACCTTGGGAGGCAAAACCTGCAGCACCCTTATAGGCTCGGCAGTGCTACACTGGCTAGCACTACAGAAGAAAGAGACTTGGGGGTCATCATTGACCACAAGATGAACATGAGCCTGCAGTGCGATGCTGCGGCTACTAAAGCGACCAAAATGCTGGCTTGCATCCATAGACGCTTCTCAAGCAAATCCCGGGACGTCATTCTCCCCTTATACTCGGCCTTGGTGAGGCTGCAACTGGAGTATAGCACCCAGTTTTGGGCTCCACAATTCAAAAAGGATGTGGAGAAGCCTGAAAGAGTCCAGAAAAGAGCCACACTCATGATCAGAGGTCAGGAAAACAGACCTTATGATGACAGGCTGAGACCTATGGGGCTCTTTAGCCTGAAAAAGCGCAGGCTCAGGGGTGACCTGATGGCCACCGACAAGTTTATCAGGGGTGACCACCAGTATCTGGGGGAACATTTGTTCACCAGAGCGCCCCAAGGGATGACGAGGTCGAACAGTTATAAACTACTGCAAGACCGTTTCAGGCTGGACATAAGGAAGAATTTCTTTACTGTCCGAGCCCCTAAGGTCTGGAACAGCCTGCCATCGGAGATGGTTCAAGCACCTACATTGAACACCTTCAAAAGTAAATTGGATGCTTATCTTGCTGGGATCCTCTGACCCCAGCTGACTTCCTGCCCTTCGGGAGGGGGGCTGGACTCGATGATCTTCCGAGGTCCCTTCCAGCTATAATGTCTATGAAATCTATGAAGTTGAGGAAGTAATTAACCACAGTTTCCCATTTCCAGGGCAACTCCTGTAAATACTACGCTATACAAACAGCAGGCTCCGCCTAAAGCTGTGTTTTAAAGAAGAGTGAACCTTGCTCAGAAAGAAATGAAGTAAGTGCCTGGGTTGTAATTCCTGAGTGGATGGAAGCACCTAACTCCTTACAGGAGTAGGACTTCAGACACACCCCTGGGTTCAGTTTTCCCTATTAGCTGGCTCTCACCAGCTCCCAGGTCAGGGTGCAGGTTTTTCAGATTCTGGCATACTTGAGTCTCTCTCCATGCACAGTACAAGGAACCCAGATACCTTGTTCAAGATTCTGGACTCCACAAGACTGAGGACTACAGGAATAAAAGTTAGGAACTAGTGGGCGCGTCTATACAAGATGCTCACTGTGCAGCAGGCTGATACTACTGCACAGTAGCATTTCATGGCAAAAACTATTCTGAGACACTACTGCACAGCAGCATTCCTTAAAAGGCATTCGCCAGCACTACTGGGAACATCTAGATGTGATGCTACATCGCCATAGCAACATGCTATAGCAGGGGCGGGCAATTATTTTGGGCAGAGGGCTGCTTAATGAGTTTTGGCAAGCCATCGAGGGCTGCATGACAGACAGCCCAGGGCAGATAAATATTTATTTTCTAAATTTTTAAGGGGCCCCACAGGCTGGATAGAATGGCTTGAAGGCCCACATCTGCCCCCCATGCTGCATTTTGCCCACCCCTGTGCTATAGCGATGTAGCATCCGTAGGCAAAACCCACAATGCCTCAGCTGTGTCACTGTAGCAACGCACTCCCTTGTTATAGTGTATTGCTACCGTGACATAGTACCTTAAAATAACCGTGGGCAGTGCGCACAGCACAGTACAGGCGCCATCTTTTAGTGCTTCCAAAAGGCAGTACTAAATGATGGCACAGTAACAACAGTACTATAGCAGCATACATAGACGCGTCCACTGTGCAGTAGCTCCCATTACTGCGCATTTATTTAGTACTTGCTTATATAAGTACTAAAATTCATGGTACCACTGTGCAGTAGCATCTCATGTAGGTGTGCCCAAAGCCTCTTACTTTAAGTACCTAAGTTCTTTATCGGCTCTGGCCCTTAGCATTCAGTCCTGAAAACTGCTAAATGCCTCTAATGAGGCATGCCAACTGAGGAATATACGTATCAGATACAGCTATTCCTTGAAACTTCTGGGTGATGGAAGTTACATGGTACATTGCTACTCCAAACACACTTATTATTGTTTTAGATATACTTATGCTTTCAAAACAAAATAAAATCTAGCAAATTAACACAAAATAATTACAGTCAGAATGTCAAAGTAATTCATACAGAGTCAAAACAGAATACCACAAGCATCAACACTTTGGATATAAATCTTCACTCCATAGAAAATCCAAATGTGCCAGTGTACTAAGATCAACTGTACTGTACTAATTATGTGAGTCAGAGGAAATGTAATAAAAAGTGCCTACGTCCTGGGTGGCAGCAGGGGTCTGGCAAGCTGTGGTGGCTGGCCTGGCAGCAAGAACAGCTGTTGTTCTTGCAAATGGGCAACTGGGGCACTTGCTGTTATGCTACTGTGGGCACTTCTACGCAAGACGCTATGGTGCTGTGGTGTTCATTGGCAAAAGCTGTGACACCACCACTATGTTGCTGTAGTAACATGCTCCTTTGTTACAGTGTGTTGCTATGGTGATGTAGAGGCCAAAATAACTGTGCACGGCCAGCACCATGCAGTACAGTAACAAAGGTGCCATATGGCCATGTATAGATATGCCCTGTGAGTCACAGAATCAGAGAAAAGTAGGGTTGGCAGGGACCTCCATAGGTCATTTAGTCCAACCCCCTGCCTGAGCTGGGATTATCCCTATCCAAACCAACCCACACAAATCCACTGTCCAGCCTATTAGTAAAAGTACACAGTCAACCCTGATACAACACAAGACACCCTAACCAGGCAGCAGTAAAGCAGGGGGACAAGCACTGGTACACCCCAGTCAAAATCCCCAGCTTTGGCTGCAGCCAAAAACGAATGTTTCTGAGGTAGCTGGAAAAAAAACCCAAACAAAAAACCCCCCAAAAAACCAACCCTGACACACACCACAGCTGGAGGGGAAATAATTCCTTCCTGGCCCCATGTGGCAACCAGCAAAGCCCAGGAACATTGGAAATACCCATAGTAAAATGCTGGCTTAGCTACTGCAAGGTCATCCCTGAGCACTGCTTGTCCAATCTGTTCTTAAATGCCTCCAATGATGGAAAGTCCACAACTTCCCTAGGCAATTTATTCCACTGCCTCGCTGTTTTGTCTGAGTCAGTACCACTCAATGTGAACAAGGGTGATACAAGTGAATCTGGGGTCAGTGGAAGCAGAGGGTGTGGATGGGCAAACCCTACAGATCCATGAATACTTCACACCACATGGCAAGACTTCTTTAAAAGGCTTGCTGCCCTTGGCTGCTCCCTAATCTCTAAACAAAATCTCTCTTCAAAGAGGTAGAAGTGAGTGAGGGGAGTTAATTTTACTGAGTTTCTTAGTATATCATTCATCATTAACTCTAACCAGAAATCCATCAGGTCTCTAGGTAACCACAGTAATGAGAAGCTACTTAATTCCTATCCCATTTCTTACCTGTGGAGCTATAGCATAAATCCCTGCCTTTAAGTTTACCATAGTCTCTCCCTTGTTTCTACCTAGTTTCACTCTCCATGCAAGTAAATGAAAGCCACAAGTTCTAAGAGAATTATCTGCACTAGGAAAGTGACCTAGCGTTGACAATGGTTGTTAACAGTGGGTTCTCCTCATTCTCCATCCTTTAAAAGGTGTTGAAATATTTTGACCAGATGGAGCCAAAGCATTTCCAACTGTACTACTGACCCAATGGAATGTGGTGTCTATCAAATTTTCATCAATGGTGTTGAAAACAGATTGGCCCTCTATGCCTTTCTTCATACTTAATAAAGGTAATGTATTCATGACTGTTATATAGTCCATCTAAAGTTTATCACGTCCTTAACTTTTCATGCCCTTGCCTTTTAGTGCTTGGGACTTGAAAATGCTGGAATAAGTAAGAAGGCAGTTGTTACTTAGCAATTTCAACTGACTGCTGAAACAAATAGTCATTCCCATGGGGTAGATGAACTCTAATAATCTGTCCACCTGTACTTTTTAAGTAGAATTACTATAGTTTTGCAAGCTTTTAAAAGAATTTTTTCCCCAAATTTAAAAGCTAAATTTTACCTTAAAAGTTTCTTCCCTCTCCCCCATGAAGACATAAATTCTAGGACAATTTGAAATGAGAGAACTACAAACTAACAAAAATCTACCCAAAAGCTATAAACAAAATTCTTCCAAATAACTAAAAAAAGGGGGGAAAAGAAAAAAAGAAATCAAAGAATTAACAGGACACTGGCAAACCATCACCCTGTTCTATGTACCATAAAAATTTCTCTCCAGTCTTGTCTTGTCTTATCTATTTAGAGTATAAGCTTTGTAGAGCACAGACCTTCTTTCCTCTATGTTTGTAAAGAACCTAGCCAATGAGGCTCTGGAATATAAATAATACATGATGATTACTAAGAGCATAAACTCCATGTTTCTTCTTGGAATCTACACAACAAATAGGCACATTAAGAGCCAGATTCTGACCTAACTACTCTAATGTAAATCTGCAGTAACTTCCACTAATGTTAACACATTTCCATGTAGCATAAGCTCATATTTATACACACCTGTGGTACAAAAGGAATGTAGAAGATAAACAGGAAGTTTCTGATTAACAGGCCTTAACACTTTCCATTAATTTTCTATTCTCTCTCTTTTGATGAACTTTGGAAACTTCCGCCATGTCAAGAAACTTTCACCATACGTTTACATTTTAAAAGAGTGGCACTGAAAAAGCAGAGAATAGAACTGTGCCACTTGTCACAGAAACATGAAGTGGCAAAGGTACATTTTTTCTAACTTTAAAAGATCATCATCTCAATTGAACCAGTATTATGACTCAAACTTGGAAGGACTGAGCTCCTAATTAACATTTTTTTTACTCCGCTTTATTTAATCTAACAGGAAGACAGTTGTGAAGAACAGGGAAAAGCAGCAGAAAAGCAACTGAGAGAATGATAAAGTCATGCTTCTTAAATTACAGGAGAAACTGTAACATGCCATAACATTCAACCAATTTATCACACGATAAAAGTGGCAAACCACATTAAATGTGAAATATCTTTGTGGCTGGTTTGCATCCCGCTTTCATTTTACCTGATCCCCAGCTTCCCATGTCCTGGAGCACATCCAACCAAACGTACATGTGCTTTTCAAAGGTCCAGGGTACAGGGAGTCCAGGATTGGGAGCGGCCCAATCCCAAGCTCCTTGCCTCCTGATGAATTGAAAGGGTGAGCAAGCAGCCCAGCTCCCTGGGTTTCCAAACCCTGACAGATGCGTAATGGGTTCTGAGGAATTTTATCCCACATCTCAACAACTGCACGTCCTGCTATGTGAGATCTTAAATGTTTCACGTGGCAGGATGCATGGTTTTTGGGATCTGGGATACAATTCTTGAGACCTAATCATGGGATTAAATTAATGTCTGCTAGGGGTCTTATGCAGCAGCCAAAGTAATTAAGAAACTATGTTCCCTTCAACCAAAATGAATACCATCATCTTACAAACCATCTTACAAAATTGGCAGAAAGAGTCATTAGATCTTATTCAGATCGCTAACCCTTTCCATTCTCCTAAATTCTCCAGTGAGTTACAACTCATGCGTTATGCTTGGGTTGCAAAGGAAGCTAACTTAGATGCCAAATGCCATTAATATTCAATAAGCTTTGGCCACCTACCTCAGTAATGCCAGCCCAAGAATTCAGAAGTCAAGAATCAGAATCACAATACTCCCAATTTTTTTTCTAAAAGCTAAATTGTGCTTTGCTATCTGTCTTTTGGTTTTTCAAGCTCTATGGCCACATCCCCACAAGCAGAGGTGTGTGGGTGCTGTGGGGAAAACAGCAGTGGCACAAATTCATCCCGCTGCTTTTTCCCCAACGCACGCTCCTGCACATGGGGTCAGCATGGGGAAGAATGCTCTGGGTAGGGCAGGGGAGACTCGGGCCAGCACCTGGGCTTACCCCAGTAGCCTTGCCTGAGGCCCTGGGAGCCTCCCAGAGCTCCAGAAGCAGTGATCCGGGTATGTGGAGCCAGGCTCCGATTTCAGGCAGTGCATGCTGCTGCCACACATGCTGCTCTACATTTTTCCTTGCACTTTTTTTTGATATAAGGATTTCCCCGTATCTAAATTTGGCTCCACGCTGCAAATGTGCAGAATGGAGAACCAAGTCACATGCATGGGTTGCGTTTTGTGGTGCCCCAAAGCCTCTGAGCTGCCACAAAACCCATGCACATGCTCATGTGGACATGGCCTATCTGACCATCTGTGGGAGGTAGGAAGGGGGAGGAGCAATTAGAGCTATCGACTCTTCCAAATGTTATGAGGATGGTACTTTTTGAACATTTTGTGCTGCAGGAGCTTTCCCCTGCATCCCTAACACTACCTACCACCTCCCAGATGCTCATTTCCTGCTCAGCAAATAATTTTACCCCAACCTCTACCACTTCATCCCCATTCCCTCACCATTTCTGCCCACTCTCAGATGGTTAAGGTGTCAAGGTATGGGATATCTGTCAGTGAAAAGCACACCAAAATTTTTCAGATAGAAGCTATGAACCATTGTCATTGTCTTTAAAACTAAGTGGCATGTGTTTTAACCCTGCTTTGTACCACTTATTACTTAAGGTAAAAACATCTGAAAAAATCTTTATATTTCAAAGATAGGCATCTGCAAGGAAAGGTACTTTAAGACATTGATTAACTATGACCTAGAAGAATAGACCATTCAGTAAATAAGTGTAAAATTTCACATTTTATTGGCAGTGAGTTACTTCTGTAAATACAGCTTGGGATTCTAGAGATAATATTGGATAAGATTCTACTTTCTCATCATCCACAACCCCTGTGACTACTTCCAGTTCAACAGCACTGATTTTCTGTCATTCTAACACTAAAACAGCAAACTGAACCTTCATTTTGGAACAAAAAGTTTTTCCTTGACTACATTTCTTAATAAATTGGATCTTTGTCATATATTCAGCAATTATCTAAAGATGCCCAGGACTTTCAACCTTTGGGGTCAATCCTGAACACCAAACAAATATATGAATTGAAAAAGAACTTTTACTTGCAAAACACAGGTCACCCAGTGTTAGAAATAACAGCATGACCTAAGCAACAAATCACAAATAGTGAATATACATGGTGAGCAGTTCATGAACAATACATTGGCCAAAACAATTAAAAAAACCATGGAACCACTGTGAATCCAATTCAAAAACAATTATGAGAAATCCCTGCTTGTTTGCAAATAATTTTGAAAACAGTAGAGAGGAAGTTTTCCACACAAACTTTTGACCAGCTCTAATTACACCTTTGTCTGACTTCATCATTCACTGAAGCCCTAGTAAACTTCACTCCACTCTCATTTCTACTACTCCCCTTCTTGTTTCCCTATTGCCCATCTTTCCTTTTTGAGCATCTTGTCAACACTTACATGAAAAAATAACCAAACAACAACACAATTCCATGGAGAGAAGTATATTTGACTGTTTAAAACCAAAGTGAAAAGCTGCTGAATCTAAAATCACTAAGTCAATTGAATATCTTTGTACCAATATCTGTCACTTGTGTTCTGATTAATATGTACCACTGTCCCCTAAGGACCTGATCCTTCATCATTTAAATCACTAGAAATGATGATGTCTTACTGTAATGGACACAGGAGCAAGTGCACAAGGAACACCACCTAGTTCAGTGGTTCTCAACCTTTTTAGACTCATGGTACCCTGGAAAAATGCCAGGTCTTAGTTTTTATTCCTTTTTTGACTACAGAGAAATAATAGAGTGGGGGGAGGGGGAGGAGGGGCTTGTTTTAAAGAACTAAAAAAGATCACAACTATGGATTTCTGTTTGAAATCTCTGGATATATTTTATGAATTATATTTGCAAATCTAATAGGACTAATACTACATGACACCCTGCAACACCTCTGAAAGAATATCAAGGTACGCCAGGAAGCTGTAGCACTTTGGCTGAGAATCACTAACCTAGTTAAATTAAAGTACATATATACATGAGGTAATCTTTACATATTCAAAGCTGAATTTGTAGAATGATAGTCAGAGATAAAATTATACTGTGTTTAATACACTTCCATCAGTGATATATTCAGATAGAAATTCTAAAAATATATGCAACTAAAATGTTAAATGTATGTAGTGTATATTGTATATACTGAGACAGGTAAAAACAAACACCTTCAGTGATGGTTATTTTTCAAACTAGCACTTTAGAAAGGATTATGATGAAAATAGATATGTTAACCTTCCCCTCATTTTGTGTGATCTGTTTCAACTGATAAAAAGCAATTGCTGTGCTGTTGTTTTCATGTGTGCGCCCTTCCACTTAATTCCAGAATGTCATAGGAGTGGTATATTTTTGTTCCAGGAGACAGGAAATCATTTACTGCTAGAGAACAAAATATTTCATGGAAACATGACTGCCAAAATAATGTTGTACTAAAATAAAGGGACTCTGCCACAGACGTGAGAGAGAGAGAAACAGTTTGAGTGGCAAATAGTTTATTTTGTTTTATTGTGTTCACAAAATAAAATGATAACTTTTTAAAGCATGTTATTATCCAGTCTTGGCAAATCTACTCTACTGAGTTAAAAGATAGTAAAACAAGAAGTATATAAAATCTTTGGTAAGGGCCACATGTTCCTTTCCACCTCCTGAAAAGAAGTGGATCAAAAACACTGAATCTGGGTGGGTAGGAAAAAGGAGGAGGGAAGGACCAGTTCTACTGCAAAAAAAAAATATCTTTCTTCTGCCAGAATACCCTCCAGAGGTGCTCCAGGCAAGGGCAGTAGGTCAGTAACTCATTCTCTCATCCATCGTCCTCTTTCTTAATTCTGCATGGATCCCAGAAGTAGGCTACTGCTGACCAGCAGTGAACTCCATCTCCACCTGGATGTCCACCTCCTGTCATACTACGAGGTGGATAGGGAGGAGAGAGAGTAGCAAATGGGGCCACTAGGAGAGCCCATCTTTCTTAAAACTCCCTCCTCAACCCTCTAAGAAAAAGCTTCCCAAGTTCTAGATCCTAGAGAATAAAGCTTGGGACACTTTGGGTAATTACTTTTAAATATATAACCCAGCCTGCACAGGTATATAGACAATAAAATATTGGAACATTTAGTTCTGACCTTCCTGGCTTGAATGGACACAACTTAATTCTTAGATCAACCTTAGATCAACATGGCCTCCCAATTTGAGCTCTTTCAATTTTTGGGTCTCCAACCTGAGATACCTTGGGTCTGATTTTCCAAGGGGCTGAGTACTCATGCACAGTGAGCAATGCCAAGACTCAGTACTTCTGACAATTATGCCACAATGTCTATATCTCAGCACCCAAAACTGAGGCACCAAAACTAGAGGGCACTTTTACAAATTTGGCTAGTAAGAGTAGATTGTATTAGTAGGAGCTACTGGGCAACAGAAGTCAAAATGATCAGTGATATAAGCCTTACGGAGCAATCTATTTAGGATTTTCCATTGATCCACTCTGTCCATGCCAATACTACTGCCTGGGTGCCCTGGCAGATGAAGGATGAGAAGAACAGATTATATAGCCCACTGCCAATCTTCCTGCTTTGGAGTTTCTAGTGTCCCTATAGGTATGTCCAAACATCCCCTAGAACGAGATTGGGCTTGCAGTAAAAAATTAAATCCTATCTGCTTTGTCCCTGCTCCGTGTACACCCAGGCTTGGGCCACAAAACTGCAGAGTCCATTACTTGGAGCAGCCTTTAGTGAGAGACGAGTTGAGCATAGTTCCAGGGCACACACTTGGGGTTGACTCAAGCCATTTACTCTGACTCCTGAGTGAGTGAGACTGGGTATGCTGTTTAAAAATAAGTCATGTGTGTACCTGGGCCTGCAAATTTGCAGTATGTAAATAACCTAACCCCCACTTTACATGCATATACTCAGGTAGTGCTATGGGGCAGGATCCATATCTGCCTCTAATGTTTGAAGTTTCTACCACAGTGAAGTCCCAATTCTGATTAGACCATTTGGAAGCGATCACATACTAAATAAATAAATGGTGATGATAATGATAATTAATTAATCCATTGAGGTAGGTAAACAAACACTTTTTCTCATTTTAAATTATACACAGAATTTTTAGTGAGCTTTCATCTCCACTCTTATAACATACAACATGAGGGATTATGGACTATAACATACAGTTCTCTTCCACACACAGATGCAGACTAAATGTGATGGAAAAACCAACATATTCCTTAGTCTTTTTTTAGACTTCCCATTATTGCTTTTTCTTGATTTACTTTAGCATGGAATTGTATTTGCAGAACTATGCAAGACCAAACTAACATTAGACTTTTAAATTATGTTTTCTGGCTATTCCCACTACAAAATCACATGAAGGCAGTTCATGTGTTTTATAATAAACATGATTTATTCATGCATCTGCATCCAAGTATCATGGTAGGAGTGAGAAGCATCAGAGATCATCCTTTTTAAGTAAACTGTAATCTTGTAATTGTATAATCTATAGGGATAGCATAGTGTGGATATTCTACACTTACAGAATTCATTTCCTTGGTGGCTACAGGGGCCACAGTGAGCAGTTCATATGTTAATACCTTCCTTGCTGATACCTGAAACCAGGCCTTTTTCCTAAAGCAACAGTAACCTTGTGAATTATTGAGATGGAAGTAAGTTCTTGCAAAAAAGCTGAACCCTCAGCCATAAAAACTGGTTGCTCTGCATAGCTGAAACAAAGCAAACAAGACCTCTACAAAGCAACACTGTAGCACCCAGTCCCCAATCACTTCACTCTCTGGCACACCTCTTTGTGGATTCAGAGGAGCAGAATCAAACACATAAAACCACAAAAATCTCAAAAATGGGCACAGTCTACACTTCCATAAGGCAAGGAAATATTGGAACTCAGTATTTGGGGCCAGATCCTGCATTTTTGCACACTAAAAATGGCAACGCCCTTGCACAGTTTCTCCCCAACCTTACACAAAGCATTTCCTTGTCTTTTGTTTTTTATTTATCTGAAAACTTTCTAATAGAGCACCTATGCTACTTGCCTTATGTCTATGACAAAACTGCAGCCTTATATTTACAATATGCAAACAATATAGAATAGAGCACAGAATTTGTTGCTGTACCTGTACAGTAAGAGACCAATCTGCAGATGGAAAGTCAACAGCATAATGGCTTTTTAGCTATAATAATTAAAATGATTATTGAGTCAGAATAATAAATTGATTGTACCTAGACAAGCCTTATAATTAAGTTGGTTGATATTATAATAACTTCATCAAATCCCATTTAAGTTAGATATAAGAGTCAGAAGAACATAAAAAGAAAACTATTTGCTCATGTACTTGGTGGTTTAGGCCTAAATCTCCACATCTATTTAGGTACCTAGATCCCACTGAGAAACTCCATGTTAGCAAAAGCACATCATTAAAAACAAATTGTGAGATTTCTTTTGCCATAAAATGCCAGCAGTAATAACAGCTTGAGATGCAATTTAATTGCTTTTATCTGATATAAAGATAATAGTAAAGGAAACCACAATGAATTTCTTTTATCCTAGACTTCATCATAGTTCTATCAAGACCTATTTACATTTAAAGTGAAAGTGATGTGCAATATCAAAAACAAACAAACTGTATAGAATAAGAAGCATATGCAATAGATTTTGGTATTTACTTTTTAAACTGAAAAACAGAATTTCAGGGACAACCACTGCAACTGACTTTGCACAGGTGAACCATTGCTCTTGGCAGAGACCTGTTAACCATGGTACAGCTCCACACCGGCACAACAATCCTATACACCAGCAGTGCTCAACCTTTTTGTCCAGTGGGTCAGATGGACAGTACTTGGTCCCCACATGGGCCAGATCTGCCTGGTAGACCCAATCCAGCTCTTAGGGAAAATGGGCTTGGCCCTTCAGTCATGTCGACCCAGCCCCATGTGGGGAAGTGGTGCTGCCCAGCACCAACCTGGCTGGACAGGAGGAAAGGGGGCATGGCCTGGCCCTGTACCGGGGGAGGGGAGGGGGGGGGCAGGACAGAACTGCACAGGGGGATGGGCAGTGGCCTCGCCCCATGGGAGAAAAGGGAAAAGGTGTGTTGCCTGACCCAAACCTGGAGGGGCAGGACAGAAGTGGGCATAGCCCAGCCCTACAGGGGAGGAGGGGACATGGCCCCACCCCAACCTGGCCATGCAGAGAGAAGGGGGCATGGCCTGGCCCTGATCTGGCTGTGAGTGGAGACAGTCAAGGTCCAGCTCCAATCCACCATGAGGGGCTTAGGATTTTGGCAGTGGGGAGAGGTGGCAGTATTAACTGGCCCTGCTCCCCCACTGCCAAATTTCCCCACTATTGGAGAGCCCTGCGGGCTGGATTCCAAGGCTGTGTAGGCCACATTTGCCCCGTGGGCCAGAGGTTGAGCACCCCTGCTATATATAAAGAAATCTTGGGCTTAGGGCTTTAAAGATAAATTATTTCCTATGTTTTCTCAGCCAACTACTAGTCTGTCTATCTCCGTCTAGCAGATACCATGATACCAAACACCTAATAGGAAACTAATTTTCACAGACCTATTCCCTTCAAGTAAAATTTTCAATGCAACTTTGGCCTAAGTCACTTTTGGTAATGGATTTAGACATATAAAGCCAATGGGATGTTTCACTTGACTATGGAACACTGATTTCAATGGGAGATAATGACCTAAATATCTTCAAAAAATCTGGGCCTAAGCCACTTGGGCTTCTTAAGACTGGATCCTAATATTGACAAACAGGCTTAAAAAAAGATTAGAAATACAATTTTTGTAAAACAAGATGTCAGATAATTGTCCCTCTAATTTACAAATAGTATTTTCAGGTATTTTACTTCCCATTTTCTATGACATCTTAGTCTTGTTTGCTCAAACTGATGATGTGGTTTCCACTTTGCTTCTATGACAGTTGGTCATGTTTAACGTCAAACAAACAAACAAATAAATAACAATTGGCATTAATTCTAAAGAAAGGGATTATCCAAACAGATCTGATATAATCCAATTGACCATAAAATGAAAAAGTATCAACTGGCAGCAATGACTGCTGGCACCTAACTGGTTTAACTAGTAATTCGCTCTACTTTTCCTCATTGATAATCCTGTTTTGTCTGGAGGACAGAACCATGGGAAATAATGTTAAATACCATTTCTTGAACCTAGAGCTGCCTAATACCAACAAGCAGAAACTTTAATCAGAACACACAGATGAAGACTCACAGACTTGCTACTTGTTACTCAATGTTAGTGTTTTCTGCTGTTTTCTAATCCTAACAAAATTACACAAGTCTTTAAAAAAGGCCTCTGTTCAGAACTGTGGCCAGGGCCAGTTTCAGAGTTTTTCTCCATAGCACAAAAGGGAGAGAGTTTGTTTTCAAAACAAGAAAATGTCATTAAAAACCACTAAGATGCGCAAGGAAAATCAAGGGCAGGTACTGTATCTAGAACTACTTTTAAGTCATTTTATAGCTAAATAACTAGTCAAAAGCATACTAGATTTCAAGTCAACAGTGTCCCTGTAACTACATATGGCCATAGGCAAAGAGAAATGATACTTGCTGAAATAACAGCTTCTGTCATATAATCCAGACAATATAACTGCTTTTTTTTTATTTTGATGAAATTACAGATTCATTTACCATCAAAGTCTCAAGTACCCACACAAGATGTCCAGGATGAAATCCTGATCCCCTGGAATTCAATAGCAGAATTCCTATCAATTTCAACACAGCCAAGATTTCAGCTGTTCAAAAATTTATCCCTCTCAATCCCACATACAGAGAAGGGAAATCCAGTTTACTCCTTCCCATGGAAAACCCCACAACAAAGGCAAAAGGAGAAAGGAAAAGTCCAAGAGGTGCTCTTTGCACACTTTCCAGCACACTTTCCAGCTGACCAATCTCAGGGGTGTTGAGAAAGGATTTCTCTCTATGAGTCTGAAGAACAAAGTGAGGCTGAAACTGCATGGATCCAGTGATCCATAACTCTCCCTGTTCCCTTGCCTGGATAATAAAAGATCCACAGCACAGAAGACCAACAAAGAAGCCTTTCCAGCAAATTCTTCACAGAAGTGTAGAACAACTCATCCACTGCACAACCCCACCTCTGATCCACTTCCTCTCTCTGTGTCTACCTCGGACCATGCAGAATCTCTCTCCAAGAGCAGCAAAAGAAAATCCACAGGCTGAAGAATCCTTCTTACAGGACTCTTGCCAAGAGCTCCTGTACAGTTTCTGCAGATAGCCACACTATTAAAGATGAATATGACTACACTTTCCAAAGAAATCAAATTTCACTAAATCAATTGTTCGCGTTACTGTTTTTTCCCCAGAGATTTTTTTAAGGTGACTTTGGTCTTTTGTTTGTAATATAAAACACATATTCATTCAAAGAAGTCTAAGATCAAATACAAGAATGCTTTTATCCATGTGTCAAAGTGCCAAATTAATATAATTGTATAGTATGCCTCCTCCTGTTTGGCTAAAACCAATCATTTCTGACAGACTTAATCCACAACAACAAACTGCATACATATCCCCTGTGAGTAGGTGAACACAAGATTTTCACAGCAGCAATGACATATCTTTATGTCCCAACAGAGTTCATATGCAGTTCAAATTCCCACCAACTTTGACAAGAGTTTTGCTTGCATCAGGACTGCCCATCTGGGCTGATAGTTAGGTTAATGACTACCCAACAGACATATTTTTCAGTTTACTAGTTGGTGATTTTAGCAGACTATTTGCAGCTATTTTTACAGTACCTACAGATAGCCATGTAGAGTATTTCTGTCCAAGCCAGTTCACCTCTACATCTCACTTGTCACAGAATGCATCAGATAAGCAGAGAAAGTGGAGAGGTGAGAGTTTCCTAAATGTAATTGCATGCTCTGTAAGCTTCTGCCCCTTAAATTCTTATATGAAGCAATCTTTTCCCACGTACACAGAAGACTTTTCTAAAACGGTATCAAATGGACTTCACTGCTTGCCAAACCATTTAAGAATTGTTAACTGATGGAAATTCTTTCAAATATATCAGCTGCAATAGGGATAACCAGCTTTGTTCTATACTACAGAAAAGTCTCACATAATCATTCACTGTTAAAATCATGTATTAATTGTCAAATTCCTATACCCTGCAACCTCATAAAACAGAAATGTAATTGGAGCAAACATTCATTCTTTTTTTCTGTATCTCTATTTCACCCACTGAAATCTGCAGAGGTGAATGAAGACATTATCAAAGGGAATGCTTAGTTGTAACCCACTCCTATCCTGTATGCTCTCCCCTCTTAGCCTACTGAAATAACATTTCCAGGCTTCTTCTGTGTCCACTTCTTTATCTCCTGCTTTTAGATAAGGAACTTCTGCTTTCTGTCAGTCAGTCTCAGCTGAAGATTGCCATGTAAATCATCTATATACTAATCCAGATGTCTTATTCAATTTTACAGGCCAAATGCTCATTTTTCTGTTAGTTTTCACAGGATGTGGAAATACCAACTAAGAGCTAACTTACGTTTCATGCAAAATGCTACAAGGCAGATATTCTGGTGAGTCACCTGACAGATAGCACGCAGTAATAATTTTAGTCACTAAAATTAATATCGCTTATTTAAACTGCAATATAAAGAGCCCAATCCTGCAAATATTAGTGCCCACTACTGTTAGGTCTCCTATATCTCAGAAGTATTTCTTTTGTAGTAAGTGCTGCCAGGACTGCCATATTTAAATATCTTTTGAACAAATGAGTAAAAAAGAAAAAAAAAAGCATCTCCAGAGACACCATTACAGGCATCTAGTATTTTCATCTTCCTGCTTCATACAAAATAGCACAAATATTATCCAGAAGGACTGTTACTTGCTATGGACACTGGAAGCATGGAAGCTCTGGATTAGGCCTATGATGAATTCACCAGTGTGGAAGTTGGGGGAAGAGATTAGTCACTGAATTACTGATTAGACACCATAATTATAGAGATAAAAAATAATTGCATGATCAACAAGAAAATAAGTGGAAAAAACAGAGTTGTTTTCTAAGGTAACATCTTACAAGTTTTTTTAAACATGTCTCAACAAACCATCAACTTAATTTTGTACTTAAATATATATAGCAGATAAAATCAGTGTACCCGTTATCAAAACAGATATTCACAAATATTTTATACTGATATATAGATATATATTTTCAGTTCTATAAGCCTAAAATACAAAAGGCAAAGCGAAAGTTTTTTGGTGAAGACTCCTACAAAATTCTGTCTTCAGTTACACCTACCAACATTCATGATGTTATATTGATATTCTTGGCTGGTTTCAGATAAGCATTTTCCATAGAAATAGCTACCAGCAGTGTGAGGAAAAGGCAAAATTTCTCTCCTGGTTCAAATGGGTATAACTCCACCAACTTAAACAGAAATTTGCCCATGTCACACTAACAGAGACCCCAACTTAAAATCTGGAATTTTATCAGCCAGCACTCTCAGACACTAGGCAAATGGACTATATCTTGCTGATAAAAAACCCCCCCACTAAACACCAACTTTTCTTTACAGCATGCCCAGTTCTGTGAAAGGAAACTTTCCAGTGTCACTGGTTTACCTGATCATAGGATTAGTCTAAATACTGAATATAAGTCAATGAGACTTGTGCATTCTTCCTGTCTTTGAAAATCAGGTCCCTTGATAACCCTGTATATCCAGATCTTAAAGTGTTAACCTAAAGAACTACCTAGGCTCAAGAAATTATATCCCCCTTATGCCTTTTTTTTGTGAACAACATTTGCTAAATAACTTTGACCAACTCTTTGTTTTAGTCAACAGTACATAGCTTTTATACATTTTTTTGTATTTCTCTCCAAGCCCTTCACAATTAAAGTGCTGCCTATGAAATCAAAAGTTGTATGCTATGGTACATATTGCATATTTCTTCTTATACCAATAGTAGGTCCAATAAACCAATTTCTAATGTATTATTCTCCTTCACCAGGCCTGCTTACCTGAGACTGACACTTTCATGAGGGCTTCCAGGGGTCTGTTGTTGTCCAGATCTCGACTGAGCTTAAGTTCCCCAGTGGCAGGGTCCAGAATCAACAGGTTTAACTCATTGCCCTGCACAAAGGTGTAGACGAGGCTGTCAGACACATCAGGATCATGGGCTGGGATCTTGCCAATCACCCCAGAGGGAAAGCTGTTAGATTTGTTGGTCACATAGTTGTTGAAGAGGATCTGGAAGTCCTGTAGCACAGGTGGGTTATCATTCTGATCTAGGAGACGAATGTGCACAGTGGCTCGGCTGACAAGGGGGGCTGAAGTGGCTTGCACCACAATCACATACTCAGTCCGGCTCTCATAATCCAGATCCATCAGGGCAGTGAGGTCTCCATTGAGGAGGTCAAGCTGGAAGACCTCAGGGATGTTACCCTCAACAATCTGGTACATGATTTGTGCATTGGTTCCTTCATCTGGGTCAGCTGCACTGATCCGGGCCACAATGGACCCCACAGGGCTGTTTTCTTCCACAAAGATGTCAAATTCATCCTGTTCAAAGACAGGTGGATTGTCATTAATGTCTAGTACAGTAACCTGAACATCGACAGAGGCTTTAAGGGGTGGGCTGCCTCTGTCCACAGCAAAGGCTCGCAGGCTGTAGACAGCCACATTCTCACGATCCAGCTTGCGCTGGGTGCGTATCACGCCAGAAGTCGGCTCAATGTAAAAGTCTCCATCTCCATCATCACCACCCTGGAAGGTATAAAGGAGGCGGCCATTGAGGCCTGAGTCCCGGTCAGTGGCAGACAGCTGCAAAACACTGGTGGAGAGTGGCACATCCTCAAAGACTGAGCCCTGGTACCGGTCACGAAGGAAGCGGGGCACATTGTCATTGGCATCCAAGATAAGAATCTCAACGTAGGTGGTATCAGATTTCTGAGGGATCCCGTTGTCTCGGGCTGTAATTGCCAATGTGTAAGAGGCCTGGTCCTCATAGTCCAGTTCCATCAGGGTGGTGATAGTGCCTGCGTCTGGGTCAATGCGGAATTGGGGGATGTTATCCTCCAAAATGTATGTTATCCTAGCATTTTCCCCCGTGTCTTCATCAGTGGCACTAATAGACACAATAGATGTGCCAATAGGCTTGTCCTCACTGACACTCACTGTGTAATGGGAGCTCTGGAAGACTGGGCGGTGTGTGTTAGCATCCGTGACATTGATAAAGACCTGGACGGTGTCAAAGCGTGTACCATCTGAAGCAGTGACAGTCAGCACATACTGCCTCTCCTGTTTGTAATCCAGGGGCAAGGACAAAGTGATCAGCCCACCCCCACTCTGGCTGGTGATTGCAAAACGGTTCCTGGTATTGCCACTTGTGATCTGATAAGTCACCACACTGTTGACATCTCTGTCCACTGCAGTCAGTGTCAGGACACTGCTGCCCACTGCTGCATCCTCGTTCAGCCTGAGGTGATAGACTTTCTCGGTGAAGGTAGGGTTGTTGTCATTGACATCCAGAACTGTGATAGCCACACTGGCTGAGGAAGTCATGACAGGAACTCCATGGTCCCTGGCCTCCACCCCAAAGTGATAGTTCTCCACAGTCTCTCTGTCCAGCTCAGCTGATACTGTGATCCACCCAGTGCTGTTGTTGATCTGGAAGGGGAACCCAGCAGCCCCCCCTACAGATACTCCCCCAGGAGTGGGGTTCAAGTCCACAAGTCTGTACTCCAGGCGGGCATTGTCCCCAGAGTCAGCATCCACTGCCTGAATGTGTAGCACAGAGTAGCCCAAGGGTACATTCTCCAGCACAGTCGCTTGAAAGGGGGTGCTGACAAAGATGGGGGCATTATCATTCACATCCACCACTTGCACTGACACCATCCCACTGGAGTTGATTAAGGGAGGTCTGCCCCCATCCTGGGCTTTGATCCTCAGCGTGTATTCACGGATGGTCTCATAATCCAGAGGGTTGATCAGGTCGATAGCGCCAGAGAAAGAGTGGATGTAGAACTGGCCTTTGAGGTTGCCACTCACAATGCTGTAGTGCACTTGGGCATTGCTGCCCCGGTCCCTATCTGTTGCTTGCACCTGCAGGATCTGTGTGTTCACTGGGGCATCCTCTGGCACCTGTACCAAATAGCGCTTCTCACTGAACTGTGGGTAGTTGTCATTCTCATCCTCCACGGTGATGTGTACCATCGCTGTAGCACTCCGAGGACCCGGGTCCTTGCCCTGGTCATTAGCTTCCACCACCAGATGGTACTCGGAGACCTCCTCACGGTCTATGAGGGCACGGGTCCTCACTACGCCAGAGCGCGGGTCTATCTCAAAGACACTGTCCCCAGCACCTGGCTCAAGCAAGCGGTAAAGCATGTTGGCATTGGCTGGAGCATCGCCGTCCGTAGCACGGATGGTCAGCACCTCATAACCCACCTCCAGGTTCTCCCTGATGCTCTCCCGATACTCAGGCTGCTCAAACACCGGCTCGTGGTCATTAGTGTCACTCACAGTCACGGTCAAGTAGGTGGTGGCCGAGCGGCGCCGGGGGGACCCGTGGTCGGCCGCCGTCACTTTCAGCACGTGGGTGTCCTTGGTTTCCCGGTCCAGGCTGCGGGTGGTGGCCACACTGCCCGTCTCCGGGTCAATGGAGAAGTAGTCGTTGGAGCGCTCATCAAAAAGCGCCTCCATGGAGTACGCCAGCCGGCCCGCCTCCCCCTCGTCGGGGTCCTGCGCCCGCAGGGCAATGACCGGCGTGCCGCCCGGCTCGTTCTCGGGGATGGACACCTGGTAGCTGGGCAGCTGGAACTGCGGGGGGTTGTTCACGCTCCTCCTGCCCCGCAGGCTCCCTCCCTCCGCCGGCCTCGCGCCCACCGCCTCGCCCTGCTCGCCCCGGGCACCCCGAGGGGTGGGCGCCCCCCGGGCCCTGCCCTC
>NW_017729008.1:10412959-10423053 GCF_001723915.1 Gavialis gangeticus | reverse complement strand
ACCTGCCCCCGCCTCCGCCTCCCGCCGGGCTGGGGCCGTGCAGTGCTGGGCCGACCCGCCCGCGAGCGAGACGAGACGAGACGAGACGAGACGGGCCGGGCCGGGCCGGGCCGGGCCGGGCCGGGGGGAGAAGGAGCCGGGCTCTCCTGTGTCAGCCCGGCTGAGCACGGCACAGGGGGAAAGTGGCCGGCGAGCTTCGCCCTCGGTGAGGCGAGGGAGGCTCTGCGGCTCTGAGCTGCAGGGAGCGAGAGGGGCTGGACGTGAGGCAGGATGTCAGGAAATGGGTCGAGATTAGCTCCCTCTTCCTGTCAGCCGCCGGGAGACACGGGCTGGGTTGAACTTTCAAGGGCGCCAAGAAGATCTACCCGCTTCCCTGAGAAAGACATCCCCCCCGTTTTCTTGGGGGAAAAGAAAGGGTAAGCGGGGCAAAGCCGAGGAGCAGGCGGCACTAGGACGGCGCCCGGGCCAGTGCCGCCGGCCCTCCAGCACGCCCAGGGACGCTGCTGTGCGCCACGAGCCTGTTGCTGTTCCGGATCGTGGGCAAAAGCCCCGCGAGGAGAGCAGGACCGCCGTGACGAGGGCGCATCACTGATCGCTTGGGACAGCTGAACTGGGGCGAAGGGCAGAGGTTCAACGCGCGCGCTGAGCCGCGCTGGGCACCCCCTGGCCCTCTAGTGAGTCCGAGGACGTGGTGGGCGCTGCTCCGGGGGCCGCAGGCCGGGGGGCGAAGCGGACCTATGGTCTGACCCACTCAATGGCAATTCTTAAATTCATATCATTACAGCATTGTGTTGATTCCCGTCCCGAACAGCGTTACACTGATTTTTCAACGGAGATTATAGGGTGGGAGGGGGGTTCTCATCCATCCTCCCTGGCATAACCAGTGGACTAACTTTTCTGAGGATGGTGATCAGGATTTGTTTTAAACTGTGTCCAGCCAAACTCTAAAACCGTGGAGGCAGCTCTTCTAGGCCAGCCTCTTGGAAAGGTTGGTGTAATGTATGTTGTAAGCACTCTGCTCTTGTTTATAGATTGCAATGTGTCCCGTCCTCCTCGTTTGTTGGCATACTAAGGATTTAAAATAAACAGGCGCCCTCTATTAATGTTTCATTTTTTTCAGGCTCTGTACAGCATGCACTTGCAAAATTAATCAGTTTACAGGCAGACCCACACTTCAATATATTTATTTCATTAACGAATCTGGTGACGATTCTATATAATTCCGATCTATATTTTTTATCATCTTCCATCACTGGATCTATCTGTTGATTTAAAAAAATATATATTTTTTTTTTACCGACATCACTTTGATTCATACAGCTGCAGTGGCCTCTGGTGACCAATGTGGAAACTGCTGATCATATTGTGGGAGTACCCAGCATCCAGACCCTCCAGATTAAAACTTGCGCTATGTGATACAAACCACAAGATGAGCACAACAAACCACACAAATTCGGCATATCTGTTATGCATTATGCCTTCACTGATAAAGAATGGTTTTTAACTATAGCATCTGTTCTTCTGATTACTTTCTTACAGTGATAAATCATTTAAAAACTTTGAAAACTTCAGCACATGTTGTAGGTTATGTAAGCAACAGAACAACTTTCAGGAAAATCTGTTCCTGTCAGTTTATTGTGTCCTCTTTACAGCATGGGTTAGAATAACTCCACAAAGAATTCAATTCTCACAGCTGTTATCAACACTGGGAATGTATTATTCAAAGAGGTTGGGGGGAACCTGGATTATTGCCAACATTTCTGGCAGAGAGAAAAAGCTTTCACATTTTAGCCGTGGAAGACATTTACATGATTCACACAGCTTTACCCAGCCAGTTTTTTTCTGGGAGTATGGAGGTATGCTTATATTTTCAGCTTCTCAAATGAGACTAGACAGTTTTTCAAGAACAAAAGAAAAGAAATACATTCAAACATTTATTCACAGCCTTCTCACCATTCAGACAACTTGCATTTAGGTTGGGGTTTTTTCTATTAAAGCATAAACAAAAGCCATAGTGTCACCCCACATTTTCAACCTTATTTCTGAATTTTCTTGCTACAGTGGGTTAAAATCCAGACCTTTAAAATATAGTATGTCTTGGTTGTTGAATAATTTGCAGATCCGGTTTTCTTAGCATGGAAGTCAAAAGTTTGGTTCAAGTCTTTTTATTAGCTTAACTACATCTACAAAAAAGAACATGTTTAACATTAAAATTAATGCTCAGGGGTCTTAGAAAGTAAAGAATTTGTACAAAACTAGATACATACATAATTATTACAGTCTCCCAGACTCTACTTCTGTTTGTATGACTGGCCTGCTCTTTCCTCATAGCCGTATGCTGAGCAGTTCCTGTTTCATTTGATATGTTCCACTGTATCCTCATTTATTATTTAACTCCCATTATTGTTCTCCAAATCCTCTCATATTTTATATTGCATGTTGGATAATCTTACTGAGATAAAATACATTTCAGATACTGTAACAAAAGCACACACAAATCAGCAGCAAGGATAATTGGCTTAGAAGTAGCAGTTGTGGATGTAACAAACTAACAATATATTTTGTTTTTCAGAATTGGAATTCCTTAAATGTTCTGTTAAAAACTGAGTAGATTTATCTCTAGAAACATTGTTGCTAATTCTGAAAAGCACTTAAGGATCAATATCAAGCCAATAATTACACTTCTGTCTGAAATATTCCTATCTACTCTTATTTCAGGTAACACTTAAATGACTAAAACATTAAAGCCATTTTTTTTCTCTGTTGAGAAGTACCATACTATTGGGTCAGATCATTTAGCCCAGTATTCTAAGGCTGGTTCCAAAGAGGATGGAGCTGGACTGTTCTCAGTGGTGGCAGATGACAGAACAAGGATCAACTGTCTCAAATTGCAACAAAGGAAGTTTAGCTTTCTCACTATGAGGGTAGTAAAGCACTGGGACTGGTTACCCAGAGAGGTGGTAGAATCTCCATCTTTGGAGGTTTTTAAGACCTGTCTAGACAAAGTTTTGGGTGGAATGATCTAGTTTGAGCAGAGAGTTGGACTAGCTGACCTCCTGAGGTCCCTTCCAACCCTAATTTTGGAAGTAACAAGTATGAGACGCTTTACAGAAAGATTACATGAATGGGGCATGCCTAGAGTGATCCTTTCCTCCCATCAACCATTGCTGGCTTAAGGATGTCGGACAGTACATCACTGATAGTTCCATTTAATACCTCCCAAATATTCGATTACATTTTTTTTACGTTGTGCATTTTGGATAGCAGTTTACATTGTTTCTCTTGTACAAGCATCAGTTTCACAAAGTATTTCAGCAGAAGCATAATTTAAAATTTGTGCATGCCTCATTCATAGGCTAAAAGTTATGGACATGTGTGCTTTGCTGAACTCTCTGAATTCCTACCATCCATTGTGGGACTTCGTACAGACATAGATGCGGATGCTAGGGGGAACATGGTGAGGTTAAGTTTGTCTGTTTTCTTGATGCCTATATTGACTTTTTTACATAAGAGTCAGAAGAGAAGAGGAGGAAAGATTATGGCAAAACACAAACATTAGCAAGGAAATTCAGGGGCAAGTTAGTAAGTGAAAGAATATTTTATCTAATTGTTATTGACTAGATTTCAACCAAAGATGCCTCTTCAGTGGTAAGATCAGTTACTCAATATGAGCTGATCCTGAAAGCCCTGTGTGCTATAATTTATCCTTATTCCTACCACTAGCAATGTGAATTTCCAGAAAATGTCTGACTTCAGTATAATAAGTGAGTGAGGATTGGCAGGATCCTTTTTTCTTGGTAGTATCAGTAATTATCAAACATGTTCACTCCACAGTTTTAAAAGTTTTCTGTTTCAGCTTGTCTAGGCATGAAACCTTTCAAGAGTATCTCCAAAATAGATTCAAAATTAATATTAGTTATATAAAAGCACAAAGCAATGCTCCAAGCTAGATCTATTCAGTGCTCAGTTATCCACATTTTTTATTCAAACTTTGAGGCTGCTTTTTCAAACATTACATTTATCAATCTGGAGAGGGAACCTCAAAGCAGCACAAACTGAAATATATTTACTTAATTTAATTTCTAGTGTAAGCTCTCTATCCCATACAAAATCCAGAGATGACTTTGCTTTCTATTAAATCTGAGAATTTAGTCATGATATTTGGAGATGGATAATTTGGTATAAAATTACTCTTTGAGATGGAAGATATTCTTTACTTGAAAGAAGACTGTGAGTATTGTCAGTGTCTGTTAATAATGAACTTTGATCAAAAATAAATTTGAAAACTGAAGTGACGTGAAAGAGTTATTTCTGATGGTTCAACAAGAGCAATAACTTTGTTAACAATTACTTCCAGAAATCATTGTTGCAGGACTTTTCAAAGATCATTGTACCATAAATAGACGATGTACATAAAGAATACTTTCAAAGCTGTGGCTCTGTCTCCTAATTTTATGTTGTTTTATTTATATTTTGGGTGTAGCGGGAGGAGTTATTCCAGGGTCTAGGCATATGTCCAACAATTAAAATATAAAATTAATAAAGATATGCATACATGTAATGAGTGTGTGTACAGCTGTTATTTATATTTATGCATAATATATAGTCATATAATTTTATTAATATATAATTTACAACATATACTGGTGATTGTCCCCACTGCAATATTTTTTTTTGCCATAGCATCATGATAAAGCTATTATAATAATAATAATAATAAAGGTATGACAACTGATAATGGACTAGTCTCTACCAATACTATCATTTTCAACCCACCACTCTTCCCTCAGTTTAAGACACCTGTGTGCTACCCTGCTATTCCCCCAAGCAATGAGATCCCTATGCTATTGTTCTTTTTAAGTGCTAATAACTGATGACAGTGGATGAACTGGACGGACAGGATATTATATGCAGAATCAACAAAAAAGAGTGCTTTGGCTGGGATCCACATTCATAAGGTTTCTGTGATTAAGATGAACTTACAGGTCATGGATGACCAAACTTTGTAACACTTCTAACAGCAAAGCAAAATCTTGACATATCTGAGAACCATGCAGGATACACAGTTTTCTAGACATACGTGCCCAAGAGTCTTTATGCACTGATCTGCATAAAGTGCCCCTGCTTAGCTAATTTGTCATTTAATGACTTCTTAGAATAAATAATAAATGAAAATAAGGAAATAAACATAGGAAACAATAAACAGAAAAATCTGTTTTTATTTGCCTACTCTTTTTTCTTTAAAGTACTGGGCCATGTCCAGGCATGCAGGCTCGTGCAATTTATAGTGCTGCAAACCTCTTTGCAGTGCCACATACCGCACTCCTGGAATGTTAAAATGTGCCCCGCACTGCAAATTCGCAGCATGGGGGCAAAATTTGCAGCATGGGGGTAAAATTGCTACCAGGATTCCCTGGTAACAAAAAAAAAAGCTGAGAAAAAAGTGGCACAGCACACACTACAGTCATGTGTGCAGGAACAAACAGAGGCTTGGTCCTGCCAGCCAGAGTATCTCTACTATTTCATTTGTGCCCCACCTGCTCCAGCATGTCTGGAGCCAGGAGGAGTTAGGCAAGGGCAGTTTGCCTGAAGCAGGACAATGGGTACAGAGAGAAATTACAAGTTTCATTGGTTCTGGCTAAAGCAGTCTATAGCCATGACCAAACACCAGTGCACGGCTGCAGACAGCTTAAAAAATGGCCAGTCAGGGGGGAATCTGATTCCTCGTTGCATGAGGGGTCAGATGAAGATGTTTCAAAACAGAACATCTTCTATAACTTCTGTCTGTGCTGCCTGCCAGCCTGGAGCTGTTTCCAGGGTGGGAGAGGGGGAAAGGGAGCAGAGAGAATTCAGTCTGGGAGTTTTTCAACCCCTGCTAGAGGGCAGGGTGGGTGGATTGGAGCCCTACCTTGCCAAGGTGGGGGGGATGCTCCAATTCACTCACCCCACCATGAATGACTGGTGCCTCCCAAGACTGGGGGGGGCACCATTTGTAGGTGGCAAATTCAGCAGTGAGCAGTGAGTGGGGACTGTCTGCAGATGCCAGCAATGGTGTTGGGGGAGTGGGTGGGGGAGGTGGCTAGTGTCAATTGCCTGCAGAAGCTGGCAGCAGTGGCGGCTGATCTCGGAGGGGGCACCCTGAATGTGCCCCCCCCCGCCACACTCTATGCATTGCCTATGCGGAGGAGCTATAGAGAGTCCAAAGGAGTCCCACGCACATGATCAGAGGACAAGAGAATAGGCCTTATAAAGACAGGCTGAGAGCCATGGGACTCTTCAGCCTGGAAAAGCGCAGGCTCAGGGATGACCTGGTGGCAGCCTATAAGTACATCAGGGTGTGCATCAGGATCTGGGGGAACGCCTGTTCACCAGAGCACCCCAAGGGATGACAAGGTCCAATAGTCACAAAGTCCTCCAAGACCGTTTAAGGCTGGACATAAGGAAAAACTTCTTTACTGTTGGAGTCCCCAAGGCCTGGAATAAACTCCCTCCAGAGGTGGTGCAAGCGCCTACTCTGGACTCCATTAAGAAGTGTTTGGATGCTTATCTTGCTGGGATCCTTTGACCCTAACTGAATTCCTGCCCTTGGGACAAGGGGGCTGGACTCAATGATCTTTTGAGGTCCCTTCCAGCCCTAATGTCTATGAAATCTATGAAATCTATGCACTCCACCCTCCAGTGTTGAATGGGGAACCCCTAGAATGAGCTCCCTCTGCTGCCTTTCCCCCCTCCCATTCTGAAACAGGGGCAGGCTGGGAGAGAGGAGGGGCCCTTCCTAGGGGAAACTGACTGCAGGCTCGGAGCCAGCAGCAAGATTCCCCTGCCCCATGGAACCAAAAGTAAACTTCTGTTTGTTCCAGGGGATCATTGTAACTCAGAACACTTCTATTTGTTCCACTACAAGTGCATGCCCCTGCACATCTATCCATGGCCCTGGGAGCCAGATGTATCTCATATGCTGTGGCTTGGCCACTGCTGGCATAGACTGACTGGATGGGAGCCCATAAATTTGACTTCAGCTTCATTATTGGTCATTTGCTACCACTGTCTAAAAAGAAGAGGAGCCAAAGTGTGCCTAATCAAGCTCTAACTTAGATGTGTTTCAGATTAGGGACCTAGCAACAGCAGCACCCAGTTCAAACTCACCTTACTAACTATACTGTGAGGTCATGAACCAGGCTTTTATACAATCATGTTATTAACTAGTAAGAGGTGTAATAAAAGGTTCCTGCGTTGACAGGTCCCATTCAAATGTGAGTTTGTTTTACTCCTCCCAGTGCAGTAAAGCTTGAATGAACAGAAATAATTATTTTTATTCATGCTGTTCAGCTGTGTTTATTTTAAGAATGGGAAAACTAGTTCAGACTTTGTAAGAAGCAAACTGAAACTTCACTTACATCAAGAACCAGACTCAGGTTTGGAAATAGTTCATAACAAAACCTTCCTCCTCCACCTTCTCCTCCTCCTCTATCTGCAATAAAAGATTCCCCAGCATCAGCACCCTTATTTGCCAGGATTTTCTTTGAGCCTTCTGGGATGCAGAATATGTTAGGTTATAAAGTAAGAATCTATTATACTTCTGAAGTACATTTATGTTATCCAATTACATTGCTGCTGCTTTTAAAATCCAGTGTCAGGATGAAAGCTATTTGTTGTAACTTATTTCTTACACTTCCCACTACACATTTATAATGTAACCTCAGGTATTCTCCTCCAACCATCACTAAATTTACCTGTGAATTTTCCACACTCTCAACATGCAGGCCATGTTTTTTTACTCTCTTATATCAGCCAAGAATTCAACAGGTTAAAACATGCAAATAGATAAATAAAAGACAACCATTAGGCTCAGACACTATCCAGTGGCCAAGAGAAACTAAGATCTCAACAATGCTCAGCATTAATTTGATGGGAATGTGAAGTTCTTTGTTGCAGATGCCAATATGTTTAATCCTTCAAGTGACTCTTGATGAAATAAGATACCAAAGCAAAACATTAATAACAATAATGTTTAAGTTAAACTAAACCTGTATTTCAGGTACAAGCCTGTGTGCATGTCGTTTTATTTTATGGTCAGAGCAATTCTAGACAATACACATTTGACTGAAAAACACTCTTTTGGAAATTGCTACTTATGATTTTTGGGAACAATTGTTTCAAAGCAATAGTGCCCAGTTCTGAAAGATTCTCTTATACTTTTCCCTCTGGGAAATCTATGATATTGCCAAATTCTGCCCCCACTCCTTGCAAGTGACCAAGTGAAGTGGCTTTGCACAAGGCATCCAAGAGAGGTTACTGAAAGGCATACTCTCTATGCCAGTCCAATGAAATACAGACATAGGAGCGTTGCTATAAGCTCCTGATCTTTATTTCTGGGCTTCAGTCAGATGATTAGAGGCCGGAGGGATTAATTAATGAGAAAAAAGTCCTAGAGATAACTATGTCTAACTTGGTGAAGAGACGCTTTCGAGTCAGGAGTGAGACAGCAGTCTATGAACACTGGAAGACTTAATCACTCCGGATTAATTCAGATGGTGCAACAGAGAATAAATAGAAACAGTAGGATGAAATTTAAGGACAAGAACATGACTGTGGAATATTGGGACTAATTTAATGATATGTGGCTCTCCTAGACCGTTAAGTTGTCTCCAAAGGGAGTGGTAGAAAGCCCTGTTGTGGGGTACAGAGTCGTCTCACAGGCTAGGGACAGAAATTACACATAAACTGATTTAAATGATCAGAAACTGGTTTAAACTTGTAACAGAACAGATATTCAGTACACATAAGCATGGGCAGTTTGAAAATGGTTTGAGATAAACCTGGCTGAATGTAGGATGAGATTTAACTGATTTGGGACAAACAGGTTTATGCAATGTCTGTCCCAGACCCCTTGCTGGTTTAAGTTAAATCAGATTCCCCCAAATCCTGGTATACTGTCTGGCCTGGGCAGGGCTCTCTGCTCCACAGCAGGGCTGGTGATAAGTTATGAGTTTAGCAACAACACTCTGGACACCCCTGGGTTGAACTAACAGTTATTTATTATTATAATTCTCTGGAATCATATCCAGGGTGGATCTTAACAATTGTCCTCAGTATATGTAAGCAGAACTTATACTCGCTCTGCCTCTGACTTGACCCCATCCAGTAATGTGAAGGGAGAGGAACCAAGACTGCCTCTGGCTCCTCATGCAGAGAACAGGGAGTCCCAGTGCTGCAAAACTGGCACAAGCAACTGAACCTTGCAGTGCTGACCATGAGGGCTTTGGCCTCAAAGGGACAGTGCAAGGACAACACAATAAGACACAACACCCCTTCCCTCTAGACAGAATAGTCAGCCAACCATTTGGGAGGACTCTGCTTCCCCTGTGGTCTTCCCATAGAACTGGCCTCAGTGAGGGCAGATGACGTCAGCAGATGACGGCCCTGTCAGCCTATCTGGAGACTCAACAGCGACACTTCCTTCTGACGGTGATGGCGAAGGGTTTGCATTGGTGGAAACAGATAGGCACTTCCCCAATGAATCCACGTCTAGCAGTGGTGGATTGGTGCTTGCAGATTGCTCAGGTGTAGGGTTATCGGTAGGAGAATGCCCACACAGCTTGTCCACATGACGTCTCCAAACTTGCCCATCATCAGTCTGGACTGTATATGATACCAGTCCTGTGGCGCTTACAATTTTAGTTTGAACCCACTGTGGGCCTGTCCTGTAGTTCTGAGCAAACACAGTCTCTTGTGGAATGAAAAGACGTAAAGTACCAGATACCAATGTGGGGTCCAACTCCTTTTCTTTCCTAAACTGCATGTCTCTTATAAGGTCTGGATTAACATGGTTGTGTGAGTTCGTGCCGAATTATATAAGGACTGAATTAAGCACAGGCTCAGACCTGGATGTCCAATTTAAAACTTTTATTGTTTCACAAAGTCATAAACTAAGGAGGTCTGTTGGTTCACGAGGTTCCCAAATCAGGCCCTTGCTTTCTAACCCGAAGGCTAGGTGCGGCTGCCCGATTCAGTAGTCTCAGAACTGGTCAACAGCTCAGGTAAAAGGAGTCCCTTATCTTTTTTAAGACAAAAGATACAAAACTGTCCGCACT
>NW_017729008.1:10402406-10412796 GCF_001723915.1 Gavialis gangeticus | reverse complement strand
GATATGGTTGATCTGCTCCTAAGACCATACCAGTAGCTCCATGCACATACGTAAAATCATTTAAGTAAAAGCATGAAGAACAATTATTATATTGCGAACAGTCAATGGTCAAGGTATGTCTTGAGACGATGAGCCATGAGAAGCTCTGATGGGCTGGACCCTGTTGTAGGGCAAGGAATTACATGTTGAGCAAACAGAAATCTGGCCAGTCTGGTAGGCTAGTCTCCTACAACAATCCTTTTCAGTGCATCTTTTGTAGTCTGCACCATTCACTCAGCTTGCCCATTAGCCTGTGGCCTGTGAGGTGCTATGGTAACAGTTCGAATGAGCTTGTGGCTGGCAAAATCTTGGAAATCTGTTGAGGTGAATGCACTGCCATAATCAGAAACTATAGTGTCGGGCACCCCATGGGTTGCAAACAGCTGACAGAGAGCTGTTATACTGGCAGGTGATGTAAGAGTTGAGACAGTAAACACTTCAAGACATTCTGAGTACGAGTCAACAACAATTAAGAAGTTCTTACTTGAAAAGGGCCAGCAAAACCAATGTGGATGTGTGATCAGGGTTCCTTTGTCATTTCCCAAGGGAATACTAGTGCCTTTGGTGGATTATGATGGGTTGTTTGACAAATGCTGCACTCCCTCACAACCCTTTCTATGTCATTGTCCGTACCTGGCCACTGTACATAACTTTAACCAGCACTTTCATCCTCACAATGCCTGGGTGTGCTGCATGCAGTGTTGTCAGTATGATTTGACATCCTGCTTCTGGAATTATGACATGATTTCCTCACAAGAGGGAACCCATCACATCAGCTCATGCTGACGTTATAAAAATGGCCTGAATTCCTCAGCCAATTTGTCTGCAGGCCAGCCCCTCCAAACCCAGTTGAGGACATGGGCAAGGATAGGGTCTTCTGCAGTCATCCTTGCTATCTGATCAGCCTGAAGAGGGGCTTCTGGCATGGATTCCAGCATGAGGATTTCCACTGGTGGAGGAGTAACACAGTCAGGTGTCTGTAGTGGTAAGCAGCACAATGCATCAGGATTTGCAATCGTTTCCCCAGGTTTCTACATGAGTGTATAGTCATATGTGTTTAGCATGATGCTCCAGCACTGCATATGGGGAGACAAAGTAGGAGGAGTTGGTTTGTCCATAGTAAAATTTCAAGGAGGGGTTTGTGGTATATTCAGATTTCGAATTTGCAGCCATAAATGTAATTGTGATTTTTTAAAACTCCTGCAATGATTGCCAATGCTTCTTTATCAATCTGTGCATAGTTCCTCTCAGCTGAAGTCACTGTTCTTGAGTAAAAAGCAATGGGTGCATCCGTGCCATCAGGCAATGTGTGACTGAGGACAGCCCCAACACCAAAGGGTGAGACATCACAAGTAATGGACAGTGGCTTCTGCTCATCATAGTGAACAAGGACAGAGTCCGATGTCAGCAACTTCTTGATGCCCTGGAAGGCTTTCTTGTGCTGGCAAGTCCACTTCCACTGAGCTCCTTTGTCCAGTAAGCGATGAAGGGGCTCTGCTATGGTGGCTCTGCCTTCATAGAAGATGTGATAAAAATTGAGAAGTCCTAAGAATACTTCAAGATTCTGTCTGCAAATCGGCATAGGAGCATCACATATAGCTTTTATCTTGTCTTCAACTGAGTGAATGCTCGAAGCATCAATTTGATATCCCAGAAAGTTGATACTGGAAACTCCCAGTTGACATTTCTCTCTTTTTATTGATACCTGCTTTATCAAATCTCTGTAAAACTTCTCTGAGTCTCTAAGTGAGTTTCTCTCTAGACAGCCCCATTATCAACACATCATCAAAGTATGGAACAACCCTAGGAATTCCTGCTAGCATTTTCTCCACGAACTGCCGGAAAATTCCTGGTGTCACAGAAATTCCAAACTAGAGGTGCTTGACACAGAATGCTGCCCAGTGTGTAATTATCGTTTGGGCCTCAACAGCCTTGTCAAACACTATCAATTGCTGATAGACTTGAGCAAGGTCAAGTTTGACAAAAATCTTCCCTCCTGCAAGAGCAGACAATAACTGGTTAATGGCAGGCACCGGGTGCAGGTCCTACTTAAGTGCTTTATTAACAGTGCACTTGTAATCCCCACAGATGCGAACACTGCCGTTAGGTTTTAAAACAGGAACAATTGGTGGCCCAGCTTGTACGTACGATTGGCTCAAGGACCCCTTGTGCAACAAACCAATTTAATTCTGCATCAATTTTTGGCCACAGTGCAAAAGGTACATTCCAAGCCTTCATAAAGATAGGGGCTATTGCAGGATCCATTTGGAACATCACAGGTGGACCACAGTAAATTCCTAATTCCTCCGAGAATACCTGGGGAAACTTCCTTGCAAGCCTTTCCAGACTTTCTGTGCAGAGACTGTGTATGCCTTGAATATTGATTCCCAATGGTGAGAATCAATTTCTCCACAGAACACTTGCAGGAAACCTTAGTGATTGTGACAGCTGAAAATTGTGTCTAAGGTGCTGTGAAAATTAAACCAAGTGTGAAAATTAAACGCTGTGAAAATTAAATGCTGTGAAAATTAAACCAAGTATTTATCTGTCCTTTGTTCAGATATTAAGCTATATGTTGTTGTTAAGAGCCTAATTAAACTCAAAGATTAGTGAGGCCTTGTATGTAGTAAGGCCTAGTAAATTTAACAAAGCCTTGTAGAAGTAGTAGGCCCTGTGATGTAGTAAAAATGAACCTTATCAGAAGAATGCAAGGCTTGTACTGCTATTGGTCAGTCCTAAGAATAATTATAATGGAAGAATCTAGATGGCTGTAAGTTATCAGCATAGCTCAAAAGTTATAAATTGGCTAGCACATCCAGAAATCATTTAGAAGGGATATGCAGCTCTGTGAAAGAAGCTACTAATTTGGAGTTAGCTGTTGACCTGGTTTCAGTGGGCCTGTAGATTTCAAGGAGCCCAAGGACTGAATACCAGTGTCTTTCTCGGTACCGCTCGACCAGCGCTGATCGGGAACACCTGACTTTTCTGAGCTTTGCAAAAGAGAAATTTGTCATACATCAGACATCAAAGGGGACTGCCAATAAGTTGCTGACTCAAATTATTAGTGTCTGTCATTGTAGCATTATTATTTACGTGTAGTTGTGTGGTTAAGTCAATAAACCTTTCTTACCTTTCTACCTCCAACCACACTTTCAATCCCAAACCCTCTGCTGGCAGCTAAAACAGTGATAATGAGGGGTAGACACTGCCTAACAGATCTGTACTGGACATCTACACTGCAGCTACCCAAAGTTTCCACAATCTTTCCATTGTAGTCATGCAGGCAACACTCAGGTTTCAATAACTTGTGCCGAAACAACTGGAAGAATGTGTTTTCATGTATGAGGGATGCTCTCGAACCCGAGTCCTCTTCCATTTTGCACTTCTTTCCATTTATTACTACAGCTGCAATCACCTCAGAACCTTGAGTTTAAACCACCAACATTTTGAATCAAATATAGTTTTTGTACCTTACATTCTGGGGAGGACTCTAGTCTATGAGTGGTTTGGGAGTGAATACATTTGCCAGTCTTTTTGTCTCCTGGAACTGGCCTTCAAGCAGCAAACCCTCTCTATGTGGCCATTCTTCTCACAGGCATGACATTCCACATTCCTAAATCTGCACTCCCTTTGTCTATGTTGGCCGCCACAACTCAAACATATCTGTGGACTAATTGGCTTACGTGGTGCTGTTGGTGAGGGTATAATCTGCTGAATTTGCTGATGATAATCTGATTCTTGATCTTTTTGAAGTAAGTAGACATTGCTGGAGAATGCCTGGTGAATTTCTCTCATGCTGTGGGATGCTGCTTCAGCTGCCAAGGCTTTTTCTTGTGCAGTAGCTAAGGTCAAATTTAGTTCAGAGAGCAGGTGATATTGGATTTCTTCATCTTGAACCCTACAGACAAAATGGTTGTGAAGCAGGCCATCCAGGAGATCACTGAACTCACAAAGTTCCACAAGGCGATGGAGCTCAGCCAGGTAATCTGCTATGCCTTCATTGGCCTTTTGGTCCTGTTTAAAAAACTGAAATCTCTGCAGAGTAACAGACTGCCTTGGGCAAAAATGTGCCTTTAGCAGGGCAATTAGTTCAGCATAAGACTTAGTATTTGGTAAGGCAGGTGCTGTGAGGAAATGAACATGGCAAATGCTTTGTCACCACAGATTGTCAGGAGGATCACGTGCATCTGTTCTGGGTTTTCCACTTTGTTGGCTTCCAGGTAATAGGATAGCCTTTCCGCATAAGAGTCTGAAGAAGCCAGCTGGCTTATATCAAATTCTTCTATCCGACCCAATGTAGCCATTTTAACTAACATCTGCTGTAATAGAGAGAAAAGAAGAAGAAGGAAAAATACCTTCCCTTTGATCACAAAACACAGCCTGGTCTCAGAATGTTGTCCCACAATCTAGGGGTGTCTTTTCAGCAAAGGATCCTATCCTCATTACCAGATGATAAGTTGTGAGTTCAGCAACAACACTCTGGACACCCCTGGGTTGAACTAACAGTTATTTATTATTATAATTCTCTGGAATCATATCCAGGGTGGATCTTGACAGTTGCCCTCGGTATAGGTATGTATAACTTATACTTGCGCTGCCTCTGACTTGACCCGTCTAGTCCTGTGGAGGGAGAGGAACTAAGAATGCCCCTGGCTCCTCATGGCAGAGAACAGGGAGTCCCAGTGCTGCAAAAGTGGCACAAGCAACTGAACCCTGCAGTGCTGAACATGAGGGCTTTGGCCTCAAAGGGACAGTGCAAGGAAAACACAATAAGACACAACAGCTGACTCCTCCCCTCTGCTCCCTGGCTAGAGTTCCAGCAGAGACTTGCAGGCACGGCAGTGTCTGCTGGCTTCCCTGTGCCCCTCTCCCCCAGCTCTCACCATTCTCTGCTTAAGCAGAGATCCCTTCCTCCTCTCTCCCACATCACGGACCATAGCCAGCATGTGGTATGCTAGCTAATGCTGTGTAAGGCAGATAGGGCAGTATCTGCTTAGGGCTTTTGGGAGCTAATCAACAGCTCAGCTGATAATGTCCCTGCATTCCTTCCTTTGGAAAAAGCTGTTTAAGAAGAGATTAAACTAATGAGCAAGGCTTTGTTTTCTGATGGGATTCTAAATGCTGATAACAAAGCTGATAAATGCTCTGTTATCAAGGAGGCGGGGCCCTCCTTAATCATAGTGTCCTTCCTGAGCCCTCCCTAATCGCAGTGTCCTTCCTGGGCTTGGCCATGCCCCCCTGAGGTCAGCCCTGTGGAAGGGAAGGAAGAGCTGCTCTAGTGCCCCCCTGGCTTCTAGCCGGAGCCACTGCAGGCATGTGCCTGCATTTTTTCAGTCCGAAGGGGATGTCTGTACAGTTACAAAGTGATTTAGCCTAGCCAGGTTAGAGTAACCTGCAAAGATTGAATCAATTCAGGCTCAGGGTTTTTGAATGTCTGTCCCTAGCCACAGAAACTTGGTTCTAGTCTGATCAGTCAGTCTGTAGCAGTAAAAGGTACGGAGCAGATGCTGTGTGACTGGGTCACTGGGAACTTCATTTTTACAAGCTCCTGTCCTGTTCCTTAGGCTTTCCTAAATATTGGTCAACCTCCTTCCCACAAGGAGGGCTGAGACTACCACAGTTCTGTTGCCACAGCATTCTTGGCTGAAAAACCTGCAAGCAGAGAGAAAGACTGGTGAGAATAAGAGGCCCTGAAAACAGTTTGTAGGCATTTCAGGCTGCAATGATGTCATTTCACCATTATCCTCTTTCTAGTGAACAATGCAAGAATTTAAGAATTTTAACATTGAAACTGGAACTCTGCTCCATGGTGCACCAGGCAGATGGGATGGAGCTGTGGACGGGCAGTGAGTGGCATCCAGGAGTGGGAAAAGCAGGTGTGGCCAGGGTTGGGGCTGTGACTGGGATCACTGAGTGGTGACAGTGCGGGGCTGGAGTCCAGGGCAGAGCCGCAATCCACTCCCCATGCCCCTGTGATGGGCACTGGTTCTGCAGGCAGGGGCATGTGGGGAGTGGATCGTGGCTCTGTCTCAGGCCTCAGCCCCATGTTATCACTTCTCAGCAATCCCAGGGTCTCCATGGAGACCGTTCAGGACCCACACAGGCAGATTGTGTGGCCAAGTGGATGGGATGAGGCTGCGGGCAATTGGGGAGGCATGTCGGGGATCAGGATGGGCGTTTCCAGGGCTGGGGCTAGGATTGGGATTGTGAGGCTATGACAGTGAGGGGTCGGGGCCTGGGGCAGACCTGCAGTCTGCTCCCCAAATGGCCCTGGCTGTGAAACTGGACCCATTGCTGGGATGTGTGGGCAGTAGATTGTGGCTCTGCCCCAGGCCCTAGCTCTGCTCTGTTACTGCCCTTCAATTCCGATCCCAGCCCTGGCCCTGACCCTGACCCTGACCCTGACCCTGACCCCAGTCCTACCCCCAGCCCCAGTCCCACCAACCTATCCTGTTCTTGAATGCTGCTCCTCACCTAGCCATGGCCCCATCCTATTTGTCTGGCCATAGAGCCTTCCCATGTAGGTACTGGGCCTACCACAGGCTGGACATTTACTCTACCTCAGTCTGTAAAATCTGTCTTCTGTGATAGGTGTAATGGCATCGGCACAGAATATGCTGGGACATCACACTAGCTAAGAGCCTGAAGGTCTGGCTGTCAGTACTCAGGGGAAATTTATCATTTCATGGCATTAATTTGCTGGATGCTGCTCTTAGTTACTGCTTAGAGCATTCAGCACACTGAATAAACTGTGTTTCATTTCACATGAACTGATACATTTTTTTTTCAAAATACAGTATTCGAGAGTGGCTTTTAAATCTGTGCTGTAGACTTTATCTACCGCTTACCAGCCACCTTGCATCAAGACATCTTTCACAGATGGCTCAGCCATCATAACTACTTGGTGTACTGTTACATGTCTTGGTCTCAGCACATACTTCTGAGATGACTAGCCAGCTGCCAAATTTCTTGAGGGATCACTCAGTATAGTTTCATCAAAAGAGAGAAAGTAATCTTCCCACTGTTAATAAATTTAGTTGTCATCACCATCTTACCTGTCAGCTCCTTGCTCTAAGGTCTTGGTTCAGTAGTATAATTATCATTATATCATTATATAGGTAATTATGAACTGGGAAGTTTCCCAAATTTTTCTGTTAAGTAAAATTTGGTGAACACTAGCTGCCTGAAGAAGGGTCCTCTCCAGGTAATGTTCTCACTGGCAGTGCTGAAGTAAATGCCGAAGGATATGCAACTTGCACTCTCTAGTATTCCCAGAAACAGCCTATTACCTTGAGATATTCTAGTCTGGAGGCTGAAGTGAGCAGAGGACAAGAATAATTTCAGGAGCCTCCAGCTTTGTTTCTGAAATCATTCCCTCATACAAGCTCTGTACAGCCTGAGGAATGGGAAGGGCAGTAAAGTGTCAGATCTGTACTCTGTATCTGTCAGTGTTGACAGGTGGTGTTTTCTGCGCAGTTGTAAACTACAGGTCTGATCCTGTTTCTGCTGAAATCTATGGTAAAATTTCCCATCAACTTCAGTAAGAGCAGGATCAGGCACTATGTTTACTCTCAGAACAAGTCCTATTCAATTTCAAATCTCCTAGTCACTTATTCACTGTCAAATCCCCTTCCCTAGCCTGAGCTTTTGCCAGAGCTGTAGGTATCAGATAAAGAACTCCGCATTATCTAACAAAGACTTGTGGAGAATCTAGCTCAGAATAGCAAAATCTGTACCAACCTCCAGTCAGTAGGTCAGGTCTCCCCAGTATAGCTGCCCTCTTGATCTCTTGTCTGTCATCAGGAGTACACGTAATAGGTCCAGTTTCAGAAAATCCATGTGGACATTTTCAGCAGGCCTTGGAACTTCATCCTAGAGCTATTGTTTCAGCAAACTGTCTTCTGACTATCATCCTGAATCAGTGATTCTCAACAGGGTGCCCTTGCCCCCAAAAGTACTTCTTTTGGGAGGGATGATTTCCATCTTGGAATTGGAAATAAATAAGTCATATGCTAAAAATCACACATCTACTATAACATCTTAATTTTATTTTAAAAATATTTTTGTCCTGATTTGCATGTGGTCATGTAATGTATATAGAGGTAATTGCATAATAGCTCAAAAATAAAGTCTTGCTCTTGTATAGTGTGTGTGGGGTATGTGGAGGGGGAGTGTGTGCAGTGGGGTGTGTCTTTGTGTGGGTGGGTGTAGGGTTTATGTGGGGTATGGAGGGTGAGTGGGTGTATATGTGTGGGTGTGGG
Organism: Gavialis gangeticus; assembly: GCF_001723915.1. Classification (NCBI taxonomy): domain Eukaryota; kingdom Metazoa; phylum Chordata; order Crocodylia; family Gavialidae; genus Gavialis; species Gavialis gangeticus. The sequence continues at coordinate 10,404,496 of NW_017729008.1, read as the reverse complement.
ATTTGTGGAGGGGTGTGACTGTGTGTAGGGGGAGGGTGTGGAGGGTGTGGGTATGCGTGTAGTGGGTGTGGGGGGGAATGTTTGGGGTGGAGATGTGTGTGTGGGGGAGGGTGTTGGTGTGTGTATGAGGGGTGTGCAGGAGGGTTTAGGGGTGGTGTGAGGTGTGTGCAGGGGGGTATGAGGGTGGGTGTTGGTGTGGAGGAGTCTGCCCCCACACATACTCTCCCATGGTGCACACCCCTGCTGCTGGTGGCATCAGTAGTAGCAAATGGCAGACCCTTGGGGTGCTCATGGCCTGTGCAGGCATGCGCCTGGCCAGTGCAGGCAGAGCTGCACATGAGCCATGGGGAACCCCATGTGGTGGAACCGGGTTTACCCAGGCTTGATGCTCCCACCAGCTTGCTGGGTGCAGGCCCTGGGCTCTGCGCTCCTGCCCAGCTGCAGCTTTTCCCTACCTGCTGTCCAGAGGGCTGCAGCAATGACACAAGGAGGAACTGGGGAAGCCAAGCAGTTCCCCCTGCAGCTGCAACAGCCACTGAGCCTGGAAGCTGAGTGCTGGCTAGGACTGAGGCTAGGGCCGGGAATGTCCCCTGCATGAGAGTAGGAGTGAGGCATGCTGCCCCAGCAGGAGTGGGAGGGCTCAGGCATCACATGAGTGCAGTAGGGGCAGCCACAGGCGGGGCAGGATACAATTAAATGATTGGCACCCACCCACAGGCTGGATGAAATCACTGGGTGGGCTGGGTCCAGTCTGCAGGCCCTTTTCCCCCACCCCTGCCATAGCCTAAGAGGAAAACAGTGAATATACTTATCAATTAAGTGATTAGCTGCTCATTCACAGGTGTTCCCTCCCTCCCAGTGTGGGCTGTGTTGTCTGGCTGGGCTTGCTACCACCTCTCTCACCTCAAAGGGCTCTGGGGGCTGGGAGTGGCTTACAGCAGTAGCTGTGTCTGAGCTGCTGTGCTAGTGGTTAATCATTTAACCAATATAACTTAAACACATATTTTTAAATGATATTTACATCTCCAGTCTTGAATCTAAAAATGTTGAGAACCAGTGCCTTAAACAGAGTGCTCATGGTCTTTGCTTGGCCTGATGATAGTATCACGGCTCCAGAACACATCACCTCTAATGTAAATATATGTCAAGTACTATGCAACAAATTGTGTGAGAATGGCCACTGCAGACTGTTGTAGGCCCTAAGATACTTAATGGCAATATGGTATAGCATTTGCTTGCATTCATTTGACCAAAGTGTAGGTAAGAGAAGAAGAGGCAAAGGACATGAGCAAACAAAAGAATGTCAGAGGTGAGAATAATTATAGAAAGCAAGAGCAAGACAGGACAAAAGAAGTAGGCAAAAGGTCTGTTAGGCTGCATCCAGACAAGCATAGATGTTTGGTTCCCTGGGGACAAGCAACAGTGGTGCACCTTGTGCCTCAGCTATTTGTCCCCAGAGAATGCCTGAACCATGCATGCTTTGGCATGTGGCAAGTTACCCTGGAGGTGGTAGGGGGAGGCTGGGGCCAGCACAGTGTTGGCCCCAGAAGCCTTACCTGGGCTTCTCAGGGCTGCAGCCATGGCGATCTTGCCGGGTGCAGCCTGACTGGCAGCCACAGCATGGTTCCGGGTGGCCCAGCTTTGCTTTTTAGCAGTGTGTGCTGTCCATGCATGCGCTGCTCTGTCTCGGATATAATTATATTAGCTTATATACCTATATCCACAGTGTAGCTTTAAGGTATGGGACATCTCCCAACATCACATAGCCTGGAGCCTTCCTAGGAGCTGCCTTGGGTATTATGGCTTCAAGTGTGGAAGTGATATTAGACCGCTGATTCTGGAAATGCCGTGTGATGGTGATGGACAGGAGACTGGAAATATATGTAAATGTCAATTCCTTAAATATCCATGGAGACCTGCTGGATTCATACTTTACTGTATGAATTTGGAGTTTTACCAGTGAGAAGTTTGTATTTTGTTTTTAAAACACGTAGAAGATATGCTGTAATTTAGATTTATTTGTACTTTATGATGTTAATATTTCTACTAGCAACAGGCTTTTATTTGGTTTGTAGATGGTCTAGTGCAAT
>NW_017729008.1:10394024-10401581 GCF_001723915.1 Gavialis gangeticus | reverse complement strand
TTCCCCACTCAGTTTGGGAACCTTGGACTCTAGCTCCTGTTTCTGACCCTCCCCTGGTGGCCCACCTGCGTTGATAGACTGCCTATAACATGGACCTTACAGCTTGGCTGACTTCCACTCCCTCTAGTATGTCTGCATCTGCTGCAAAACAGTCCTTATTTCCATGATGAGCCTCTCCCCAACTGGGGTTTCCCTCTGCGTTGTAATAGTTGTCTGCAGAGCTTGTGCAGTGAAGGGTCAAAGCATTGTACTACCAATGCAGATGGAGGCCCTTTAGAAGGAAAGAGAGGCACTGAGGGCCCAGGATGCTGCTCATGCTTCTCACTCAACAGCTGTGTTGACTCCCTTCAACAAGCCTGAAGTCCCTCTGCCTGAGCACTTTGGGCGTGTCCAGATGAGTCCGCACGTGCCTCTTGCCTCGCCTCAAACCCCTGGAGGCAAGTGCAGGAATGAAAAAATGTTCCCTGTGCTGCAAAGTTGGATATCCAGGGGTCTAAAAAAAACAAAACAAAACAAAACTGAGGCAGGGCACGGTCCCGGACTGTGCCCTGAGGCAACTGGAGGCTGGGTCCTCCAGGGAGACGCTGTGGCTGCCAGAGCATCTCCATGGTTGTCCCCTCTCCCTGGTGCTGAAACATGCAGCCGGCGAGGCCACGTGTTCAGCACCAGGGCTCCAGTGCTGGTGAGTAAGGGGTTAGGGTGGGGCTGGAGGAGCAGTGGAGGGGACCATGGGGGGGACCCCTGCCAGCCCGGCCTGCTGTCCCAGCCCCTGCAATCCCTGCCCTGCCCGGCCCCTCCCCCTGTCAGGCCCCCAGACTCCCCTGATCCCTGCCCAGCTGGGTCCTACCGCCCTCGGGGCCCCTGTGCTGCCTGGCCAGGCCAGGCCCAGGGCAGTAGAACCTGGTGTGGTGCACAGTCCCCACACACCACACTGGGTCCTGCTGCTCTGGGCCCGGCCTGGCCAGGCAGCACACGGGCCCCGAGGGTGGCAGGGCCCGGCTGGGCCTGGCACGCAGTCTCCTCGCACCACGCCAGGTCCTGCCACCAAGGGCCCAGCCTGGCTGGGCAGCAGAGAGGCCCTGAGGGTGGCAGGTCCTGCCACCGATGGCTCGGCCCGGCAGCAGAGAGGCCCCAGGACTTGACTGGGCCTGGCACGTGGTCCCCACACACCGCGCTGGGCCTTGCCACCATGTCTCAGAGCACCCTAGTTCCACTACTGCTGCTAAAGATAAGTTATGGGCCCTGGGTGGGGGGCCTGGGCCCTCCAGGGTGCCTGGGACCCTGGGTGGCAGGGCTGGGGCCCTCCAGAGGGAGCTAGGACCCTGGGCAGGGGGCTGGGGCCCTTCAGGGCACCTGGGACCCTGGGTGGCAGGGCTGGGCCTCTGTGGGGGATAGGGCTGTGGCCCTCCAGGGGGGAGCTGGTGCCTTCTGGGTGGGGGGCATTCCATGTGCTGTGCGGGGGGCTGCACCCTGTGGGGGCCAGGGGACCCACCCATCCTGAGCAGCCCTTCTACAAGGTCCCCCACACCCACAGTCTCCCCCAGCAATCACCTCACACCTACCCACACACCAACCCACATCCCTCCACACATACCCCCACACCCCTTCTCACCCCCTTCCTGCAAATACCACATCCCCCCATCACACACCCATCATGTGCAAAGAAAACCAAAAGTACACATCAACACATATAGGTATTTAAAATTTATTTTATCATGATGATAGAGACATTGGTAGGCTTCCACATTGCTTTAACATTGTAAATATACCGATAAAACATTGCTCAACTGATTGCTGTCTCTATCTGTGTCTAGATATATGTGTGTGTGTGTAGACTGGTCTTTTGTGTTAATTGTGGAAAAACATGGATTTTGGGATATTTTTAAAAATGAATTTGGGATGCTGCTGCAGCAGTCTAACTGGCACAATGGGTAGTGTCCCCAGGTGCTAAGTGGCTGAGTCCCAGAAGCTCCGGAGAGTGCGTAGCCCTGAGCTGCTTACCGGGGCAGGTTTTTGTATTGCCGGGGCCAGGACAGGGCAGCTTTTTATACTGCTGGGGACAGCACAGGTGTTGGCCCCGAGCTCTAGCTGACCCTGGCTGCAGATCCAGGAGGAGCCAGGCAGGGTTATTTTGCCACAAGTGGCACAATTTGCTCCACAACAAAGTGCATGTCCAAGCACGTGCGCTGAGGCAAAAAGCCCCGGCTCAAATTTGCACTGCTTCTATTTGAGCTGCTGCAAGTGCACCTGCTTGCATGTGTGGACGCTCCCTTTGATGGCAGCCTTGGGAAGTTCGTGGGAGTCCTCTACCACTGCTACCACCTGTTTTCTATGCCTGCATACCTCCCATCTGATAAGCTGAAGGTGGCAGAAGCCTCCTTTCTCCAGTGTTCCAAGTTGGATTTCTTTGCTGGAGTTTTCAAGTCCCCCCCCGGGCAATTTGGATAGGTTTACTCAGGCCTTGGCAGAGATATCTGACCCCTGTCTGAAATGGGCCATCTGAGATACCCCTGAAAGGGCTGAGGCAGGGCCCCCAACTCACTCCAGCCTTGTTCCTGGAGCCTGCTGCTACTCCAGTCCAGGCTTCTGTTCTGTTGTGTGGGCTTCCAATGCCCTCTCTGACCCTGGCTTCAGTTCCTGGAGCATCAAAGCCAGCTCTAAATCTGGCTCCACCTCCATTCTTTGTTCCTCTACCCAATCCCTCTCCACCTCTATTCCTGGAGCCCCCTAGACCTACTTTGACTTCAGCTGTAGCTCCTGCCCAGTTCCCAGAACTCTCAAACCAGCTCAGACTTTGGCTCTTGTTGTGGTTCTGTGCTCAACACCTATGAATCCGGCCTCTGCTCCTATTCTGCTTCCAGAGCATCCAAAGCCTGCTTCTACCCAGCTCCAGAACCACTGAATCCAGATCTGGCTTTAATTCTCACTCTGTCTGGAGTACCTAAAGTTAGTACCAGCTCCAGACCCATTCCTAGACTATCCCAAGCCCAATTCATAAAGAGCTAGCCAGAGTTTAACATTAAGCAATTCACTTTCCAGCCACTAGGTAGAGGCAAAAACCATTACAAAATAGATACACAGATAATATAACATATACCTTCACAACCCAAATCCTATTGTTTTTAAAATGAAGGTTCTGGCCAATCTGGGATGATGTTTCTTTCCTTTAAAAGTTCAGACTAGATGCAAATGTCAACATTAGTTCTTAATCTTATTCCCTCTAATTAATTAGTTAATTAGAAGACACTTACAGGCAACATGTATAAAGCAGACTCTAACTATTTATGGCAGGATCCAGAGCATTGAAAAAACTCATGGATTTAGGTCATATAATGTATACAATTGTTCTTGAATTACAAAAAATATCTCTTCAAGAGCATTCTGTGAAGTACTTTAAAAGGAATCTTTTTTTCTTTTAAGCAATTGATACCACAAGCAAATTAACATTTTTCTAAACCCATTAACAGGTTTCTTAATTGCTATATCCTGAAATCAGCTTTGATGAAGAAGTCATGAAAATTCTCACAAATCTTGGAACTAAAATCCATAAATACATTTTACGTACTAATAGGCACCAACAGTTTGTTGAGGACCTTTTCCTCAAGCTGTCTACAGTAAGATCATGGAGTCAGAGTTTGTAAGGTTTATGTACATACTTAACTTTATGCCTGGTGCATGTGATTATTATTATCTGCATTGCAGCAGCACCTAGGAGCCTTAGGATCAGGACTCTATTATGGTTTGTGCTCTACTTCTGTTGGCTTCCATGGGACTCTTCACAGTGCAGAGCAGGATCAACACCTTAACTCTCTGCGCAATAGCACCCCCAAATGGCGGAGTGGAAACATTGCTAATTCCCCAGTTTAATATACCCATAACATCAAAAATGATGTTAAAGATCTTTGAAAGCCTCATAGCTTTCTAGTGCAACTGAAATAAATTTGAATAATCAGTTAAATTAGGTGTAACCAATGCCAGGGGGCTATCAGACAGCTGACTGTAAATTGTTTTTCATTCTGTACGTTTATGTTTATAAATACTTTAAATGGAAGTAAATGAGGCAAAATGATATACCAGTTCATTTTCTAGAATAAATATACAAAATAGTGTCTCACAAACAAACAACATCCTAAGTGAATGATATCCTAGCACAAAACTAACTGTGTAATATTGCAGATCATACATACTCCTACTGACAGTGACAAATTCTCTAGAACTTGGTGTATTATCTGCAGATTTCATAGAAGCCTGCTGTCCAATGAGATTAATGAAGCTGGTTTTTCTTTCTCAGTTCTATATTACATGGGTGTCAGCACTGAAAGAAAATGACCAATCAGCAACTGATAATTGCAGGACTTTTAGATTTGTTGCATCTTACTGTTTTGTGCATACTCAGCAGAGCCAAGAGCACCTCTGCAGAAGCTGCTGCATCCCTAGGATGTGGGGTGCCCATGCAGGGGGTAAAGAGTTACTTACATTCATTTATGCCCCTGCCTAGGAGTTTTGGGCAAGTGACAATTTTTGTCCTTAATTAATCCAAGTGTGTGAAGGGACTTGAAGATGAAAAGTGCTATAAAGATCAGGGTATTATCATGCAGACTTCATCTCACTTGGAACAGTTAGAATTTTTACTGGGCCAAAACACACAAAAGCTACCAGAATTGGTTTACGTTTCAGACCTCTTCTGGCTGGCACTTTGTCCAGAAGTATTTCTGACATTTAAAAGCCACCCATATCTTTAGGTCTCTGCTTTTCTTTCCCAGCATTTTCTCAAAAGGGAAGGCCCATCATTTGGAAAGGCTTAACAGTTTCCTGGGAGGATGATCTGAAAGGAATTGACTTTGGGTGTAAAGGGAGCAGCTCCACAGCCCTGAGTGTGTGGGTGCCAACACTGATTCCTTTTCTGTAGGAACCTCAGGGGAGCGGAAGGCAGCCAATATATTCTTCCCTTGGCCCTGACTCCAATCTATCTTCTTTTCACACATCCCCATATCCACTAAGGGGCTGTGCAGGGGTATCCAGAAAAGGTGGAAATCACATCACAGACATGGAACTTCTTTGATCTCAACTCCAAGCTTGGGGCCTGCACTGTTTTCTGACCCTCTGTCCATAGAGGCAGAAGGGAAGACTTGAATTTTAGTATTTGTTTGAGACTAAAATAAAACAATCTTCATGCAGGCCACTTTTCTGTACAAAGCTGGATGAACTCTCATTCACATTTGTGTACCTATCTAAACCTCAGTCCAGTTCAAAAGCCACATTGAAAATATATGAATCCTGCGGGATTGAGTATTGAATTGTCTTTCTTGTCTGTCTAGCACACCTCCCAGTGGCAGCTATTTTGTAGCAGCTTCATGGGCAGCTGAACATGGAAACATATAGATGGAAATGCAAAGTTCTTCTGTCTCTGTACTACTATAATCTTGCAAGTAGATTGTGATGTTCACCCCAGGTTGCACACAGCAGAAATTAATTGCTGTCTCTGATCAGGTGGTATTGAAAAATGGCCATCTGCAGACTAAGACTGGAGGTGTAACATCAGCTCTGGAAACTTAGATCTGGTCCAACAAATCATGGAGCCAGTTGCTTAGCTCAAAGTATACTAAGCTACATTGAAAATGTAAAGAAACCTTAGCTCATGTAACAGAGGGGTGAAATATCAGTGGCAGACCATTGGCAGGCAGTGGTGTAAAAGATAAACTGTCTGGCATCTTTATTAAGATATGCCAGTGCTATGCGGGGTCCCCCTAAGCTATCTTCATGACAGCTGAGTAACAGCTGGCACATCTTACTGAGCTGATTTTATTTTGCTTTTCAGAAAACCTTAGGCATACTTCAGAGTTCAGATGAAGATGGAACTAGGCTATATTAATATTTCTCCAGTATTCCTATCAGTGCAACAGAGATCAAGCAGTAGTACAGCAGTTTCAATTCAGCTACAAATGATTATACGCTGACTCGTGCCTTACCCATATTACTATTTGTTTTTGTATGGGACTGCAAGCAAGCTAGGACCTATCTGCAGTCCTGACACTTAGTCCTTTAATTGCTTTTTGTTCCACTTGCTGGTAACCACTCCAGAAATTGACCTTGTCTCATGGGTCAATGTAGTGTTAAGCTAGTTTGCAAAGTCAGCCGGCCCAATGTTCTCAACACTACATTTTTTACAACAGTAATTCAATATGTTTTCCCTTATTTATTACCATGTGAGAACTGCACAAGGGGAGAGGGAGATGCTTTTCCTTCATCTGACTCCTTGGAGGGGGCAACAAGAAAATGCCAATGTGAGCCAGTGATGAGCCAGCAGATGTCACAAAGAGTAGGCAGATGAGGAATTGCACTGGATTGAGTTACCACTGGGGATTTAGGGAAAGCATTGTCACCTTGGATTTTCAGCCCTGCTCCTGAGCGCTTGCATTTATTGAGCTGCATGTTTTCATTTGAGCTTTCATGCACCTGCTTCTAAACAGTATTTTCAATAGAGAGGGGATCTACAGATGGGACCGGGCTAAAAGTCAAGGTTAATTCACTATGGGATAAGTCCCAGTTTCTGGATTCATGTGACTACATCAGTGTCTGAGCTTTCTTTAAGAGAAGAAAAGTGCACTAAGTCTCTAAGGCTAGGAACTGACATTCAAAAAGCCTGAGCCTGAATTGAGTCACTTTTTGCAGGTTAGTCTAACCTGGCTAGGCTGAACCAGTTTGTAACTGGACAGACATTCCCTCTGGACTGAGGAAATTCAGGCATATGCCTGCAGTGGTCAAGCTAGAAGCCAGAGGGCGCTAGAGCAGACCTCCCTTCCTTTCACAGTGGTGAGTTGAGAAGGGCATGGCCAGGACCCTCGCAGGTCTGCATGCACGGTCCCAGGCTTTTCCCCACTAGCTGCTCAAGGGGCAGGAGTGTTGCTAATCCCCAGACCCCTGCTAGCACTCTGAGGCAATGGGGAGGGGGGGTACATTGCGTGCATCTGTTGATGATATGGAGCTTTTCAATTTCCCTCTCCCTGCTTCTTTATATTGTCTGCAGCAAAATGACAGGTGAGCAAGCCAGCAGAGGACTGTTGACAGTGATTATCACCTCATCAGCAAAACAATAGGCTCTCTCCATTACTTCAAACTCTTCTTAAACAGTTTACTGGCTGACCTGTTGATTAGTTCCAAATAGCCCTAAGTGGTGTCTGCCTGCCCCAGTGAAATTGAGAGAGACACACACAGAGACACCTCTCAGCATTTGCTAGCATACCACATGTCTGTGCTGTGGGAGATGGGAGGGATGGAGGGAGGGGGGATCCCTGCTTGGTAAAGCAGGAAGAAGCCAGGTAGACCCTGCTTTGTCTGCAGTCTCTACCAGAGCTCCAGCCAGGGAGCAGAAGGGAAGGGCCAGTTGTGCTGTGGAGCAGAGAGCCCAGCACAGCCCAGAGAGCATGCTGGGATGCTGGGGGTGTCTGATTTATCTTAAACCAGCAAGGGGTCTGGGACACACATTGCATAAACTGGTTTGAGCCAAATCAGTTAAGTCTTATACTACATACAACCAGGTTTATCTCAAACCAGTTT
>NW_017729008.1:10383216-10389024 GCF_001723915.1 Gavialis gangeticus | reverse complement strand
CTACCAGAGCTCCAGCCAGGGAGCAGAAGGGAAGGGCCAGTTGTGCTGTGGAGCAGAGAGCCCAGCACAGCCCAGAGAGCATGCTGGGATGCTGGGGGTGTCTGATTTATCTTAAACCAGCAAGGGGTCTGGGACACACATTGCATAAACTGGTTTGAGCCAAATCAGTTAAGTCTTATACTACATTAAACCAGGTTTATCTCAAAGTGGTTTCAGCCATTTTCAAACCGGTTTATGTGCACTGAACATCTGTTCTGTTACAGGTTTAAACCAGTTTCCGATCACTTAAACCAGTTTATGCATAATGTTTGTCCCTAGCCTAAAGGATCCCTCCCACTACCCCTGTCTCCCAAGTGTGGGAGAGGAGATCCCTCCTGCTGCCTTTGCTGCCGCTGCTTTCTGTCCTGTTTTTCTGAGGGGATGGGAAATTGAGCCCTGTCACTGCCAGTGACCGTGTGTGTGTGTGTGTGTGGGGGGGGAGTTAACAGCCTAAGTATGTCCTAGGGCCAGATCTAGCAAACATTACTGATGCTTGATTAGTCTGAGTAGCAGACTGTCATAGGGTGAGCTGACCTTTTACGGATATGCCAACTCACTGCTATTTGTGTCATCTGGCCCCACTTTCCCAGGGGAAGGGGAACAAGTGTTAACATCACTTTGCCTGGAAGGAGCCTGTTGAGATGAGAGCTCCTGGGCATAACCCAAGAGACACACCTGCAAGAAGCTGGAGCCTGATGAAGGACAAGTCTCAGCAGAGGGCGTTGCATGGAGCAGGAGCCTGTTGGGAGAGAAGTTACAGCCTCTGAGCCTGGAGGGTTGTTATCGGAGAAGAAAGTCCTGAGATCTTTTAAGCCTAATCAGCAATAACTAACTGAGCCCTGGGGGTGACGGCTTAAAGATGTTGAGTCTCAGTCTCTCTCTCTCTCTCTCTCTCTTTTATTGCTTTTTTGCCAATGATGGATCACTCTGAAGGGGAGCTATATTATACAAAATACCAGCTGTGGTGGCCTGTTCATTATGAGGCAGTGGATGGGCCTGAAGCCAAGCTGGGTAAGTCCCTGCTACGCAAGTATACATAAAAATACTATTTATAGTCTCATGAATGTAATGGGGACATGCAAAGGTCATACTGAGCTAAGCCTCATAGTGTGAGCCATCTGACTCATTAGAATATGGGATCACATGAGCAGTCACTCTCTCCTTGCAAATATCTGTTTCCTGTAAATTAGATTTGATCACCTGTGTTTGGCAGCTATCAGTCTAATCAAAGCACCGCACTCCTAAAAACTATAAGTGACTAGCATGACTGTAAAATAATGGAACAAGTCATCCCTGTTTCTGCTCCTTTGGAACTGTTTTCCTACATCTTCTGAAACTCAAGCCTGAGCTAAAGACACCTGTGTGATGACAGGAAAGCTCTGGTTAACCCAAGGAGAGCAGTGTATGTCAGTATACCTTAAAGGATTAGTTCTATCTTACCATTCACCCAATAGGCTCATGTAGAGCTGACAACAGTTACAAATCAATCCTTCCTATCTGATTTCTGAAGGACAGTGAGCCACCTGAGCTGTGGAACATCTAGACATGATCAGGTCTTGCAACAATAAATCACTGCACCTTGAGCATTATACTGGGGAGGGAAATTTCCGAGTGCATGAAAGGGAGAAAATGGAGTCAAATTTGTCTGGCCTGTACATGAGCTACTTTTGGCCCCTCTAATAACAAGTAAACATCCTGGAGCATTGTAAACACCAGTCAAACACCTGTGTGGACTTTTATTTTTGTGGCTTTCTGTTTATTCTAGGAACAGGCAGTGTGGGAAATACCAGTGGTGGAGGAGAAAGGTCAGGGAAGCTTGGATTGTTCTTTTTAAGCATCAGCAAGAAAAGTGACTGTATCAGGACACTGACAAATGTGCTTGTATATTAGGGTTACCATATTTCCAGTTTAAAAAAAGAGGACATCTGTTGGGGATGGGGGTAATATGAGTGTGGAGGGGAGGCAGTGATATGCCCATGCTCTACCACTGCCCCTTACTCCCAAGCCACAGTCCCCCTCCTCACTCCTGACCCACAAGCTGGTTCCCCTCACTCCCAACCTGCAGCACCCCATCCCTGATGATACTCCTCACTCCTGACCCGCAGGCCCCTGGCCCTGCCTGTGCCCTGCACTCCCAACCCACAGTCCCCTGCCCTTCCTGGTGACCCTCACTTCCAAGCCACAGCCCCCCCAGCCCTACCAGTGTCCCTCATTCCTGACCCACGGCCCCCTGGCACTGTCTGTGCTCTGCACTCTCAACCCACAGCCCCTCCCACCTCCCCTTCCCCCAGGTCCTCTCACTCCCAAGCCATAGCCCCTCATTCCTGATCTGCAGCCCCCTGCTCCCCCCAGCTCTGCAGCATCTTCTCACTGCCCTGCCCCTGTAAGCAAGGGCACCAGCCACCAGCCTGGCCAAAAAACTCTCTGATGCCCTCAAAGGCCCCTCTTCCCTTTCCCCCATTGGAGGGGCAGCTGCCTCCCCTGCTCTGCTGCAGTCCCAGTGCCTGGACAGCTTCCCCTCATGCTGGCAGGCACCTACCCCCCTCACACAGCCATCCCCTGACACACCCACCCTGCACAGGCCCCAAGCCCTAGCCCTCCAACCCCTGCCCTATGTAGACTTACCTGCATGCACCTGCCAGGGCTTCTCCCACCCCTCTTCCTGGCTGCATGCTAACCACATGCATGTGTGCTCACAGGCACACATGATGCCCCCTGCCTCCAATTGCCCTCCCCCTGCTTCTCCCAGCCCCAAGCAGCTCCTCACTTGGGCAAGCCAGGAAGTGCTGGGGAAAACTTCAATGCTGAACAGAGCAAAATCCAGGGAATTTGTTGATATTTAAAAAAACCCACCCAGATGGATATGGGAGGACCCAAAAAGAGAACATGTCCAGGAAAACCTGGATGTATGGCAACCTTCTTGTACATCTCAAAGGAACGTGTAACCATAACAGGTGAATTTCATCTGTTAATTCCCCAAAATCTCACTATGTCAGGGTTACAAATGCATTAAGGTAAGGACTATTGTAAATTTTACTAGAGATATCCCAATCAGAAGAATAAACAGCTAAAGAAGTTATTATATGTTGAACATATAAATGTATATCCCCTGGTATATAAATTACAAGGAAAATGAAAAAAACCCAACCAAAATAAAGTGAAAGCTGTCATTTTGAGAGCCTGAAGATTTAATATAAGACCCAAGAAATGTGGCTTACTAACAGAAAGTACTAATAAGACACAAATATTCATAGTTGGAGAAAATCAAATCATTCAAGGCTTAAATTCTACCATGTTATGTTGATGTGTATGGGATTGATTCTTAAGATAATTGATTCAGACTTCACTAGTATAGCATTGGCTCTGATCTTTTATTAGCTTGTATGTGAGAGCAAGGGTCTGTCTGCTCAGATGTATATGCTGGACAGGGCATAAGAAAAAACTTGAGTTCAGGGCTTTAGAATAATGAAGCGGAGTGAACCAAAATGAACAGCAGAAGCCAGGAAGGCTAACATTGCTTTGTGGCTGGAGCTGAGTGGAAACAATTAATCAAACTGATTCCCCAGCATTGTTTTATGGTATTTGTAGAAGAGCAGAGGGAGTTAAAGGAAAAAAATCCAAGCTTGCTCGCTCCCTTCCCCTTGGCATCTGTAAGGCAAATGAGGGAACAAGCCACAGAAGCAGTTGAAACAGGGCAGCTAGAGAGTCTGTCCTGAGACAGCAAACCCAGAAAGCCCCAAGACAGGTCTGGGAGCAGGGAAACAGAGCCCGCGGGAGGGAAAATCCCTATTTGGGAATGATAAGTCTGGGCTAGATAAGCCGGGGCAGTTTAGGCTCTCAGGAGAGGAATCACCTGATTTCAGTTCGTCTCAGGTGCTTGACATTAATACAGGAGAGACAAGATGCAGCTGGAGACCAGAAGCCTGCACTGATAGGCCAGGAGTACACAGCGGAGAGCCCAAAAGGACTCAGGAAGTGATGAGAGGGGAGACCCTACACAGGAGAGCAGTAGAGGCAATAGAAATTCCTGTCCCTATTTCTTTATTTTTGTTTCTAATAGACTACAGAAGCTTCCTGGAAGTTGACTAGGAAGGTACTGGGAACCACTGCCAGCTGTGATGCCTTAACAGCAGGAGCCTTTATTTAAATTGGAGAACTGTGGTGTGGGTACTGGGGTTGGAGGAGCCCCCTATTAGGCCTGTGAAGCTCTACTATAGGCCATAACTAATTATTTTAGACTATTAGAAACAGCCCTGATGGCCAAGCCTGTTTTCCTTCTCTGGGAAAGAATTCTTGACTTATTACCATCAAGTCATGGCAGGAGACTATCCTGAGAAAGTAGCGTACCCCTTAACAAGGTGCATGGTGCTGGTCAAGCCATGGACAAAGGGACTCAACCACATTATTAATGAACCATTTGACCAGTGCTGTAATGTGGAGAAATAATAGAAAAGATGCTTATAGTTACTTTTTAAATCAGCAGCAAAGACTATATGACTGGTTGTACTTGCACTGCAAAAGTCTGGGCTTTCCTCAACCCCTTCAGGGGAAACATCGTTTCCCATGTCTCTATGTATTTATGAACATTAGGTCTAATCAGAAGATTAAAAGGGGTGGGAGGTTGAGGGGCGGGGAGTCATTCTGCACTGTAGGGAGTGTAGAGGGACTGAATGCATGCTCATAGAGTCAGCTTGACTGGCTCAGTGCTTTCTCTGCAGAAATGCAGAGTGATGGTGATGGGCAGGAGAGTGGAAATATATGTAAATTTTAATTCCTTAAATTTGCATAGAGACCTGCTGGATTCATACTTTACTGTATGAATTTGAAGTCTTTACCAGTGAGAGGTTTGTATTTTGTTTTTAAAACATGTAGAAGATATGATGTAACTTAGATGTATTTGTACTTTATGATGTTAATATCTCTACTAGCAACAGGCTTTTATTTGGTTTGTAGATGGTCTAGTGCAATACACTTTAGATTACATTCCACTGCACAAATGTAAACTAACTTTGTTTATGGGTTCAGGTCCTTTTGGCTTCGCACTGGTTCTGACATTATGCAATCTGAAGAAACTCTGGTTACATAACTTTTGTCTCTCCAGTCCTTTGAAAAGCCAGTCCTCCATAGATGGCCAAGAGTTGCTAGACAACAGCTGCAAGAAAAACTCAAATCCATTTGAAAATTACAAGCAGAATAGGTACTTAGTTACAGCTGGAAAGTTGACTGTGTCATAGTTCAAGTGTGTAATCCCTGACTTTGTGATGAACTGTCAGGCCCTAATGGGCAGCCCAGCACTGACTAATTAATTGCCCAGCTGGCCAAACCTGCCTGAAGCTGCACCTGGCAGCCCCACACTGGGTAGCCATTGGTAGGGCTTCCTAATGGGATGCTAGGGAGAGCAGCCTCCCCATTTAAGTTCTCCGGCTGCAGCAGACCACAAGCTGGCCAAGTTCTGCCTCTAGGTCAGCCATGGTAAGGCTCCCTGGATCCTGTGCTCCTTTGTTCTCTGACTCCTGGCTCTTCTTGGATCTGTTTCTGGACTATGGCTGTTTGGAAGTTCCCCTTGTTTTTGGTAACTTGGTCTCTGACTCCAGAGCCCCGATTTGGCCTGTGACTTGGGCTCTGTTTCTGGATTCCCCACTCAGTTTGGGAACCTTGGACTCTAGCTCCTGTATCTGACCCTCCCCTGGTGGCTACGAAAGACTGCCTATGGCAGTCCCAGTGCACAGGATATCCTGTGGAAAGGATTTGGGACCAAATTTGGAGAGG
>NW_017729008.1:10376686-10378216 GCF_001723915.1 Gavialis gangeticus | reverse complement strand
TATCTGACCCTCCCCTGGTGGCTACGAAAGACTGCCTATGGCAGTCCCAGTGCACAGGATATCCTGTGGAAAGGATTTGGGACCAAATTTGGAGAGGAGACCGAAGTAACCTTCCCTTTCCCCATCCTGGTATCAGCACTAACATCAGTAAAAGCACAAACATCATGAAAACGTGGCCTGTAATGTTTGCTCTGGTGAGACTAATTCACCAAAGGAGGCATGGGTGACGATGACACGTATTTCTAAAAGCTGCTTCTAAAAATCTTTCCTCCTTTTTTTTCTCACATGGAAGAAATTCATCTCCCTCACTGCAGGCTTATAAACAATCACTACACTTTTTCTTTAAGTGAAAGTGTTCTTCTTTTAGAAGGAAAAGCAGTGCAGCCACAGTTCCTGAATAGGATTAAGATCAGAACAGTGGGAAGGACCTCTTCAAAAAACAGTGTTTGCCACCTAAGAACAGCACAGACTAGGTCACTCTGGGTGTGCTGATTTCAGGTTGCCTGAATCATCACTCAACATTCAATTGTGTTTAAATTGAAATATTTTCTTTGGAGATTTTAAATCGCAAAGGCCAAAACATGTTAGTTGTTTTGGTGCAAAAGGGAATAATTGGCATCAGGGTAGCTGATCCAAACTGGAATGGGTTGTAATTTGGGGCTAGATCTCTTATCTTTTAAAGCTTTTTTTCATAGATTGTAAGGCCAGAAAGGACCTTGGAAGATCATCAGGTCCAGCCCCCTGCACCAAGCAGGAAAGACAACTCGGGTCAGGTGACCCCAGCAAGGTGACTCTCTAGTTTCCTCTTGAAGATTTGCAGTCACCACCAGGGTAGGTGATTGCACCACCTCTGGAGGGAGCTTATTCCACAGTCTCAACACCCTGACTGTGAAGAAGCTTTTTCTAATGTTGAGCCTGAATGGATCTTCCAGGAGTTATTGGCCATTACTCCTAGTTTTCCTCTCAGGTGCCCTGGTGAACAGTTGCTTACCAAGCCCTTGATCTATTCCCCTAGTGTAGCGGTAAGCTGCTACTAGGTCCCTTCTTGGCCTTCTTTTCTTCAGGCTGAAGAGTCCCAGATCCCTGAGCCTTTCTCGTATGGCTTGCCATGCAAGTCTCTGATCATATGGGTAGCTCTTCTTTGGACTCTCTCAAGCTTGGCCATGTCCTTGTTAAAGTGCGGTGCCCAGAACTGGACACAGGACTCCAGCTGCAGTCTCACCAGTGCTGAGTAGGGTGGAAGAATCACCTCCTTGGTTTTGCTGGACATATATTGATTGACGCATGCCAGAGTATTTGCCCTACTGGCTACAGCATTGGTCTGCCAACTCCTATTCATACTGTGGTCTATTACCACTCCCAGGTTGTGGTGCTAGTTAGTTTGGTGCTGCCAAGCTTGCAGGTGTGTTGGAGGTTGCTCATCCCAGGGTGGATCACTTTACATTTCTCAACGCTGAAACTCATCATTTTCTGATTCACCCAACTTGCTAGCCTGTCTAGGTCTGCCTGTACCTGCAGCCTATCTTCAAG
>NW_017729008.1:10363565-10376311 GCF_001723915.1 Gavialis gangeticus | reverse complement strand
AGACCTGCCCATGACAAAGCCATGCTGGCTGTCATTCAGGATCTTACCTTCTGTAAGCTTATCACAAGCTTGATGAACTTTTTTAGGATTTTCCTTAGGATGGAAGTTAGGCTGACTGGCTTATAGTTACCCAGGTCCTCCCTACTGCCCTTCTTGAGATGGGCACAACATTGGTCCTCTTCCAGTCCCCAGGGACTTCTCAGGAGTGCTATAAGTTGTGGAAGAGTTTCGCCAGGAGTTCTGCAATGAGTTTGGCCAGCTCCTTCAGCACTCCCAGATGAAGATCATTTGGTCCTGCTGACTTTTATATGTCTAATTTTTTTAATTGGTCACTATTGCATTTTGTTAGGTGGCAAACTAAACACCTCGGAGGTGTTTTATCTTGCTATGCACCAAAGTCATTTAAAGCAGAATACGCCACCGGGCATGCAAACAGCAATGCCATTAAAGCAGTGCAAAAGGCCACTACTGCTGCTTGGCACCTCTCTTTCCTGTCTTGGGGAATTCAGTGGGGGAGAAGTGGGGAAGGAGGAGGCAAATGGTAGTGATGCTCAGCTCCAGGGTTCTGGATTTGCATGAAAGCTGTGGTGCCAGAAAGAGCCTACACAGACATGCTAGTGAGCTCAGCTCTAGAGCCCAGGAGCCGAGTGTTGCCACCATTGCTGCTGGTCCTCTTTTCCCTTCTGCTCAAATCAGTTTGAGGGGAGTGTGGGGAGAGGCAAATGCTGGCTGTGCTCAGCTCCTGGACTCTGGAACTGCCTGAAAACTCTGAGCTCACTGGCATGGCAGGACACACAAATGCTGCTGTCCCTTATACTATTCTTGCTCTGCTGCTGAATTTGCTGAGATGCTTGTGGCAGGGTATTCATACTGGCTTCACAGGTTGAGCACTACTGTAGTCTCCCATTAAATATCTCATGAGCCTTCTTACTGGACATGTCTGTGCTGCATTGTAGACTGTGCTGAGGTTTGCTGTAGTGAAGTACATATTCTGGCCTGGCTTGTTAGGGTGATCACCCGTCCCTAATTGGTCAGGACAGTCCTAAAATGGGAACATCAAGTCCCAGTCCCAGGCTGCATGACTCTGGGACAGTATTCACTCTGGATTCCTAGTGTCATGCAGGGATCTGGGTTTTCTATTTACCATGGAAAAATGTGGGAAATGGTGGGTTTCCCCTTGAGGATGTCAGAGTTCCAGCCTGCAAGGGGATGCTTGGGCCCGGGGGGGAGTAGGACACAGGGGAGCCATGTGCATATGTGTGTACACCCACATGCTTGTGGCCAGCAATATAGTCCCAGCCAGGCAGTGGTGGAGAGCAGCCTTCTGAGCTGCCTGCAGGTAAGTCTGTGATGTGGTAGGGTGGGGGGAAATTGAGGCCCCCATGGTATGGGAGGGGCTGGGGCTGGGGTGCTGCCCAGCCAGGGTGGTGCATGGGGCCTGGGTGGAGAGCAGAACACAGCCATGGGTGGCTTATCCAAGGGACAGTGGGAGGTGGGGTGGGCAGCTCCCTGCCTCTGCATGTACTCCAGGGAAGGACGTATGGGGAGGCACAGATTTATGCATGAGGAGGGGGTGGATGCAGGCTGCCTGCTGCAGGCTCAGGGCTCCCCACCCTGCTGCCCTCTCCCAGAGGGAGAGGCTGACATCAAGAGATAGTAGCTGATGTCTTCAGCTCTGGAGGACCCTAGTGTTGAACTGAGAGAAATGGGAGAGGGAAGTTAGTTGACTATCCCTGCAAAGTGTTTCCAACAATTCACCACAATTTGTTAACTTAAGTGGCATGTCTATACAGCTCAAACAGATGCTGGGGAGAGAAGTAATGTAGTCACCTTGGTGGGGAACAGGTTAATCCCATACCAGGGAAGGCTAATTAATACCACAGAACTAACTTACATATCATCTCTCAAATAAAGAGAAGCATAAGTATGGCTGTGGTGCTGTGGCTATTAGCCCTGTTTCTGAACAAGGCTAATTAGCCCATCTGCAAGGCCACACTAAAGTATCTACTCTGCTTCTGGTTCAGGAGGTAGCACGTGTACTGCACAGTAATGCCTCAGCAGGGAGCAATCTGTTGCTATTACTGAACTGTAGGGTGTTTATACAAGTGCGGGGGCAGGGCTGTTTTAATTATTGCTGCTCTGAGAGCACTCTAAAGTGCGCGAAGCATCTTATGTATTAGCATCCCTGCATTTCAAAATAGCTAGATAAAGTGCCCCCGCTGCCATTTTGAAGTGCAAAGATGCTGATACATGAGATGCTGGAGGCTGCTGTAGTTCAGTAACTATGGTGCTCCAGCAGACTTGATTAAGCGAGTCTGCTCTAACGCACTGTAATTTCAGCACATTGGAGCAGCCTTGCTGCTCGTATATAGGTGCCCATATATATCTGCATTCTCTTGCCTTGGGCATCTAATTGAATCCCCCTCCGCTAAACTACATGCATTGCACTGACCAAGGTGATGCTGTTGCACATGTAGAGTCTTGTCCAGGTTCTGAATTGCTGTAGGACTCTGATACTTCAGATGAGCTTCCTTTCATGACAGATATTATATGACCCCCTGGGGAGGGTTTTTATAGGGACTTCCCTTCTTGTGTTTAACTTTACAAGGACTATTATAGCCTCAACTCAGGAAGCCTTTAGCTCAAGCTGAAGCAGCTCATGTTTCACACTCAGAGTGTTTATTTCAATCCATGGCATGTCAGCAAGGCTGGTGGCCTCTACTGTATGTGAGTAAAGCTCCAAAAGGAGTTAATCTCACAAACTTTGAGGTAAGCAATAAGTAGTTTATTTCTGGAACAGACAAAGATGACCTGCCTCTTGCTTTTTCCTACCGAAGATGCACTTTGTTGTCAAAGTGGAGCAGCAACAATAGCAAACAGAGATGTGAGGGACATATCAGATCACCATTTTATGCAAGGTTTGCTGAGGGTTGTATTTTTATCCCAGTAATTGGATTGCCTCTGTTTTGTTAGAGACAGTTGAGAGTGAGCGGACCTTGACAGATGACAATCTATTGAATCCCTGTTCCCTGCTGGTGTGAGCAAGGTCATTCACAAGCTTTTACCAGACAAAACTAGCCTAGAGCAGTTAAGAAGCTCTAAGCACAGCAAACCTTCTTTAGTGCACGTGTAGCATTAATCCATGTAACCATGAATACAACCTGAAGGTCATGCACCCAGGCTCTCGAACTGTCCAGACACAATACAGAAGCAGGGCCACCATGTTGCGCACACCCCTTCTTTACTCTGCTTTGGACTTCCTTTGGTAAGTCATTTCATTCTGTTATGAGGGGACAGGTGCACCAAGAAACTGCAGAAAAAGGTACTTGATGGTAAAGCTTTGAAGTTGAAATCTGAAAGCAGTTTCTCATTTTTATCTAACAGCTTTTATATGGAGGTGGGAGACAAAAGAAATACAAATCCCATGATCTGTATTGTCTACAGGTTTGAGTGATGTATGCAGAACACAAACTAAAACTGAGGCCCTTTAACCTCACTTTGGGGGAAAAGAGTACTGGAGTGTTGGGCTCCTTGGTATCCAGAAAAATTCAATCCCTTATAAAAGCTCACCTCCCATTTTGGAATCTTCTAAGTCTCTAGCTGGCCCTTTAAGGGCCTTGTTTTGTACCTCTCCTAGGTGATAGACTTTAAGGCAGATAAAAAGAAGTCTGCTTTGCTCTGTTGAATGGCATCTTCCTACTGGGAATGCAGGATCAGCCAGGAGAGGGAAGTGTCGCTTCACCCCTCCTTGTCATCAGGCTTAAGACAGAGTGGCTTGAGGACACACCACAGAGCAGGACTTGTATTTTATGGAAAGAACTACTGAGCCCAGCAAGTGGTTGAAGCAGCTGTGGAGCTGGGGGAAGATTTGCTTAGATGTAAGTGGATATTTGAACTGTATTTCTGTTTTATTGAATGAGAATGCAGCAAAGGTGGTGTTTGATTCGCAGACATTTAGGGGCAGCTTCAGAGAACCGGAAAGAGGGAAAAGAGCAGTGATGCCAGAACCTGCCGCAGTCCAAGTTGCAGATGTTCTTCTTAAAATGCTATCTTGGATGGGGCTAATGTTTCCAGTTGCTTCATGTCTCTTGTAACAGAAAATCTGAATCATAGCAGCCGTGTGCTACAGCTTGTCAGGTTCTATATAAAATCTGATGTTGCAATTTTTAATGGACTGGTAGTAATATGGATCACTGACGCATGTCTCTGGGCTTAGCCTTGTTGCTTAGAAAATAGTAGATACTTGGTCATGTCAACTCATTTCTAGTCATTCAACAAACCATAATGTCCGGACATAAATTTTAGCCTGCTGAAAATAGGCATGGAAGAGCATGATAACAGAGTAGTGGTATCTCACCATGAGGTTCGTACCTCATTAAATTGTGTACAACATAACACTGACACTTCCCTGGGTCTTGAAAATGTAAATAAAAAGTTTGGTGTGGACTGGAGCATTCAGGATCCTCGTAGTATGTTTCTAGCTGTCCTGTTATCCTGCTGTATGGCCTCAGGAAAAGTACTTCACCTCCCATGCCCGTTTTCCTGCTGTTTCTCTCCATCTTGTCTCTTCAGTTCATAGATCTTTGGGGTGGAAACTGCAAAATGGAGTTTGCATTTCTCATTTGAATTATTTTGAATTATTGTGACACTGCTGCAGTAAAATTAATTATACAATAAAGAATTGTGTTAGCTAATCTTTCTTTCAAGCACTGATTTCCATGGTTTGCACAAGAGGCAAGGGTTGGTTGTTTTGTTTGTTTGAGGGTTTGTTTGGTTTTTTTGGTCTCATTTATTGAATAGCCAGTATAGTTGTGACAGATGTTGGACAACCTTTTGGGCATGAAGTGCCCTTCTTCAGTGACTTGGCTAAGTTTCAGTGAGTTGATTTATACTGAAACTTCTCTCTGCAATGTCCACAGCACATCTTTGTCTACAGGAGGGTTAGGCCAGCTAGTGTGGAAAGAGCAGGGCATGGTTGGAACTGGATTTCTGCACAATCTAATCCCCCGTGTCAGTCAGATTTTTCCACTGTGGTATGTTTGAGTCCCTTCATTTTTTCATCAGCTCAAGGTTCTTAAAAAAAAAAAAAGAAAAAAAAAAAAGAAAAAAAGAAACCCCTGCCTCTCATGTACTTTGCTGTGGATAAGTTACCACTGTACCCATTTTCTACAAGTGGAGTTTCAACAATAACAATCTTCCTAAGTTGTTCAATTGGTTGAGTCAGAAGGGAAAAGAGAAATAAGTGTTCTCATCATACAAAATAATGCTCTGAAACCTATGTAATGGCTAAAACCTCTCAGTTATTGAACACCCCCTTTGGTTCTCTCAGTAGGATTATACTGGGTTTAAATAGCTTTGTGCAGAGGTGACTAAAACCCTTCCTGAAGTAGCCTACTTGGACTTTTGCAAAGTATGCAACCAAATTTTATGGTTTGGATAATGTGTGTCCACATCTGAAATACCCATTGGGAATGTTGAATGATCTTGCAAAATGGAGACCAAAGGGGTAAAGCCCAATGCAGTTTTGCACTAAATGAGATGCCGTTTGATCTGTGCTGTGCCATGGAATCCATGTTGTAGCTAATAGGACCATTCTGAATCATGGTTAATTTGACACATCTTGTAATAAATCTTCTACAATACCCAGTCTGACTTATACTAAAGGTACCTGGCTGACTGGGGAGACTGGAAGGAATTGATCCACACTGCAGTTGTTGGGGGTTTTTTTCTGGGTCAGTTTTCTTTTCTTTTCTTTTTTTTTTTTTTTTTAACTGAGCAGGAATGTGTAGTACAGCCTTGGGCAGTCTTAATAGCAAAGCTGCCACAGGTCAGGCTGAGTGTTAAACTGATTGCTGCAGGCAGGTATTGGCCCTTCCAATTCTATTACGAAGAAGGATCAGCTCATTAACTTGTGTACAACAATACACTGACACTTCCCTGGGTCTTGATAACATAAATAAAAAGGTTGGTGTGGACTGGAGCACTCAGGGTTCTGGCATTGTTTCTAGCTGTTCTGTTATCCTGCTGTATGGCCTAAAGAAAAGTACTTTTCCTGAGGCCCGCTGGTGCAAACTGGGAGAGTAGAAAAATAATAAAAAAGGGAATATCAGAATGTCTAATAACGAGACACAGGCAATTGTACTAGGCAATTTAGTCACAATCAAGAAGAGCTCTCTATCTTGAATGTAGATAAAGATTTTAGGGCCAGACTTTTAAATTATTTAGACACCCCTGTTGCAGATGGATACGAACAATGACATTTTAAAAAGAGCCCCAGAACCTAATTCCCATTTAAATCAATAGTTAGGTGTCTAGCCCAGATCTATAAAGGGACTTGATGAATGCAACACCCAATCTTGACACTTGGT
This sequence comes from Gavialis gangeticus, assembly GCF_001723915.1. NCBI lineage: Eukaryota > Metazoa > Chordata > Crocodylia > Gavialidae > Gavialis > Gavialis gangeticus. The sequence continues at coordinate 10,369,943 of NW_017729008.1, read as the reverse complement.
GCTCATGATAAAATGCAGAGCCCTAGGTGAGACAATGAACTCCCTCCAGTCCATGAGGAGTTAGGAGCCTTTGAATGGGATCCATTGACACAGGACATTGAGCAGGAAGCCACTAGAGGTTGTCAATAGAGAAATGTTGAGGCTAGGAGTGTCTTAAATTCTACTCATCCTCAGAGAAGGGACTGCTACCACTAGAGGCAGTGGCACTTTGGATCTTGATCCAGCAGGTGTTTTTGAGGACACCCACCAGTTTGACACCTTGCTTATGGGTTAGGATTGGTTTTAGCTATCAGGTAGGCATGAACCTCCTCAGCCCTGTAATGACAGAGCTGTACAAGGCCAGATGCAGAACTTTGGGCAGCAACAGAAATGTTAATGTCCAGGAGAGGTGTCTTCAGGGTCAGCTGAGCAGGGATGGGGCAGAAGTTGCACACAAACTGATTTAAGTGATCAGAAACTGGTTTAAACCTGTAACAGAACACAAGCTCAATGCACATAAACCAGTTTCAAAATGGCTAAAACTGATTTAAGATAAACCTGGCTGAATGTAGTATCAGACTTAACTGATTTGGGTCAAACCCCTTTATGAAACATCAGTCCAAGGCCCCTTCCTGGTCAAGTTAAATTGCAGTCCCCCAGCATCCCAGCATGCTTTCCAGACCTGGGCTAGGCTGTGCTGTCTGCTCCAGAGAGCAGGGCTAGCCCTGCCTCTCTGCTCCCTAGCTGGACCAGTGAGGGCTGGCTGATGGGGGTGAGGGGAAGCCTGGCTGGGGATGCAGCCCAGTCTGCGGGGGGCGGGGGGGTGTCTACCCCCCGAGCAAACCCCAGCTAGGGTCTGGGGCTAGGGAGTGGGATTAAACATCCTTTTGCCCCACTCAAACTTACTGCTGGCTGCTATTGTGGACTACAAATCCCAGAGGCACCTTGAAGCAGGAAGAGGAAGTGATGAGCAACCTGGCAGAGTCCTACTGCTGCAATTCTGGAGTGCAAATCCCAGAGACCTCGAGGCAGCAGGAAGAGGAAGTGAACACACAGCCAGAAATCCGTGTTCTAGCGCCCCTGGCTTCTGGCCTGAGCCACTGCAGGCATGTGGTTGCATTTTCTGAATTAAAGGGAAATGTCTGTTCACTTCTGTTTCAATTTAATCTGTTCCCTTTAGACTAACCTGCAAAGACTGAATCAATTCAGCCTCAGGCTTTTTGACTGTCTATACCTAGCCCAGGAATTCACAGGCTTGCAATTTTGTACTTTGGCAAATGGTGCTTAAGTCCCTTTTCTGGATCTGACCCCTGGCACATTTTGAAAATCCCATGATCTGCTTATTCAGATACCTAAAGATTTAAACACCTTTAAAAATCTGACCTTAAGGATCCTCCAAAGTGGTTAGGTGTCTGCTTCCTACTGACTGCAAGATCCTGGGAGATGGGCCTCAGACTAGTGGAAAAGGAAAAAATCCTTTCATAAATTCTTTCCATCCTTAAAATTGCTTTTACTTAACACCTTTTAAGCTGAGGATAAATTCTTATGCTGTTGTTTGAATGATATTGTGATCAAGGTCTTGTGTATTTCATAGCAATGGAATTTGTCACAGAATTTACCTCTTGTTGCAGAGGTTAAAATATTGTATCACATTAACCAAGCATCTTGCTGTTATGGTCCTGAAGAAAGCTTATAAGACGTGATCCACGTGGAAAGCTGTACCACATTGACTTCTGGACAACCGGAAGCAAAGCTCCATTCATTTTGATCTGGTGCTTGGTCAAGAGGTTGCAGTTGCCACTGAGGGTCAAATCAGTGGTTCCATCTAGTCTAGTAACCTCTCATAAATGCTAGATACTTCAGAAGAAGTTACAAAACATTTTGCAGCTGGTACAGATGGGATAATGGATGCTTTCTTCTTGAGGGAATGTTTCTTTTTTACCCTTAAAAGTTAGTTATATCTCTTCCAATACTCCTGGCTATGTTTGTGTGTGCAATTTTTATTTTAATTATTTGCTATAAATCCTCAGGATGTTCTTCCACATACATAAGCCTAATCCTCTTCTATCTCATGCTAAGCTTCTGGTCACCATGATATCTTCTGACAAGCTGTTTCTCAGGCTAATTGTATGTTGTACATATTTACTCATGTTGGCTTGGATTCTGATCCCTTTGAATTTCATTTGGTGTCTCTGTTCTTTTTGCTGCATTAAAGGTAACTAGCCTGTGCCAGGGAACATACCAGCTCCAGAAGTCTCTGCACGGAGGAGGTGCAAAGCACCTGACTCTCTTCCCAGGCTGACTCCTGAACTGATGTTTGCTTCATTCTCCTGCTTAGTTCCTAAAGTAGTTAGCTGAAAATAGGAAAAAATGAAAATGCCTGAAAAGAAATACCAGAAACAGAAACAAATAAAAACTCAGCCCCTGATGTAAATGTACTGTTTGGTTAAACTACACAGAACTGACAAAATCGTGGTATTTTGCTATAATTTTGCCTTGTTTGAAGCTTGAGGAGAATCCATGAAATACAGATAAAAATAAAGCATGCAACTTAATTTACAATGTTTCTTTGTGCCAAGTCATCCTGGACAAAAGGTACCTCTGACTGGTCTCTGCTAGTTTGGCAAAAGGCTGATGATAAAGAAAAATAAAGGTGTTCTATGCACCAGCTCAGCACCTTGATTTTTCCAAAGTCTATATAATATTATTTGCTGCTTTAAATATAAACAGAGGACTGGAAGAGGGCCAACGTGGTTCCCATCTTCCAAAAAGGGGGGAAGGAGGACCCAGGAAACTATAGGCCAGTTAGTCTTACCTCAATCCTAGGCAAGCTGTTCGAGAAAATTATTCTGGCACACATCCAGGAGGGGCCAGCAGGGGACTGCATGCTTAGGGGCAACCAACACGGGTTCATCAGTGGCAGGTCCTGTCAGACCAACCTGGTGGCCTTTTACGATCAGATCACCAGATCATTAGATGCAGGGGTAGCAGTGGACATAGTCTTCCTGGACTTCCGGAAGGCTTTTGACACTGTCTCTCACCCCGTTCTCATTAAGAAACTGGGGGGCTGTGGCGTAGACACCCACACAGTCAAATGGGTCGCCAGCTGGCTGGAGGGCCGCACCCAGAGGGTGGTAGTGGATGGGTCCTTCTCAACCTGGAAGGACGTGGGCAGTGGGGTTCCGCAGGGCTCGGTCCTCGGGCCCGCGCTGTTCAACATCTTCATCAGTGATTTGGACGAGGGGGTAAAAAGCACCCTGTTCAAATTTGCTGATGACACTAAGATGTGGGGGGACGTGGGCACACTAGAAGGAAGCAACAGGCTACAATCTGACCTAGACAGGTTACAAGGGTGGGCAGATGAGAATAGGATGGGTTTCAACACAGACAAGTGCAAGGTGATGCACCTGGGGAGGAACAACCGGCACCATACCTACAGGTTGGGGAACTCCCCTCTTGTCAGCATGGAGGCGGGAAAGGATCTTGGAGTCATCATTGACTCCAAGATATGGGTCGGCAGCGTGGGGAAGCGGTCAGGAAGGCCAACTGTACCTTGTCAAGCATCCACAGATGCGTCTCGAGCAGGTCCAAACAGGTGATCCTCCCCCTCTATGCGACACTGGTCAGGCCGCAGTTGGAGTACTGTGTCCAGTTCTGGGCGCCGCACTTCAAGAGGGATGTGGACAACATGGAGAGGGTCCAGAGGAGGGCCGCTCGCATGATCAGGGCAGGCCCTATGAGGAGAGGCTACGGGACCTGAACCTGTTTAGCCTCCAAAAGAGAAGGCTGAGGGGGGATCTTGTGGTCTGTTACAAACTAGTCAGGGGGGATCAGCAGGCATTGGGGAAGTCACTGTTCCTCCGAGCACCTCCAGGAGTGACCAGGAATAATGGTCACAAGCTGGCAGAGGGTAGGTTTAGGTTAGCTATCAGGAGGCGCTACTTCACGGTCAGGGTGGCTAGGACCTGGAACCAACTTCCAAGAGAAGTGGTGCAGGCTCCCACCCTGGGGATCTTTAAAAGGAGGCTAGATGAACACCTTGCTGGGGTCGTTTGACCCCAGTACTCTTTCCTGCCATGGCAGGGGGTCGGACTAGATGATCTGCTCATGTCCCTTCTGACCCTAGAAACTATGGAAGTATTATGAGCAAACACAAAGCAGAGAGCATTTCTGTAGACCAAATTTTGTCCTAGAAAAAAACAAACCAAAATAAAAAATCAAATGGGGCCTCTGGCCAGAGTCCTATCTCCCTATTTCTCTTCAGTTATCCTACAGTGCCTCTCACTGTAGGACACTTCCCTAGTAAATGAGATCTGTTATAAAGAAACCTGAAAACATTTCAAGAGGAAGTAGGTTTTATGGAGATGTGATCTTGTTGTCAGACATCTCCCTTTTAAAGGTCTGTAAAGCCAGGTTTAATGGGAGGCAAAGCAATACTTGGATATTGTGGGCTTCCTGGAAACTGAGATTCTAGGAATGGAAAAGTGGAAAAGGTGATTGTTTTCTTGTTTATTTTTGCTTCCTTCAGTTGAGTGAAATTGAATTTAGTGCTCTTATGCTCTTCTATTTAATTGTTCTTCCCAGCCAGACAGCCTAGGAGGCTCCTGTGACTTCTGTGATATTACTATTTATTGCTGCTTTGGATTCTGTAATTATGTTACTGGGGGAAATGATAGAGGACACCACCTGGAGTTCATCAGAGTACATTCAAGACCCTCTGATAGACCAGGGGGGTCCTTTGCCTTGTTTACAAACTCTCCCTGGACTGCTTTGTTTTGGGTAGTGATGGCAACTGTATATGGATCCAATTAAAGCAGCTGAGCTCCAGGCCTGCGTAACAGCAGGCAGGCTCAAGAAGTGCCCTTTCCACTTAATGCTGAGTGATCCAGTCAGAGATGTAGAGGTCTCAAAGAAAAAGGCTTGGTGATTCTCCCCCACATGCCAGGCTCAATGAGAATGTACCTAGCCCAAGTGATCAGACAGTCAAAAAGCCCAGGGCTGAATTGTTTCAGTCTTTGCAGGTTAGTCTAAACTGCACAGATTGAATTAAAATAGAAGTGAACAGACATTTGCCTTTAATTCAGGAAATGCAGCCACATGCCTGCAGTGGCTCAGGCCAGAAGCCAGGGGGGCATTCCTGGTACTCCATTCACTCTCACTCCCTGCCCCGATATGTTTCTGGTAGCTGGGCTGTGCCTCTTATGGCAAAGCGTGTGGGGGGGGGGCATGTTCCACTTGCCTTGCTTACCCCCACCCGCACAGATAGACTTTGGGGCATGGGGCTGTATTTGGATGACTCCTGTATCTCGGCTGTGCAGGGCTGCCCCTAGTCTAGAAAAGACTTCTGTAGGAGGGAAAGGAGGCCATAGCAGCACTCCCTCTGTGTTGGCTCCCAGGGTTAGTGCCCTGTTTAATCTGCCTGTTATGCTGCCACACTGCTCAAATGTGGCTATGTTGCTTCTGGCTTGGGAGCAGCCCATACAGTGGAGTGTGATATGTTTTTGAGGGGGTCACTGCCTGACAGAGTAACTTGGCTGTGTAGAGGCAGCCCAAGAAGACATAATTTGACTATTTTTTCAGTTTGGGAATTTTGTGTTTTGTTTGTACCTTGTGCCACTTTGTGCTTCAGTGGTACTTTTTTGCAGCTTTAATGAATACTGGCTATTTAAGTCTCAGCACTGCTCCGAGGTGAAGACAGGCCAAATGAGAGCTGGGTTGCCTGGGTTCTGCCTCCAGTCTGCCATAGACTTTACTTGTGAGAGTTCAGGCAAGCAGCTCCCCCACCCTGTGCCACAGTTTCTGCACTTGTAAATGTGTTTGGTGGCTCAGTGGTCTCCTTGTCTCAGAATGTGGCATTGTGACAGTGGTTCTTTTGATGCTTTGAAATACCAGCAGGTGCTTTAAGAGCCCAGAAAAGGACAATTTTCTTGCCATTTTCCAGTTGGTCTAATAAAAGCTATCATTTTGAAATCAAGAGTTCTAGTTTTTTGTATGTATTTAAGAGCCCAAGTGACTCTTTCATCAGCTCCAGGTGTACTGATAAAGGGCAGAAGTAGTGAGGGAGCAGCAACTGGGACAGGCCTAGAGTCTGCCTACCACATGCTTCCCCTCGATGGGCCTGTGAAAACCTCCTGGGTGTTTTGGGGCCTCTGGGCAGGAATCAAGCAGCCATCACACCTGCATACACACATGCATTCATCCCCAGACACACAAATGCATATATATTCCCAAATCCATCACATCAGAACCTAAACTCTGGGAAGTCTAGGGACAGCTCTGCTACGGAGAGATGGATCTTTATACCTCAAAGGTGCCATGCAGCCAATGACAGTCTTCTTTCCTGGGCCCTTAACATGGAAGGGAATTGCATGGAAATAGCCATCAGAGAGAACTGTATTC
>NW_017729008.1:10362042-10363520 GCF_001723915.1 Gavialis gangeticus | reverse complement strand
TTTTTTTTTTTTTTTTTGTTTTTTTTGGGGGGGGGGGGGCTGGGGGAAGTAAGGAAATTAGAATGAAAAAAATCTTTGTTTTTACAAGAGAAATGTCAAGTCCCATTTCTGTCCCTTCCTCGCACTAGCGGTGTTTGTTAACTTTCTTAAAGGAATTCTTTTACTTGTAGAAAAAAAAGAGAATATCTATCCTGTAGGCTCTGTGCCCTGTGGATTGCATTTGCCCAGCTTGTCCATATGCAAGTATGGGAGCAGTACTTGGTAGTGATTTGGTGCCATCAAACAGGGAGTTAGATCTGGTTTCTGCAGTGTGAGAACTCTGCCAGGAGCTCCGCTCCTGTATGGATTACTTGTGCAAGGGAGGCATTTTTGGTACAGTTTTCCTTCTATCACCTTTAGTAACCATTGGCCTCATCTGATCCTATGCAGCTTCTATGTTCTGTAGAAATCCTGGCCCTGGAAGTTCTCTCTGGCTCAAGGCAGGCAGTGTGCACTGCAAAGTGGGACTTGTAATGAAGTGAGTTACAGACCAGACTGTGCTGTGCCCTTGTGCAGGAACTCTGGTGGGCAGAGGAAGGTGCAGAGTGTGGTCCAGCAGGTGAGCTGCATTAAGCTCTGAGCAGCACTGGGGAAGCCAGGGCTTACTACAGACACAGCCCCACCAGATCTCTCACTTGGCCTCTTAGCAGTGTCCTGATGCAGAACTGCACAATTCAGCCCTACTAATAGGAATGATACTGCAGCCCCATAAAAATGCCTATAAAATGTCTTGCTACCAGATATGCTTAGTTAACTAGAGTCAAGGTCACACAGTACCTTGTATAATCCCAACTTAAGTTTGCTACACAAGAGTTATAAACAAGTACCAAATGACAATGCAGTAACTGGAGTTGCTTTTTCGTGACACTGACTGCACAGTAGCCCAAGACTATTGTGCCTATCATGCCTTTTTGACATGTGCTGCTACTGCACAGTAGTCATGGGCTACTGTGCAATCGGCATCTTGTGTAGACGTGGCCTGGCAGAAGTAAACCTTGACACCTGGAAGAGCACAGGTACTGCTGATGTGCATATAAGCATGAAGACAAAAAGGAAAATCTTCAATGGAATTTATTGGAAAGATGTTACCAGTTTAGATGATTAAGCGACAGGGTTTTCTAAGTGCTTTTTTCCACAGTTACATTAGTCCTTTGAGCCCAGTGACTCTAATTATTACTCAGTTAGTGAAAACTGCCATCTTTTACCCAATCCCCTTAGCTATTATTCCTGCTGTAAGTAGTATTGAAGTTCTAGATTTGTTTTTCAGACTATGACAGCTGTTACAGTGCTTCTGTCCCATGCCACTGGATAAATCATTGTGAGAATTTACATGGGACAAGATAGTCTAATTAATTAAGGTAGCTACTACTCACCTTTTAAAAGGGGGTTTCATATTAGGGGCTAGGAGAACATCTGTTCATCAAGGCACCCCAGGGGAG
>NW_017729008.1:10361106-10362031 GCF_001723915.1 Gavialis gangeticus | reverse complement strand
CACACACACACACACTCTTGTCTCATTTTCCAGTACCCAAGGCATTTCTGGTTATAAAGTTTAACAATTAAAATGAATAATGTACATAACAGAGCACTCTTCCTTCCATAGGATTTTAACTTTAAGATGCACTCTTCACGTGCTTTAGGTAAGTGACCTAGGTGGTATCCTGATATTTAGGCACATTCTCTGGAGCTTCCACTTTCATTTAAAAAAAGGGCAAATCTCTGGCTCTTGGAGCTGCAAAGAAACTGCTCCCACCCAGCAATGTGAACCAAGAGTAACAGACACTGAGCTGCCATGCCTGAGTCTTCAGAGAACCCAGAATAGCCATAGGTCTCAGAAGTATGAGTGTTAGGGCACATTTACTTAGGTGTTCAAGCCAGTTGCCAGGGGATGATGTTTTAAATCTCAGCACTGGTAACTGCTGCATTCCTCAGGTAAGAATTGCACCCTTATTTGTGAGTGATATTTCATTTTGGTGCCATGAGCAGGTGTGGTTTGGGGGACAACACCATGAATTTTCCCCTCAACGGAAACAAGATACTTACCTGGTGGGGGAAATACCCTGAACAAGGTAGTACAATTAAAATGGCACTGTGTAGTAGATAGAGGGTGCACCCTTGTCTGCCTGCAGACAGGACTCCCTATGACAGCCTCATAGTTAGCTTCCCACTGGCCAGGTTCCAGTGGGAGGATCTCTGCTTCACGCTGACTTTATGGAAACGGGAGATTCTTCCCTAGCTTCCTCCTGTGACTGTACAGCTGAGGGCAAGTGAAACCTGGGGGCATCTGAACCCCAAACTTCCTGGCTTCGGCCTGCATGTAGGATACTTCCAAAAAGTCTGGGGTGGAGGATACTTGCTGGTAGTAGGGCTACTTGTGGTTCTTGAATAATTCAAAGGATTTGGAACTGATCTGGCTA
>NW_017729008.1:10341882-10356106 GCF_001723915.1 Gavialis gangeticus | reverse complement strand
CCAAACTTCCTGGCTTCGGCCTGCATGTAGGATACTTCCAAAAAGTCTGGGGTGGAGGATACTTGCTGGTAGTAGGGCTACTTGTGGTTCTTGAATAATTCAAAGGATTTGGAACTGATCTGGCTAATTTGAACTGGGACACACTTTTCTTTAAAAAAAAAAGAAAAAAGCTGAACAGAATACAGCAGAGCATGTTCAAACTTCACCATAAGGGAAGGAAATCCAAGGAACTCACTGGAGCTCAGAGAGCATCTGTTTGTTGAATATCTTTACAATTTACACCACCTCCTTCAGTGATGCACGTGGCTAGCATTTATGGTGGAGTTAGAGGTCTTGTCTCAGCTTCTGCCACAGGGCAGTGAGAGCTGGGACTGTAGTAGAGGTAATCTTCTCAGGCTATAGAACAGAAATATTCTGCTTTCTAGCTATCAGTCCACCTTGCTGAAGTTAAGAACAAGAGGCATAAGTAATGAACTTTGTGCCCTGGGCAGAGAAGGCAGGGGACAGTTGCGTGGACAGCGGGGGACAGAGTATTGTAAAGTCGTACCTTATCTCAGCTATCACTGGGGCCAACTTTGTGCACCATGCCCTGCCACTGAGGCTGCTGCTGGAGCTGGCTCTGTGCATCGAGCCTGGCTGCAGTTGCCACGATGCGTGTGGGCTGCCATTCTTGTGCCCCTCTGAATTAGTGTACTGGGCCCCAGTTACCAATCCCCACTAATAGGAACAATATCCAGATCTTGCTTGAAAGGATAGGCACTGTGACCTAGGGACTGAGAGATGCAGGAGGAAAATGAAGGAGAAAAGTTAAAGGAACAACAGTGTTCAGGGCTTCATAGCTTGGCAGAAACAACTGCACGAGGAGAGTCCAGAATCTGTCAGCTTTGAGCAGTTTTGAAAGTTAAATTTTATTTGTAATCCAAAAATAAAACAAAACATATAATTAGCTGTTAGGCACAACAGCATCACAGTATTAGAACATATGGTATGAACAGTATAACAAGAAAAGTCTTCTCGTAAAGAAGCCCACAAAAAACCATGCATGGAAATTAAGTATGAAAAACAAATTCCCATGTCTGATATTGGGAACTGTCAAAATTCTACGCACAATTTACTCTTAAAACAAGACACCCCCAAATGCTCCAGTCCTGTCAGACTTGAGGCCCTGGGTACTTTGCGTCAAGCTGAATCTCATGTGCCAGAATCACTCAAGGGTTTCAGAGGTTTGCTAGTGAGAGAGAGCAGAAATTCTGCAGTGGATTCATATAAATGAAAACACCAAACTTGCTTATTGTGCTAAATATTAAAATGAATAGTTAATTCCATTAGTGCAGCCACCTCCCCTGTTTATTTTAATATTACAATAATTGATTTTGTGCAGTTTCCACATTTTTAAGTTTTCAATCTGCTGTAGATGTTTTACTGATAATGTGTAACTGTACCATGGATGTTAGTGGTATAGTAGGAGGTTTTGGCACTCAGACTTCAGTAGCTGGACCTTGTATATTCAGCTGCAGTTTTTAAGGATGGCTATTAAGGGCTCCAGTTAAATGAAAGCTTAGATTCTGGTGCACACTTATACAGCAGAGATGGATTCTGCGGACAATTCCATGACTGAAGAATTGTTGACCAAAGCATACCCCATGCTCTGAGCACATGGGTTGGCAAATCAATGAGACCTTTTTCTGAGATTTTTTCCATTGTTTCTGTTTTTACAGCCCAACATAATGCCCATTAAATCAAAGAAGAACTCTTATTAATTTCAATGGGCATTAGTAAGACTGTTAGACAACACAATGAGGCACCGTTTAAAAACAATAGCAAAGTAGTTCATATGCTGTCTGCCTGCTGAATGATAAGCACTAGTGAATATTTGCCCATTTCACCTAAAGAACTCAATGGAAGCACAGCTCAGGTTGATAACCTGGTCCCAGACAGAAAACTCTTTGTCCTGTGCAGCACAAATTTCAGTGTAATTCAATTTGATTTGAAGGAATCAGATTGGAACCAATGTCTTGTAATAAGCTACAATTTTGCCTGAAAAATCCTGCTGTGCCAAACCCCACCCTGTTAGCCAGCTAGGAAACTTTTGAGTGACAGTGTGTACTGTGTGCGCCTAATCCTGGGCACTTGCACCAGCTGGATTAACCCTTTAGTGGGCCCTAAGCAAACAAACTTGGGGGCCCTAATTTTTTTCACTCAATTTATAATATGTAAAATAAGCATAACTGGGCCACTTCTGCACTTACAGCTCTAGGCACGTGCCAAGTTTGCCTGTGCTTTAATTCAGCCCTGAATGGACCTGGGTCTTCCGCAAAGAAAGAGGACTTCTGGGATAGACTGTGCAATCCTTGGAGGAGAGCCATAAGCAGCCAGGTTTAGGTGTAAGTGCTGAGCTGGAGCTGGTGTTTCAGTGTAGGTACCTTTTGTAAATTTCACCAAATATCGGGAGAAGGGAAGTTTTAACCTGCTACCACTAGTATGGACAGTTTGGGGAACCCAGAAATGTTTTTAAAAAGTATTGTTGCTGCAGCAGGCATGCCTTTTCTGTCTTTCCCTTATGTCTATTCTGCTTCTTTTGAGGAGAGTGGGGCCAATTGTGAAGGTCTGTGTCAGTGACGGCAGCATTAAGATAATTATATCTTTTGTTACTCACTCTAAGATGTTCAATCAGGAAACAAAACATACTAAGCTCACTCTGCTGAGCGTCAGGTCCAAGAGATGATATTTTTATTGTTATTTATTTTTGATTGTTACTATGAAATACTGATATTTTGGATTGGGGGGTTCGTTGCATTGGCTATTGACTGTCATGGTCCCTGCTCCAAAATTCTATATGTCGGGGCAGAATTGTGAATATTTTTTTGATGAAGGAACCATAATGAGGATCTCTGGCACTTCTGCATTAAATGTAGATAAAGATGTGGGTGTGGGTATGGTTGCAGAGGGAAGAGAGCATAAAACTGTTTTCTTGGTTTGGGATATCATTACCACAATTCACAACAGGGGGCCAAGATTAGGGTCTGCAGAGCTGCTACTTCCTTATTCCTACCCCTTGTAGGTGTGCTTGAGGGGCAGGATGGACATACTGGATTACATGGCTGTCCTGGGTGACACAAACTGCATGAGGCATAGGCCTGGCATGGTTTGCTTCCTTCCCAAAGCAGGGACTGATCAGGAGGCGAAGTCACAACCTGTTTTCCAGGATGTGCTTGGAAATGCAACTACGCACTGCCCCTTTCCCAGGGCACTTTATAAACTGTTACTGAAACATCAGAGCTACACAGTGTGAACACACAGCACAGAAACCATTCTAGTAGCTGGAATAACATGAATTATTAATGCCAAGGTTCCAAAGGAAACATTAATGTGCACACCTAGAGCTGGCCCCAGCAAATGTAGTCTAAACAAACAGCATGCAGACAAAAGTAGAGGAAGGTGAGAGAAAAGGTGTGTGTGTGTGTGGTGGGGGAAGAAGTAGACATAGGGGTGGGTGTGGTAGAATTAACTTTTTTTCTGGTTTTGTTTTGTTTTGGGTTTTTTTGTTTGTTCTTTTAATGAAAAAGTTGCAGAAGGAACCTGAGATTGCAGGTTCTACCCACCCCTTTGTGGAATCAACATGGATCACTGTTGTAGAACTCAATTTATTAGGCTAAAATTTTCATGTCCTTCAGGTCTGGTTTCTTCTTAGCATCTGATGTACTAAGGTGTATTTGGGATCTTGACTGCTGTTTTAAAGTCCTAGCATCCATAATCTAATCTGTTAATACTGACTAGGAACCAGCAGCCATTCACATGTCCTGATTCTGCCCCCCAGCAGTTCTGGCATGTGAAACCTTTGGTTTAGGAATTTGTCCTCTGATCTCTGTGGCTTTTTATCAAGACTTTGTTATTGCTTATCTTACTTTGGACTTTGAGATGAGAGGTGCTACATATTTAAGTATTTTTAAAATATTGATCAATTAAAGCCTGGTAACTGCTGTTTGAAGCTGGTAAGTACAATACTCTTTTCACAGATGAGTAAAAAAAGAATTGAGTGACAAAATGGCTTGCCTTTAGTCACAAACACAGTGGCAGATCTGTAAATAGAGCCTGCAGAACCTGACTCCCACTTGGTAGGTCTCACTGATAGAGAAGGGTCTCTCCATTCGATTCAAATCCTGGACACAGCACTTATGTGACAGTTTCCCAATATACTCCTTTTATACTCTTCCCAATATTTATTTGCTATTTCTAAGGCTGGTTCAGTCACATTCTTGTTTTTAAATACAATGAATTGCAGGGAAGGGAGGCTCCTCTCTCTGGAGATTACTCCATCTCCTCCCACATAGTTAAGACTGTGGAAGACAGTGCAGAGGCAGCATCAAGGCACTGGCCAAGAGAAGCTGAATAGTTTCTGCAAGGAGCAGCAGCATAATTTAGCACACAGTAGCTGAGTCCCTGATGTAAGGGAGAAAGCCAGAGGGCAAGGCAGCTATACAAGCCAAACATCCCCCCTCTTCTTCTGCCATCACACACCAGTAAGGAAACAGCCAGCTCCAAAATGTCCAGAATGGGTCTCAGGATGGGACAGGGTCTCTACCCTCTGAGAGGCACAACCTGATCATTCACTCCATGTACTCTGGAGGAAGAATAAGGAGCTGGCTCAATATTTACCTAGGAGTCTACCTGTCTGATGTCTAAGGGGTGGATCTTGTATGCAGCAAGACTCTCTCTGTAACTGGCTTCATACAATATTGCCAGCGTAGGTTTTCTTGATCAGCATTGATTTAATTCTGCATGTATTCTATATAATATGCTTCCTTTATTTCACCTAAGTGATGCGTCTTATCCCTTTTGTAAGCTGGATCAGTTGCATTGCTAAAGGACAGCTAGATAGGCTGCTGTCCTCAGGATAAAATATTAACACTGATTTCTTAGTACTTATTTCTGATGTGTGGAAGAAAGCAATCAAACAGCCAGACTTCAAAGACAGAGTCTCTACATCTCTGTTGCCAGTCCTGCCTGTCACTGCCAGACGTGCAGAACTTCCCAAGCACAGAGCAGAATTTTAATGTATTGAAACCAGTCCTTTTGATGAGATACTGAAGTTCCCTTCTGTTTGGTCTAGGTGGAAATTGCTGAACCTCCTGCACATTTGAAAAGTTTATGAAAATAAATGAATGTCTGGGTCAGCAGTCCCTCTTCATAAATGGGCCCTAACATTCAGCTTAAGACTGCAAACTGTTCTTGCACCAATAATGGCCATGTCTTTTGCTTGCCCAGTTGTTGCCACCCCGTGACCCAACCCTTTGCTTTCCTCACATTGAGGGGTTCCAAGTTGAATATTCATTTTGGAAAGCTGAGATCCTGGTTACTTGGAGCTGGTATACTTAGTGACAGCCTTGGTGCCTTCAGATACAGCATGCTTGGCCAGCTCCCCTGGCAGCAGTAGACGCACGGCTGTCTGAATTTCCCGGGAAGTGATGGTTGAGCGCTTGTTGTAATGCGCCAGACGAGAGGCCTCCCCAGCAATGCGCTCAAAAATGTCATTGACAAAGGAGTTCATGATGCCCATGGCCTTGGAGGAGATTCCGGTGTCGGGATGAACCTGCTTCAGCACCTTGTACACATAGATGGAGTAACTCTCCTTCCTACTCTTGTGCCTTTTCTTATCCCCCTTCTTCTGGGTCTTGGTCACTGCTTTCTTGGAGCCTTTCTTGGGGGCGGAGGTGGACTTTGCTGGCTCTGGCATCCTGAAGGCTGTTCACGCTAGCACTTTAAGCTGCTTGAAAAGAACATTATTAAAATCAAATTCTACTCAATTTCTTCCTCTACTGCCTCATCTCTTTGAGAGGTATGGCATTCTCAAGGAAAAGGAAAGAGACTTCCCTGACATCTAAGAGGTTATTTCCTCATGGCCTACTGCCAGCATTGTTAATTTAAAAAGGTATCAAAGCTGCCTTTAAATGAGTTAGTTTGGGTACCAACAGCAGTCTACCTGTAGTAGCACAGACCTCATGGCAAGCTAATTCACCCTGCTCTGAACTGCAGAGCTGCTAATACACAGGGTAAATTAGCTGAGCTCTGTATTGCTGCAGCTAGATTGCTTCCAGTAGCTAAGCTAGCAAGTCTGAAGCCATCTCAGGTACCAAGGCAGCAAGGGAACCCCAGACACAGAACTAATGGTAGTGTGGGCCTGAGAAAAAACCTTCTGAACTGAGCCCTGGCTGAAAGGAGGTTGGAGTTGCAAGCAAAGAAATTCTCTCATTTGGTTTGATTCCCTGTGTTCAGGAAAACAGGACTTTGTGCATCCTTTGTAAATAAATGTGTTGCACAGCAAAGATCTACAATGGCATCATTGATTTCTCCTCTGAAAGGGAAGAAGCCACAAGGCCCCAACTTCTAACAACTCAGGTCACAAAGGTGGAACCATATTCTTAATATTACTTACTTATGTGGGAGGACTTCTATTGAGGTCTCCTTTCTTATATATCCTTATATTTTCTTTGCCCTTCTCCCTGCTCATCTTGGTGGTTTGCCCTGGGCCCATTTACATCATGAAAACAATAACTCAAAGGGGTTTCACTATAACAGTTTTCCCCTGACCTACAGAGGTCTTGTCCACATTGCAAACTTTAAAAATGTGTTCTAATAGTGTGGTAAGATGGTTACATTACCAGAACCCAGTTCTAAGATCCTGCATTTCCACTACAAATCTGACATTTGTCCCTTGACCTAGTAAAAACAAATGTGTTGCAACCTGGTCCTCTGACAGGAATTTTTTTTGTATTCTACATGAAAACTTTTATCTTACTGTAGACAAAATTCTACCCTACCCCTTCTTGGTGCTGGAGCTCCAGCTTGCTTACAGCTTGGTCAGTGAGGTGTATTTCGGCGGGCAGGAGAGACTGAAGAGAAAGGGGTGCTCTGGGACTGAAGGCCCATGTGAAGTGGATGAAGAGCAGACATGAGAGAGAGAACTGGAGCAAGATATACATCCACACATGCACAAAACAGGCAACATAGAAAGGAATCATAGCCTGAACCCTGTTAGGTAGCTGCTGGATTAATGAATGTGCATGCTATTCTCCCTTGATCTTTGGGAAGGAATGAGATGTGGCCCTTCATGGCTGTTGGACTTTTTGGCCATTAGGCCAGACATATCTTACTCTGTACTTAAAAATAAAACCCATTGGACTAAAAGGTACCTTGATGCTTTTGGGGGAAGCAGACACCCTATAGAACCCTCCATATTGTATGAAATATCCTGTTTACTATCATTCTGTATGATGCAAAAGACAATCTTTTGCTCCAAATAAAGTAACCAAAGGTACGGTTTACAGTGAAATGTGTTTTAGCCCTCTGTATGAGTGGGGAAGACTGAGCAGACTCAGGCCAGAGACGTATAATCCCCAGATCTTGGAGCTGTACCAGATAGGAATCCATTCTCTTCAGGAGCAATAAGGTCTCTCAGGAGCAGCAGGCAAAGGCACTGTCTCAGTGTAGCCTTGGGGATGTTGTAACAAGTTTGCAGATACTCTGCAACGTGAAGGGAGAAGGTTTCATTTCCCCTCAGCTCTTCTGATACAAGTCTCATGCTCTGTGTTTAGTCGGAGACTAGAAGTTGGCAATAAGACTCGAATCCTTGTCTTCATGCACACAAAACTCGTAGTAATATGAACATTAATTCTACTTCCCATGCTTCCCTTCCTTAATGCATCTTGTGGAAAACAAGAGAACTCTGTAAATCCAAGATAAGATTTATTAATATTACCCAGGAAAAACTGGGCTTGGAGAAATCTGAATGTAGCTCGAAAAGCCCACTAGCAAACTTCTTCAATGGGCCAGAATCGCTAACACTTTCCATAAAAGCAAACAAATATTACACAAATTTTCAAAACTGAACTGGCTGGAACAACCAGCATGATGAAATAATAAAGAAAGGAAGGTATTGCCCTTTCAGTTTGTTCAACGAGTGAAACTTCAAGCAGTAAAGCAACTGCTTTACAAAACTATGTGGTATTCAGTTGTTTTCAGGCAATGTTATACTGTTATGCATTCAGTAATGAGACACATGACTAGAAGATCATGGGCCTTACACATCTTACAGACTTGTTTTGAAGTTGTAACAGAAATAGTTTGATAAAGAGGGAGCTGGGAGATGAGAGTAACTAACTCTCCCTAAAATCAACTTACACTCTGCCAGGGGAGAATCAAGACCTAGGGCTTTACACAGCAAAGCACTCATTTTGAACACATGAATAAAAAAGTTATGGAAATCATTGAAACATAGTGCTAGAAAGGACCTCAAGAGGCCATCTAGTTCATCTACCTGCTCTGAGGCAGGATCAAACATATCTAAAGTACCCCTGACAAATGACTGATTTATCTGTTGACTCATATTTGTTTTGCGATCTATTTTAACCTTTAGCTCCTTCTACCTTGTCAGGTATTCCCCATTTTGTATTTGTATGTATTTGCATTAGAGTTGTCCTTCCTAATTGCAGTGCTTTGTGTTCTTCTTTACTGAATTTCATCTTATTTTAGAACTTGTTTCCAAATCTTCAAAATTATTTAAATCATCCGTGCCTGGACTTTTTTTAAACTAGGCTGAGGAGAAATCAACTGAACTAAACTATTTATCTTGCTCTCTCTGCCTCTTTTTGCATTTTTCTGGCATGTTTCAGAAGTTCATGTAGAACAGGGGGGTTTGGCGTGTGGGATCCTGAACTGATCTTAAAATAATGGATGCGCACAGAAACTCTGAGAACTGCCAATTAAACAGCTCACGTTGTTTCTTTTGTATGCTTCTTTCTCATTGGAAACGTAAAAAAATATTGGCTGTATTCTTTTGTTTGAAAACATGGAGATATTTATTTTCAGTGGGAAATCATTTTCTAAGACAAGAAACAACTGTGTACTTATATGCACTCCACTTTTATGGGGTTGTTTTTTTCCTGAAAAGCATTCCAACAAGAGCATCATAAAATGCTTCATGTCTGTTGATATTTTTAATGTGCTTCTTCATATACTTGTTGTTATTCCTACCTCTGCCCAAGTTTCAAAGTTAGTATAGCCCCATGGCAGGTGCCAAAATCCTTCATTTGTGGACAGGACAGGTACTGCAGGCCACAGCAGTGTCCCACTAACTCAGTGGTTTTCAACCTTTTTTTCATTTATGGACAAATGAAATGAAAGCAAATGAATAACATTTTTTTGGTGTGGCCCCCTTTGGAAATGTTGATATTCACATACTTTTGATTGATCGTAGCCATATTTCAGGGACTCATTAGATATAGTCTGAAGACCCCAGCAGTTCACAGATGACAGGCTGAAAACCACTGCACTTATTAAAGTGCTCTGCTGGATACTGTGGTTGGGATCTTGCTCTTGGTCTCATTTTAGCTGAGATATATGCCTTTATGCTAAGCTGTCTGGGCCACTCTATGTGCAGGTAAAGGTGTAATGGGATATAATGTGCAATCCATACAATCATGCCCCCTGCCGTGCCACACCTGTATGCCAAGAGGTGTGATTGTGGGATCACACAATAGATCCCATCACACCTCTATGCTAGTGCAGGGGGAGCCCAATCTGAGACTCTCCCTGCTGTAGTAAGGAGCAAGCTCCTGCAGCTGTGAGTCCCCTCAGCTCAAGAGCTCCCAGCTGCAGGCTTGTCCCATGCATCCCTGCAGCTGGAAGACACAGGTGCTGTGATCTCCCAGATCTGGGGGTTTCTCGGTAGTGCAGGGCTGGGAGATCACAACTGACACAGTCTCCCAGCCATGGGGGTTTCGCATACCCCTAGGGCTGGGATATCACGGCAGTTGGAATCTCCCAGCCTCAGGGATTTCATGCATCCCTGGGACTGGGAGATCACAGCTGTGCCCCATGGCTGCTGGGACTCAGCTGGGTCCTGGCATTGGGTGGTGCACTGCCAGGACTCAGCATCCACAGCTGTGGGACTCTTGGTCCTGGCAGCTGCTGGGGCTGAAAGTCCCTTCAGTTGTGGGACTCCCAGCCCCATCTGGGCACAGTGCTTACAGCCACAAGGAAGACTCTGCTACACATACAAATTAAAGCTTGATAACAACCAGCTATCTGATTTATTATAATCTTACTTCCACTTTCCTCAGCCCCACCCAAATTTCCTGTTGCACACTAAGAGCTAGATAAGAGCTGTCTTCCTTGCAATTTGTTTATATGATGCCTATAGATTTTGATTTCTTGGTAGTGCAATAAATCAACAACAGCTTAAAGGAGTTCAAGTGACATTTAAATATGGTAACCATATTCTTTTTAAGGAAATCCAGGCCACTCTGTTTCAAGTGAAGGCAGAGCAGCATCATGTGCCAGGCAGGTGGGCAGGCAGGCACCGCTGCTGCTGTGCAGGTGCAAAGAGAGCAGATTGGAGAGGTGCCCAGCCTGGTCTGCCCCCGACCTCCAGCTGCGGCTCAGTAGAAGCCAGGCTGGGCACATGCAGGTGGTGAGGTGCCTGCTCCAATCTGCCTACCTTGCTGCTCCGCAGCAGCAGCAGTGCTTGCCTGCCTGGCACATGGTGCTGCTCCACCTCCCCACCAGACTGTGCCCTGTTTTCCTGAGCAGGACTACATTTCCCATGGCATGCAGGAACCAAGGACTCCCTTAATCCAGTGGGCCACCAGGAGAGGAGACCCTTATGCATCATGAGAGAGATATTTTGGCTACAGGATCCAGGCCATGAAGAGGGAGGGCCTGAAGAAAACAAATTCTAGTGCTCATAAAGTACCAGACTGAATTTCTGAATCAAAGTTTTTGCTTTTCAGTCTAATATTTTTGGCTTTTTTTTTTGTTTAACAGCCAAAATTTTTGAATTTTCAGCTGAAAATGTTAGGCTGTGATGTTTTGCTGATTTTTTTTTTTATTATTTTTATTTTTTTTTAAATCAGAGTTCCACAGAATATGAGTAATTACTTTCCAAACAGCCCTAAGTAGCAAGGTGACTCCTGATACCCTCCACAAACAGGAGATCCTGCCAGAAATCAGTGAGAGGGGGCTGATGGGTCTGGCTTTTTATCAACTGCCCCTTCCTTCAGGAAAGTGAAAAAAATATGGTAGACAC
The DNA here is from genome assembly GCF_001723915.1 of Gavialis gangeticus. NCBI lineage: Eukaryota > Metazoa > Chordata > Crocodylia > Gavialidae > Gavialis > Gavialis gangeticus. The sequence goes on along the minus strand of NW_017729008.1, from coordinate 10,345,023 downwards.
TAACCATATGGTAGTGGTAAATCATATAGTAAACCATATGGTAGTTTATCACTAACATATGGTAGTGAAATCTCTAGGAACCAATGGGACATAAAATGCAATAGGGAGTCTAGCTGTCCAGTTTGAGACCCACTTTATCTTTCCCAGTCCCTATGACTCCTCCTTCCTGGAAAGGCTACATTTTTTGCTGAAGTGGTTGTTTAGCACTTGTGCCTTTTCCATTCTTGACCTTGCTGATATAACAAGAGTACCAGTTAGTGCTAACTGTGATGGGCTGCGATTTTTGGTTTTTTTGTTTTGTTTTGTTTTTTGGGTTTTTTTTTTTTTTTTCCAGGATTTGGACTGTTAACCCCAACTCTTTCTTCATATGGAGCCCAACAGTATTCGGTTTTTTAATTCCTATTGGTCTGGCCCAGATTCAAATTGCGACCTCTAGGCAATCAGTTTTCTGGCCCATTTGGAATCCCTCAAGCCACTGAGTTACTCTCTGGATATCACACACTGATGAACTTGACAAGTTATATTTGCATAATTATCCCATTTTTTTGAGTTTTTGATGGAAATACTGTACAGTGGACATGTGTGGGGAAAACATGAACCTCAGTCTTTCAAACTTTATTACTGTTTGAATGCTCCTGACATTTGTTAAACTTTTGACAAGCTATTTCAGTCCTTGTTAGACCAAATAAAAGCCATTTGGCCACTATCATTTACTCAGCTCCATATCTGAATTGTTTTGTTGGTTCTGTCCAATTAATTTTCCTTCTTTAATTCCATTTGCAGAATAAAATCGAGCAAATCTAGCTTTAATCCTAATGTCAAGTAAGTTAAATTGCAATTTGCTGCTACTCTTTGTGTTACCATCACTCAAGCACAAAGAAGGGCAGCAAATTACAGTGTGTTCCCATGGAAAAGCAAAAAACCAAAAAAGCAAAAAAGAGGGCTTCCTAATGGGCTCTTTCATGTGGTCAGAAATATTATAATGTCACAGAAGAAGGTTTTAAGATGCAGTTTACAAATGGCCAGACTGCCATCAAGTGACAGGACCATTACTGGAATGGTGTATTTGTGCAGACTATAAACTTGCTTCATATTAGGATACATCTTACAGGGAAGTCACATGAATTCTCTGACATAGAAAGTACTGTTAAGAGTCACATTAACAGGATTCCAGAAAACAAATGGACATACTTGATAATTTGGTCATCAAGGCTACCTTAGAGTGCAATTGGGATCAGCTGTGTGATGATTCACAGTGAGACACAGGGTGATGCTTGCTCACATGCATGAAATGATCATCATATTTCAGACTGGGAGGAATTTTTTCTATCTGGTATATTGTCAAGGACTGTGGTGACAGTGCCGTATTAATTTCTTCTGGAGTACTGATTAGGGTTTGTGTAATAGGTCAAAGTGAGTGTGTCCCAAATGATAAATTTCTTACTGTTGTATAGGAGAACGGGGGAATCTTCCAAACCTCTACTATTTTTTAGAAGTGAACCCAACAGGGAGAATCCTCTGTATTTTAAATATATTTTCTTTGTAAAATCATCATTTCATCACCAATGGCTAAGTTCTATCCTTGAAACATGTAAATGCAGTTCTTATGTTCTCTAACCCAACCTCCATGCATTTTATTTAGCCAGAGAAGATATCTGGGAGATACCTGCTATTAAGCTTAATTTGTGTTAGGAAGAATTACAAAGCCTGACAGCTGAGAGGTTCCCTGGCCCTAAAATCTGTATAATCTTTCACAAACACTTCAGAAATAACTATTGAGAACAATATTATTATGTTTTAAGTCCAGAGATCTTTGACTTCCTCTTTATTATTAGAAGGTGTGGCAGAATTCGAGTTTTATTTTTTAATAATGTTGATGGATAGTATCAATATTTATTTTTAAGCATTTTTTATTTTTATAAATTCATGCAATCCTGAAAAATTAAATCAGGGGCATGGGGGGCAGACAATTAATTAATGACAGTATATTATTATTATAGTTAGTATTATAGTCTATTGTTTGTATTAACCTAGCACTTAGTAGCCTTAGTCATTAGTTCCCAACTACCTGACTATGCTTATACTCATTGTTTCTTTTATTTTCATTCTTGTGCATCTGTGTTTGTTGTTTTGGGAAAAAGACAAACATTCTAAACACCCCAAATAGGTTTTGTGATCTCTGTAAAGACAGTACTGTCTCTGCCAGAACTGAAATGATTTCTCAAGGTTCTGAGAACATTAATCAGAGGTGCGGATGCACAAGCACAATGGAGTGCTTTCTACGGCTGGATGTGGGAGGTAGTTCTTGAATTTTTAAACAAAAGGAAGTCCAGCAGTTCTGCCTCATTCACTATCTGGAGTAGAAGTAAATGTCTGAGTAACACGCACAGTACTGGGGGAAGCAACACTGCTCTTCCTAGATCAAATGCTGCTGGTTTTACTCCAACAGTGAAAACAATGAGGGAGTAACATAATGGGGGGTGGGGGCAAGAAGGGCACCAGCCCAGCCTACGTGCTGGCACGCTGGGTGGGGAGGGAAGAGGAGAACAAAAATAGCAGCCAGTGCCATTGCCAGCCTGGCAGAGCTTAAGCCGCGCCTGCCACCATTGGCCCAGGGTGCAAAACTGCCAAGCTATGCCTTGGGTAACCTGGATGAAGCGCCCTATGTCTGAAATTCAGAGATGCTGGGCATCAGCAGATCACCTTAGCTTCACCTGGAATGTGGGATGTTCAACACCTTGGAAACAGCAAGTTCCAGGTGCTTGGGAGATTTTATTATAAATAAAAGAGCATTTTGAAAAGCTTTTTAATAAACTACTTTCAACTGAACTTTTATTATTGGTCTGTTTTAGAAACTCTCTGTGCTGCCCAGCTTGGCTAGCAAGGGCCAATAAAGGCAAAACAGGAGAATGAATGTTTTCTTATAAATCAACTCCTATTTTGTTTGTCAGAGTACATCCAGCAATGTACATAACAAAAACCTAAGTTCAATACTCAGCTAGCTCTCCTCCAAAGAGATCCAAGGCTTGGAGGAGAACCATATTATTGTATTACACCTGAAATATCCTCATTACCCTAGCCCATCCAGCAACCCCCACAGCAAATACACAGGGGGCAAAAAGAAGGTACCGGGTAACGTGA